>NC_134461.1:11307500-12507500 GCF_047948215.1 Lycorma delicatula | reverse complement strand
TCATGTACACGACATCCTCATATCATAGAACAGCTGTGTAAAGGACTCATTTCTCAAAATAATATAAAGAAAGAATATCAATGGTCTATGTTAATTTACTTAAAAATTTGCTTTGTCAAGATAAAAATTATTGCATTATCCTTAAAACTGCACATTCTAATCCACAGATTAGCAAAGTTGTAACACCTACTTATTTAGATAAATAAGTTGTTCTATGATCTCATAAGCTGAAGTCACACTTCAGATGCGACTGCTCTGGGAAGATATATTTTCTGAGTGGTTAATATGATCAGATAATTTGTGAGGTGATTCTATAAATTCTAAAAAAAGCTACACGAAACTAACAAAAGTTAATGCGTTCTCAAAAATGCTAAAATAATTTTTTAATATAATCATAATTTCAACTGTAAGTGGATTTTAATATTTAATAAAAATACACTACGATTTGTATTGGTTCAAGAAATTAAAAACTATTTTGTTATTTCTTCAAAAAATACAAGTAAATGTTTTACTGATAAAAACAGTTACGACAGATAAAGTTTCACTTAGCTTTTATAAGGTATTTATTTCAAATCAGCCGACACTGACATCTGAGACACTACAATGACCATGAGAAATTTTAAACAGCAAATTTTCCCAATATTTTTGAGGATATTAAAAACACAATCTGGATTTCTGATGTCCACTCTTTTTTTTCTAATATGGCAGAATATATCTTTTTTAAATGGTCATATTTCTTTATAACATTTCTGAGTAGAAAAGTATAATTTTCTTATATTTTTATTCTCGATAACTTACTTCAAAATGTAACCCTTAAAAGTACTACAGCTAATTAAAAATAGTCTGTTATTTTAGAAAAATCTAAACGCAAGTCCTATACTTTTACTGAATTTTTGAGTAAATTCATCACTTTACTACTTTTTTATTATGTATAAATCCATTAGTACATGTGCTAAAACCAATTAAAGCTTGAAAAAATTCATTACTCAGTAGAAAAGGGAATGAGTGGAAGGGGAGAAGTTTCGCGATTTTAAATCATGGAATATCATATGTAAGTATATTCCTTTAAGTCATCAAATATTGTATTTTTCCAACTACCTCTTAATCTTAAACTATTTTTTATTTTATAAATGAAGTGAAAATAATAGTCCTAAGTAAAAATTACCCCAAACTAATATTTTATCATAAAAATATATCTTGGATGGCTAACTGCAGTACATAAATTCTTTTAATTAAAATGAAATAAAAAAATTGGATAATAAAAATAATAAACAAAATAGAAGTTGGGTTCTTTTGATTCATGTGCAGACTTGCAAAAAATTCTTAAAATATTTACCACTCTTGTAAACACTAGCATGTGTTCTGTAAACATTATTCAGAGTCTCACAATGTATTGTGAATGTTTTTCACAATTTTCAGTATTCCAGTTATCATCCAGATTTTGTACAATTTGTCTTTTAAATGTTACTATACATAAATAGAAATCTGAGAATCTTGCTGGTCTTATATTTTTATACATTAATAACAACCCATTTAACTGGGAAATAACAATTTAAAAATTTTGTTTCTTTCAAATAGCTGGCGTTTCATTTTTCTGAATCATCATTTGTATTCAAGTGTTTAGTTGAACATCCTCAACAAAATATCCTTAAAAAATTTCTAAACACCACCCCTCTCATAAAATTATTATTGTTTAATTTTATAAAAATTGAACAGTTACTTTGTTAAAAATGTATTTTCTCAATAACAAAAACTGTACTTTACATAAGAAAGGTATCAGACAGACATCCACCCAATCACAAGGTTTTATTAAAAAAAAAAATTATAATATGTAATAAGTTTATGGATTATTATGTAAAAAAGTTTTAAGACTTTATAGTAACATAGTTCTAACAGAAGGAACTATAACAAACACATTTGATCGTGTAAAATGAACAGCAAAGTGCTCTCAAAAACAAACACTGTGCATACAAGCCTGTTCTACTTCATTCTATAGTTGATAGTGACTAAAACAGAAGGCTTGAGAATTTCTGTAGCTAGATGGCTGAAGATGCTACAAATGACTTCAATTATCTGTCAAACAACATCTGGACAGATGAAACCAATATTTCAAACAATGGGATTTTAACAAAGAAAAAAACAATATCAACTGATCAACACAAAACTGTAAAGTTGTAAAAAAAAGGGTCAAAATAAAGTGATATTATCATCTGATTTACACTAAGCATTCTCCAGACACAGGATGGTTTGAATATGAATGGAGGTTGGAAAGACAGTTTAATGAAAATTTCTTTGTTATGTAACATAAACTCCAAAAAATTAAATACTAAGAACTTACATATATATATATGTAAAAAACTAACACAAATGTATATTTTGAATGGATACTAAAATGATAGTAATGTGTGTTATATGTGTGTTTATATGGGTATATATATACACATAAGTGTACAAAATCGGTTATCAGGGTTTTAAAGCTATTATTTCTCAACTTTTACTTGCAGTAATGAATTGCAAATAAAATTAAAAAGTAATTCTTACAAGTTTTACTACAAGTGTTCAATGTGAGCACCTTTCATCAAATAGCACATATCCAACCGAAAAGAGTTTTCTCCATACTTTAACTGGCATATCTGGAGTAATAGAAGCGAAAGTTGCTTTTTAATCCTATGCATCAAATTGGGTAAAGCATTAGTTAGTGGAGGTGCATAAACAACATCCTTTGTAAAACACCAAAGGAAAAAATAATACGGGGTCAGATCGGGTGGTCTTGGAGGCCACCGCAAAAACGTTCTGTCATTGTATACACGCCGACTGATCCAGCGATTGGAGAAAATATCATTTGACCGATCCCATACAAATTTAAATCAGTGAGGAGGGGTACCATTTCGTCAAATAAAAATTCTACGGCCCATCTTGCAGGTGAGGAAAGAACTGCATACACAGCACATCCAAATTAACTCCTGTTAAGCTTGCTTCAGCAAAATAAGGCCCGTAAACTTGCCATCAGGATATTGTACAGAAAACATTTAATTTTGGGAAGTCCGCTTGGCATTGTAAGAGTTCATAGGGATTTTCTGACCCCCAGATGCAGACATTATGCGTGTTAACTTTTCTATTTACTCATCATTAAACACAGTACGATCAAGAAAGTCATCTTCTTCAATGTTTGTAATATATGATTACAAAGTCAGTATGCATAGTGTAGGCATTCATTCATTCACTGTATTCTACCAATGGAGCAAGTCTTGCCATGACTGCTCTCCACTTGTTTCTGTCCGGTGCAAGTGTTTTTGTTTCCATATATTTTCCTCTTTCCACAACCCCATCAATCGACTGAAATCTTCTTACTCTTTCCATTCATCAATCCTTCAACTGCATCTATCAGTACGCACTTTCTTCTCATACAGTGTTCTAGCCGGTTACTTTTTCAGCTTAAAATGATATTTAACATATTCCTTTCCCGTTTTACTCTTCCCAACTCGTATATTTTACGCCACACCCACATTTCAAACACCTCAATTCACCATTTGTCTTCCTTTCTTAAAGTCCATGTTTCTGTACCATAAAGCATAACATTTCAAATAAAACACCTTGCCAATCTCTTCCTCAAATCTAAATTTAATTTTCCACATAGCACACTCCTTTTCTTACTAAATGCCTCCTTACCCTCTGTATTCTTTTTCTGATTTCTGTGGTACCGTTAAGATCTTTCGTTATGAGGCTACCCAAGTACTTAAATTTCACCACCTGCTCTAGTACCTCAGTCCCAATTCTTACATTAATATTTTCATCTTTGCCACCTAATACCATAAATTTTGTTTTCTTATAATAGATAGCGTAGGCAATAGGGGTTTAAAGTCTATTTTTTTTTTTTTGTCTTCAGTCATTTGACTGGTTTGATGCAGCTCTCCAAGATTCCCTATCTAGTGCTAGTCGTTTCATTTCAGTATATCCTCTACATCCTACATCCCTAACAATTTGTTTTACATATTCCAAACGTGGCCTACCTACACAATTTTTCCCTTCTACCTGTCCTTCCAATATTAAAGCGACTATTCCAGGATGCCTTAGTATGTGGCCTATAAGTCTGTCTCTTCTTTTAACTATATTTTTCCAAATGCTTCTTTCTTCATCTATTTGCCACAATACCTCTTCATTTGTCACTTTATCCACCCATCTGATTTTTAACATTCTCCTGTAGCACCGCATTTCAAAAGCTTCTAATCTTTTCTTCTCAGATACTCCGATCGTCCAAGTTTCACTTCCATATAAAGCGACACTCCAAACATACACTTTCAAAAATCTTTTCCTGACATTTAAATTAATTTTTGACGTAAGCAAATTATATTTCTTACTGAAGGCTCGTTTAGCTTGTGCTATTCGGCATTTTATATCGCTCCTGCTTCGTCCATCTTTAGTAATTCTACCTCCCAAATAACAAAATTCTTCTACCTCCATAATCTTTTCTCCTCCTATTTTCACATTCAGCGGTCCATCTTTGTTATTTCTACTACATTTCATAACTTTTGTTTTGTTCTTGTTTATTTTTATGCGATAGTTCTTGCGTAGGACTTCATCTATGCCGTTCATTGCTTCTTCTAAATCCTTTTTACTCTCGGCTAGAATTACTATGTCATCAGCAAATCGTAGCATCTTTATCTTTTCACCTTGTACTGTTACTCCGAATCTAAATTGTTCTTTAACATCATTAACTGCTAGTTCCATGTAAAGATTAAAAAGTAACGGAGATAAAAGTAAAGTCGGACTCCCTTTCTTATTACGGCTTCTTTCTTATGGTCTTCAATTGTTACTGTTGCTGTTTGGTTCCTGTACATGTTAGCAATTGTTCTTCTATCTCTGTATTTGAACCCTAATTTTTTTAAAATGCTGAACATTTTATTCCATCAGATATAATCTATCTGATACCTTGCAGTATCGCCTGGCTTTTTCCAAGTGTATATTCTTCTATTATGATTTTAAAAATTGGGTGTTGGCAATTACTAAATTATACTTTGTGCAAAACTCTATAAGTCGGTCCCCTCTTTCATTCCTTTTGCCCAGCCCGTATTCACCCAGTATATTTCCTTCCTTGCCTTTTCCAATGATTGCGTTCCAATCTCCAACTATTATTAAATTTTCATCTCCTTTTACGTGTTTAATCGCTTTATCAATCTCTTCGTATACACACTCTACCTCATCATCATCATCATGGGTGCTTGTAGGCATATAGACGTTAACAGTCGTTGTCGTTTTAGGTTTTGATTTTATCCTTATTACAATGATTCTATCGCTATGCGTCTTGAAATACTCCACTCTCCTCCCTATTTTCTTGTTCATCACGAAACCTACTACTGCCTGCCCATTATTTGACTTTTTAAAGTCTATAACGGTTGTAAATGGTTTGCACACATATGAAAGCATTTCCTTAAAATACTTTACACTGTTATCATCAGCATCGCTAGTACACTGTGCAGCATTCCTAACAGATTTATTAGGACTATGCAGGAAAGATTCACTGAAATGTTCTACATTTTCTTCAGACACCCTCGGTCATCCTGTACTCTTCGCTTTATACAGACATCCAGTTGTTTTGAACTGATTATGCCATTGACAAATGTTATTGTCACCTGGAGGATCACAATTAAACTTTGTACAGAATACACACTGAACTACAGATTAACATTTAGCAAACTGCTAAATACAGAAGGCTTTCTGTTCATTCAGTAGTTGCCATTTTTGCTAACAGCTCTGCCAAGCAGAAAAATAAGGGATTAATTTATGGCCATATTCACAACCAAATATCTCCTTTTTGCTCTTTGATTTTAGCCTTAAATTAACACTTCACATTTCATTCAAGAAATATTATATCTCTTTATTTTTTCTTAGTTTTGTTTTAATAGTCTTTAGCTTTAATATTAGGGGGTCAGGTAGAAGGAAAAAATTATGCAGGCAGGCGACGTTTAGAATATGTAAAACAAATTGTTAGGAATGTAGGATGTAGAGGGTATACCGAAATGAAACGACTAGCACTAGATAGAGAATCTTGGAGAGCTGCATCAAACTGGTCAAATGACTGAAGACAAAAAAAAAGTTTTGTTTATCACCAAACTGATATACTGAAGGTTTCTAATTATAAAATAAAGTATAGGATTTAAATAGATTAACAAATAACACTGTGTTTTTCTTTTTAATGGTAGAGAAATGCTTATAATTAATCTTTCATATACCATAGATTAATATCTAATTTGACTTAATTCTCATATTCAATTAATTACCTGTATTTGTTATAAATACAGAATCTTTTACAAATGTTTATGCTAAATTTACAGCAACTATCCACACATCAAACTGAAAAAAAGATGTGTGAAGAACTGAAAACTAAATTTTATATTTTTAATCTGTGTGTTCACCTCTTTTCTAAAAACAAAAATAACTTTTCATCTAGTTAAATTATCCATTACAATACTTTCAAGATGAAAAGTTATTATTATTATTTTAAATAAAAAAAAGGGAGCTAAAAAGACAAACAAATAGAAAATAAACTACTTTAGATCTAAATTAAAATGACATATTTTCTTAGTATACCAAGTAACATCATTCACCCAAAATTCTTCTGTAGAAAAAATACTGTATACGATGAAATTAATTAAATAATTTAGTTTATGATGAAAAGCACTTGTAATATTATGAAGGATATCTATTTGAACATCACATCCAAAAGATTTTTGAGGTACTAAGGGAAATAAATAAATCTAATTTTGGGGAAGGGGGAAATTAACTATACATAATTAGATAAATCACCAAACACAGTCTATTTTAGTAAATTAGATTTTAAATAGTTATTTTAATTACCACCCGTTATAAATAATATGAAACTGGATAGAGAGGTTAATCAGAGCTTTGATTTTATTTATTTTGATAAAAACTATTAAACTGTGTATTTGAAGCTAGATAAATCGAACAAGGTGAACTGGTATATGAGCCTACAGAACCAAAAAAACAATAATATAAAAACTGAATTTTAATTTAGAAATAAATGAGCATGCAGTAAGCAGTACTTAAACTTAGTTTTTTTAACAATCGTAAACTCTTGATTTATTAACTTACTTATTTTTACTACACTGATGTAATTAAAGTCGTTATGGCAAAGCATATGGGGATGTGAAAAAGCCATAGTACAGAAGTAAATTAAAAAAAAAGTAAACATAGTCTTTTCAACTACATATGTCTTTCTTTCATGTCATGGTAGCAGATATATATATAACAATATTTTCACCTGTATTAAGCACATAGTTCAAATTTGGCAGCCAAGCAATCAGGGCACATTTTGTTATAATTGGCAATAATTTTGTTTAATAATGAAGAAACAAAGGATTTGCATTAAAAAATGGAATAAAGTACAATGAAGTGATGAAAACATTAGCGTACGCTTCTGGGGAGGAACATCAAAAATTTTGAGTAATGCCAAGGTTTCAAGAAAGCCATGAAAACAAAAAGGGTTGAACGATTCAACACAACTGATGAAAATAAAGGACACTGTGATCAGTAATCGTCAAATCACTAAGAGAAGTCGCTGAAGCAGTGCAAATCTCTTATGAGTCCTGTGAAACAATTCTGATTGACATTTTGGGTATGAAATGAATAACATCAAGATTTTTCCAGAACTGTTCAATTTTAATAAAAAGGAAGTAATATTCAAATATATCATAACAGGTGGCAAAAGATAGTGTATGATTACAATTTTGAAACAACGGTCTAATCATCTCGACCAAAGCTTTGTAAAGAATCAAGGCCAAAAACATGCAGAGTTCAATCAAACGTTAAAGTTCTACATACTGTTTTTTTTTAATCGCAATGGCATCGTCCATTATGAATTCTTACCACAATGTCATACAATCAATAAACAGTATTAAAAACAGTCTTATTCCATTTAAGTTAGACAATCTGAAGAAAATGACCACAAATAATTCTTTGATTTTACACCATGATAATGCTCCAGCTTACGTTCACCAATAATTTGTGATTATTTAGACAAAAATAACACGGTTCTAACGCAGTAGCCTCTGTATTCTTCAGACACAGCACTATGCAACTTTTTCTTGTTCCCATCTGTCAGAACATTAAAACGACAACAATTTGTGATGGTAGATGAAATAAGAAAAAAATCACTAGGTGAGTTTAAAACTACACCAAAAAACGCACAATTTTTTTTTAGAAGAATTGCCAGTGTTTCTTTCAATACTTTTATACATCATGAATATGTTACATCTCTGAGGGACCCTTTCAAGATGACAATATCAATATAATATAATAAGTATATCCTTTTGATAAAAAAATATTCTTTTAATTTTTTTGATCACACCTCACATATGGATATACTGAAAAATAGGTAAAAAATATACTTTATATATCTGATAATCCTACATGGTTCAATCATATAATACATCTAGTCAGATTAACTTACAGAGTATTTACAGGATTAATCTATATTTACAATTTTTTTTTATTTACAACATCTTTACACAACTGTTTTACATTTAAAACTAAATCAATACATCCAAACGATAGAGTACAGTCAAATCACTTTTTAAAAAAGTGATTTGACAAGGTTTGATGTGCTCAAACCTGAAGAATAAAAGAAAGTCAAATCACTGTATACAAATGTCATATAACGACATACTTAATTAATAACTCCTACTACAATAAACTGCTTATTTCTTCTGTAAAAACAATTGTTTTCTTAAATAATAATAATAATATTAGATGAAAATTCCTTTCTTTCACATCAATAAAATTCATAAGAAAATGTAACTATTAAAAACACACACTGGAAATGACAAAATACATAAAAGAAAAGAGTTAATAATAATCAGGAAATCACAAATGAGCATTACAAATAAAGAAAAATACATACCTGTTCTTTACATGTTTCTGATGAATTTGATTTTCCACATAATCCTTTATCTTTATTTTTTTCAGCATCTGTAGGACTGTCACTATTTGTTTCATTTACATCACTCGACTGTGTATCTGTTTTATCATTGTGATTAGTAATCGGATTAAAATTTAAAGTCTTACTATCAAATAATGAAGATCTTTGCAACTGTTTTTCAGTTTTTTCTGGCTGATTTTTTGTTAATTTATTCTGCTTTTGATCATCAGATGAATTGTCATTACTGATGGTGGCAGATTCATTAGTTATTTTAATTTCTTCTTTAATATTAATTTTTGATAGCAGTTCATCAACTGTTTTATTTACATCGGCAGAAAGCTCTTGTTCTTTACCTTGTTTTGGTGATAAATCTTTTGAAGAAGAAACTTGCAATGTTGAAGACGATAATTTTTTAAGCGGAGCACCCCATAAATTTCTAGCCGGTTGAGTATTTGCTAAATTATTACTCATCGGCTGCTGGAATCCTTTTTGAGTAGACTGTAGTGGTGTCGGTAGATATGAAGAAGGCATGGAATTATAATTATTAAAAGACTGATTAAATGTTGGTAACAAAGGCTTAATATTTCTAATATTATTATTAAACATCGGTTGTAATGGTGGCTGTGATATGTTCATATAGAAAGGATTATTATTATTGTTGTTATAGGAAAACGGTTGTTGCATCTGAGTCTGCTGTTGAGGTAAAAACACTTGTTGTAACATATTATTTGGTGGTCCATACGGCAGTGATGTTATTTGTTGGTATGGACTATTAGCAGGATCAACAGGCATACAAGGACGTGTAAGGCGTGGTGATATACCACCCCATAAAAAACCAGTACCAGCAGTAGGATAATTGTTCCACGGTGACGTATTCAATGGTTGCTATAACAGAAACCATAAAATAAATATAAATGATATTTTAAAAATAGTCATTTTACAATTTCAATTACCGTAAATGATATAAAATTACTCAAATAAATTAATTAATACACAAATTAGAAATAATATTACAAATATGAGGGTGGTCCAAAAAGTAATGAGACTTGATTTCACAGGTAAATTTAAAGTGTGCTAAGTGGCAGTCCTGCAAGTACCCAAATGTGTTGTTTATGTCTTGTGTTGATCTAAAGTTGATTGTTGTAGTCATCGAGCGTCAATGAACATTCACGCAAAGTGTATCAGATAATTGTCTAACACGGTAAAAAATATTAATCAATGTAATGCGATTCAGTTTTGTGCTGAAAAAGGTCAGCTATCAAAATGTACAAGATGTTGAAAGAAGCATTCGATGAAGTGTGCAATGTGTCTTTGTTGGAATGCTGCATTTGTGGCCAGATGAGAAAATGTGGAAGACATGGCAAAAGCAGGCAGACGATTGTCATACCGGTACGGCAGTCGGGTGAGAATGCTAGATATCTCAAAAAGCAATGCACACAAAATTCTGAGCAAGTGGATGCTTGTGAAGAACATTGTGTGGTGTCGAGTTCCATGGCACTTAATGCCTGGCCAAATGGTTACCGTGCTTTTTAAATAATGTCGTAACCATTGAAGAGTCTTAGATGTTCCGTTACAACCCTCAGATAAAATAACAAAGCTTCTGATGGAAATAATTAACTTTTTCACCATCTCTGAAAAAAGTTAAATCTGTATAAAGGCCGGAAAAAGTCATGATAATCATCTTTTCAACATATTACCAGCAAAGAAGTAGGCATCTTATCATTGGTTTTTCATATTTTTAACTGATGTTATAATGCTGTGTTTATCGGTACATTTTTCAATGCTGGAGAAATCTAAAACCCACATTTTTCAAGAAGAACAGATGATTTCAGACATAATACTTTGGCTCAGTAACACTGTATCCCAACATAACCTAAAAAAAATCACATTTTTAATCATAACTTCAATACCAACACACCAATTTTTATTTTATTTGTACCAAATTACTTGTCATTCAAAGTGTCATCCAATGGGTGACACAAGCAATATTATCTCATTAAAAAAATAAGTTTTCAACCCTTGAAAAAAATTTAAGGGCAAAATTTTATGTTGGTAATTTTAAAAATAATTTTCACAGTTTTAATCTACAGATTATGATTATTTCAAACGGTTTAAGAAGTTATATCACGTAATTTTACTGTTATTATTGTTGAACTGGAATTAAAAAAAAGTACAACCCCAAATGATTTTTTGCACCTACCAAGCGAAGGAGTAGGCGGATTTTAATTTTCTTTTCACCAAAATTCTTTTTTTTTTCAGGTTGTCAAGTAATGTAATTAAATGCTACCACTGCCATTTAAGACTTTTGAGTTGGGGTAGGTGTAGTGGAGAGAGTGGGTTCCGCCCCTTTGAAAATAATTTAAAAAACTTCTTCCTGAGAATGGTAAACGTGCCTGCAAACAGAAATACAATGCGACTCTGATAGCTGTTGAAAATAACAGCGGTAACTTTTCAAGTGATCACCTGGTATGTATATAATATACTCTACATTAATAAGCTTTGTATGATAATGCACACTGGATTTTTATTTTTAATTTTTTTTTAAATTTTGAATAAATGAGTATTTTATAGGAAAATAACATAAACATAAAATAAAAAATAACAAAATCAACTTAAAATGCAAATTAATTAAAATATAATCTTTTTTTTAATTTTTACTTTTTAAATATGACACAAAGTTAAACGCAACTTTTAACAATATAACCCGTAATTTAAAACCAAAATTTGAAGATCAAGATAAATATAATTTTTTGTTTTATTTATTGAAAATATAAGTAGGATTCCAAAAATCATATGAAATAGTATGCTAATATATCAAACACAATGTCGAAAAAACTTTTATTTCGATAACTATAACAAAAGTTGAATCCAAAAATATAATGTAAAGTAACTCTTACAGAACGTGCGATATGTTTTATTTAATCTAAGTTTTCAAACAAATTTACCTGAATCATTGTTATACTATAATAATGAAATTTTAAGCTTACGACAATATAGTACATAAAATATTTAATCATCTATAAAGAGAATGTAATTTTTTGTTTAAAAATTTCTATATGTTATACCGAAAAATGTTTAACATGACTCGTATATAAACTTGCACTGAAATGAAGAAAAAAATATATACATAAAAGTTGAATTGAGAACCTCATTTCTTTGAAATCTATTCATAAATAAGAAAGTTAAATTAGTATGTTATTCAGATGACAACGAACAGTAAATTTGCTACTTCACAAGTAACAAAAAGGAACTGGTCCAGGATTTGCATGAAAGGATCAATGGAAACAATGAGAAAGTCTTGTAGTCATCATTAACACCTACCTTACACTTTCAAGTATAAACTGTGTATATATATTGTGAGCATAGGTTTTTGTGTCTATGACAGAAGCCCATTTGTATCATGGACCGTTTAATTATATTATAATATACCCATTCGTAGGAGCAAACTTCAGTTCATGTGGAATGATCCGCTATTTTTTATTCCACTCTATGTCTATGGTTTTTTATCTTCAGTAATCTGACTGGTTTGAAGCAACTCTACAAGATTCCCTATCTAGTGCCATTCATTTCATTTCGGTATACCTCCTACATCCCTAACAATTTGTTTTACATAATCCAACTGATGCCTACCTACACAATTTTTCCCATCTACCTGTTCCACCAATATCAAAGCGACTATTCCAGGATGCCTTAAGATGTGGCCTATAAGTCTGTCTCTTCCTTTAGCTATATTTTTCCAAGTGCTTCTTTCTTTATTCATTTGACGCAATACCTCTTCATTTTTCATTTTATCCACCCGTCTGTTTTTAACATTCTCGTATAGCACCGCATTTCAAAAGCTTCTAAAATCTTTTTTTCTCAGGTGCTTCGATTGTCCAAGTTTCACTTCTATAAAAAGCTACTCTCCAAACACATACTTTCAAAAACATTTTCTTGATGTTTAAATTAATTTTTGATGTAAGCAAATTATATTTCTGACTGAAAGCTCATTTCGCCTGTGCTATTTGGCATTTTATATTACTTCTGCTTAGTTCATCTTTAATAATTCTACTTCCCAAATAACAAAATTCTTGTACCTCCATAGTTTCTTCTTGTCTTATTTTTATATTCAGCGGTTCATCTACTTTATTTCTACTACATTTCATTACCTTCATATTGTTCTTGTTTATTTTCATGTGGTAGTTCTTGCATAGGACTTCATGCCATTGATTGTTTCTTCTAAATCTTCTTTACTCTCAGCTAGAATTACTATATCATCAGTAAATCTTTTATATCTTATATCATTTTTTCACCTTGCACTGTTACTCCGGATCTAAACTGTTCAACATCAATAACTGTTTGTTCTATGTAAAGATTAAGAAATCACGAGGATATGGAACATCCTCGTCTGACTCCCTTTTTTATTACTGTTTTTTTCTTATGCTCTTCGATTATTTCTGTTGCAGTTTAGTTCCTGTAAATGCTAGTAATTTTTCTTCTATCTCTATACTTGAACCCTAAATTTTTAAAAATGCTGAACATTTTATTCCAGTTTACATTATCAAATACTTTTCTAACTCTATAAATGTATGTTGGTTTGTTTTTCTTTAATCTTCCTTTACTATTAATCTGATCACTAAAATCGCTTCCTTTGTCCCTAAACTTTTCCTGACACCAAATTGGTCTTCTCCTCACACTTCTTCCACTCTCCTCGCAATTCCTCTGTACAGAATTCTAGTTACCATTTTTGATGCATGAGTAGTTAAGCTAATTGTTCTGTATTCTTCACATTCATCTGCCCCTGCTTTCTTTGGTATCATGACAATAACATTTTTTTTGAAGTCCAACAGAACTTTTCCTTTTTCGTAAATATTACACACCAGTTTGTATAATCTATCTATTGCTTCCTCACCTGCTTTGTTTGTGCAGTAATTCTGCAGGTATCCCATCTACCTCAGGAGTCTTTCTCACAATCAAATCCTTTAACACCCTATTAAATTCAGATCTCAGTATTGTATCTCCGAATAACTCTTCAATATATCCCACCCACCTATCAATCTTTTTTTTGTTTTATTATAAATCGGTGTACACCTTTATTTAACACATTATTAGATTTTAACTTATGTACTGCAAAATTCTCTTTAACTTTCCTGTATGCTCCGTCTACTTTACCAATGATCACTTCTTTTACAAATAATCCACTTTTCTTTTGCTAATTTGCACTTCCAGTTTACAGTATTTCTTAATTTTTGATAGGTCCTTTTAGCTTCTTCATCACTAGCATTCTTATACTTTCTACGTTCATCAATCAGCTGCAGTATATCCTCTGATAACCAAGGTTTTCTACTGATTCTCTTTGTTTCTGCCTAAGTTCACTTCTGCCGATTTAAGTACTTCCTTTTTAACATTCTCCCATTTTTCTTCTATATTTTCTACTTTATCTTTTTTACTCAGACCTCTTGCAATATCCTCATCAAAAATCTTCTTTAAATTCCACCTACTCATCTGACACCTTTTCTTTAAGTTTTTAAACCCCAATCTACTTAATTATCACTAAATTATTGTCGCTATCAATGTCTGCTCCTTGATATGCTTTGCATAGTTGATTTCTAAATCTTTGCTTAACCATTATATAATCTATCTGATACTTTGCAGTATCCCCCGGCTTTTTCTATGCATATATTCTTCTATTATAATTTTTAAACTGGGTGTTGGCAATTTACTAAATAATACTTGGTAAAACTCTATAAGTTGGTCCCCTCTTTCATTTCTTTTGCCCGGCCTATATTCACCCACAATATTTCCTTCCTTGCCTTTTCTGATGCTTCCATTCCAATCTCCAACTACAATTAAATTTTCATCCCCTTTCATGTGTTTAATAGCTTTGTCAATTTTTTCATATACACACTCTACTTCATCATCATCATGGGCACTTGTAGGCATAGATGTTAACAATCATTGTCAACTTAGGTTTTGATTTTATCCTGATTACAATGATGCTATCACAGATATTTTTGAAATACTCAACTCTCTTCATCTTCTTGCTCATTACGAAACCTACTCCTGCCTGCCCTTCATTTGACACTGAGTTAATTATTCTAAAACCACCTGACCATCGTTTTCCTCTTCCCACCGAAACTCACTAATTCCTACTACATCAACATTTAACCTACCCATTTCCCTCTTTTAAATTTTCTAACCAGCTAACCTTTTTCAGACTTCTAACATTCCACGCTCCAACCAGTAGAATGTTATTTTTTTAATTTTCTGGTGACCTCTTCCTTAGCAGTCCCCACCCAAAGATCCGAATACGGGACTAGTTTACCTCCAGAATATTTTATCAAGGAAAGCGCCTCTATCTTTCTTACATAAAAATGCACAGAGCTACATTTTCTTGAAAGAAAAAACAGCTGTAGTTTACCATTACTTTCAGCTGCGCAGTACTCAAAAGACTGAGTGATATTGATATATAAGTCTTCTTGACCTACATCCTTAACAGCTACTGAAAGAGCTGCTGCACTCTTTCGGGAATCATTCCTTAGTATGGCTCTCAAGATACTGCTCCGATATGGTTGCACTTTCAGTCCAGCTACTCTGTATCACTGAGCACTCAAGCCCCTCATCATCGGCAAGGTCTCATGATTCATTGAGGGAGATGTCTATGGTACATTTTTGAAAATATCAAATGAAAAGCATATGTCTAAATTCAGTTAATTGTAGTTGTTGTTGTTGCTGTGTAAAGTTGCTGTAATTATGAGATAATTATTATTTATATTCTTGTTTTCTTTTTATTTTTTTTTAATAAAAGTAACTTTTATTATTATATTAGAGTACTGAACATTATTCTTAAACTAAATTAGAGTAAATTTATCATCTAATCAATAAAAAAATGGTATATAATAATATAAGTCACAGAGTCAGGCTTAAAGATAGACTAAAATATTTATGTATAACTACGACAGACTGGAAATGATGGGTGTTGTAAGAAGTTGAGAGGAGACCATATGTCAGCGACATCTAAGACGACATCAATTGTCATTTTGATATTGAAAACTTTATAAAAGATCATGAAATATACATTGTTCTATACAATAAAAAGGAAACAATGTAAAATTTCATAAATACCAAGAAAGATGTTCAGCCAGGGGGTCACAAACAAAAGATGATAAAGAAAAATGTAAAATTGAACACAATCCTGGCTCAATCGACTAACTACACCTTACTTCAGTGTAGAATTAAATATATATTAAATTTTGGTAACCATCTACTATTATGTATCTACCTCTAAATCTTTTCAAATTGAAATACAAATTATTAATCTATAAAAACAGTTTTTGTGATTTAAATGTTCACAATTTAAAAGTACATTTTGAAAACCACAGCTTACCACATGAGGCCGGCACATGTTGTGCTGGCCTCCATGGCATGAGTGGTAGCGTCTTGGCCTTTCTCTGAAGATCCCAAGTTTGAATCCCAGTCAGGAGTGGCATTTTCACAAATGCTACAATCATTCATCTCATCCTCTGAAGCAATACCTAATGGTGGTCCTGGAGGTTAAACAAAAAAAAGAATAAAAGAAGAAGCTTACCACATATGAAAAAATAAGTCAGTTTATAGTGTTTTAAATCATGCTGTGACCACCTAGACAGGATTTTCTGTTATAAAGAGAGTTATAAAAAATTTTGAAGCAGGCGTGTACAGACTGGAGTTCTTACTTATATAAAGTTTACGTCCACAGCATACATAAGACTAGTTAATGGCTCCACTTGGATGTTCATGATCGATGAGGTAAAAATCGGCTAAAGAAAATATAATTGAGGATGAACAATTCAGGGAGAATGGATGTTTGAAGGAATTGAATGTACAAATAACATTTTTTTTTAAGTACCAATACCAAATCAAGACACCAAACTATACTTAACGTTAACATTACAAAGTAACAAAAACATACTCACATTTGTGCCACAATAGTGACTTGGTGTTAATGTAATTGCTTAAAATTAAAAGGTTGTCCATCTGACTTACTTTTTCAGTATATTTCAATACGAAAAGAATTGAAGGTGTTAAACAATTACCTTATTTTTACCAGTTTAATGAATAATTCCACAACATTTTTAAAAATAATATTTCTTAACAAATGGATTCAACATATAAACAAATAAATACGTTTTTACATCTTATCACTTTTCCATTCTTGGTTTTCATTTTTAAGATAAATTTAGATCATATAAGCCATGAACATAAGTCATTTAAAATATCTTAAAGATGGCAATGAATATAAAGATTTTCAAAGAAATTTGTGCCTTAAAGTAACCTTTCAAAATTGTTACAAAAAATAATATAATAAAATCCACCTGGTAAGAAGTAAGATGACTTTTTTGATTCGCTGATGTCTGAACATTATTATACGGTTGAAAAAGGTTAGACGGTGCACTTGTAAACTGTTCAGCAGGTTTTGGTGACAACATATCCATGAACATGTTAAAATCATTAAAAGCATGTTTCTAAAACAAAAAAAAAAGATTGCTTCACTAGAATGTATTAGTGTTGTTATTAATCATAAAAAGGTTGTAAGCAACCTTGTGTGTCACTCCTAAACATGGATTACCAATTTTCATGAATACCAAGCAACTGTAACAGTCTTACTACAGAGAGCAAGGAGTGTTTTCCATACCTTCTTAACCAAACCAAATATACAATTGCATCTGCATAGCCAATTTTTAGCTCTATAAGTGACACACACCTTCAACTGTTCTCCACAACGACTGACCCTTTAGTGAACACGATTGCTTTCAGAGAAAGCAATTCTGATTCGTGCCTCTTGCATTTCAAGTTTTTACAAGTGTCACAGCCATAATAGAGACAGGGATATACGGAACAAAACAACAGATTAAGATAACGCTTTCTATTGTGAAACATGTAGCATATCATATGTCAATGAAAATTTAAAACTATGTAACATATATATTTGAGCTTTAAATGACAATTAGTTTAAATTAGTTAAGAAGCAAATCATTTTTGACATCACCTTAAAAGCTAATACAAACAAAAACACCTATACGAATTGAGTAGTAGTGTGCGGTTAATTTTTAAATAATTAAATTTTTTCATTAAAAAACAAATAAAAATATGACATTTAAACAGAATCTTTATGAATAAAATAAAAACACTGTTGCAGAGATAGCTCTTTGTTTCTCATGAATGAAATTTAGAAAATGACTGAATTTTATTTTACTATTTCAGTTATCAAAATGAATAAACTGCCCAGATATCTTCATAGATATCTGAGACTTAACAGAAAATTATATTAATTCACATTATTTGAAAGTAGGTGAGCAATAAAATTTTTTGTAAAGTGAATTTTATTCTGTAACTGGTTTTAACACTTTTAGAAAGTATCTTTATATTTTAAAATAGACATTAAGAACCTCAATAGATTAGTGAACCTGAGATTTGTATTTTTTAATCAGATACCATAAACGTAGTTTGTTAATACATTATCAGCTTTGAAACTTTTCACAGACATAAAAGATCTTTTCAGTCCAATAATTCACAATTTTTATAAACACGTAACAATAGTTTAAGAAATAATATAAGGCTACACTTCCTGTGTGAACAGAGCAAAGTACACTACAGCAGACTCCTTACCTTAGCATTCATCACCAGTTGTTTTTTTAATCATGTGACAAATTTTCAAGGTCACAAGAGTAAATATCAGCATTTAATGTCTCTACTAAAGGCAGAAAATGATGAGAAGCAACCTCTTCTTGTCTCAGAACTCTGTTTGCACAAGGAGAATGCCTTAATTAAGTTAGTAAAGTTTATAAAGGATCTTATAATTTTCTTGTTGGTGGTGAATATGTGGTGGCATTGCATTTCTTACCATTTGTTCTCAGACATATGAGGGTGAACCCATGTTTCATCTTATCACAATGCAATCCAGAAAAGTCTAAATGCCATCTTGATTCTAATATACAAGGACTGCTCAGGCTATAGCAATTAAATTTTTCAAGTGATAACCTGACAGCACTTTCAATAATAGATTTATAACAATTTCCAATGTTATAAATTGCCTTGGCATTGATAAATGAAATACAAAAATAAATGTATTGCTTTGACCTTGGAAATGATAAATGAATTTTAAAACAACGATGGTCTAATAAATTCTACGTGGATCATATCAGATATGGCAGTCAATTACAAAAAAAAAATATTTATTTTGTATTTGTGCCTTTTATTTTCTACAGACCCTCATAAATAAATACACAGGAAAATTAAACAATACAAAATATAATAAAAGTAAATTACCTGAACCGGAACAGATGGTAAGGGAGCCGAATTAACAGGAGCTGCATTACCAGATAACATATTATGAAGTGTAACTGCTGGTATATTATTTACGCTACCATTATTAAAATTGCTGTTCAATGGCGTAAATCCAGGAGGTGGGCGTTTAACACTCAATAAATCAGCATTGGCACTACTTGAGTTATAAACTGATGATGATAATGACATATTTAAACTGGCTGATGTTTCATAAACACCTGTACTGGATTTCTAATTAAAAAATACATATAAAATAAATAACTTTTTAAATTCCACTAAATTAAATGTAATATATAATAAAAATTAAACAAGAATATAATACAGAAGTCCTAAACTAATAAATAAATGTTGTTTGAAATGCCATAAAATAACAGTAAGTTTCAAATATTCTTTCCTTTCTATTATTATTATTTCATTTTTTCAATTAAAATGCTTCATAAGCTGTAAGCCCATTTGCAATTCAGCAGTTATTCATGTCCAGTCCTAAGACAGTACCCCTGGACTTCTTTGTTCAGAAGGAGGTGATGTATCAGGGGCTAAGTAAGGCGGAAGCGAAGGTATTGCTTGTTCACAGGTAGCATGTGAGATGGGGTCAGTCAATGAATAGTAGATGAACCCACAGATTGATCTCAGACTTCCAGATTGCTGCACCACAAACATACCAAACCAGTGTAATTAACCCAGTTTCTGACCAGTCATGGTTACTTCAAAGCATACCTGTGCGTCCTGGCATCGACCCTCTACTGAGTGAGGCTACTGAAGAAGGAAGAACGTTGCAGAACACACTGTGTTCGAATACAAGTTCTTGCAACAAAGGGGAGCACATCTGAGAGAATTTGGTATGCTACCACCAGATAACAATATCAAGGGAGGGCTATGTTCCAGAACCAACAGGCATGGTGCATGGTGTCGAGGATGCTGGTTCAGTTATCTGAACAAAGATAGTGGAAGAGCAAGGATGAATTTCCCCTGATTTTCCCTATGGTTATGTTCATAATAAAAGTAGGTCTAATCCCAAAGAACAATAACAGGTAAAAAAGTCTTGAGTTAGTACTACTAATTGAATCTCAATAACTAATGTAGTGTTAACATAGACATTTAAATCAAATAAAATATAAAACAGTAAAACTACATCCGCAATAAACACAGGAATTAAAATTTTCAAGATATTAATTTTATAAAAAAATAAATAAATAAAAACAAAACCTTAAATTTTTAGTTTTAAAATCGATGTCTAATTAAAAACAATTATCAACATTCTAACCCTTATTTTGGCATAGACATAAGTCTAAATTTAAAAAATTTTAATTTTTTTAAAAATATGGACTGAAAAATATCATTGCCCACTTGAAAACAAAAGTAATTCACAAGAAACACAGAAAAATTATAAGAAAATACTATTACAAACGTAAATATACACATTACATTTTTTTTCAATTTTGGCCTTGATGTAATAAAAAATATTGCCCATTCTGCATGCTACTTTATTTTTCTGCCAAAATGTTGCACTAAGTAGACAATTTGAAGATAATGCAAAGTATTATTATGGATAGGTATATATATATATATATATATATATATATATATATATATATATATATATATATATATATATATATATATATTAGAACATCACCAGGTAACATGAAAAATCCAAGCGTTAATCTGGTGTACACCCCAGGGCAAATCACTACTTTATGACAATTCTCATACAGACAATTGCCACAGAAAAACTGTGTTTTTATTTTTTAAAAACCTGGAATTAAACAAAAAAAACACGCAAATTAAGTTACCTTCCTTATCGCCAAATTAATGAATGACACATCAGAAAAACTGAACTTCTATCTAGAGAACTACAATAAAATTCTAATAACTAAAATAATGCGCAAGACGCATCTTTCAGATTAAGGAAAATTATACAAATCAGTTGTTTTTTAATTTTAATTATGCAAAAAAGTAACATCCAAACATT
Source organism: Lycorma delicatula (assembly GCF_047948215.1). Classification (NCBI taxonomy): domain Eukaryota; kingdom Metazoa; phylum Arthropoda; class Insecta; order Hemiptera; family Fulgoridae; genus Lycorma; species Lycorma delicatula. The sequence goes on along the minus strand of NC_134461.1, from coordinate 12,486,288 downwards.
TTTTAGAAAAAGTCAAGTATCATATAAGAATTTTACTAATTTCCATAATGTCCTGACTTAACACAGATTAATGTATATAATTGCCCATGGTTTTTTGATTTCCCTTCATTATAAGCAGAAGACATTGATCACACGATGCATTAGTATCTAATAAAATGATAATCTTTTTCATTATATTTTTGTGATCATGCACCTATTTTTTTAATTTAGGAATAAAACTGATCATAGATAATAACAAGGCCTTGTCTCATCGCCATTATAGCTGATAGCTTGTAATTATTTTTAAACTGTTTTTCTAATCAACTGTACTACTTTTATCACTACAACTGGCTCCCACTTAAAGTTAACCTCTATACCATAACGAGATTTCAAATTACCTGAAACTAACAAACAACTCTTTATAATTATCACTTATGTTAACAGCTCTAAAATTTTTTATTCTCATACAATAAACCCTGATAAAGAAACACCCTTTCCTCAAAGAGAATAAAAACTGATACACAAAGCTTCATTTATTTTTTCATTGTTGTAGCATTAAACAGCACGACTGACTGCTCCTGGAATTTGTAGAGAACTATTAAAAATTATTCTTTTCTTCACCCAATTAATGTTCCACCATTTAAATTGACTGCAACTGTATACAATAATGCACATTCTTTAATTCTTGTATTGGAGCCAGCACATGATTGTTAATGTGATTTTTTTTATATCAAAATACATATAACATACAGCAAATTTCAAATATGTACAAATACACTGAATGAGTAAAGCGTTAATATACAATATCAAATCTTTTTTAATATAATTACAACATTTTAAAATCAAAGAACAATCACAATTTGACATAGTTAAAGGTGATTATTGACACAAAGGATAGATCTTTCATTCGGGTTTCATGTTTTTGATGTAAACTAATACAACACCTTGTGCAAAAGCCTGTAAAAATCATTTAAATTGATAGCTTTCAAAGACATAATCATTAAGAACACACCTACATTTACACTACATTGAGTATAACGGGATTTACCTAGAAATCATAAAATTAGTAGACCTATTGAATGTGTATACAACAAAGTGAAATTACATGCTGTGTTATAATATGAATTTTTATTACATTTTTCTGATTTCAGGTTATGAATATGAAAGCTTCAGATACGGTATCGCTCCGGTTTTGAACACAAGTAAGACTATCTACTGAAGTTGTTTTAGTACTAATTACACTTTTAAGCTGCAGTACGACCTTCACTGAACATTTGCTATTTTATATAGAAATTTCCAGATATCAGAAAATTTTAGAAAGGATCAGCAAAGCTTTTTTGAGAAAACCTGAACTTGTTGCAGCATACAGTTGAGATGGTCAATAAAAAATTATTGATTAATCATGTTCTATTCCTATCGCAGATAAATAAACCCCCTATAGTCCTAAAGAATTGTGCGTGAAATAAATGATCACTGCCTGGAGGATGTACAGAAATATTCCTCTGGGAAGCATTGTTTTTAGTTTTCACAATCTCTACGGTGCAGCAGATTATCCTTTTTTCTTATACTTGACCCTTTCTTTCCTGATGGTTTAACCAGATGCCTGTAGGGCCATACCAAGTTTGTGGGGGCCAGTTTGAATTACTTATTGCTGGTATTTAAGATGTACGGTAGAAGAGGTTCTCGCTATCAACTTGTTCAGGTACTTCGTTTCCAATCGATTAACCATAAGCCCTACCTAGGATTGAGGTGTTTATCAGGACAACTGATTTATTCATACGTACAAGTAAACCTTTTCATTTTATAAGTTCTAAACGGTACATAATTTATCTAATGGTTTACAAGGGCACTCAAAAAGTTATCTACGTACCTTAGAAAGATTGGTGGTGGAAAGACTGTCATTTTTATTTTTAAATATAGGTTTCTTGCACTTCCACACACTGCTCCATTTAGCCTGCACAGAGGTTACGCCAAAGTAAAAAAACTATCTTGCTCCTCAAAATACCCTGAAACAGCTGCTTTCAATTTATCATTGTCGTGAAAAAAATGTCTGCCCTGAAAGTTTTTCTTGGGGTTTCTGAACAGGAAAAAATCACTGGAGACCAGGTACAGACTGTAGTGAGAGTGAGGAATTTCTTGAAATCCACATCCCTCAAAATTTGCTTTGCAATGTGTGATGAGTAGATTGGAGCATTGCCATGCAAAAGCAAGACACCTTTGGTTAGTTTCCCTTATTAATAGCTCTAACTTCTGAAGATATTCAACATAGACATTACGAGTGATAGTCTGCTTGTGCTCCATGTATTCAATCAACAAAATTCCCTCAAAGTCCGAAAAAAATTATGGCCATGATCTTCCAAGCCGATGGCTGGGTCTTGAATTTTTTAGTGTTGGAGACCCTTGTGTTTCCACTGCATGGACTCTTTCGGTCTCAGGATCCCAGTAATGAACCTGTTTCATCACCACTCACCAACCTGCTGAAAAAAATCCATAGGGTTCCTTTCACACAGCAGCAAATTCTCTGCAATCAACTACGTACGACATTACTTCTGATGTGATGTGAGGTTTCGTGGGACCCATTGGGAACTGACTTTTTGCATGTGAAAATGGTCATGAAGTATTGTTAAATGGTTCTTTCAGACGCCCCACATTCTGTAGCAAGTATTGCAATCCTAACATGCCTGTCTTCCATAACCAGTCTGTCCACTTTCCGGCAGATGTCGGGTGTGGTTGCTTCCACAGGCCTGCAGAGATCATCTTCGATGGATTCCCTGTCACACTTAAATTGTTTGGACCAAAATTCCAATTAGTATTGTGAAGGAATATTATCACCGTACACAGTTACCATCCTACTATGGATGTCCTTTGGACATTTCCCTTCTTTGGTGAGAAACTTTGACTTGATTTATCATCAATTTCTGGAAATCCATCGCCATAGCCGGGTTAATAACTTCAGAGGACTACTGAATCAACATAAGTAAAAGAAATTCAATCTCAATTAGGTCGTACCACATGCATATTATGAACTACTTATACTTAATCAAGCACATCTCAGTACGTAACTTGCAACACCCCTAGGTAGATAACTTTTTGAGTGCTCCGCACACTAATGAAAATCACTCATTTTAATTTTATTCAATAAAATAAAAACATACAAAAATCAATTATTAAATAATCAAATGCTATTAAAAGTATATTCTCCAAATAAATAGATTTATAAAGGTATTTTGCAACTACTATGTACCTAATTAGTAGTATTGTACATCTGTTTTGAAATATTTAGGAAACCGGTTTCCTTTATTTGAACGGTATATGTACTTAAGTATGTTATTTTTGCTTGGTCTATACATTTGTAAATCTCAAATTAATTGAATTTAATGAATTGAGGCTTTTGTAAACTGTAAAGGTAAAAATGTTCATCTTATGATCGATATGAATTAACCAACACTTGTGTCCAGTTTACATAATTTTTTTTTAGTTTTTAGAATTAAGTTATTTATTAAAAAAAAAATAAAATAAAATATATATTAATAATAATAAGATTAAGAGTTCTGTAGTAGAGTTCATTTTGTAGTGATTTAACAAATCGCATTGTACGTTCAATAAAATTAAATTAGTTAGGAAAAAAATAAAGCGCAAAACAGAATTGTTGATCATACATAATTCATTGTGAAAAGTTTAGTCAAAGTCAACATTTTTTTTACTAAATTAGCAATATCCTAAACATTGCTTTTAGGATCACCAGTCTCATCACTACTAACCAATGTCTTTTTCAAGTAGGCATCTCTCACTACATAATTTAACAAATGCTGTTATCAATCGTAAAAATAATTTCCTTCCTACCAATTTTCAAAAAATAAAATCTACTTTATTACTTTTTACAGTCCTTTGCAGAAAAAATTAATTTTATTATGAAAATTTATTGCCTAGTACTTAAAAATAAATGGTGCAAATCTAGACTGTGTTTTCAGTCAAGAAGTGGCAGAAACACTTTTTAATCCAACATTAATGAAAGCTGCCACTTCTACGCAAAAAATTTTATGAGATATCATACACATATACTTCCCCCCCACAATCTCAAGGAACCTTACAGAAATATCACAAAAATCATAAAATCCAAGGGTCATTAATAATTAAAGAGGCAATGACAAGAGTGGAAAAATTGTTTAAAAACTGAAACTGACATTCAAGTTGGCACACATGATAGAAACTGTTATTTAAAAGTATTTCCATTATAATACCTTTTTTTTATTTCAAAATGCTCGCTCTGCTTGAAACATGTACCATGGAAAAAGAAAAACAACGTGCTGTAATAAAAATCTTTATTTTTTGTAGGTGTAAAACTGACAAAAATTCACTAGCAGATATTATTACAACACTGTCGTAAAATATGTATTAATCGTAAATTTCTATAAGTGGATAAAACAGTTGAAGTCGAGCAGAACAAGTGTTACTGATTCTCATCATTGTGGAAGAACAATGAACTTCTGACTGACACTTTGCAAAATCACCTAACATTAATGATGTTATTCTTGTATGTATAAAAATCAGGGAAATTGCTGAAATTTGTAGTGCGAATATCAGTATGGTTTTTAATAAGAGATCTTTTTTGTTTTTTAATCACAAAATAACTTGTGGTGAAACCTGCATTCATTATTCTGAGGTAGAATCCAAGTATCAGAATATGGGGTGGAAACATCTGAGGTCAACCATTAGGAAAAAATTCAAAACCTACCTATCATCTGGTAAAATGATGTTAAATATTTTGGGACTATAAAGGCCCAATTTATGGTGATTATTTAGAAGAACAACACACAATCAGCAGAAAGTACTATTGTGACATGTTAGTATGAGGAGGAAATGTCCCAATTACCTCTCAAAAGAAAAAATTCTTCTGCATTATAACATCTGCGTTATATCACTCAACAGACACAGAAAGCTATTCAAAAGTTTGGTTGGAAGGCAACCAAACTGCAACCACCTCACAGCCCTGGTCTTATATTTTTTTTTAAATTCATCTTAACCTTAATGAGAAAATGGTGGACACACTCATTGTGGACAATGGTGTGCACATATCACGCTTGTTCATATTTTTAAGTGTCGTCGAGGTATTATGACTTTATGTGTATACATTTGCTTGTTTTTTCATTTTATCTTGATGCGATGATGACCTACAGCGGGTGATTTTCTGAAGATGGACAGTTCTAAAACAGGTTATGATAGAGAAGGTTCTCGTAAACAGATATAATTTACTAAATTAAATATTTTTTTTTTATTTGGTCCTCTCAAAACAGTTTTTACATGGCACTAAGTTTAGCAACGAGTCAAGAATGGCTCAGAGATTGGGATGAACAATTCTTTACTAACGGAATAAGAAAGCTCACAGAAAAATATGCTAAATGTAATTGATTATTATGTTGCATTTGTTTCAACGTTATTGATTAATAATTTTTTTAGTCATCTGTCTATTTAATTATTGAATAACCTTTGTACATTTGGTAGATACATTGTTATCACAAAGTAAAGTTAAAACAGGATCTAAATTTGTCCAGTCAATAATAATAAAAACATAACTATTCTTCTACATGGGTAAAATTAATAGTTAATAAAATATGTACAGAATATTATAAAAAAGACAAGCTCTACATGTGTATAAAATAAAAATTTTTCCAAACCAGTTACGTTATCACAGCAGTATAAATAAACAGTAAAAATCCAGTTGATTTTAAACAGAACACAATGGGTGACAATCAATTAATGACCACATTTACATTGAAAATTTTGTGGTAGTAATTTGTTTTTTCCTGTTTCTTTTTAGGTGAATAAGACCAACATTTGTGAAATTTAGTGGTGTAACATGGAAAGGTGGAGTACACAGCAGCGAACAGCAATAGTGGAATTTTATTTTGCTAGCAATTACTCAGTTATCACTGCTCAAAGAAGATTTCACGCTAGGTTTGGTGAGTGTGCATGTCCTTCTCAAAAATCAATTCTGCGATATGTTGAATCCATAGACACAGAAGCAGTGTAATTGATGCTAAAAATAGCGTAGGCATAGAGAAACCATTGAAAGAGTGGGAACTGCGATCACAAAAAGCCCAAAGAAATCCGCAAGAAGGTTGTCACAAGAAATTGGTGTCAATATTGCGCAACATACTGAGAAAAGATCTGAACTTGTTTCCTTATAAATTTCAGGAATTCCACAAGTTGAAACCAGCTGATTTTCAGAGTCACTTGGCACTATGCAACACTAAGATTGGATTTAACTTATTCTGATAACCAATCAGAATTTTGGAGAGAGGATCATAATGACTGATGAAGCACACTTCCATTCATCCGGTTACATGAATAAACAGAACGTGCGAATATGGACTGGACAAGACCCATGTGAGATTCATGAACGCCCTTTACATAGTGCAAAAGTTACTGTATGGTGCCCAATATCATGATCGTGGTTAATAGTCCATACTTTTTTTGAAAACGAAATGGTGTTACTGTAACTTAATGGCGATCGTTACAGACAAATGCTTAGAGAATTTTTTAACCTGAGTTACAGCGTCGGAACCCCAATTTTGGGGACATATTCTTTCAGTAAGACGGTGCAACAAGCCACACAAGTTTTGGTGACATTGAATGGCTTCCCCCCCATTCCCCAAACTTAACTGCTCCAGATTTTTTTTTTTATGAGGTTATTTAAAGTTTAAATTCTATGTCAATAAACCAAACAACTTAGAGGATCTGAAAGCAGCCATAAGAAATTAAATTCAGTTGACATCAAATGAAACATTTGCAAGAGTTGTGGATAAAGTGTCAGTGTATAGTCAGGAATGCATACAATTCAATACAGGATACCTAAAGTCTATAATTTTAAAAAAAATAAGCATTTGTTAAGTTCCTATATCTTCCTAAATCGTAATATTTACTACTTCAATTTTGTAGCTGAAAGTTTAACATGAATTAAATTACACTAAATTTAAACGTAGTCATTAATTAATTTTCACCTGTATATCAGCAACTCCATAGTTTAAACATCATAATATTATGGATTATCTACAAGATCCACACATGGAAACTTTACTCTAATCTTAATCATTGAAATTTCATGAAAATTAAACCACAGACTATTATTTTACACACAGCAAACATTTCTCTTTTATTACTCTATAAATAGATTTTCTAAACAGTTGTAAATGTATATATATATATATATATATATTATAAAGAAACATAGTCTAGCATACATTTTAGAAACATCTATACTTAATACACACCTAGAATACTAGAATATTGTTACTATGATAAAAAAAGTGCATTGAAACAAAAGTTATTTTATATGCTTTTTAAATTTAACTGTATGAGAGATGACAAGCTCAGATTGTATATCAGTTTCAAGTCTACATAACAAACAGGTGTGAAATGATAAAAACACTTCATGAGATAGCAATTTTTTCCTCATGTTAACACATTTTTTCCTTACTGAAGAGTACCACTATAAGAAACGATAATAGATAGAAAAGATTTTTTTGCTGCAGTAATGTATTTTGGAATAGTTCACCTCAAAGGTTTAAAAATACATAAATCTTAGATTTTGTCTATATTTTAAAAACAATTACAACTAAATGGATTTATTAATTTGTTATTAATCGGAATATCTTTACATCTATGCAAGACTGCTTTGTGACATATATATATAATATATATATATATATATATATATATAGAGTTTAACAAAACATTGTACCTGGCTTTTCACTTTCAGATTTTACAAATTAAAATGAACAAAAAATGTTTTATGATAAAAATGGTGATTTTCCCCTCTGTTCAGTTTTAGTGTTTTGCCAAAACTGATATGTACGTATTTATATCTATTTAACGTTTGTATTGTTTTGCTTATTGAAATTGGGAAAATTTATTATATTTATTTTTTTCCTACAATGATAGAAAAAATTCCTTCGCACACTGATTGTTAAGAACGGATCATGTTAGGTGGTGAGAATTGTATGTTATTATTAATTAGTAATTTATTCAATTATTTTTAAGTAAATTAAAAGGTTGTCATTTTGCAATGTATATAATGTTTCATGTTTAGTAGCTATTATTTTGTGTCAAAAGTATAAAAAACTCAAGCTTAATCAAATTAAGCAATTAATTTCATAGAGTGAGATGAAGTATGGCTGAAGATTATTTTTATTTTTTTTGCAATAAGTTTGTTGATCGGTTTTGGAAAAATAAGATGTAATTTTGTTTTTACAACAGAAGACAAAATTTTAGCTAATAAAATTAATGATTATCGAGATAAAAAATTTATTTGGCCACCATTTTGAAATCTGTCAAGTGTTATAAATCAATCTTTAATTTATCAAAGAAAGTTGGTGCAAACATGTACCAAATATTATAATTATTTCTTAATCTAATCTTAACATACAAAAACTAAGGAGAAAATTTTTTTTTTTTTTTTCATTTTGATAAGTAAAATCAAAACCTGAATAACCAGGAACACTTTCTTGTTACACCTGTATAATAAATATGATATACCCATATAATGTAATATATATACATATATAGTGTATTTTTATTAAAATCCAAGGGATTTTCAGACGTGTACAACACAAAAAATGACTCAAACAAAAGTTACTCAGATTGTCTCGGATGTCCCCCCTCCAGGGGGGACATCCCAAGGTGACCTTGACTGTTATTTCAAGGTTAACATGATTTTTTCAAATGGAATGACCTTTTTTTTACCCCGCCAATGAAAAGAACAGAAAATTTTACACTGGAATATAAGGACAGAATAATGACTGTACGTTTTTTGGAGCGTTTCATTTTAATCGGCCCAGGTGATTTTCTCGTAAACTACACAAAATACAAAAAAATATTTAAACAGAAATTACTCAATCGGAGAGTGACACCGCATGGTGACCTTTAATTTTACCTTGAACATGACCTTATTTCAAGGTTAACATAATTTTTTTTAAAATGGAATGATCTATTTTCTATCCCACCAATGAAAAGAACATACAAGTTTACATTGGAATATGTAGTCACACATATGAACCTTGGATCTTTTTTAGACGGTAGTATAGCTAACTATCAGAGATTATGTTATTCGAGTTATAAGTGTTTGAAGCTCATTTATCTTGCAAACTATGAGAAATAGCATAAAAATTACTTTACACTATCGTATAATACTATCTCTGATTTTTAGCTGTATGATCTTCAAAAAAGGTTCAAGATCATATGTGCGATACATATTCCAATGTAAAATTCTCTGCTCTTTATATTGGTGGGGTTAAAAATAGATCATTCCATGGATACCATGAGGTGTCACTCTCCATTCTGAGTAATTTTTGTTTAAATAATTTGTTTGTATTGTGTGTAGTTTATAAGAAAATGGCCTGGGGTGATTAAAATGAAATACCCCGAAAAAAGTTCAAGGTCATATTGTGTCCAAATATTTCAACGTAAAATTTCTGCTCTTTTCATTGGTGGGGTCAAAGCTAGGTCATTCCATTCTAAAAAATCATGTTTGAAAATCAGGCATTCATAATTGTATATATTTTAATGAAAACTTCAAAATACAGTACAGCCCTGCTGTAATGCGGCTTGATATACTGCGGATACGGATATAACGCAAATTATAACCTGTCCCCCAAAAAATATCTGAATATCAGAAAAATAAAATAGGATGAAGAAATGCTAGTCGCAAAAGGTGTTGCAGAGGTCACTGTTACAGAGAGGTCTACACCCTCAATAAAAGACATTTTGGAATATATAAATACTGTAATAACATGGATGAAGCAACAAGTGATAGTGATGATCATCATTTATTACAGTTACAAAGTGTAAAGTCATATAATATAAAGAAGAAACATACAACCTTGAAACAAAAAACAATAACTTCTTATTTTAAAAAATAATTTACATTCAAAGAACAAATATTATCTTCTGCACTTAACTTGAAGTATTCATTAAACTGTATTGGCTTTTTTCTATTAAACCATTATTAATTGATTGTTTGCCTATTTTTTTTTTTTTTTAATTGATTCCCTCTGTCATTTAAAATTTACTTCTCGAAATAATGTTACCTTACAACACAGGTGTCACTGAAGTACCGCGATAACCGCGTTACAGCGGGGTTACAATGCAATATCATCAGAAATTTTTAAAAGTCAAAAATAATCTTGACAATCTTCTATAGTTTCCTCTTCAGCTTTTTTAAAATGATCGATTTAAAAAAGCACACATTTTACGATGATAATGAAGATAAACCAACATGTTCTCTACGCACTAGATACAGTGTCTATAAATCCTAAAATAAATCCACCATAAAACTACATAGAACAAAATGCTAATTTAAGCCTGGACAAAAAAAATATGCAGACAGAAATTTAATAAACATATATATATTGGGAAAAAATGTATGCTTCTCAAAATCAATAAACTTCGAAAAAATCATACAATTGTTAAACATAAAAAAGAAAATACACAAACATATTTATAAAAACATAATATTTATTGACCGATTATAACTGTGCATACAAATACAAGAATAATGTATTTATGTATAACAATGAATGAGAGATTACACATCTTTTCCCAATAATAAAAAGCTAAAAATTATAAAATCAATATTTTAAATTCTGTGATATAAAAAGTAAGTTTTAATTTAAAACTTTTAAAATTAAAAAGAAAAAATGTCAATATATATTTTTTATCTAATTACACATCTTGCATCAAATTCATAATGTAACCACAAGCACGCATACTTGAGAAAACATGAATATATTTTTTTAATATACAATTTTGTTAATAACTCCATTTGTCTCTCTTTCTCTTTCTCATGGCATCTCAAAAATTACATTTACAACTTTTATAAAAAAATCTTTGATCAAGTAAAATCTTAATAAAAAAAAACTCAAATTATATTCCTACTTTTAAAATGAAAATATATTCTAAATAAGAAAATTAATAAATTAGCTTACCATAAGACATAAGAATAATAGTTCTTATAATAGTCAGACATAAGAATAGGAAAATAAATAATCATTAACAAGAAGATATAATTTAAAAAAGAAGAAGAAACACAGGCTAACTTAATTAAATCTAGTCAGCCATAAATGCTCATTGTAAATTTAACAGATTTCTAATTATAATTTATTTTAAATAATCAGCAGTAAAAAAAAAGGTATTAATAATAAAGTATAAATAATAAAAAAATTTACAATTAAGGTTTTTAATGAATTTATCATATATCAGTAAAAAGGAAAAATAATAAAACATTATAATTCTTCAGAAACTGTAATTTTGATTCTAATGATTCTTCAGATTAACTATTATTCATTTTTTAAAGGTTGATAGAATTACGAAAAAAAATGTCATATCCTAGGTAGAATTAAATCCAAGACATGCAAAATGTTTGGTTTAATGTTGATCATTAAACCTTCTAGCTATCCAAGAATCTAAAAAAATGTTGCAGTAGTAAGTTATGATGGATCTTTAAAATTAAATAAACTGCTTTTGTTTTTCTTTAAACGTATGTTTTATTGGTTATATTAAAGTGCAATGGTCTTTTTAAAATTAATAGATTTGGCGGTAAAGAAATAGACTTTAGATAAAATATTTTTCACAGGCATAAATATTTTTAGTTACACATAAATATGCTAAAAAAATATGTTGTAAAATAATGTAATAATATTACGGTGCATTCTTCTTTACAATGGAAATCATAAAGAATTCCTATTTTCTGGAAAAATACTTTGTTTTCAAAACTACGAACACAAAAATTAACTTACCTGAGAACAATATTAAATGCAATTCAATACCTTATTTTTCTAACAAGCAAAACTTGAATATTGAAATTTAAATACAACAATACAACAGAAGTCTAGACAGATTCATATATAAAAATAGAAATTTAGCTTTCACCCAGCACTGTACAACAAATGATCTAGAAGAACATACTTATTAAATACAGCTTTGACCGCTTACATTTTACTGTTACATCACACATTTTTATTCAAAATATTAAAACAAATCTATGCAATCAAAATACTGTAAGAGAGTTAGAGTTTAATTATTAAGTTAATGTATCTATCAAATTACTTGGACAAACAAAACGCTTCTTGATTACACTATTACAAGCCTTCTTTTTTTAATAAAACTGCTTTCTTAAAAAGTTACTTCATACAGAGGAAGAAGAATTATTCACTAAGCATGTACAATCAGGTAAACTGTGATAAGAGTAAGACACCTTGAAATGAAGGAGTGAGACAAAGGATGTAAGTCTTTCCGTTTGGTTTATAAGTTCTAAAAAACACTGATATTAAAAAAAAACTGAAAGGCAGTATAATAGTACAAATAGAGAAAATAACTTAAGATTTTGTGATGACATTGTTCTTTTGGCAGAAACAAAAACAAATTAGAAAAAACTTAATGGCATCATGATTTAATACTAGGACATTCTGTAATTTGAGCGTAAATAAATATACAAAAATTATGGGAAATAGTAAGAAACAATTATTAAGATGATAATAATGTATATAAGAAGTAGTTGAATTTATTTCTTGAATAACATATAGTCATAAAGATCGAATGAATAGAAAGTTGACTATACAAGTGGTACGCTGTTAAAGAGTTTTATTGTAGCAAAATATGCACGTCAGAAAACTTGAAAGTGCTAATTTTCAAAATGTGAGATTGTAAGATGATATTTAAAATTATTTATTGATAAAAGTAAACTTCTATCCTACAATGCAGAGAAAAAGAGCCAAACTCGGAGAATATACTCAGCAGGTCGAGCATACTAACTGTATTCATCCGTTCAAGTTTAGTTAATTAGACAGAGACATGCAGATGATAAAGGTGTGTAGAATAAGACAAAATTTTAACTCCTAATACACCAAAGATTAACAGAGAACAGAAAGGAATAAAGAACATTTTCAAATGACTAATAATTCCAAAAAAGAATGTTACAAAACTTACAGCTATACGAATGTGCATTAAGCTAAAGTAATTAATCGGTTAATTTTGAAATAAAAAAAAGAACACTAAAAGTAACTACAATGCGAAAACAATACCGTCTTTTGGTATTGTCCACTAGTAAATTTAAATTTGTGAAAAATTATATATTGTTACCTAACTAAACAACAACTTTGATTCAGACTATAAGAGGTTACTTTTTCTTCATAATTTTATTATAATAATCAAATATAAATATATTTTAAATTAAAAAAATATGAAAATCTCATCTATTTCTCAAATAATCCAACAAATTAAAAAATTTTTTTTTTAAATCTGGTTTATAAGAAACTCATTAAAACGATTACTTTTTTCCACCAGCTCCTAAATTTGAAACTTCAAATTTAGTTTAACCTAACCTAAATTAGTTTTAAAACATTTTAAAACTGATTTAAAAATAGAAAACATATTTTTTTTTAATGTTCACTAATCAGGATGCTAAAAAAAAAAAAAAATGGGGATTATGAAGACTTGCATCGCATGATCACAAAAGTTCATGAGAAGTGTAAAAACTGAGAAATTTACTCGAGATGAAATAAGATATATATTTTTTAGAAATAACTAGTGTAAATATTTACATTATTTTCAGGTCGGTGAATTTCTGACATTTATATAACAAATAATCCATTTTCAGCTTAGTTTATGTTAGCGAAACTATATTAACTGACATTTTCAGCAAAAATTATTTATGAGTGTGAAAAGGTAAAGAGAAATTATAGAATTCTTTGCAGCTAATGCTGTAAACAATATCTACGTTACAATTTCTAATTATAATTTATTCTAAATAATCAGCAGTAAAAAAAAGGTATTAATAATAAAGTGTAAATAATAAAAAAATTTACAATTAAGGTAATGCATTATTATATATCAGTGATTATCAGTATATTATTATATATGATTATATATCAGTAAAAAGGAAAAACAATAAAACATTATAATTCTTTAGAAACTGTAATGTTGATTCTAATGATTCTTCAGATTAACTATTATTCATTTTTTAAAGGTTGATCGAATTTCTAAAAAAATTTCATATCCTAAGTAGAATTAAATCAAAGACATGCAAAATTATTGAATAATAAAAACAATGTTGTGCCGGTCATGTTAACTACAAAAATCATAATTTTGTTTGGTAAAAGTGCAATATCTTTAAGGTTATTCATATATTACACTTAGCACAAACAATTATGAATTTATTAATTGTGGACAGTTAAAACCTAACAAGATTTTTTTAATTTATCACAGCATTCACAAACACCATCGTTACTTCACAGTATGCACTAATTATTTGTATAACAATTTAATAATGTTTTTATTTGTTAATTCAAGCTTATTACTTTAATAATACTGTTTTCAATGATATTACTTTCACTGAATGGTAAATTGTTTTTAGTATTTGTATATTGTCTAATTAATTGGCTTATATTAACAAACAGATAAATAACAAACACATAAAAGTATTATTAAGACCATGAAAGTATGTATTTATGTGTAGCATTAATTTTAATAACGGTATAAAATATTTTCTTGATATGAAAAGTTTATTTCTCTAACTGTTCCAAAAATATGCTGCAATGGTCAGAATGCTATAATTGAACAGAAAAAAAGGCCTGATAAAACTTTGACAGTTCATTTCTCTTGTCCTTCATGACTTTTAGAAAAACTTGTAGACATTTAAAGAAATACAAGATATTTTGCTAGATGCAGTAAGTGAAATGACTTTATTATTAACATTACAAAGTGTTGGTGTAGCAACACTTTTCACTGCTAACATGATCTATGAATATGAATTCACATTTATAACACACTACATATATCTATATATTTTATCATATTAAAAACAAATTAAACTCATTACAGCAGAACTTCATAAAACACAAAGGGAGAATTCAAAGTAATGGTAAATTTTAAACAGGTTGGTACTCTGAGTACCAACATTCTGTTCAAAAAATGTCCACAACCTCTTATATAGATGTCAGTAATATGTTCAAAAGGAGCCCCAATATCTGTATAACAGGACATCAAAAGAAGAAATAACAAAACCCATATTAATCATTATTATTTTTAATCAAACAGTAGAAAAAAAAACATAATTAAAGTTTTATAATATTTTTACAATTTTGTAATATGGGCTGTTTTTTGATAAAATATATACTAGCTCTTAGCAAGATATGTTGATTACAGTGTAGCAGGCATCAGCTGTCTTTGATATAAGAAAAAAGAAAGTCTCTGTCGAAGAGATAAAATATATTAGAAAATTCTTTACTCAATTATTTTTTTTGAGAAGAAAATTTGCTGTTTCTGAAGAAAAATTAGCACAAAAGAAGGGAGCTAATGAAAAAAAAATTGGCTTTAAATGTGTAAAATCTAAACAGATTGTAACCTGAATGTATATTTCCTACAATATAAAATTTTTTTTACAAATACGTGATGTTAGTTAAGATACTATTGAAAACATTTTATTTAAATGTTTAATCTGACTTTTTATTTCACATTACTGAGATCGAAGATTATTATTTTAGTGTAATATATGCGAAGTGACAACTGCCAAAATTAAATAATTTGAAAAAAGGATTTTTTACAGTAAATTTTGATTAAAGCACATTTCAAAAGAAGTTTATAAAATTTACGAATAGGAAAAAAGAAATGATATTTATTAAATATGGGGAAGGTATGAAATATTTTTATCACAAAAAAATTTAGTTCTCAGCAGTTTTTTGGTAGCACTGTTAGGAAAAAGCACATAATTTTTTATTAAAGTTTTACTAAGTACTGAAATGGTCAAATGAAAAACTTAATTATTATTTCTTGTAATACTGTAAACAGATTTTCATCATAATATCATTATTTAGAAATTATAAAACATAATTACAATGAATAAAAAATACCATCACTTGTTAGTGATGGTATTTTTCATAGTGTTCTATGAACCTCTTTTTCTTTTGAGTGTAGAATAAAAAACCTCTTCCTTCTCTTTGAGAATTATTGTAGAATAAAATACAGAGGACCATTAATTATTATCTAAGGTTTTAAGACTAATTTAAAAATAGAAAACATGTTTTTTATTTAAAAAATGTCAGGATGCTAAAAAAAAGGGGGTTTACAGGTCTGCATCGCATGATCACAAAATTTCATATAATGTGAAGAAAACTGAGAACTTTATTTCACTGTTTTTTTCTTAAAACAATAATAATAACAAATGTTTTTCAATGTAATTCTCAAGGTATTTGTTCACTGAAAATTGGACATCTTGAATAACTATCAATTTTGGGAAATAAATCTTTAAATACACTGATGTTAGATCAGTAAATACTGTGATAACTATTATACAACATGAAATAATAAATATATATATATATGTATAAAACAGGTAGTGTGATCCTTCAATTTCTAATTAAAAGGTAGAATCAGACAAGGATGATAACAAAAAAAAATTTGGTAACTGATATTACCAATGACACCAATAGGAAAGTGTAAGAATGATGCTAACTGCTGTCATAAACACAAGTTTGTCATATATGAATATGTTTACATGTATAGTATATAAACATAAATTCATGTATATGAATATACAAGGGCTACGGCTGCTTTAAACTCCCATGTATCTAAATAATCCTATCAAGTACTTGTGTCATCGCTTATATCTCTGCAGCTTAATCATCTCCTTTCCAAACTTTATACCTTCTCCTTTTCACTATCCTTCACCCTTTCTTCCTCAAATACATACATTTAGAAATTAGACCACCATGTGGAACAATGGTGGTACTATTAACCAGCAAGCAGGTTGGCAGGTCATTTTTTTTGGATTCAGTGGGATAGGAAGTTATCTATGACTATCCCAGAATTCAGTTTCCTATCGAAGTTTTATATATATAAAGACGAACAACTGATTAAAGTGATGTTATGATTATATTGATGCTACGATTAGTTTAAAAATTTATAAATTAATGTAATGTATTCAATTAAGAATACATAAAACTATTTTTAGGATATATAAAACTTCTAACAGAGGCTATCCCTCTGTAGATTGATTGCGTCTTCTACCTTACACTTTAATTCTTACTACTTGAGTGAGGACCATGAAAATCGATTGATGTGCTGCTTACATTCTACAGAGTGTTCAATTTAAAAGAGGCCCAATCACTCAGTAGTTCATACTAAATGGATATTTTTGTTAAAATGCAATATTGGTGTGAGATGGGCAAAATAATATGGAAGATGTTGGCCCAACTGGAGCTGGAATGGGGAGAACTGTTTATTTTCTGCACATTCGAGTATTGCCTGTCTGTTTCAAGCATTGGCTTTTGAACAAGGTTGCGTAATCATGTTGTTGTTTGTTAAAATGTGGTTAACTGTTGAAGAATGTGTATTTATGATAGAAACTTAATTTAGAGATGAAATTTCATGTTGTGTTTCAGTGAAAGTTCAGGGAGAAATTTGAAAAGGAAACACCAGTAAAATGTTTTTCAGATGTTAGTTAAAAAATTTCATGAAACAGGTTTTGTGTAAGACCGTAAACATGCCCGACACAGGTGTTTTAACAACACAGATCATACAGAACATTAAAGCAGCAGTTACAAGATCTCTATAAATCTTTGCAAAGACTAAGCTGAAAAAATAACATTTTACTAGGTTCAGCCCATACTGCAGTGAGGGGAATGGCGAGACATTACTTGTCTTGAATGCAGAATTTCCATGAGCTAACTAATGCTGATTATGCTAAAAGAGTTCACTATGTCAACGACTCAAGAACTTCATTGAGGGAACATTAGCATTTTAGTTTGTGTTTTTCACAGTGAAGCATGGTTTCACCTTGGTGTGTATATTAATAGTCAGAACACCGGACCTAGAATCCTGAATCTCTCCTATGCCCACAAAAAATAGGCATATAGTATGTGGTTTCAAGACAACAAATAACAGGACCCTTGTTTTTTAAAAAAAAAAAAAATGTGGATGCTGCCATCTACCAAGAAATTATCTTACAGTTTATAACCTTACTGCAAGAGGATGAGCATATCTGCTGGTTACATGCAACAGGGCAGTGCCACAAGAGACAGGGTACAGCTAACAAGAGTAGACAGGAACATGAACAAACATGTTAACACGTGCAAAAAAGTGGATAGATGTAATTTTTAACTCTTCTATAAATTACTATGCAAGTGTTTGCCAATCAACTATTATTTATAGACTACACTAAATGATAGAGCCTCTTAAGTCGAACAGCCTATATCAGTGGTATTATGCTTACAATTTCTAGAACCCACCAGGGCAGCAACTTCTTTAATGGTTATCAGCAAGCCGGGAATTCTTTACAAACGATCAAACTATGCAAGCAATTTGGACAGTTTCCTTTCTTGGGAAGAAAACTGTCCAAATTTATTCAGTTTCCTTCCCGAGGTAGAAAACTGGAAAAAATCCAAACTACAATTGAAGTGTCTATCCGATAAAGCCAGTCTCCTGTACCAATCATTAATTCTATTATAACCTCTAACTTTTTAACATTAAAATCATTTTTAAAGATATATAAACTAAAATCTAGCAACAAACCTATGAATAATCTTAACAAAGCTCTCATATAAAATATAAGTTAATAAGACTTAAAGTGGGTTTACTTCTACAAAAGTTATATACAAAATAATAAGACATAGTCAAAACATTAATTGAACTACTAAGTCTAAAATTCTTACACTCTGAAACAAAATACTTAGCATGTCATTTAATGAAATGACATGCTAAGTAATATCAAATAACTTTAAATCAAATGATTAAACTATTAAAGAACAATAATTATTTTACTAAAAATATAAGAATTACAGTAATTTAAAATTACAATAAATTTACCTATTGATGATAACTAGTTTTTATACACAACCAATAAAAGTAAATGAGAAAATACAATCCATAAATTACTAGCATTAAAAAAATATATTTCACTTCCTAATGTAATTATGCTGGTGGTTTTATTCTTAATTTTGAAAAATTAAAACTTTTCTAATAGAAAAATTAATAACCGGTTGCCCCATAATATGATAAACCTACTTATTATTTTTACTATCATCATCAGATGATGATATTGATAAAATGGTCAAAACTTTGGTACATGCTTAATATTAAGATGAAAATGTTTCATATATTATGATATTAATAAATAATATTATTATTAATATATATGAGGTCTGTTCAAAAAATAACCAAACTTTTTTAATTATGCGCCAACAGAGATATTTAGTGATGTGCGGTTAGAGCATAACCTCCTCTGTAGCCACATGTTCTTGGATTGTTGACATTTCTTTTGATTTTCATGTTATTGTTATTTGAGTGCAACATGTTTAAGTGTTAGTAGTGATTTTTGTAATAGTTTCACAGAAACTTTTCAAGTTTTGAAATAAGCTTACAGAGATGATGCTCTGGGTAGTGCGCAATGCTGTGAATGGTTTTCACAATTTAAAAGTTGTTGTCAGTCAACTGAAGATAACCCTCAACCAAGAAGGCCTTCGACTTCAACTGATGACACAAGTTTAGAAAATCAACAATCTGGTGCATGCAAATCATCGATTGACTGTAAGAGAACTTGCAGAAACGGTCAGCATCTCGACTGGATCATGCCGTGACATTTAGACTGAAAAATTAAACATGCATTTAGTTGCAGCAAAGTTTGTTCCTCGTTTGATGACCAAACAGCAGAAAGAACATCGAGTGGACAATTGCCGGCAACTCCTTGAACAAGCCGATGGTAATGGAACATTCATGTGAAGGATCGTAATGGGAGACAAAAGCTGGGGAAAAAAACAAATATTACAAAAATCGCTAATAACACTTAAACATGTTGCACTCAAATAAAAATAACACGAAAACTAAATGAGATATCAGCAATCCAAGAACATGTGGTTACAGGGGAGATTATGCGGAACACAATGCCACCAACTGCACGCTACTAAATAACTCCGTTGGCATGTAATTAAAAATGTTCGGTTATTTTCTGAACAGACCTCATACATACATATATATACATTATTATTCCTTAATATTTTAATACAAGGTGATTCAAAGAAACAGGAAATTTAAAAAATTAAATAACGTTAATGAAAAATTTTTTAGAAAATGAATTTTATTTCATGTAATTGTACAAATGTTGTCATTGTAGGATACATACATTTTAGTTTATTTTTTAAAGATGACATCTTCCAGGTGACCTCCTCTTCTACATAAACACTCACGAAGTCTCTTCGTTAAATTGTTCATGGTTTGACGTAACATCTCAACTGGAATTTCCGCAATTGCTTCTCGGATCTTTGCCTTCAGTTCTTCCGTTGTAGCAGGTCTACTGTGGAACGCTTTGCTTTTAAGGTGACCCCACAAAAAGTAATCGCAAGCTGAGAGATCAGGCGATCTGGGAGGCCATCTAATGTCACCATTTCGTGAAATGACACGTTGTCCAAACAATCTGCGTACAGCTGCCATCGATATTCGTGCAGTATGTAACGTTGCTCCGTCTTGTTGAAACCAGGCTGTGTTAAGAATTGGTGGAAATCTCTTTTGTTGTTTCACAACAAAGGTTTCAAGCACGGCTACATTACTGTAATCACAAGACCGTTGTCATCCTCAAAATAAATAAGGGCCTATAACACCGTAAGATGACATAGCACACCAGACGGTCACTTTCTGGCTGTGCAACGGACGCTGGTATAGCTGCGTAGGATTTTCTTGTGCCCAGTATCTGAAATTTTGCTTGTTAACAAATCCACTGAGGTGGAAATGCACTTCGTCTGACATCTACAGTTCATCAACGAACTCTTCGTTATCATTTATCATTGTGCTCGCACAACTGCATCGTTCGATTTCAGTTCCTGGACGATCTGCAACTTGTATGGATGGTATTGCAAGTCCTTCACTAACATTTTTCGAACACTTGAACTATGCAATTGTAAAGATGCTGAGAGACGACGGATTGACTGATGTGGACTTCGTGTGACAGCATCTTGTAAAGCTTGAACATTCTGTGGTGTACGGACGGTTTGCTCACGGCCTGAAGTTTTTTTTTCATTGCCGAACCGGTTTCCTCAAAATTAGATATCCGTGTTTTAATTGCATGCGCTGATGGAACACGGTCGTGCCGTCCCAGATTAAAATGACGGCGAAATTCTCTACGCTCTCCCTCCACACAGTCACTGTTTTTGTAAAATGCTTTGATAGCAAATGCACGTTGCGCACCACTCCAAGGATCCATGACAACTAAATGGCAGGTTAGGTTAGAGAGGCTGGCGCCACTTATCAAGTGGTACCAATCGCCCACGGCTACCAACACAACTTTCAAAATTTCCCGTTTCTTTGAATCACGCTGTACATAATTTAATCAAACCTTTAAAAAGCTGATTGAAAATGCCCTTACCTAAAAGGAAGGGCATTTTTAATTATGGATTTGATGGTTACTAAGTACACTATAGAAATTGACAGTGTTCCGTACATCAGTTTACCGAAAAAATTAAATTGTGAATTCTAGAAAGATCTAATATATAAAAATATTTACTTATAAAATCTGTTTACAAAAATATTCAAAGTATTAATAATTTTCTTTCATACACATCTCAGAACTGTCGGCTACAGTTCCAACCACAGCAAGGTAAAATTCATTACATCATAGGAATGAAAGTGAGAATTCTTTTTTTTTCTGCAAAATGATTAATTTAGCCTATCTCATATCATAATATTACTTGATGAAAAATCATAAAATGACGATAACCAGTCGATCAGTGCTTCGTCTTTCAATTCATTTTTAGAAAGTTACGGTTAAAGAATTGCTGCATACCTAAAATACAATGCGGTAGAATACTACCATCTTGTTGTCAAATGATATTATAGTTTTAATACAAAGGGTTATTTTCCAGCTTAGACAGAACAGCTTTGTGAAAAGTAACAAAATATTTTTCTCCAGCTTCACTTTTATGCATATAAAACTTTATCAAGTCCATAAAATTAATAATAAAATAATTAATAACTTATCTGTTAATAAAATGTGATGAGAGAAGGCTCCTTCTGCCTCATAATAATTGAAGACATTTTTGGAAATTGTACCTACCGATGATCAAAGTCATCCTCTGAAAGGATTTGCAAAAGATAAGAACGACACAGTTTTAAATCGACTCTTTTAAAATTTTATAAACATACGTGGTAGAAATAAAAGGGTTTGCAGATGCCTTTCTAATGAGATTTAATACAAAGCCCTTGACAGCCTTTTACAAACAGAAACACATTCTGTATTATGGGTATTTTGCAATTCACCGTTTCAGAAACAACAAACATGGTGAATGATAACTAAAATTAGGAACCTCAGAGGGAAAGCAAGCAGTTTTGCTAATCATAACACTAATATTTAATATAGCAATCAAAAAATTATTAACAGGTAGATTATTAAGAGGGACTTATAAATGTCGCATGTGATCGGGTCAGGTGGAAAATGTGGGACTGATTAGACTGATTACCTCATACACATTTCACTTAAAAATTACTGACACTCATCAGTACCCTCTTTCTATATTAAACATATAATGAGTTGATAAAGAAGAGTCTGTAGAACATTTCTGCATGCATAGTAGGTCTTAAAATATTTTATCAGATCATTCAGTAAAGATCTATTACGAACTACTGACAAGTTGGGAATCATAACCTATACTTGAAGCTAATTCTGCTAACATTATACCATGATGGTGTTTTTTTTGCTTTTTTTTATTTTTCATTGCAAAAAGTAATATACTGTAATAGTTTTTTCTTTTTAAAAATCCTTCACCGGCTAAATGACATGTGATACTGACGATAGTATTTTTAGTGAAGAAATCCTGACTAACGTGACTGAAGAACGACAAAATAGGTTAGATGAAAATGCACCTCAATGATTCTAACAGTAATAGCAGTGCATCTAGCATCTTTAACAAAGATGTTAAATAATAATAATAATGACAATGGTGAAAATGCTTTCAGCTTTTCTAGTGAATCCAGGTATGAAATAGAAAGTTTTTAAGATTCAGATAGGGATCTGCTATTTAACCCAGAGATGCATGTTCTCAGTCTTCAGACACTTCCTCTTTTTCTCATGAGGTTGAATTACCAAATGGTAGGCCAATCATAATCAACTACTGGATGACCTCACTGAAGGTCATCAATGTGGTTGTTGATCTGTGTGATGCAAAAGACAAAGTAAATGTACCTTAATGGTCATCAATGTGTAGCCCGAGACAATCAATTTGTGGATAATGATGATGACAACATGTTTGATGACGTACACAATGTATGGGATGAAGTAAATGTTAATTTATTAAAAACTATTCAGTACAATCACAGTAACTTACAAGTAGTAATTAATCCAGACTTATTTGATTCTTTAGTCGATGGTGAACCACATGATTTTTATAATTTGGTAATGAAATATTTAATTTTTTAGATGAACAAACTGATTTGTATGCAGCTCAACAGAATTCAAAAAGGTTACTTAAATTTCTATTAAAAAATTGGCTTGATACCAATCATAATGAAATGAAATCTTTTTTGTAATTTTATTATACAAGGGAATTATTCAGATGCCATCAATAAGACATTATCGGCGTAAAGATGAATATTTTAGAACCAAAATTTCATTAATGATTCAAAATACATTTGAAAAAATATTGTCCGTGTTTCAATGTGGTAATAATGAAAATATTAAGGAAGGAGGCGGGTTACACAAAACACAAGGACTTGTAGACTTACTTGTTGAAAACCTCCAGAAATGGTACATTCCTGGGAAAGATGTATGTATCGATGAATCTATGGTACCATTTCTTGGTCGCATTATATTCAGACAATTTTGAAAAATAAAAGGCACCGATATAGTATAAAAATTTTCAAATTGTGAGCAAAGGACTTTTATATACTGTTCAGTACAAAATATATGCAGGTAAAATAAAAAAAAAATAAAAAAAAACCAGAAAATAATTTATCAACAAAGGTAGTTTTACAACTGATGGTACCATATTTAGATATTGGTCGTTGTTTATATATAGGTATATCGTATTATAGTGTAGAATTAGCATAAAAATTGCTGAAACATGATATATACAATGGTACTTTTCATGCTAACAGAGAACTCAAAAGAGATCAATCAAAAAAATTGAAAAAAGAGGGAAATTTATGCTAAACAAAACAATATACAAATCATCCTCAAATGGAAAGATAAGTGTGATCTTCTCATGATCACCACAAAGCACAATGCTAGTACATAAGTTGTTGAACAACGTGGAGGTACAGTTATCAAACCAAACATGGTCACTGATTATACAAAGTCTTTTTAAAGCAATCAAACATCTTCATATTGGATCTTCTGTTAGGCAAAGCCTAAAATGGTAATCCAAAATTGCCTTTGATCTCATTATCAGTTGCTGTTACAAATGCTTTTTCAATATTTCAAATGGATACTGGCAATAAAATCGCCATTACCGACTTCATGGAAAGTGTAATAATTGTTTTGTGTATAAGGCAGCTATTGCTCCTGCCATGGTCAACAACAATCATGTTCTTATTCAAGTAAAAAGGGGTAGATGTCTTGCATTACACCGAAAATTAGTAATTTAAATTGGATGCAAAGCTACAGTAGCTAAATGCCCCAAACCTGGCCTAAAATCTTCAGTGTGTAAAAAACATTATTGTTTGCCATGGTTTTTTGAAACACATATTTCAAAATTACATGCATATTTTCATTGAGGTTATTTTTTAGTAATATTTTCAGTTTTTCATTTCGGAGTTTTAAAATACTGAATTTGTAATTATATCACGTACTATTTCAGCTTTCATTCTTTGTAAGAATATTTTTTAAATGCATGGTTTTGTAAGTAACTATGATAACTAAATACTGTTAAATTGTTTGCAAAAATAATTTTTAGTTGTACTGACTCGGTTTTTTAATTAATTTTAAGTAAAATGATTATCAGATATAGTTTTTTTTTTGTATTTTTAATATTTCTTATATATATGACTACAGGTACTTTAATTCTTCATCTGTGTGTAATATATAGATTCTTAGAATCTTTAGAATTTATTATTTGCCAAGAAAGCATAGCGCTAATCAGTCCCACAAGAGCACTGAACCACGTGAATTTGATTACTGAATCTTATGGGACTTATCTGTCTCTCAAGATTTAAAACAGTCCAAACAAGTGTTTTCATGAATAAATCAAATAAATACATTAATCGAATGAACAAAATTATGAAAAATGCTGATGGGTGTCAACCTGTTAATATGTATGTTTTAAAAAATCAGTTTAATTTTCTTCGGTAAACCGATTTATGCAATATTATAAAAATACATCGGAAAATTTTTACAGTTGTATGGGAGAAAATAAACTCTAAATTATTACTAATAGAAGATAATTATTTAGTATATCTAGAAACCACCTTTCATTCTTAGATATAAAGGAACTTTTAGCAACTAAAATGTACTATTTTTTTTTAAATTATAGTTTTTTATGCGGTTATGTACTTCCAAGTGAATAATATCAGATCTATAATATTTTATTGCACAAGTTATTTCTAGTTCTCAATAATTCCTTATTTATGTTATACATCAACATACTTTTCAGGGGGGATATAGACTAAAAGATGAAATCAATATACAACATTAACCAATTTATTAATTCATAAATAGATAAAATTTAAATTATAAATAAAACTAATTATTTTAATAAAGAAAAAGTCAAACTAAAAACTAGATAAGAGGTAGATATGTAGTATCACAAAACAACAACAAAAAACTTTTATATCCTTTGCAACCAATTATAAATTATTATCCATTAAAAAAAGTATTCCGATTAAGTCTCGATAATTTAACAGTCTATTAGTATAATTAACTCATTTGTTCAAGCCGAATACTGTTTTTATTTATTTTTACTGTAGTATTTATTCTTTTAAAACATTCAAATTAAAAGGACCAAATACATTTATTCCCTATTCATATAAACAAAAAAAAATCTGTATCCTATATGTGTGCATTTATAAAAAGGTGATATTTCACTTCAGCAGTTAGATTTAAAAATTCAAATGAAATTAAGAAGATTAAAAATTACAATTTTAATTTATTTTACGTTTTGGTTTTGAATTTTTAAAAAATAAATTTTATAAAATAATCTCAAAAAAAAATTATTTTCTTTTGGTTATGAAAAAAAAAACAGAAACATTATTCAATACAAGGGTAATTTCAATTATGAGATTCAATGAAACAAAACAATAGTTCGATGGTCATGACAATAGTAAAAACCTAAATTAAAATGATTATACAATGCTATAACAAAGAAATGAGCTGTGTACATAAATCAATAATACTTTATTTTCATCAATTTCATTTTTTCTGGATTTTTTTAAATTCTCAATTGTAAAGACAAAATAATATTAAATAATTATTTTTAAATTATTATTTACACCATATTATTATTATTAAATTAATATTATTATTAATAATAATAAATTAATAATATTATTATTATTTAAAAATATTATTTTTAAATTAATATAATTGCTAGCAAGATTCAAGCAGCAGAAAAGCAGTTTGTCAGTAATATATCACAAAAGTCATGAAAGGGCAAAAGAAACAAGAAATAATAACAAAGGAGATATATTAAAAATTGTGGTAGAGAAAAATTGAGTGAAAAAAGATGTACTGATTTCAATATGTCTAGGGAAGAATGAACAAAAAACAAAAATTTAAGGAGTGAAATTACAAAGGAAAGAAGCAAGACAATAAGACAGGAATTAATAAAAAGATGAAGGATGTAGGACCCACAAGCAGTAAAGTAAGGAAAGCATTTAAGGAAAAATATAAAACATAACATCTAATCAACAAAAAAAGTTTCCTTAATTTAACAATTTTGATAAAAGTAATAGGGTAATGAGCAACTGCTGTATTGTAGAATAATTGAGAAAACTGAATGGTGATGAGTAATAAATATTATCACTTGACAATGACTTTTTTCTAAAAAAAATTTATATTCAAAGATTTTAGAAAATTAAAATCCAGCATAGCCCACTCATAAACAGCTTGACTATCAAGATTTTTACTACCAATACAAATAAACTGAATACAATTAAAAAAAACTTCTCTCTCTCTCAACTCGCTAGTCAAATCAATTTGCTTAATGAAAGCAAACATTCTTTTAATAAAAGGAGATATGAGGAAGTAAAGACTAGAATGATTCTTATGTAACAACAAATTGATTTGGAACACAATCCTGAAAATGAAGATGGAAGATACAGTCACATACAAGATAAGAAACACATATCCTCCTGCAAAGCTTTCAGTCTATTAAAGGTCTGATTCTGATTGTTCCTTCTTAAATACCTCTGTTATCTATCATCCTTGATCTTTTTCCCTAAATCGGAATCATGGATGATTCCGATGTCCTGGAAGGCCCGTAGTTAGTGGAACAGGTCCTTACTATAAGAGTGGCAATAAACCTTTATGAGGACTAGCTTAAAATCACATAACTAGTAAAACTGAGCCTCTCATAATTTCCCTATACTTTAAAATAAGGGCCGATACAATATCAGGCTAGAACTCAATTTATTTTTCATTATTTAACAAACAAACAAAAATTAATATTAGTTAAAATATTTAAATTGTACGCCAGTACTCTCAGTACATTATTAAAGTTAAGTTGCACTAGGAGTGATCAATGAACAGATTAGTTACCATCCATTTAAACATTAAACAGTCCTGGTATTTCTAAATGAAATAACATCAGGAAGACTTACAAGATTAACAAATGTTAATCACAGCTGGTGCGCAGCAAGACAAGCTAAAAATAAAAATTATATGCAATGTTTCTACATTATTCTTGCTTAAGTATATGCATGAGATTTAATTAATTTTTACATTCGGTCACATTTTCTAATCCCAATCTATTAAATGAGTACTGAAAACTAAATACTGTTGAGTAATATCAATCGACAATATTAAAAAAAAAAAATCAAAGATTTTAGAAAAATCTTGATACCTTTTGAGGAACATGCAAAAGCAGTCGGTCTGAGATAGATGAGGACAAGGCAGTGTACACTGTAGTTATGAATGGTGGAGGGGTTGGAGAGGGGAACGTTTGGTCAGAAGCTGTACAAAAGGGTAAATGAAGTTAATGACCTGAAAGTGATGATAAATGATGTGAACAGGGGCAAGTGAGAAATAAGGGAGCAATTAAGCAAGGGAGTAGAGCCATGTTTGCACTGAAGATAAGTGTTGAGATCAAAGGTTGTTCTAGAGCCTCTCAACCGAGAAAATACAGGACAGTGTTATATCCAACTGTGACTTATGGATGTGAAGTGTGGACCCTTACTAACAGACAGGATAATAAACTAATAGTATCTGAGAAAAGAATGTCGAGAAGAATTTTTGGGCCTGTGAAGGATCGAACAACAGGGAAATGGAGATTGAGGAGAAATAGGGAATTAGATGAGATGTACAATGATGTGGAATTGTGAGGATGATGTGGACGAGTAAGGCAAGATGACAGGTCATACAGTCAGAGCAGAGGACAAAATAATTTCAGGGAAGATGGCAGAGAACAGAGAGAGGTGGAGGAGGCTTTTGTCGCAGGTCATGGATCTGCGAGATCTATCAAGACATAAATATAATGTAATGTAACCTATTAAAGAACACCAATAAACAGGCCCGATAAGAGGGCAGGGAATCCAGAGTTATATCCCTGGAATTGCTAAAAGGGCTCGGCCTGACACATTTTTTTTTTATACAAGTTTATTGATTGATTTGGAATGCTTATCAAAACTTATTTACATATTAAAGAATACATTCATACTGTTTGCTTGAAATTAAGTCAATGAAAATACATTTGTTTCGTGTTGATTATAGCAAAATCATTAAGTTGTTAGTCAGTTTGGGGCTAGTCACCTAACCATTTGATGATTGACGGTAGCGCAATGCAAGAGTGTTAGTTACAGACCCAACAGCAATACAACATTGTTGGCTATCACTACCTATCTCGTATATTACAAATTTAGCTACAATACCAAAATTAACATCTCAGCTTATTAGAAATCCATTCATACACGAACACGAACATTTGGTTATTGAAATTATAGGTGACACAAAGAGTATTTTATATCATACTTAAATTGGTACAGTTTATTCGAAGAGAAAAGAAATTTATTCAATTAAGAAAATTTTAACAATGAAATACTCCGAACTGTTATTACTTTGAGGACTCTGTTTTGGTCACACAGGCCTTCGACATGTTTATTCCTAACCATTTGAGAAACTTTCC
Source organism: Lycorma delicatula (assembly GCF_047948215.1). Lineage (NCBI taxonomy): Eukaryota > Metazoa > Arthropoda > Insecta > Hemiptera > Fulgoridae > Lycorma > Lycorma delicatula. The sequence continues at coordinate 12,457,006 of NC_134461.1, read as the reverse complement.
CTTAGCCTTGAAGCACACAAAAACACTGCTTGGGGCACTGAGGGTAGGTTCTACAGTACTGCATGCGCTAATCATTTGTCTTGTCACCAAAATTTTTCACTTGTCTATTTGACAGGTTGTTTACAATAAATAGCTCACTTCAATAGCTACCATTTACATAATTCATACTGCACATAGTTTTCACCTGTCAAGTGTCAGACAACACAATGGATTTTGTGTTGATTTTGAGAACCAAAGATTTATCTAACCAAAGTTTTTAATTCTAATTACTGTATAATATAAAGAAGTGAGTTATAGTCGTAAAAGTTCTTTGCACTCTTTAAATGGGAACTATTTACATCTTAGTGTTTGTTTTCAACATTCAGAGAACGATGTAGTCCTAACAGAACGCAAGTGTTTTATGAACTGGATATGAGTGGTATTTAAAGTTTATAAATTAGTCAATTAAACTTCAGGAAAGTCTACTGCAATTTTATTTTATAAGTCTTATAAAACTTTTATACTTGTAAAATGGATTTTGTTCATAAATCAGGAGCTAAAAAAAGAAAAGAGCGGGATATAAGAGAAAATTCAGCCAAAAAGGGACAAACTATTTTTGAAAGTACGGGGTAATTACAAAAACTACAAACTATGTAATCTCAATGGAAAAAGAAACTCTTGTTAGTACTCAAAAAACTGACATTAATGTTAATCCTAATTCAACAATTGGAAAAGCACAGCCAGACCAAACTCCATTGCAGCCAAACATGCAAAATAAATTATACGCTAGTTGCTCTAAAACCAGATCATCCTAAGTTGTTTGATTTTGATGTAGGCCGATTGGAAAATCTAAATGTAAGTCAGGATGGAAAAATAAAGCACTGATATCTCACCTTTACTGATCTAACTTTCCTCCAGACGTAGATGATCATGCTTTTTCTTGTTCAGTGCTGACATGTACCCTTAAAAATAAGGAAATAATGACACAGGTCACAACTAGTGACCTGTGTGGAGCCAGTATAAAAGTGCTCAGCTTTGTTTCCTTTGTAGATTGTTTAGTAAATTTCCATTATCAAGCAGATCAATGCTGGCCACTACTGAAGGTTGTTCTGCAGTTAGTAAAGTGGAAAAATCTATGAGACAGAATAACACCTCATGAGAAGTGCTAATAAGATATATTATCTGGAATGGCATAGTTTGGAAGCATGCCTTCACAATTAAACTCGTGTAGACATGTTGTTGTGTGAAAATTTTAACAGCGAAGCAGAGAGATGGAGGGACATTTTCCTGGATTTTAAATGTTGTGATATTCTTAGAAGAATGAGGTTTGTCATTCAGAGGAGATAGCCACCTTACAGGAAACCCATGAAATGGTAACTTTCTAAAAATTTTGGAGTCGTTAAGTAATTACAATCCACTGCTAAAGGATCACTTATCTAAAGTCAATGAACCTCAGGAAGCTCACAGCTGACTTCAAGTTATATTATGTCTCCAGATAGCCAAAATGAAAGTTTATTTGATGTTCTGATTGTACTACATGAGCTATTCTAAAAGAAAGAGAAAATGTTAAATATTATTTAATCTTTGTAGATGCAACACCAGATGCGTCACATGTACAATAGATGGTTTTTATTTTACAATACCTCAGTTCATCTACAAAGGATCAAAGCGGAGGCTTTGAAATTCAAGAATGATTTCTCGCATTTGTTGACTGCAACAAAAAACTGAAGAGGCAATAGCAGAATTGATCTGACACAATCTGGCTATTGTGTAGATTATTTCACCTGAATAAAGTTTGCTACACTGTGTAATCACAAATATAACATGCTATACAGCTAACTGGAATACTGATGAAATGTTCAATTTTTAAGGAAATTTTCAACACTCTCAAAGAAAGAATCGATTGAAAGATCAAACAAATTCATAAATACTTACAACAATTATGTATCTAAAGACAAGGTAGGTGAAATAATTTTTGAAATTGATTTGGCCTGTTAATTTTGAAAATTACTTTTTTCCTATACATAAATCTTTTAAACGCATTGGAAAAACAGAAACTCAGAAGCATTTTTCCAAAGATATGTATTGCTCTTCAGGTATTTTGCACATTGCCAACAGCCGTAACTGAAGCGGAAAGGTGCTTCAGCATGCTTGCAAGAGTAAAGAACTTCCTCCACTTAACTATGGCTCAAGATCGATTATAGAGAACTTGCCATGGAACCTTTTCTAGCCGGACAACTTAACTTGAATAAAAACATTGAAATGTTTGTCAAGAGAAAGGAAAAAAAAATCAATATTTGAACATCTAAAGAAAGTAACATAAATGTTTTAAGAACATTTTTCTAAAATATTGATAATGGTTTTTGAGTTTTCAAGATAACAATCTTGTTGTGCTGTGTGAATTCATTTAACTAAAATTTGATTATTATATAGTTATTTGTGTTTTGTCATTTATTTGTTTTTGAACAATTTACCAAAATTAAAGTTTTTCATTATTAAGAAGCTTCATATTACAAAATAGACCTATACTAATTGGAGGTATGACGCATATTGTTATGTTCCCAGGGCCCAGGATTTCTCTCCACGGCCCTGTCAACAAACTGTATATGAACTTATGCCCTTTCCTTTTACTAATCATTAACTGCACATTACAGTATATTTTGACATAGCTAAGGTAGTGGACAAAAATTGGATAAAAAATAACTGAAGAACAAAAACTAACAATTCTCTATAATTAATTTAACTTAAAATCCAATTAAGATAATTTATTCTCTTGCAATAATCGAAATAATTTACATAATTTAGGTGCTGAAGAAGCTGATTTATTTATATTATCATCAACACCACAACTAATATCAGTAATCACCGTGGTTCTATCTTCAGTGTTGTTAATAAGATCATTATTATTATTTTCACGACTCACTGATGAGTTACCTTCCATTACGTTTGCCGTAGATACAGTCGATTCAGTAGTCTCAACGTTATTTACAACATGATCTTCATTATCATAATCACCATACAATAAAGAATAATATAGCTTATGTTTTTGCAGGACATTTTTTGTATAAACTGTCCTTAAGTTTTCTATATCTGATGAACTAACAACACTATTAATACTGCTCCAACTACTACCGCTTTTGCTTATTAACTTACCCTGAGTATTACAAGTTATCTTATGATTTACTTCATTACATGACTTTTTAAAATCACAACTTAAATTATAATTCTTACGATTATCTGATAAACCAGATTTTAAATTGGATGATGAAACTGGTAAAGAGAAATTGACATCTGATAACTCAAAATCAATATTATCACTGCTAATACTTCCACTATCACTACAAGTCAGTGCTTCTGATTCCTTAATACACGACTGAACTGATGGTACATGTTCAGCTAAATCGTTAATATTATTTAATAAATTTGATGATTTCTTAAAAAATGCATTTATATTGATACCACGAGACATTAAAAACCGTTTACAATATTGTATTGAAACGGTCGATAAATATGGATATCGAATCGTATTATTTTTTACCTTTTCACCAAACGGAATATCATCCGGTAGTTTTTTGTTTATTGTCATGTATGATTTCTGTATCATGTCGGTTACAACACTTTCAACATTACTTGCGTTACAAATACTTGTTGGACTATAACATTTATCTGATATGCCAAATTGAGTAATCTGCGATGATAATTTATCCTGAAAAAAATTTCAAAAAATTAATCAGGTTTTTATTTAATCACGTTTTTTTTTTTTAATTAAAAAATAATATTAATAAGCAAACATTCATACACTAGCCTCCTGCTGTACAGGATCCCAAATGATACCGTTTACCAATATTTACAAACATATTAATTTAAATAACATCTGAAAAAGAAGTGTTATATTGAGAATGTTTTCTATTTTATTTATAAAATCCAAAAATCACTGGCAATATTCAACATATTAAAAATAATCAGTATCGTGAACCGATGCATTGCAATTATCTCATACAGGTGTAGTTTAAAATATTCAAGCCGTGCTCTGTGCATACTACTCCAGATTTCTGCTTGTGCCACTTTTCTAATAATTTTTTTTTGAATTTAAGCTATGCGATCAGAAATATCATTGGAGTTTTCCTTCATAAGAATAGATGGTGTTCCAGGTTGAGGCATGTCTTTGACAGATGTCTTATTGATCAAGTTTCACACAACACTGCAGTACGGAATATCAACGCCTGGAAACTACTGATGAAAAATTTCCTTCATGTATTTTTTGTATTCATCACCACAATAAAACATTTTCAAAAAAAAAAATGCGAGCATGAAACATCATATTGTCAACAGTGTCAACACAACATTGTCACACTGGAAAGAAGACAGTAAGCGAATGGTTTAATGATTATGGAAACAGGCGCTAATCTTAGAATCTGCAAAACACATCCTAAAACCTACTAAACCTAAAAAAGATAAAAATTTGTGCTACAACTGCCGATCAAGAAACAAAAAAACCATCTTTATCGATCAGGTTATTAGCAAACAATTTGGATCGGCTAACTGAAAATGAATCTTTTGGAAAAATGTAATAATAGATGATGAAACATAGGTGTAGTCACGACATAGAAACAAAGTTTCTTTAACAAAGAATGGCTAACTGAAAATGAATCTTTTGGAAAAATGTAATAACAGATGACGAAACATAGGTGTAGTCACGACATAGAAACAAAGTTTCTTTAACAAAGAACTTTTAATGGAAATTATTTGTGATAGGCAGTGATAACGGAGTGACCAGAGGTACAGGCAATCGACTTGTGGATGCTTGGACTGTGACAATGCCCCCTAGCGCATGCACCAGCATCACATCTTTTCACCAAGTTATCTGTAAAACACATAATGACTGTTACTTCCTAGTTCCTATACTCTCCTAACTTCTTCAAATTTAAAGGCCCTGATTTCAAAATAAAAAGTCTGTAACAAAAAAATTACTATGGAACCTCCTGCTGTTGTACAAACAGAATCTCAAGAAGTAGAAATGTTCCAACATGCAAAAAAAATAATATGAACAGTGCAAGGCAATACTCCACAGGCGACCAGCCAAAAATGCGAGTAACCAAACATATATATATATATATATATAAAATAGATAGAAGACTGGAATTAAATTAAAAAATTTCACATTCCAGTTACAAAGGAAATTAATAGTTACAACCCTGAATATTGTACTTTGGACTGGAAAAACGAATTCTATAAATAGAAGTCCATCTTTAACAACAGAATAAAACTTGTTTTGCATACCAAACCGTCAAATTAGAATTGAAACATAATACAGTACTGTATTTAAAAGTAATCTGCTAATCATATAAAGTAATCTTTTTATTTTGATATTTAACATTTTATAATATATTGCACAGAAGATAAATGTGATCATATAGGATAATTATCCATAAAATAATCTCAGGGTTGGTGAAGCTGGTACAGAATAATGAATTTTTTTTAATTGTAAAATAATACCTGGTGCTTCTATGACTGTATTAATTATATGTAATGTTTGTTCCATGAAGAAAAATAATGAAACTAACTACTTCATCAGCAGGAAAATGTCACAGAGATTGGTAAATTTTATCAGTCAACAATATAAGATGTAAATTACATTGCTAAATGTAAAAATTAGAAGGGACTAACAAAATTTCCACAAAACAGAGATCAGCATTGCAAAGAGAGTTGCAATAGTAAGATTTTACTGCATAAAATATCTAATAATTATGTATATTATGTAGTAGATACTTTGTCTCAATATTATAAACTTTAAACAATATGTACAATTTTATATAAAACGGGGTTAATTTTTTTTTAAAGACTAAAGAAGATTCCTTTTTTTACAGTTACATTTGCTATAATCATTAGCAAACAACCAATCGATTTGTTGTACCCAATCAAATACAGAATGCAACCAGCATAATTAATTTTTGTGATTACATATAAGACTCGCATATGTCTAGTGGTAATTAAATTTTGAATTTATACAAGCAAAGTTTACATATTTTTACAAAAGATGTTCAAAGTGAATGCCCTCCACAGCAATGAATGTTGATAATATTGAATCACGCGACACAAAATATTATCATCAATGCCATCGAATACAGGTTGAATGTTCATCATTAATTTATCAAATGTTAGGATTTGGTCCTTCAAATAGCCCCAAAGAAAACCTTATTGACAGTTTGTTCCACTGTAAAAGGTGCATGAACACATGCTAGCGAGTTGTTTATTGTGCGACACATTGCTCTGTCTTGTTAGAAGAAGCATAACTCTTTTTTACAATTTGTTAACTTGCGTAGAATTCTTCAAAAATTGTATTGTGCACTTCTGTATCAACAGTCCGGTCGAAAAATACTGGCCCGCCATAATTTTATTATCCGAAACAGCACATTATATACCGATTTTCTCATTGTGAAGAGGATGCTCAAACATCCTGTGTGTATTTTCAGTCATCCAATATCTGGTTTGCGAATTAACTGAATGCATGCGAATGAAACAGTGCATCATCTGATGTGAAATTCAGCATCAGATCTGTCTGTCCATTTGAGAAGTCAGTTGCAATAATTAAGACATTTTGCTTTCTTGCACAATAAGTTTTGAATTTAAATCATGAAGAATCTCATTACAAGATGTGTATTTTACACCACTTTTCTGAAGTTACATATAGATTTTTTCCAATCAGCAGAAATTCTTGTTCAAATATCAGCTATGGCCACTGGAGTACTGCTAGCGGAAGGTCATCTATTTTTTGTTTTTGAAACTGATCCCATTGTCCACAATTTATTAACCAAATAATGTACGGTACACTTTGCTCGGATACTGGCATTCCAAAACTTTTCTGTGAATATTTGACATGTTTGTTGAAAAAATCCAAAATGTACATAAGCTTCAGCTATAGCAACTCTTTAACTGAATAATGCATTTTAGAAAACACAACTGCACAGAACAGAACTATACTCCACAGCAGCATGAACAATTTATATTTGACAGTAACAAAAAGAACCAATAGTGGCATTACTAAAGCAGTAGCAACAGTAACAGTGTTAAAGATGACACTCAAATAACTGTAGTTCGAGCTAGCTCGGTATGGTTTCAAGTTGCGCACCCGGTAGATATGGGTTACACCAAGGATGTTGCTTATTACCAACCCTTTGATATATAAGTTGAAGATATGATAATAAGTGTTATGATAAGAAGAATGTGAAAGAATCGGTATAGGAGAAAGGAAAATGATATTGTATAAGATTTGCAGATAACATAGTTTACTTTTAGATGAACCATACAATATTTCAATATATGATTTCAGAATCAGAAGATACTATTGTACAACTTTGCATGAAACTGAATGTTAGGAAAACAAAGTAATGAAACTAGGGGTAATAAGCTGATTAACATCTATAAAAAAGAAGAACAAATTAGGTAAATAAAACAGCCGAGAGCAGTAGAATCTGAACAGAATAACTAATTGGTTTGGGCAAATCATGAAAGGAGAATTGAACAAAATATGTAAAAGAAAAGTAAATGAAAACATCTTTTTTTCATCTTGATGCAAGAAATTCAAATATTACACCCTAAGCTGGCAAGATTACAGAATTTTCAAGGAATGCTACTAATCCATTTCCAAAAGTGAGGTGAAAACTGTATGATGTATCATATCTTGAATTTTCTCTTTAATATCATGGTTATTGACAATTTTTGCTGAAATAACCTCTTAAAATGTTGTTCAAACAGTTAGTTTCCATGACCAATAATCAGATGGCATTGCAAGGAAATGGGCAATGTTCTGATAATTAGTCTTTAAAGATTATATTACAGTTTTTTTCTTTTTTTTATACAAAATTAAAGTAGTATTCTAAGAAAAAATAAATAAAATTACAAAAAGTTACCTCATTTAATGTATCATCCTTCAGGTCCAGGTCTTTTCTATTAATATCATCTTCTTCATAACTTGAATTTACATTATCATCATTACCAACAGAAACAAATTTAGCATAACCAGAATTAGCCAGAACGTCATTGATAACAATATCTTCTATAGAGTTGGTATCATATAATACACCTTCAATAACAGACTCCTAATTAAAAAAAATTAAAAAAATACTAAAGTAATAACAGGTAAAATATGCAAGAAAAATTAAAAAATTACATCAATTCAGATCTTTTACGCAATCAAGATTTATAAGAGAAGTGTTGATTATAAAAGGAACAGACAACTTTAAACAAATAAGGGAAATTAAATTTTCTTGAGTTATAGTAATTTTTATTTATTTATTTTACAAATAGATTTTTTAAGACATAAAAAATTTATTTAACAACACTAAAGAAATAAATGTAACATTTACTAAAAAATAAATAAATAATTATTAGAACTTTTAAATACATTAACACCTACCATCAGAATTGGATGATGAATGAATCTCCTGATACAAATAAATAAATATAGAAACTCTTTAATATTTGAACTTAATGAAAATTTCTAAATATTACAATCTATTTACTTATTCTAAGATTCTGTATTTTTCAACAAAAAAAAAAAAATACCTGTGAATGGCAGATAATTGTTTTTAAATTATTACTTAAAATGATACATTCAAAATGTCTACAAAATGAACAGCCGACTTCTAGTTATACGATTTGTCTATTCTGATGAAATGAAAGAAAATAATCCTCAACACCAGAACATATATATTGTTATGACATATATGCCTAATTTAATATTGGCGGACGAACACAGTGGCAAATCAGATGTGAGCTGGCACACAGTATATAAATGCGCTGATATAAGTATCACTACCGCCACACAGATGACCATACAATTCTCCCACCATATTGGCACAGCAGCCCCACCACTCTCAGGCTCCAATAAAAGTGTCCACAAGATTGAATTTTCAATTCATAGTCAACCACCACCTGGAGAAGACCAAGAAGAAGAAGAAGAAGAGGATGGAAGAAGACAGAGGAAGTTCCCTGGCTGCCTCAGCATGGGACCTCCCGGCGGATGCCAACATCCCCACCAGAGCAGCAGGCCTGGCCGGCCCGCCAAGGGAGCTGCTGGATGTGGATGCTACCTTCCTGCTCCAGCTCACTGGGCTTCAATCGCCCTGGCTGGCGGACTCAGCAGCAGTAGTCGGCCCAGTGTGGGATCGTTTGGAGAGAACCGCCACAGTCAAGAAGGCAAAGGATGACCAACACTGACCCGACACTGTGGGGCTCTGGGGGCCACCACTGAAATGGGGACCCAACTGCTGTTGAGGGAAAGCCTGGTCTGACTTCAATGGATTTGCTGCAAGTCCCTGACTTCACTGGAGACCAGCTTCTGGACCCAACAGCTCTTCCCAGAGCTAATGAAAAAAACGTCCCTTTTCAGGGCTACCATAAGGTTATTAAGTGCCACATGCCGTCAAAGCCATTTGGCAACAATATATATGTACACTAAACAAATGAATGGGCAAAAAAAAAAAAAATTTAATTTAAAAATCTATATTACAAAGAGCAGGTAAACCACTAGCTATCAAGGCCTTCACTCAACAGAATACTTAAGAGGGAAAATTAAGTGGAACAATAAAATATATAAGTATGCTAGTAAAGAATTACATAAAAAAAATTATTCTACTCTTTGAAATTTTGAGACACGGAATGGTGACCATAATCTATCCTCTCCCCACTTCTGCAAAATGAAATGCCATCAATGATCCATATTCAAAAGTCATCATGCAAACTTTCATAAAAATAGGTTAATCTGGTTTGATAATTACCAAGCAAAACAATAACTGATAAAAAAAGCAAAAAGGTTTATAAGGTTAAAAGGTTAGGTTTATTACCGCCCCACCCCACACAACTGAGTGAAATTACCCAGATATATAACCAAACCAGCACGTGAATGTAAGGGTTAAATCTAATTAGTACTAGAATGTGACTTTTGAGTTGAGAAATTATATAGAATAAAACAGTTTTTTCACCCCCCCCCCACCACTTTTTATAGGACTCTAAATAAGACCAAACACCATCAGAAAATATCGTACTTACCTAAGAGGCACCAATTTATGTGAAAAACTTAACCTGCCTTTGGGTGAAATTTTGAATTAAGAATTAAGTGGCATCAGCGCCTCGTATACAGAAATCACAGTGCCAAATTTCAACCTGATCGGTCCATCCAATATGGAAACATCAACCAATAGAACAAGCCAACATACATACAATTTTTCAATACTAAAGTTGTGTTTTTTGGTTAAATGAGATCATGGAACATCAAAATCTGCAAAAACTATAAAATGCAAAATCTGATGCGATTAGATTAGCATATTTGCCTTATACAGCGTACTGTATAATGTATGGTATAATTATATTGCTGAGAAAATTAAAAACAGTAATTTTAACTTTAATTTGAAGTGCCTGAATGAAAATTGAATTTTCTATATTTAAAATCAACTCTGCATGAACTTTAAAAAACTAATAGCTAAATCTACATAATACCATTTCCTACTAATAGCCTTGAAGATTGGTTATTGTTAATTTTGTGAATAAACACGCAAATAGGCTCTTTCTTTACTTTTAATCAAGAAGTACTCTAAGAATAACAATGTAGAAAGTATTCTAATAAATGTAATATAAAAGCTAATGCTTTATATAATTATCGCATCATTCTTTTGTAGGAAAATTTTAAGAGAAATAAAGTAAATCAAAAACGACATAATGACATTCGAAGTCTAAATGAACAAAAAACCAACTGAGCTGATGGTCTATTATAAGATTGTGTAATCTGCAATTAATAAATTTAAAAAACTGCTAACATATTACTAAACACAAGTAATTTACATACAAAATAAATAGGGGGAAAATATAAATTATGTAATAATCAAGTGCTATTACAAACTTACATTGTAATTGATGATACAAGCCTCCATGAATAATCTTTTATTAGACACCATGTCCAACAGTTTAGTACAAGACTGAAGTGGCCATTTATGGCCATCAGGTGGTAAAATAGAAGCAAGTTTAGCTAAAATAGCTTGTGCAGGAAGTTCTAAGAAGTCCTTATGTAAAAATCTAAGTCTTGTCTTTGGGACTACATCAACTGTTCCATAATCAACATATTCTATCTGTAATATAACAAATATTGATATTAAAAAAAAAAAAACAGAAAAACTAATAATTTAAACATTCATAATAAAAAAAAATATATTAAATGAAAAATGTAAATATATAGGAATTACATGAACAATTAATCATCAGGAGATAAATAATTTTTATTGTAAAACAGCATCTGGTATAAGCTTAAATTGAAAAATAAATACAATGGCCCATTGAGGAATCATTTTGTTACAAATAATACAAGAGGCGACTTAAATGTAATGAACTGGAGTAACAGGAGAACAAAATTTCACATGAACTGACAGGTGCTGCCACCTGATAGTTTCATTCCCCCTACTACTAACAACATTCCAAAACTCAATCCACGGCTTCAATTTCTGTCAGTTGCCACTGTTATGGAGTCAAGTACACTTGTTATTTCAACTCATCTAAAATAACATGCAGCGATTGAATTTTTAACAGGAAAAGTGAATGTTAGTGACATTCATCATCATTTAAAAACCATTAATGATGATGAAACTGTTGATTAAATTAAATTACTGTAAGTGAGCAATAAAATTTTTGTGCACCAAAAGCTGGTAAGTAAATATTGAAGATGAACCTTGCAGTATTGACTAATTTCAGTGATTGATGAGAAGTAATGAAACAAGGTGAATGAACTTATTTAAAATGGCTATCGCATCATATATAATGTTTTATTATCCAGACAAACTCATCAAAATAAAAAAATAGGACATATTGCACAACTGGGCTACTGTAAAAACGTTTGTAGTGGATGCCATGCAAACTCATAGAAAAGATCAAACAACAACGAAAAGAGTGTTGTGAAAGCTTCCAAAATGTTATTTTAACAAGGAGATGATTTCCTTTTCAATAATGTGACAGGAGACGAAACTCAGGTACGGAATACTAATACTATGATTTGCAACAATCAAAAAACTTCAAAACACAACCCTCTACAAAAGAAAATTCTCTTGACAGTATTCTGGGATTTCAAACATGTGCAAGTGACTGAATACCTCGAAGCCGCGCCAAATATAAATTCTGTGCGATACATAGATATGTTAAAACTAAAGAGATGCATGTGTCATGTTCAATAACCCATGAAGCCGATAATTCCACAAAATGATAATACTCAGCTACACACATCGCAAGACCTTCTTGTGAAGTTGAAATCTAAAACTATTGCACACCCTCCATACTCACCAGACTTGGCACTCTGTAATTTTCACTTCTTTCTGCAATTAAAGAGAGAAATATATTATGGATATTCATTTCACCACGGGAAATTAATGAAGATCGTAGTAAGTTCTGGATCAAGGAGACTGACAGCATACTTCAATGAAGAAATGAGAAAACTAGTTCACTGTGTGAAGAAATTTGTGGTTGCAAAATGGTGACTATGTGGAAAAACAAGCATAAGTTTTGTAGCAAATAAAATCTACTTTTATGCCGTATTTGTTTAAATTGACTATCTTTTTTCATTTGCAAATTATGAATGGCTGTGTATTACATTACAGCCACCTCTCCCCTCATAAGATATAAAAATGCAATGTTCTTTTCACATTTTAATAAAATAATAGTACTTCAGATTCAGAAAAATAACAATATCCATGTTCTAAATATGAAATATCTAAAAAATAATGAAGGCATATGTTTATACCAATAGGTTTAATAATATTATACAATGTACGTAAAATGACGTATACTTACATAGTATGTACATATTCAATTTAATCTGTTTTACATGTTAGAAGAATGAATTGAAATAGCTCTTGTCCCATCTCTAGTGCCACTCAGTAAATATCCTAGTAAGGTATTATTAAAAATACGCATAATCATTCATTACACTGATTAAAAGAGACTGTAAACTTTACCATAATTAAATATAGTATACCCATTCATATCTATTGTACCAGTGAATTTCTGGTTACTATCAATTTCTGTTTTCAATTTAACTTTTATCAAGCACTGCAAATGTAATATTTGAATACGTCTTTTATTATGACTTATGAAGTGCAAGCGGATGCTTTTATCTACAAAACACCAAAATTTAACGACCTTTCTCTTAACTTGTAATCTAATTGCCATACAGGAATAGAAAAAGCAAATTTTTATTGAAATCTTACATCACTCGCATAATTCCAGCTTTCATGTCATGCTATAATTTCACTAATAAACTTTCTAAATACATGATCATTCCCGCACATTCTATTTCTTTTAAAACATCTTGGCATCACTACTGCTTTCAGAGGTGACGTCACCTTCTGACAGGAGAGGATTCTTGCAGTAAAAAATAAACGAATTTGATTCTCTAGGAATGCTAAACAGCTATTTGAAGATAGCAACAAAGCGAAAACCACAACAGTTGTTATCAAAAAAATATGGCAACTGTTAAAACAAGAAAATGTCAACATTAAACATTAGCTAAGTATAAATAGGTTTATCAATGAATGAAATTAAATAATACGTTTTAATGAATCGCACATTTTTTTCAAAATCAATTACTGCCATTTGACCAACTGACAGCTATCATGCCGACTACAGATATCTAATGATCAGGACCAAAAGAAAAATTAAAACATTATACTCATGTAGGATGTACATTGTATTCCTTTACATGATGAACTTTACTGAAAAACAAGAAAATATAATCTCACACAAGCATTTTTCAAAATGATGGCTGATCTTAAAATTTAATTCAGTAACAAAAGAAACAATTGTCTTAAATACAGAAGAAAAATAGTTCAAAAGCTACTTTATTTATTTAACATAAATAAAAAAAATTATATTTTTCTCATAAAGTTATACTTAAGCCATAAGTTATTATTTCTTAAGATTATCACAAAACAAGAGGAAAACTACAAGAGTTTTGTGTTAACAAAACTAAATTGAAAACAGAAATTTGAGCAGACGAGTGTAAATAATGTGTCACAAAATTATAGACCTCAATTTGTCTTATTAACTTATATTGCTTCATTTTAGCCAACAAAAATTAATTTTAATGTGTAAAATATATAATTTATTACCTTAACATCTACAGCGCTACATGATTTCAGAACAACTGTTCTATGCCATTTTGTGTCATAAGTACAAGCACATACTTGATGTGGTTTTATGGTCATATCAGGCATTTTGTAATTGTATTCTTCTTCACTATAAAAATCACTAGAACCAAAAAAGAAAAAAACAGCTAAGTCAAAAAAGAAGAAAATTTAATTAATTTTAATCTAATGATCGGTGGCAAATAAGGGAACTTTGTAAATTAAGAGATTCCTTTAGATTTATAACTCAGAAATAAATAAATACTTATCTCACAGATTTATTTTATGGTATTCAGTAGCATTTTGAAAATTTAATAAAAAAGGAAGTACTGGGAAAGGAGAACCTTACACTGTTGTACATACATATAATGACGTCGACCATATAGATCTTACAAAAAAAACATAGTTAAAATAATCCTTTTCAACTGTTCTGTGCAACTCAAGAGAAATACGGTTCATGTTTCAAGCAGAACTGTACACACTACGAGTGATTTCAGGAATGCATGAAATCATTCTTTTAGGAAATCAGAGCTTTAGGAAGTCCTGAGGCGGCTCTGTAACTTCTGAAGAAAAAGCCATTTTTTATTCGGCACAAATATAACCTGGTCATAGAAAATCATAATCGTAAATGTGCATTCCCTTCATTGATAAAAGTAAGTTATTTCCCAAGGGATTATGAACAGGATGGGCAGCTGCTAACGGCAGGAGGGAACCTTGAAGCAAGCCTGTTTGTAGGAGATTCATATTGCATTTCATCAATGAGGAGATCTACCTCTACTACTGACCACACTTTTATCTCACCTGAAGAGTCGGGTTGAAAATTACTGGGTTTCAATTACTAATGTTATATCAGAAAGGAAAATATTTTAATGAAAAAATAAATAAAAAAGGATTATTAAGTGTACAGACCAAATCTTTAACTGATGCTTTATAACTGCAGGATCAAAAGTTTTACTTTTTATAATCATTTTGTTCCATATTTATCAAACAACTTTTTTTTATGTTAATAAGTTTGCTATATACTTTTGAAGAATACTGTCCTGTTTTGTAACATATAATAGTGATAACTTATTTTTATCAAAAAGAATTTATTTTTTCTTCTATATTGATAGTGTCCTCTTCAATTAGTCCCCCGGAGATATAACACAGCTATGCCAGCATTTCTTCCAGCGCTCAAAACATTTTTGGAAAGGATTTCATAATTTAGCCTAAGTTCTCATGGCAAATTTTTCTTTATTTCATCTAGTTGTAAATCATTGTTCTGAGAAAGAGAGAGAGAGAGAGTCGGTTTGCCATGTCTGGAGACTGCAACATCAGTAAAGGTGTTATTTCTGTCCAAATAAGGATTCACAATAAAAGTGTGAATTCGAGTATTACTGTTGTACAAAATCCAAAACTGTTTTGCTCACATCTATAGAATTTCATTTAGAACTATTTGTTGACCATACAACCTTGTGTTAAGAATTCATAATAGATGACTCTGAATAAAAAAAAACAGTAAGAAGAACCTTAATATTTGATAGAACATAGCATGCATGCTTTTTTTGGTCTTGGTTTTGAGGAAGCTTCCAGTGGGATGATTGGACCTTCATTTCAATATCATAATGGTCACTCACATATCACCTGTTGTAATATGTTTGAGTAATTCTGAATCAGTGATGTCAGCTAACAATTATTCTGTGATGCTTTTGTTGAAAATTCAATAGTTATGGAATTAATCTTGTTACTATTCATTCATACTAAAATATCAATAAAAATTATTTTTCACAAGCGAGGAGATACCTATCTCCTCAACAATTTTTCTATCAGCGATTCAACAATTACTGATCACCACACCCTGTATTTTTTTTATATTTTCATGGGTTGTTAATGTGTTAGGACAACCAACTTTTTTGTCGTCTTCAAAGGATTGGGATGTTCAACCTTTTGTAGGCTTTCTTGAAATTATTTATACCACTCATTAACTCTTAGTGTACATATAAAATTTAAACAGTAACTTTGCTTACAGTAACTTTCGCAGCAAACAGTTCTGAACTGGATGGCAGAATGGGGGGAGTTTGGTGTTTTAGAGAGGGGAAACCAGCTTGATTAGCTCCTCCACACTGTTCTGTTGCCAGTACAGCCATGAATGAACAAGAGGTTGTGTCATCTGTTGCACAACATATAATCACAAAGGTTTTAACTAATGAAGATGTTAAATCCGTGGAAATTTTAACTCGTTTTAAGGTACAGTTTAAGGTACAGTAAGCTACAGTTAACCTACACTGTCCCAGAACTGAATGTATATGTGGGCCAGAGTCATGATCGAAGCCCAAGGTCATGTCTCAGCTCACAACATCCATGCCGTTCAAGAGCTTATCGAAGGCGATCACCGGTTCACTCTTGAAGAAATTACGTCACAGTGGGTATCAGCTATTGGAGTGCTCAATCCAATATCACTGATCATTTTGGCTTTAGAAAAATTAGTGCTCAATGTGTTCCGAAGTTGTTGACCAAAAATCAAAAACAGGTCAGGTTGGAGATCTGTCAGAGACTTCTCAATCAATTCCGGCAAGAAGGGGATAATTTTCTGAGGCACATTGACACATGTGATGAGTGATGGGTCCATCATTATAATACATGAATACAGCTTACTATTGCCAGCAGCTACAGTCAACAAAAGCTGCCTACTGAAATAAAACATGGGGTTTGCCCATCAGAGATATCATTCTTCTCCATGACAACACCAGGCGACACTGCGATTTTGATAAGGGATAAATTGGAAAAACATACTAGGAATCCATCAACCACCCTCCCTACAATCCAGATTTGTCCCCCTGTGACTACTTTTTGTTTGTGCCCTTGAAAGAATCACTTGCAGGGGAATGATTTGAAAACAATGAAGATGTTGAAGAGTGCATGTGCAATTGGTCAATGACTCATACTCAAATTTTTTATGAACAAGGAATATTCAAGCTTCCAAATTCTTGGCAAAAGTGTGTAGATCATGCAGGAGACTATATAGAGAAATGATGAAGGTATGAATTGTGAACATTATTAATCAATAAATTTATAATAAAACAAATTACCGTTTATATTTGATTCACCCCGCATATTAATATTAAAATATATATATATATAGAAAAATGGTACGATGGTATATAATAAAAAATAAACATGGTTTCTTGACTCAAAGTCATAATCAGAATAATTAAATGTCAAAGGAGTATTCCATTTTAATTCAACAAATGATCAGTACATCACTATTTTTTTTTATTTTGATGATATTTGGTATATAACTATCCACCCTTTAGTGGCCAAAAATATGTCTTATGTAATAGACTATTTTCTAACTCACCAACAGGTAAAAGCAGCCATTTTCATAACGTTTTCCATGAGCTGTAGCATTCTTATTTTACATCATACAGAGGTCAAAAAGGGCTTTTTGGAAAGTGTAAAAATGGAACTTCATCTTAGTGTACTCAAAATTCATTTTGTTACATAACCAAATATTGTAAAGTTTAGAAGTTACGTTTAGAAATTGTTGTTTTCAAATTTTGGGCCCAAAATAAATAATGAAGGGCTTAGGGTAACAAGCCTGTTTTTACCTTTTAACTCTTGCATACTAGTAGTAATTATAACAAAAAAATTGGACTGTTACAAAGTGCCTTTCATTAAAAAAAAAGGCCATCAAATTGTAAGATTTTGAAAATGTCTCATTTTTGGGGCCCAAAAACCACATATGAGACAGGTGGCAAAAATCTGAAATGTTTACAGCAGTAAGGACTTTAAAATCATATAAAATTTATTTTGTTACTCAAAGGGGTTGATGAGTAATAAAGCCAACAAAGCCGCTAAAATACTGTTCCTTCAAACCATAAACAATGTATCCAAAAATACATTGTTCTGTATTTTTTTCAGATTATAAAGATTACAACCAAACTCATTAGAATCAATAAATTGATAATTAATAGTCGATTACAGAATGATAAAACAATTCAAATACATTAACAAGTTCTTCAACTCACTTTTATCTTATTTAACTCCTGCTAATGGAAGTTATGAATTAAATCTCGCACTTTTTAATAAACTTAACTAACATAACTTAGTGCTCCTGCTATTTTTTTATTGTGTAGAAATGATAGGTCCTCATTCATCTTTGGTGTAATGTTGTGTCTCTTCCAGTAGTTGATAGAAAAAGATCTGAAGGCGTGAGAATCTTTAAAATATTTTCCAGTTGAACCCATGTCTGATTATCCCTCCATTACTTCTTGAATGAAGTACCAGGACCCCTGCAGATATTCGATATTCTTCTTTTTTTCATGTATTTTGACTTCAATGACTTCGTCTAACCACCACTGGCTACGTATACGCAGCAAACAGAATTTTTACATTTTGGCTTTGCTAAACCTATAAAGCAATCAGAAACGCTAATGTCCTTCTGTACCAATACTAACGTAAATGTTTCTGATTCAGAGGTCGCCCGAACTTTCAGTACATTTCTGACTTGTTGGAAAATAACTGTGAAAGGTTCTTTTTTCTGGGACTGTTGGGATAACCTGATAACGAGAACTGAAGTATTCTTCAGTCTCATGAACATCTTTATTAGAGCAGAAAATAAATGTTATATTTTTAATATTGTCTTTGCAATAATTGTACATTTCAGATGGTGTAACAATTTGATTGTTGAATGTTCTTTGAAGGCTTGCATTAGTCACAGTCCTTTTTACAGTTCCAGCAATACATCACATGGTCCTTTTCCATGGTATGAGGCAAAAAAAATGCCATTCAGCTGCGATTTCAAAATTTTGACGGTAGAAAACATTTATGATTTTTTTGTTTTTATACTGGGCTGAGAAGCCATCAGAAAAATAAAAAAATTGTTTAACTTGTGGTACATGTTTTTACTTTATAAACTGCTTTTGGAAGCAGAAGAACGACATAGTATTGTACTTAAGTACTCACTAATTACACGGTAGCTTTGGCTTTGTAAAGTTCCTTCCTTTTTAAAACACAGGGTTATCATAAAAGAATGGTGCGGTTTCAGTAATTCTTAGGAAGATTGTAGGGAAATTTCTAGATGTTATATTGGTATCCCTGAAAGCCTCCAACCCAAAAGTTTGTTTATCAGCAGTTGTAACCACAATGTCAGTTCTTGTATTGTTGTTGCGGTGAGTTTAGTGAGTTACTATGTTCTCGGATAAAGACAAAACAAAGTGTGTTTTATTGATGGCTGAATGAATTCGGAAGAGATCCACCACATTAAAATAACATAACACGTTGGTTCAAACAATTCGAAGAAACTGGATCAGTTAAGAAACAGAAATCAACCGGCAGACCAAGTGTACTAGACAAAACGGTTGAACTAATTAGACATCAGCAATTAGAAGTCCTGGGAACTCCATCCCCCGTCGAAGCGTCGAATTAGGTATTCCAAAATCAACAGTTCACAAAGTTTTACATAAAAAAACTGAAATTACACGCTTATAAAATCCAGATACTGCAGGAATTGAAACCCGATGATAGTGTAAAACGTTACAATTTCGCTGTTGAAATGTTGGGCAGAATAAGTGAAAACAAATCATTTTTAGATGATATAATTTTTACAGACGAAGCTACATTCCATGTGAATGGATGTGTTAACAAAAACAATTCACGAATATGGGGCTCTGAAAACCCACACGCAATTATTGAGAAACAACGCGATTTCCCTAAAGTTATTGTTTGGTGTGGTGTGATTAAAAATCGTGTAATAGGGCCTTTCTTCTTTGCTGAAAAAACAATTAATGAAGTTGTGTATCTTGACATGTTAACAAATTATTGCTTTCCTCAGCTGGATGAACTCAAAAACATTCATCAACTTCATTTCCAAGAAGATGGTGCTCCACCGCACTTCAATGCATTGGTCACAGACGCTTTGAACGAAAAATTAGGAGATCGATGAATAGGCCAGCAAGGATCCATACTTTGGCCTCCAAGGAATCCAGACCTGACACCTTGCGATTTTTTCTTGTGGGGGTACATCAGAAGCGTTGTTTGTACACAAAAATTTCATGACCTAAACCACTTAAAAACAGGATTAATGAAGCAATGACAACCATTAATGAAGAAATGTTAACTAATGTTTGGAGAGAAGTTGAGTATCGTTTGGACATTTGTCGAACGACTAAGGGCGCATATATTGAAATTGATTAATTATGTAAAAAAATGTTTGAGACGACAAATTTGAAAATTAAAAAATTAAACTGTAAGTAATTCTGTTTTAATTTAAACCATGTTCAAAACCGCACCATTCTTTTATGATAACCCTGTACATAAGAAATGGTTGTACTGTGGCGTAAGTTTTTGACCAGTCCAGATATGACTAGACTTCATCCTGTATCACAAAAGGAAAATTTTGTGGGAAGTCTCCCATTACATTATATTCACCCTCCAACAAGTTTTCCTTTTTAATTTTGAGGAAATTAGCTATTTTTTTGTAACAAAATGATACCTTTTCAGATTATTTAAATCTTGAAATGGAAGAACTAGAGTAGTTATTTCACAAGTCAACAGAAACCCACTATTTAAAGATAATTTCAGAATCAAAATCATCCCAGCTCTCTTCCAGTAATCTGAGCACTTCATTAGTGCCTGGACATTTTTCATACTTTGACAGCATGCATGTTTCATCTTCTATATCACATACCACGGTTGAAAGAAAAATTTTATAATAAAATTTCATTTTTAGAGCAGGTAACATAAGTTTTACATTTTGATGGGTGACACACACACACACATACAAAAACTTAGTGAGTACCTAACCCACCACCCAGTACACAAAATTTAGGTCTTAAATCAGAAATTTTGAAAAACCAATTTTTTAATTTATGTTTTTCTTTGAAGGTTGTGAACAATTTTTTTAAGTTACATAAGATAAGCCTTTCTTGAATATTAATTTTCTTCCCGTCAACTTGTCTTATAGAAATACAATCTTTCTTGCCTGGCAACATTCAGCTGTGCTCATCATTATGGTAAAAATCTTGGGCACATTCAACACTTTCATCAATTATGTGACTGGGTTTTTTGCCGATTTTTGGCAAAATTCCACTTGTTTTAATAACTGTTTGAATTGACGAGCTAAATACTGACTAAACACTAAACACATTTTGAATTTTTTTAATGCTCCAGCTGTTTGGTAATAAACTTAAAATATTAATTTTTTCCTGGTATGATGTAACTGTTATCATTTTATCCTTTAATTTAATGATTAATTCTTCATATTCCCTACCTAAATCAGCATAATTTTGTGGTACTAAACTGGTTTCTTCTGTAGAAATATTTAAATCAAAGGAATCGTTTAATTTATAGGTAACTGACCCTGCTATTTTTGTAACTTTATTTTTTTAAATTGGTTCCTTCGCACTGCTCGATAATGTTTATACCCTAACAGGGGAAATGCCAAGTGCTGAACAAACTTTATTCACTGACTCGACTGTAACACATTGAGGCTTAAATATATCTTGACATTCTGGTTTGTTTTTTGTATCATCTTGTGATTTCTGTATTTTGTTTAAGCATTTTATACACAGTGCTCTGCCTGGAATTAATTTTAAATTTGGATTGCTTGTCGAAAGTGTCAAAGAGACTTCTTAATTGATTTAGTGTGACGGCTAAATGAGTCAGAACAACTTTTCCCATTAATATGAAAATATTTATCTAAATATTCAGTTTTATGAAACGTACACATTTTTTTGTTTCAGTACACCCACTTCTTAAAGATATCAATGTTATTTGCTGCTCAGTAAACTAAAATATTGTGCAATACTGAAGATCTATTCTAAGTCAATTTGTGACATACTGTTTCAGTGTGAATGCCAATTGAACACTCCATAAGCAACTTTTATAAAATGCAAGGTTCTTAGAAAAACAATTCAGTTAGTATAAATTATATAACTACCTACCAATTGCACCTCACTTTGTCTTATCCCAGTTTCTCTACAGCTAAGATAAAAATTTCTCTAATTAATAAAATTAAAAGATATTGTATAAAGGAGAAGTTCACTGCTAATAAAATTACTTTATAAACAAGTGTATATTACCTAATCACACTATTAACACTAGCAAAAATACAACACATCACATTGAAATCAAAACAGTAACTGAGTCTTCTATTATGTTTACATTCAGGATTACACAAACATTCATGTCCATGCATGTCTATTCACTTTCGTGTTTAATCATGAGTTTGTATGTATGAGTCATATTTTATGTATGAGTCATGGTAACAAACTACCTAGAATATATAAGCTATCTCATTACAGACATATCAAAATATTTTGTATAGTAGACCTACATTATTATCTGAAAAAATACATGCTGTGAAATTTTTAATAAAATAAATTTATATGGTTTTAAGTACCAGGTGTGTAAATAAGAAACCAAAATTTTTGTGTAGAAAATACACTTTATTGTATGAAAATGATAAAAAATATTTTATTAAATCTTGTCCATCACTAGCTATATATTTTCCCCATCTCTCTGAAAATTTATTAATGCCATGCCAAAAAAACTGTTGCTATTTTGAGGCAAACCAGTCATCAAGCCATTTTCGTACATTTTCATAAAGTGAAGCGCTGCTCAGCAAGTGCACATCCCACTGATGCAAATAAATAGTAGTCAGACAAAGCCAAGTCTGGTGAGTAAGCCGCGTGCAAAAGTACTTCCCAACTGAACGCCTGAATCGTTTCCTTGACCGGTTTTGCTGCTTGCGATGATGCATTATCATGAAGAAAAATTACTTTGTGTCGCCTTTTTTAATATTCTGGTCATTTTTCATGCAATGGTTGATTCAAATAGATCATTTGTTGTCGGTAGCGTTCAGTATTAACAGTTTCACCAGGTTTTAGCAGCTCATAATAGATCACAACCTTCTGATCCCACCAAACACAGAGCACGATGGTTCGCCTGGAGTTACCCATGATCTTTTACGCTTAGGATTCTCGAAATATATCCACTTTTCCATCACCTGTCACAATTCGATGGAGAAATGACTTTCTTTTGTACCCAGCGAGCAGCATTTTGCAAGTGGTTTTTGGTTTTCTTGCTGTCTTTCATTCACTTCATCTGGAACCCATTTTCCCACCTTCTGGATCTTTCCCATGGCTTTTAAATGTACAGAGATGGCTTCCCATGTTACATTTAATTATCTGAGAGTTGTTGTTGCGTTGCTTGTTTGAGTTGTTGTTGTTACATCATCCTCATCCAACAGTGTTTGCAATTCACTGTCTTTAAACTTTTTAGGTGGTTTTCCACATTCTTCGTTTCTCACATCAAAATTGTCACTTATGAATTTTTTAAACCACTCAAAGCATTGTGATTTACCAAGAGCATGCTCACCATAAGTTTCAACAAGCATTTGATGCGATTCTGCAGCAGTTTTCTTTAAATGATAATAGAAAATCAATGCTGTCTGCAAATCATAGTTTGTAGGTACAAAACTCAACATGTTCAACGCTAATTAAAACTATGCTGTTGTATGAAACTTGTATTGTTGGGAGTTAAAAATCTTTGTCAGCTGTCAAAGAAAAAAATGGCACCAATGATGTAGTTTGATGGTAACTACATTAACAGCTATGGCCATCTATGGGCAAATTCCAATTTCATATTTACACACCTGGTATATAAAAAGTACTTACGGCTATAAAAATTTCAGATTTTTGCCAACTGTTCCACATGTGGTTTATTGAGCCTCAAAAATGAGACATTTTACAATTTGGTGGCCTTTTTTTTAATGAAGGACACTCGGTAATAGTCTAATTTTTCCTTTATTTTACTACTAGTACCTAAGAGTTAAAAGGTGAAAAACAGGCCCGTTACCCTAAGCCCTTCATTATTTATTTTGGGCCCAAAATTAGAAAAAACAAAATTTTGTAAACGTAACTTCAATAAACATTACAAGATTTGATTTTAACAAAATGAATTTTAACTGCACTAAGAGGAAGTTCCATTTTTACACTTTCCAAAAAGCCCTTTTTGACCTCCGTATGATGTAAAATAAGAATGCTACAGCTCATGGAAAACGTGATGAAAATGGCTGCTTTTTACCTGTTGGCAAGTTAGAAAATAGTCTTACTCAAGAAAAATTTTTTTAAAAATACAATAAATATTTTTTTGGCCACTACAAGATGGGTAGTTATTATATACCAAATATCATCAAAATCAAAAATATTGATGCAATAAATTTTTTGAAATTTGTTGAATTAAAATGGAATAACCCCCCCCCCCCTAAAAAAAATCTATACAAACTAAAAGAAAAGTGCTCCACTGAAATTTTTCACAATATTAATACCCTTAGATTTATCAGAAATAAAATATAACTAAATAATTTAACAATTAATATAGTTCACCTTACCAGCAGCATGTTGATATGTTCTCTAGATCTTTCAGCTTACTTCCATACAGTATACTCATGAGTATACTAGTAGGACTGGTCAGTCATGACTGTTTTTAAATTTTAACTATGATTTTTTAAACTTTGACTCTAATGCATTAATTTTAACTCCTGATTATGGCTTCCAAGTACGCCAAAAGATCTAAAGAACATATCAACGTGTTGGTAAGGTGGATTATATTAATTGTTTATTTATTTAACATATCAGCGATACCATGTTTGAGAAATTGAAATATAACTAATATTAACAATTTGAATCATCAAAATTAACCTATTTATAGTTTGATAATTCGTTTTGCTGCTCAGCCATACAAATATAAAGTTCAGAGAAAATATATACCTAAGAAACATCATACAGTTGAACACAAGCTATATTCAGGTACAAAATACGAGGGCTGTTTTTTTTTTCAATCTCTCATCATGCATCTAAGTAAACAAGAGATAGGCGGGTGCCAGGTCTGCACATTGTGTGACTGCATTGCCCTCCCATCACAACTCTGACATTGCTGGCTCCATTGCATCAGTCAAGCTACAGGCAATTGAACATGGTCACTACAATCGATGCTTGCACCTAGTGTGAGATGCAAAGAGTGACACATTTTCTGCAAGCAGAAAGATGTAGCGCTGCTGAAATCTATCGCAGAATGAGCCTAGTGTACGGTGAAAACTTTACGAGTGATGGTAGGAATGGAAATTACGAGGAATGGCACAGAGGAAATTTAAAGAAGGGTGAATGGACTTCCATGACAAAAGTGGACAAGTGGACAAGAACGCAAGTCTGTTGCTACTGTACGTCTGGCTGAGCGTGTTGATTTGTCTGCAACAAACGGTGGTTTACAATAAGAAATTTCAAGGTCTTCTTTGTACACAATTATAACTAAAGACCTAAAATACCGGAAACTGTGTGCATGTTGGGTCCCAAAAACATTGACTGATGATTATAAAACACAGCAAATGGCATCAGCTTTAATGTTTCTCACGCTTTATGATAATGAGGAGGAAGAGTTTTTAAAGACTATTATCATTACTGGTGATGAGACTTGGATCCAGTAAGACAATCCAGAAACCAAAGAACAGTCTTAAGCAGTCGATGCACACTTCTCCAAATAAGCCAAAATAGTTCAAACAGACACTGAGCAGCAGGAAAACAATGGCTACAGTTTTTTGGGACCGTAAAGGTGGCTTGCTAGTAGACCTTATGGAGCAGAGGAAAACAATAACAAAGGAAGTTTATTGTGAATCTTTACATCACCTCTGCAGAGAAATCCAGAATAAATGCAGAGGGATGCTCTCATCCGATTGGTTTTGATCCACGACCGCAATATGTCAACGTGACAGAAGACCTTCTCAAACAATTCCAAGTGGGAAGTTTTTGACCATCCAATGTATAGTCCAGACTTAGCACCTAGCAATTTTCACCTCTTACGAGAATTGAAAGCATGATTGGGCAGACAATGTTTCACCACCAACAAAGAACTTCAAGAAGCTATCAAGACATACCTTATCTCAACGATGACAAACTTCTGTGAAGAAGACATCGGAAAGCTGGTATCAGGATACAATAAATGCTTCAATCGTTTTGGCAATTCTGTAGAAAAATAAGTTAAGACGCTACTTAACATTTAGTAATAACATTATTTTATGTCAATGTGTCTTTTTTTATAGCCCACACAGGGTTGAAAAAAACAGCCCTCGTAAAATAAAATCTCACTTTTCATTAACACACTGAAACATAACATACATATTTAATAAATTACTGGAATTAAAATATGAAACGCTACACATTAACAGAAGCATTCAAAATGTAGCTTAATTTGTAAATACTAACTCAAGATCCTCCATCATCTTGTCAAGTTTCCCATATTCACTACCGAGCTGAATCCAAAACTTATGCGGAGTAGACACTTCACTAACTCTAATTTCAAAAAGTCTTTTGAAATCAGATATTTCAGGTAATTGTTGGTTTGTATATCTATCACCAGAGCCACAAACTTCTTCTGGATACAAACAAGATAATACAGCCAATAACTGTAATAAACAAAGAAAATTTTAAATTATAGTTATCAATTCAAAATAAATGAAATACAATTCAGTGTATCTATTACTGTGAAAGACCAAAATTAGAGAATGTTAATATTCTCCGGTGAATGTCAACATATACCAAACACGTCAGTCAAAGACCAAGATATTTGCTTATTAGGACCTTCACTGGTATATGTCCAAATACCAATAAGCTCTGGTAGTGGTCAAAACTACAACAAGAACTTAAAATAATCACCCAATATCAATCTCTAAGATAAACAGATTACAAGAAATCCTTGTAAAAAAAAAGGAAGTTTAAATTTAATCAAAACGTAACCTACGCTCGCATCGCTACCGCATTCAGTATGCACTGATGGTGGAAAGTTGAATAAAAATATTTTTATAAGAAAATTGAACAAAGGACAAGCCATCTGACCATTTATTTGTATCATTATCGTTCATCCATGCTGTTAACATTTTCTGTATATACTGATTTCTAAAATGCTGAAAATTTGATTAAACTTTTTTATAAATGCAGTGAATTTGATTAATTGTCTCCAATGTTTGAGAATAACATATACAACTTGTATATTTTTTAATGTCAGACGGGGTTAGCAAGCAAAGCGATCGTAGGTAGTGTTTGGCTTAAATTTAAACTTCCTTTCATTTACAAGGGTTTCTTGTAATCTATTTACCTAGGAGATTGGTATCAGGTGATTTTTTTTAATTTCTAGTTATAGTTTCAACCTCCACCAAAGCTTTCCTGTGATTGTCGGCACATACCAGCAAAGGTCTAAATAAGAAAATATTTTGATCTTTCACTGATTATTTGGCATGTGTTGACATTCACTGGAGGAATATCGACTTTTGCCAGATACCGGTTTTTCACATTAACATATCCTTAACAACCTATGATTCTACAATTAAAATAATACAGATTATGAAAATAAAAGAAAAGAATAACAAAAGATTAGAATTAAAAATAGCTGAATCCGTATTTAATGGCCTAATTTAAAGAGATCACACCTGTAATTTAAATATAAGCTAGGTACATTTTTCATTTATGAGGAAAACTGGATAGCATCAGACTTTTTCAGCCGACCATCCCAGACATTGTTTTAACTATGAATTAAGAAAAAATCTACCAGTACAGGTATATACATTAATCCAGAAATAAAGGCATATCTAACTTTAAGGCAAAATTTAAGAAAATATTTTATCATTAAATTTTATGTTTTTTTTTTTTTTTTTTTTTTTTTTAATTTTGTACTTAATCAATACTTCCACATCATCACTTTTTACATTTAATTTACATTTACATCCCACTGTTGTAGTTTTCTGTTGTCAGTCCATTTTACAAACTGCTGACTGCAAACTGGAATTTGTAATTTGAAAACTTCTAAGTTTTCCATTCTTTAAGGTTAAAAGATAAAGATGAAAATCATTTGTAGTAAGGTCTTGACTACTGGGTAGATGATTGAAAACCTCCCAACAAATCCTAGGTTGTAGCAGTAGCACGGGGTCAAACATGGTCATGAATAAGTTTAATTAATAATACCATGACAAAGTTTCAGCACATTTAATTTTGGAAAGTATACTGTAGTCTTTTTAAGTGTTTCACAATACTGATCGGAATTTATTACAATACCTTTTAGTATGAATTACACTAAAAGAATATCCCTACAATCTCAGGAGATCATCTCCATGAGTTTTCAAAAAATTTTTTATAAAAGTTAAAATATCATTCAAGCAACAGATGGTTGCTCTGTAAGATGAAATGGGGCAATGAGGTCTCGTCATCTACAATAGTCTGAATGAAGATCATCTCCATCCTGTGTTATATTACTGCAAAAGTGTGATACTACTACAAAAATGTTATTGCAGGTCCCATACTTCTAATTTTATGTCTGATGGACTGCCATGGAACCTAGAATGTTCTAATATAATTCTAAAAGAAAAAATAAGAAACAATTAAGAAAAATGTAAATTTCTACAGTTATGCATTTTGTCCTGCATGTATTTTTTTTTTAAATAGCTAAGACTTCTGTGACAAGTAATGGCTGTCCCAGTTGAGGTATGCCATGAAACCTTTCATACCATTTTCCTACATTCTGTTCATTCATTACTGTATCACCATGCACCTGCTTTAACTGAAATAAATATCAGCAATTCTTACTTTCTAGGTATTCAAAAATCGAATGATACAGCAATCACAACTGGAAAAGTTTTCCATAATAAAATTTGTTTTATGATCCATAACATAAATAAAAGTACAGTATATTTTAGGCAAGTAATGCCAGAAGACAAAAAAAGGACAGATTAAGATGTATTAATTTTACAGCAGGGAAGAGTACCTTGCAGCTACTGTTTGCAAACAGTTTGCCATTACTTAATTATTCTCAAACGATTGATAACTATCCACAGTAGGTCATGGAACTAATCACCTGTAGATACAGAAAGGCTACTACATAATGAAAGTACAGTAACTATGAAAGTTACTAAATATTTCATTTTTTGAAAGCATTACAAGCATTACTCAGAATCAAACTTAACAAAATTTAAAACCACAGGCTACAGGCACAGTCCACACAGATTATTAATAATAAACAAAACAATAATAATAAATCAATGGAATTGCTAAAAAGAAATACAATTTTAGGCATAATCACCTAATAATAAAATCAAATTTTAATAAATTTTTGTGAGTAAAAATAATTTTTAATAGTACAAAAATTAAATAAACCAACCTTTTCATCATCAGGTAAAGGAGGTAGAAGTTCAACATCATTACCCTTAGCAAATGAAAAAGCCAGTTCTTTTAAATTATCATCATGAAAATTTCTGATATTATCTTTAGCATATAATAATATTTTGTCTTTAACTTTACGCTGATGTATATAATCGCTCATGTTATTAACAAGTGATTCGACAGAAGTAAAACCAATAGTCTGCATAGGTAACACTCTTCCATACACCTCCTAGAAAAACAAAAACACCATTGAAAATAAACTACCATATTAAGAACTCACAAACTGTATTAAATACAGTAAAACTTAAATGTTAGAAGCTTAAATGACCAACATAAATATAGTATGTATAATTAATGATAATAGGTGATGATAATGGATGAATGATGACAATTATAATAGGTGCACAACGAAGTTATGTGGTGTCCACATCAGATTTTTTTATCATAACAAAGGAAAACATTGCTGCCATATTTATATTTATATTTTGCCCAAATGCAGTATCCGAATATTTTGTAATACTTTTAACATTGTCAGGCAGGCTGATTATTTTCTTAAAAACACACAAAGCAATGTCATCAGAACCTCTGCCCCTAATCACTTCATGCTGCATAAAACATTCTGTGGCCTCATCCAATGAGCAGTCACATATACATATGGTTAGATTGTACACAGATAAAAGTCTCTTATAGTAAGCAATGGCTGTAGAAATGAATGGTGCCAGGAGAAATTGTAAATCAAAGCCAACACTCTTTTGGTAGAATTTTCCTTGACACATAATTTGTTTCCTTTTTGCATTTGTAACTGCTACATGAAGATGATTGCCATGAAGGTTTGAAATATTTTCACGCTCTACTTTGTTAGAACAGTATTTTTTTAACATTTTTAAATCGGTCACAAACTTTGCTCATGTCAATATATGGTTTCTTAAACTTGAGCCCTGTACGATTAAATAAATTTCCAAACACATTGTAACTGGCCCATCGGCTTTTGCCTTGTCATTTTCTGAATCTTACATACTCATTGTGCATAATTTTTATGTTTAAATAACTTGGAAAAAATACTTCATTTGGAGAATCTGTTCGAGAGTAGTGCTACAGTGCTTACGATAGTAATCAATGAAACATTTAATTTCAATTCATTCTTCAACTAATCTATTTTTAGGACAATGACGACCCTTCTACCCAGCACATGAAATGCGGTTGAAAAAGCTCACAAGTTATGTACGAGAAAATTTATCTTGCCGATGTACATGCATAAACATTTCCTTGCAATCTTTAATTTTGAAGTTCAAACAGTCACATTATACTCAATTGTAATCATTCTGTTACGAATGTTTTCAACAGCTTTTTTTATTCTTTGTGTCTCACTGACAAACATTCTACTGCACAGAATTCTTTCATCTTTTACCTCTTTTGGTTTATTTATGTACTCATTAAATATTGCTTCTTGATGGTTTTGATTTCATCTTTCAAAACATTTCATTCTGCAGCGATGGTCAACTGTACTTAATATTTTAGCTGGAAACATCTTATCTCTTCTATTCGTGTAGGACACCACCGCTTCTTTCTTCTTACTCTTTTCTTCTCATTTTCAAATGCCTTTCTTCCTTTTTAGCACAGAGCCTGCTGTTAAAATACCATGCACTAGAGATCCATGTGGCTCATCTTATGCACATATTATTGTAATATTAAAGTGCATGCTGGTTAATGTAAGTTTATATTAAAAGTGTCTATTTTATAATATGTAAATACTAGCCAATTATCATTTCTTTCAAACATTTTTTTATTGAATTCAACTTAATTAAACTTTTTTCTACAAAGATGGAAATAATATTGTGGTTAGAATAATTTATATTAAATATTTTTACATGTGATAATATTTTTTCAAATAATTTGTAATAAATAAGCCCATATTTTATTTTAATGGCAAATTGTTTGTAAAACATAAAAAATCCACATTGCTGCAGCTGATAGTAAGATTTTACGGTTTTATTTAGTTTTCAACAGTAAGCTGTTTACTTCTTCAATTGTAAATAACTTTAGTATTACAATATTAATTACTCCACCAGGTTAATCTAATGGTGAACTTGTCATCACAAATCAGCTGATTTTGAAGTTGAGAGTTCTAAGGTTCAACAAATCCTAGTAAAGGCAGTTAGTTATTTTATATGGATCTGTATACTAGATCGTGAATATTGGTGGTTAGGTTTCAATTAACAACACATCTTTCAGGAATGGTCAACCTGACTGTATAATACTGATTACATTTCCATTTATATTCATACATATCACCCTCATTCATTCTCTTAAGTAATATCTTACAGTGGTTCCAGAGGGTAAACAGAAAAAAGTGTTATAAATATTAATAAATATTTCATAATAAAAATTTATTTTTCAGAAGATTATTTGATTACTATAAGAAAGTCAATTTGTAATAAAAAATGGATTTTTTTCTCCAATTAACTCATTACTGGACTTAAATTTCATGTTCTGTACTTATCATTATCACATGCCATGATAAATGCCAAGTATAATGACTGGAGTTAGCGTGATGCCTACAAAACGTAAAAATGTGCTGTTTAATGCAAGGAATACAAAATGTTTATACCATCTCTATATAAAATAACAACAATATTATAGCAATTACAATATTGTGTAACTTTCAATATACTCTAAGTACTATTTTATGTAAATGGCAAAACAAGATATGCTTACTTATAATATTCTGCCACCTTAAAAATAAAATGCTAAAATTATATTTTATCAGATGACAGAATAAGATAAACTGACATATAAACTTTTGAAATCTTCTGTAATACAGCAAAGTGTAAGATAAAAAGATGGCAAAGCTACACAATTTGATATACTTGCTTATGCCACTTTTGAATTAACAGTTATATAATTCTATCAGATGTCAAAACTGTACATGTAAACATATAATTTTTGGTCACCTTTAAGTTTTCAGGAAAACAAGGAAAGTAGGAGATAACAAAAATATATTTAAGACTTATAAAGTTATGCCACCTTTGAAAATAAGAAAAAACCTGATATGGACATCACATGACTTCCTTCTACGCGTGTTTAATTACATATCCACATTGTTTTACAATCAGATATTAATAATTATTAATAAATCAATATAATTAAATTAAAAAAAAAAAGAAAAGGAAATTAAGTCTGATTCGAACTGATGTGCCTTCCCCTAGTACGATCCAAATATTTCATTAATTAAAATTTTATTTTAATCTAACTCTGGAACCAATGAAAATAAGTACCATTTATAATATATCGTTGAAAAGCTCTCAATGAGGGCCGATTACTGCAATTAAGAAAAGGCCAAAATCCAAATCTTTTGGATAATTTTTTTCAGGGATGGTCAAAATGGATATTTTCATTGAAAAATGAAAACCGAAATTTTTTGTGATCACAATACTTCCTTTACTTCACGCAAGGAAGTAAAAAGGAACATACAAGGAACGACCACAGATAATATATCAGTAACCATTGCTGGTAGACATACAAGAATTTCCCATCTTTGTACGGAAATATGGAAATACTCATTCAAAAAAAATGTGACATATCAGCTTCTGTATTCTGACCACAGATTTGCCCTCTTTACTTTATTTGGAGGGATAAGATCCAAAACCTCAATTGTGGCGATTAAGACACTGTTTATTGCAGCAACCAGAAAGGAAATGGTGCACAGACACCCTGCTATCAGATAATACAGAAATTCACTCATTCTATCAAGATTTCAGTATCTATGAAGGATCTAGCAAGACAAGACCTACATTGACAGAACCAATAATGGGGCTGGAACATCAAAAACAAGAAAAACCAATGAGAAAGGACAACTTATCCATCACTGGTACACTACCATTTTGCCCAGGACTGAGGCATGTAATTTGCACAATCTGTTTCCATTTTTTTTTTATTTCCAGCAGAATTATATGTCCTGACATCTTTCCATATTTTTTTTACTTAGATCAACTGTAATTTTTACTCTTTCCCATCCTCTTCTATTTGCATCTTCCAGCACTATTTTTTTTTTTTTTAATCAGCTTTCTTCTCTCATATACCTCCAAGTCATTTACCTTTCCTATTCTGAATTGTTCCAATTACTTCTTCACATTGGTTTTTTTTCTTTAAATAACTATTTATCACTAACTAAAATCGGATAATGGAAGGCAAGAACATTGTAAAAATATAACAAATTCAAAGAATCATTAAAAATTTTTGCATAATACATATATAATAACCATGTGTACAAAACTGTTCTTAATTTTAAATAAACATCTAATATATATTTAGTTTATTTCTCTAACTGTGTGTGGAGATATTGAATACATAATATAATGTTCCCACACAATGGATTAGATCTCACATTTCCCTTTACTTGCCTCAGTCTTTTTTATAATCGATACATGTAAAGTACTTAAGATACAATAATGACTTTTAGTCAGGTTTGCTGTCCCTAAATAATAATGTTTATTATACAACCAGTTCTTGTAGATAAACAAAGTGAAGGTTTTCCTTGTGGATATATTTGGAAAACAGTTTCTAAATTTTTAAAAATTATGTGAAGATGAAGTAGTAATTTTTCAAAAGCGCTACTTATTTGGAAGCATTCAACGCTTCATCAGGTTGCTTAATGCAGTCAGTATATTGTTTTAGTTATAAAAAATTATAATTTATTTATTCTCTTAGTAACTACAGGCTGAAGCCTAATTAATTCATATTCTTCTTTTGTGAAGGAGAAATAAATAAAAATGCTAAATGTGATCCAAACTTTAAACCCACAACCTTCCAGATAAAAGGGAGTTTGTGGATTTTTGTGGCAGAAGTGTACATGTTATTATTAACATTAATTTGCATGTAATAAATACCCTCAGCATACCAAAAAATACCCACAAGTATTAAAATAAGTGAAAATAGTCTTCAATAAGCGTTACATTGGTAGATAAAAACAAATTAAGATAAATTTCAAACACAAAAGAGAGAATAAATTCACAAAATGATTTAATGCAGCCATTAAAAAAAGACTGATCAAAGAACTAAAAATATGGAATAGAACCAGTAACAGTAAGTCAATTCCTTTATTAATAAAATTAAAAAGATTAACTCCCATAATTGGTGTGCACTATGTATCAAAATAGCAGTATATAATCAAAACTTTCTTAATTTTTCCAATATTATAAAAACAGCCTGTGGAAACCCCTTCACCAAAATATTATTATCTAATAAACAATATACACATTGTTTTTACAAAAACATCATTTTAGATTAATAAGAAAAATAAAATAATTTTTTTTCTACTTTGTTAAATGAGGTTACATTTAACAACTATATAGTTGTAAAAAAAAAAATCAATAGTCCATGAAGAAACCATTAAACAACTTCTGATGTAATAGAAGTAGTAAGTAAACTCTTAATAACAAACAAATACACTGCTTTCTGTGATAAGAGTGATAGTACCTTCATCAGAATTCAAAAGAGGATCAAACTACATTTTGTATACAATAAAAGGTTTCCATATTATACTCCTATGAAATAAGCTTTAAGTTTATACAGTCGTTAGTAAAACGGGAAAATTTAAAAGCTTGGTTATTCATTTGTCATTCGGATGAAGAAGCCAAACTTGATGTATAATACACCTAATAACTATTAAGTAACACCTAATACTATTAAGTAAATATGGAACAGTAGTCAGGTGCGCATCATGCTTTCTGAGTTAAATCGTTTTATAAAATCGGTGACTCCATGACAATTGTTTAATAGTTATTTCACAATCAGATTAATATTCCACATCACGGGCAGGTACATCTGTTCATGTAATTAACTTACAGTAGTCTTAGAAAATCGGGTTCACATTAAATTTTTTTTTTTTTTTTTTTGTCTTCAGTCATTTGACTGGTTTGATGCAGCTCTCCAAGATTCCCTATCTAGTGCTAGTCGTTTCATTTCAGTATACCCTCTACATCCTACATCCCCAACAATTTGTTTTACATACTCCAAACGTGGCCTGCCTACACAATTTTTCCCTTCTACCTGTCCTTCCAATATTAAAGCGACTATTCCAGGATGCCTTAGTATGTGGCCTATAAGTCTGTCTCTTCTTTTAACTATATTTTTCCAAATGCTTCTTTCTTCATCTATTTGCCGCAATACCTCTTCATTTGTCACTTTATCCACCCATCTGATTTTTAACATTCTCCTATAGCACCACATTTCAAAAGCTTCTAATCTTTTCTTCTCAGATATTCCGATTGTCCAAGTTTCACTTCCATATAAAGCGACACTCCAAACATACACTTTCAAAAATCTTTTCCTGACATTTAAATTAATTTTTGATGTAAACAAATTATATTTCTTACTGAAGGCTCGTTTAGCTTGTGCTATTCGGCAATTTATATCGCTCCTGCTTCATCCATCTTTAGTAATTTTACTTCCCAAATAACAAAATTCTTCTACCTCCATAATCTTTTCTCCTCCTATTTTCACATTCAGCGGTTCATCTTTGTTATTTCTACTACATTTCATTACTTTTGTTTTGTTCTTGTTTATTTTCATGTGATAGTTCTTGCGTAGGACTTCATCTATGCCGTTCATTGTTTCTTCTAAATCCTTTTTACTCTCGGCTAGAATTACTATATCATCAGCAAATCGTAGCATCTTTATCTTTTCACCTTGTACTGTTACTCCGAATCTAAATTGTTCTTTAACATCATTAACTGCTAGTTCCATGTAAAGATTAAAAAGTAACAGAGATAGGGAACATCCTTGTCAGACTCCCTTTCTTATTAGGGCTTCTTTCTTATGTTCTTCAATTGTTATTGTTGCTGTTTGGTTCCTGTACATGTTAGCAATTGTTCTTCTATCTCTGTATTTGAACCCTAATTTTTTTAAAACTCTGAACATTATATTCCAATCTACGTTATCGAAAGCCTTTTCTAGGTCTATAAACGCCAAGTATGTTGGTTTGTTTTTCTTTAATCTTCCTTCTACTATTAATCTGAGGCCTAAAATTGCTCCCCTTGTCCCTATACTTTTTCTGAAACCAAATTGGTCTTCTCCTAACACTTCTTCCACTCTCCTCTCAATTCTTCTGTATAAAATTCTAGTTAAGATTTTTGATGCATGACTAGTTAAACTCATTGTTCTATATTCTTCACATTTATCTGCCCCTGCTTTCTTTGGTATCATAACTATAACACTTTTTTTGAAGTCTGATGGAAATTCCCCTTTTTCATAAATATTACACACCAGTTTGTATAATCTATCAATCGCTTCCTCACCTGCACTGCGCAGTAATTCTACAGGTATTCCGTCTATTCCAGGAGCCTTTCTGCCATTTAAATCTTTTAATGCTCTCTTAAATTCAGATCTCAGTATTGTTTCTCCCATTTCATCCTCCTCAACTTCCTCTTTTTCCTCTATAACACCATTTTCTAATTCATTTCCTCCGTATAACTCTTCAATATATTCCACCCATCTATCGATTTTACCTTTCGTATTATATATTGGTTTACCATCTTTGTTTAACACATTATTAGATTTTAATTTATGTACCCCAAAATTTTCCTTAACTTTCCTGTATGCTCCGTCTATTTTACCAATGTTCATTTCTCTTTCCACTTCTGAACACTTTTCTTTAATCCACTTTTCTTTCGCCAGTTTGCACTTCCTATTTATAGCATTTCTTAATTGCCGATAGTTCCTTTTACTTTCTTCATCATTAGCATTCTTATATTTTCTACGTTCATCCATCAGCTGCAATATATCGTCTGAAACCCAAGGTTTTCTACCAGTTCTCTTTATTCCGCCTAAGTTTGCTTCTGCTGATTTAATAATTTCCTTTTCAACATTCTCCCATTCTTCTTCTACATTTTCTACCTTATCTTTTTTTCTCAGACCTCTTGCGATGTCCTCCTCAAAAATCTTCTTTACCCCCTCTTCCTCAAGCTTCTCTAAATTCCACCAATTCATCTGACAACTTTTCTTCAGGTTTTTAAACCCCAATCTACATTATCACCAAATTATGGTCGCTATCAATTTCTGCTCCAGGGTAAGTTTTGCAGTCAACAAGTTGATTTCTAAATCTTTGCTTAACCATGATATAATCTATCTGATACCTTGCAGTATCGCCTGGCTTTTTCCAAGTGTATATTCTTCTATTATGATTTTTAAATTGGGTGTTGGCAATTACTAAATTATACTTCGTACATTAAATTAAAAATATAAAGAAGCAGCAGAAAGTGTTAGAATGCCAGAAAACATTGAGAGTTCAAATTGACGTAACACAATCTAAAACAGTTCTTGATTAAACAGGTTTCTCATGGAAATTTCACTTTCAAATTCCCTGACCTGTTTTCAAAAATTTCCCTTGCCCTCGACTTATCAAACAAATCATCTCTTCCATGCAGTAAATTTTATTCCATGACAAAAAGGAAAATGAACAAATTCTCATTATTTAATATGGCCTCCACGATCCCCATAGCCGTCTATATGCCTCCTTTTTATTAATACAAAATTAATTGGATACAAAACTAAGAAATCAGAATTAAATTTTTAAAAAATGTATAAAAGTAATATGTACATCCTATAAAATGAAGAAGGGCGTAATTTCTGGTCGATTGTACTTAATACGCAAGGAACTAGATTACTAACTTCAAATGAAATAACTGCACTGAGGAAGTAAAAAATAATATAAATTAACTTTGAATGTAAGGTATTTACAAGTAATAAAATAAATTAAATTCGGGTAAACTTCAAATAGAAACTAAAACTTTACAGATGAACTAAAGAACCTAATACACTGACTAGGTCAATGTACAACTCATTGTACATGTACTTTAAAATAACTAGTATATGTAAAAATGTAACCAAATAAACTTTAAATAGGAAATTAAGGGCAAACAAAATTAACCTCAGTTGACTTTGCATAGGAACTAAACGATAATATAAACTACCAGCCAGACAACTAAAAAATAAAGGAACAGAATAAATTCTTTTTAATAACAACATACAGGAAGAAAATATAAATTATTTGAACTTAGGATAAGGCAAAAACCAGAAATACTTCTTTTGACACTGCAATACACCCAGAGTTCACTTCAAAGAATCCTCTAACTTTTGAATCTTTAAGTTTATTGCCTCTTCTTCAAACTGCTGTTTAATTCTAGACACTTTTCTTTCTTGGTGTAGGTTTTTTAACAGAATCCTCATTTTTGATTTATTAGGAATATCACCCTCTTCTTTGGTCTTCGTTTCTTTACTTTTTTCCTAATAAGTCATATTGCTTTCTCACCCATACGTCAGCGATCAACATTTTCTGATCTATTTTAACTCTCTTGGAACCTCTATAAAATTTCAGACCATCATAAGCAATCCTTTAGTCCACAATACTTTGTTCTTTTTGCTTTTCAGAAAGTAGAGGTTTGTTCACAGAAAATCCAAAATCCATATTATGTGGAAAAATTAGTGCTAGTTTCACAACTTCCCACAACTCAGAATATTTTGTTATTACAAGTCATGGAAACATAAAAATCATTTAGTTTTATTTCTTCTTTGTCTGCATCATGAAGAGCATCTAAAAAAGTAACAAATCTCCTTTGAGACCACTCTTTGCTTCATTACAGAGGGAGTCATACTGAATTTTAGTTTTTCAGCCCTACCTTCTGAAATTCTATTTTTTTCACAGAGAACATCAAGAAGACTGTTCATTTGTTTTTTTCCAAGATCAGGTTTTGAAATAATCAGTTCAGGATTTAGAGAAGACAGTCCAGCAACACCTTTCAACTTCAACTTTCAACTTTTAAAAAATGAGATTTTTTCACTAGAAAAATCTTGCACCGGTTTCTAAAGTTTAGTAAGCCCAACTCAGACGTAAGTTTTACATTTTTTAGATGTTTTACAGCTGGAAACCAACATAAACATTTTTGATTAAGTTTTCACTATTTTCTAGGTTCATAGTCTGCTTCCAGAACTAACAGATTTCAAGACATCTCATTTCACACAGCGTGCCATTAAACTTTTCATGAAATCCAACATGCTATTGTGAAGATAAGGTGAGAGAGGATAACAGCTTTGAAATCTCAAAAGAGGCTCACATATAGCAGATATAGCCCTAAAATAGGACAACTTGCACTTCAGAAACGTATCTGCAAAATGGTTTTGTAATGACTTGTATAGTTTACTATGTACAAGTTTTGATTTATTTATAAACTTTGTTGTCACCTAGTATTTTTAGAGCTCTATCAAAACACATGTCATTCTCAAGCCAAATGTACAGTTTGTTTAATACTTGTTTAATACCCTTCAAAACTGATTTGTGTTAAATAACACTGTTGGCTCAGATGGACAGAGATGCCACATTCTTCTACAGTAAGCCGGTATTTTTTTTATCACACCACTAACTGCAGCTGTAACCAATTATAGAAATTCAAGGTACAATAATTTTTGGAAAAATAATTACTTACCTCACTTCCAGATCACAGATTTTTAATAATTCATAGATGATATTGCAACAACATACCAATGTCTGTGAATAAAACGCATGCTCTAAAGGATTTTTACCAAAATTTACAGACTTTTTACAATTTTTTGAAATTTTCCCGACTTTTGGCTTATTTTCAAAAACTTCCCTGACTTTCCCTTACCTAAACCAATTTTCCTGACTTTCCAGATCTGTGAGAACCCTTTTAAATATGCATTAAATAAAATACATAGAATAAATGCATAAAATATCTGTGAACTATTGATTCTTCAAATCTTACATAAGCACTTACGTTTTCACCCCCCAATAAAACTCAAAGTGTTTAGGAATTAAAACATGATTTAGTTGCTTACATGAATTTTTTCAAGAAATGTTGCAGCATTTGGATTGTGATGAAAACTTAATCCATCTTATTAAATAGCTTTATAAATATGCAGAATAGTCAATACATTGGAGCATCAAAAACCCACTTCATTTACATGAGAAACTGTTGCATAAACTGAAGTCACAAATGAGGTGTGCACTTTTGTCAACAGGCATTACTGTGCCATTCCTTTTTTAAGATGAGCAGAAACACTACAACCATTACTGTAATGTGTTACAAAAGCAGGGTTACAACATTTCTGAGACAAGAATTAGTTTGATTTTCACAAATTATGTGGTTCCAACAAGATGGTGTTACAAGTCATGAACTGATTTGACTGATGCAAATGATTTGATGGTGAAGAATTGATTTGTTCACATGCAATTTTTTTCTTTGCGGTTTTCTCAAGAGCAAGGTCAATAAGTCAAGTGACTGAAACATTAGTGGAACTAAAATTAAAAGTTCAAGAATTTTTTCATTGTTTTTTTTTTGTTTTTGTTTTACTGGGTGAAAAATGCTTTTGCATTACCATCACCTGGACATGATATATTTCTTGTAAAAATAGTTAAAAATTGAAAATTAAAACTAAAACCTAACAATGTAAAAATACATCT
This sequence comes from Lycorma delicatula, assembly GCF_047948215.1. Classification (NCBI taxonomy): domain Eukaryota; kingdom Metazoa; phylum Arthropoda; class Insecta; order Hemiptera; family Fulgoridae; genus Lycorma; species Lycorma delicatula. The sequence continues at coordinate 12,416,213 of NC_134461.1, read as the reverse complement.
TAAAAATGAAAAAGCCTGTAACGTATACTTAAAGTGAAATAAAAATCACAGTGGATACAACAATAAAATAGTTAACTTAAAAGAATAAAAATTACCATCTTGCATATGACATACTATATATACACAGTTGAGCAGGGCCGTATAAATAATTAAATTCTTGAATCAACAAGCACAGCCTTTATAAATCAGAAGATAGTTGATAACATCATTGCATTGTTCCCAAACATATTTCACATTTCAGCCGCAATGCTACATAACAAATACAATCCATGAGGATGTGGTGTACTGTTAGTTGGCAGTCACATTGAGCACAAAGGGGTGCGTCATCAGATATCCATGAGTGAGCCTAGTGTGCCCTATTCGTAAACAGCAAATAATAACCTCCTCTCGACAGTTATTTCTCCACGAGGAGTGACACAGTGTGCTTAATTGGATGAAGTTTACTGTTAACAGTAGCATCCTATTCACTTTGCCACTCATCATGAACTAGCTTCAGGAAACTGACAAGATCATTAGAAGCAATGCAACTGGTAAAAGTAGGCTGAAAACAAGCTCTCTTTCTCTCTTTTGCCATACTATTTGCACACTCATTGCCTGAAATTTCAATATGACTGGGGATCCAGCAGAAGCTTACTCAAGTATTATGTCAAGTCATTTGCAAAATAATACACCAGATCTCACACACAAGGTGTCTGGAGCACACATCACTAACCATCTGTAAGGCACTCATGGAATCTGAGCAAACAGGTACATAACTAAATGTTGGGCTAATTATAGTTAAGACATTAATAGCAAACAGCTCACCAATAAAAATACTGGTGACGCTGTGGAGGCCAAACATGTATGTTCTGTTACCTACCACAAAAGCACACATAACAGAATTAATGTTTTTTAGAGCCATCTGTACAAACTGTAACATTAGGATTAGTGATTGCAATACCAGTATACTGAATACCACAATTTCATGCCATTTTGCAATTTCATAAAAATGGTATTTGCTAAGGTAAAATACCGCTATTTTGGTATTAGCTATAGGTTATATATATATATATATATATATATATATTTTTTTTATTAACGGGTTTAATTTAACTTATTGGACATCTACTGTTATTTTGATTTTTTTTTGATGTGGCAATACCAAATTAATCATTTGTTATCACACATTCATTCTGATCTCCTCTCTTTGTCTGCATAATGTCAAAGTCAAGTATGAAGCATGTATGAAACCTAACCTAACATTTAATGTTGTAGGAAAACTGTGCATTGTGTTTAATGTTTAAACATTTAGATATTTTTTTAATTGGCGAGTAAGTTTTTCATAAATAAGTACACATTTTGTATTACACTTTATTGTTCAAAATATTTATATTTGTAACATATATGTTTTGAGTTTTATTTACCCAAAATGAATAATAATGACTTCAAAGAACATAAAATATCTGCCAATAATTCTTACTTTAATAGCTTACTTTTGCTATTTATATGATGAAAAAAATATGCTTGCAAGGTGTAAAATATGTTCAAGGATTACTTAAGTTTTTTGAAAAAGTACAAGCAGACTACATACACACTTAAAAACACAACATAACATTAATTTATTGAAAAGAAAAGAATCCAAGACAAATTCTAACTCACCTAAAAATTATATTACTAAACCAAAGATATCACAAATTACAAATTTTTTTAATAGAAAACATGACTGTTTTGATTATGTTTTATCTAGAATGACAGCATTAGAGGTTTGCCGTTCAGAGTGTTTTGTACTTCAATTGAATTGAGAAAGTCATTAATTGCAAGGTTTCAAAAATATACCAAAATTTGTTAATACTGTAAGAATTGTTATAAACTATAGTAACAGTGTTCACAATTCTCTGAAAAAAGAATTAACAAAATTAAAATTAAACTGTACAAAATCTAGTCTCACATTTGATAACTGGACAATTGTACAAAATAGACGTTATTTAAATATAAATACTCATTCAGAAAAGAAAATTTGGTATATAGGACTCACACATGTCTCAGGAAGAATGTTGGCGACAAAATGTGTAGAAGTAGTTAACTGCAAATTGGAGGAACATGGATTATCTCTGAAAGAAGATATTGTCTGCATAACTACTGATGGAGCAACGGTAATAAAGAAAGTTGGTAAGTTGATTAATGCAAATCAGCAATTATACTGTGCTCATGGAATTCAACTTGGGAGTAATCAGTGTGCTATATTGAAAAAATCAAGAGCAGAAGAAGCAAAATACTCTGGATGTAGAAACTTCTGCTTCTGACTTGAAGAGAGTGACAATGAAGAAAATAATAATACAATTGTTGAAAGTACCTTATTTGGATATGAAGAAGATAGTAGTAACAAGGACAAAATATTAACTTATCAAGGATTGCTTCATATAATTAAGAAAATTTGCAAAGTTAATGTATTTAAACATTCCCCTACTAAAAATGCCGTTTAACAAAAATATATACTTACTGAAACGAAAAAAGAACTTATGCTACTGTTAGATTATAAAACATGCCGGAACAGTTTGCTCTTAATGATGGAACAATTTTTGAAATTAAAATATCCGATTCAGAAAGCATTAATTGACTTAACTAATTTAACTTAAGCATTAATTTACAAACTAATTTTTCTGATAGTGAATTTAATTTAATATCTAAAACTGTATCAGCTCTGCTTCCAACAAAGCTGGCTGTGGAGGCATTATTTGAAGGATTCCAACTTATTAACAGCAAATGCAACAATAAATTTTATGTTGTAATCACTTAAAAGATCAGGACACGTCACTATCTGAGGAATTATATCGAGCATTGAAACTTTGCATGACGGAACAGCATAGTGAACCAGATAATATTTTAAGGTATTTACATAATTATAACATCTTCAAAAAAGATAACGTAAAGGAAGAAAAGAGGCTAACAAGGCCAAATTTAATTAAGTGTCATAAATTTCCACAAAAGCATTTATGAAAAGCAAACACAAATCTATCCAGAGGAATACATGAAAATTGTATTGATGTTGATATCGGAAAAGAAGTGTCTCTTGAGAAGAAATTACAAATAGCTATATATAAAAAAATTGCCACAAACAATAATACAAAAATTAGATTTATCCAAAACCATCTGACAAGAGACAAGTTGTTGGAAGATGAAGGACTTTGAGGCAAATACTTAGAGGAAGTATGTCGCTCATTATTAACAGTACCACTAACAAGCATGGATGCAGAAAGAGCATTTTCAACTGTAAGTAATTTGTGAACGAAAATATGCAACAGGCGGGATGCGTTATGTTTTTACAATCACATTTCAAAAATATGCAGTTAATAAATTAGTTTTTTTTTTTCTACTAATAGATATTATATCAGACAACACAACAAGATTTTTAAGTGATATTTACTCTTCTTAATAATAATACTATATGTTTTGTTCCTTTATTGTATGTAATACTGTAATGGTTTATTTTTTTGTTTCTAATGTTATAAATTATTATTTTACTACTCTTATTAATTTTATTTGATTATAACATTTATTCCTTTATTTTATATTTGTACATAATAAAATTGTTTATAGTTTTATAGTTACAACTGTATTTCCTAATATCAGTATTAACACCAGTATTCCGATACAATGTTTATAAAAAACCGAATACCGGAAATGTATTTTTGGTCCGGTATTGCAATTACTAATCAGGATTCATGTTATTTAGAATATTATAAAATTTGATTTTGTAAAATAATCAGATTTCTGTTCTTTTTATTACACAACATTACATTAGTCATGTTACAATGAGTAATGGGAAATGTTTGATTAAAACTACAAGAGAGCAGATTGTAATGGTGCCCACCTAACAAGCATTTTTTTCTAAAAAATAAAATGGTATGTCTTGATACAACAGAAAACTTAGAACTTAAGCAGAAACATTCATGTTAAAATAAAAAGTTACTTCAATAAAGGAGTTTTGAATTTTCCTGTGCACCTTGTACATGTTTTAACCTTATAGTTCTGCAACATTCGGATTGTTTCTAGGAGTAGAATCCAACAACTATAAAAGTCTCTTTAAAAGATATATTAAAGAAATTTTTACTTCAAAATAATTCAAAATTTAATTATGACCATGTGCATAATCTGATTAAGCTCTTAAAGTTACTGCCATTTTGGCCTCGCTAAAAACCTAAGCAACTTCATGCATACAGAAGAATTTTATTACGCAAGTACAATTCCATGTAAACAAACATAAAGTTTATTTTCTGCACTGCATTGAATATCTGAAATATTGATGAGCCACATAAAAGAATGAGTCAAGCAATCAAGACAATAATACAAATAATATGAAAAAAGACATTTGTATTTTAAATGGTTTTGTATTATTTTAATAACGGTTTATATTACACAAATCTGTTAAGTGACCATTAGATTAGTAGACATTTGTAGTGACAAACATAGAAAAGTATTATTTATATATTAAAGTAAAACTGATATTCTGATAAAGAGATTACATATATGCATATATATATATGTAATCTCTTCCATTATATATATATATATATATATATATATATATATATATATATTATGGAAGAGAAATATAGACACAATTGTATTCCTGATGCTGAAAAATCTTTAAGTGACAAACATCAAATATTTTAACACTTAAGATTCAAATATACATACCTTATATTTATTACATAACAAATTTAGTGGTAGTCCTTTAGGATTTTTAGCAAGAACAGTACAAATACTTTGAACCATTTCTCTAGATATCCATTTTTTGGTTTTATCTAAAACAAGATGTAAAAAGAATAAATATATCAATAGAAAGTATAAATTGGAAAATGAGACAAGAAAACATTCAACATTATTTTCTAAAAATATATCAACTGATTCCTCAGTATCTACTAATAAATGTTAAATAAATGAATGCCTGTATAGTTTTAGATTTTATGAAAATACTCTTGAATGTTATGCAATTTAATTCAATAACTAGTTTAATTCAATCATAATCCTTTCTTTGTAATCAATAAATATATTTCATACACATAGTAACAGATTTATCCCATGATATAATCACTGCTATAATCACTGTTTGTAGATTAAAATTATATTTAATCTATTAAAACTAAACTTAGGGGAGAAGAAAATCCAGTACTTGTCGGTAGGATACTAATAAAAAAAATGAAACACTAAAAAGTTTGAAAGCTTATTATTCCTCCCAAATAGCATACATAATTTATATATTTAATGTTAACGAGTTTTAGTGAGCAAAGAAAGTTTAGGTTAGGTTGATAATGTACGAAGTGCAGTATATGGAATTGTTAGCAGTTACCTTATCAACACAACCTAACAATCGCTTCATTCGCTAACCTCATCTAATTAACATCAAATAATTTTTAAAAAACAAAGTTCTTTTAAGATTATATAAGTTTGTATTGGCGGTTTTTGACAAAAAAAGGGTGAAAAATAAGTGGCATTCAGAAAACCGACAAAAAGTGGGGCACTAACTGATAAGTACAAAAAATGATACCTCTTTTTAAATACAAAACTGATAAGTAGAATCAAGAATGTACAAGTTGATGGATATTTCACCAACATAAACGAAACAAATTTTATTTTCAAAGTACCTTCCCTAAAGAGTAAATATTACATGAGGCACCATAAAACGCACAGTACTTTAAAAATTTACTGATTTCAGTGTTAAAGCCGGCTAACCCTACCACACTAGGAGGTATACCAATTAGTAAACACACTGTTCACCATGCTGAGCGAAAACCAATTCAATAAATTTAAATGCTCACCACACATTGTGAAAATTATGTAGAATTTCAGGGAGACTATGTAGAAAAGCAATAAATAAATTTTTTACTGGCATTTTAACTGTCCTTTGCATTTTAAGTGCAAGAACACCTAATAACACAAGCATAACACAACATTTTATTCTGAATAAGTAAAAAAATTTCAGTAAACAGTCTGATGTGACAGAAATAAAATTTTGATAATTAGTGGAATTATAAGAAACTGAATTTAACAAAAAGTATGAGGTCCATTTGTACTAAAGGTATGTATATTTAAAATTATACTGTAATTAGTATTATTTTCAGAAAATAGAAATAAAAAGATCCATTTTCTTTGATTTTATGATGAAACAAATATACGTTTTCTTAAATATTATTAAAATTGATCCACCAAAGCAGTAGAATATAAGGAACATATTTTTACCTTATTCACTGATTATTTGTTTTTATAAGTAATGCATTTTCAGAGATACCTATACCATCAATTACTGTATAAGCAACACTGAATTTTTAAAAACAGAATTCTTTTAGGAATCATAATATTTAAAAAAATATTATTTGACAAAATTTACCAAATATTACAGTTTTTCTAATTAATTAAAATTTTATTCACAATTTCTATTCCCTAAAATTTTACTTTAATGACATTTAAATCATAAAAGTTAGTGTTTGAAGTATGCTAAAAAATGAGGTATCTATAATCAATAGACTAAAAATGTATCACAATAATATAAAAAAATAATATTATTATTATTAATTTCTGCCAAGAAGCAGAAAAGAGAGTAAATGGATTCTTTAACAGTAGAAACACATGACAAAATCTAAGAAATTGTTTAATAAAATTATGTAAATATACTTTAAAAAAATACACAAGACCTTTACAAAAAAATATTGATTTAAAAGTGATATGGAAAATCAATCAAACATCCCAAATCGAAAATAATTACATACAGTACAATATTGAAATACAGGAAAAAGATGCGTATGGGAGGCTCATTGGGGTTGAGAGAATTAATAAGCGGAAATGAAATAATAGATTAAAAAAAACTTTTGTAGTAGTAAAAAAATAGGTGAAACAGAAAAAATTAAATTTTCATTTAACATTACTCTTAATAATTATTATTATTTCAATAATTGATGCTTACCTTGCATTTTTGAACAAATATTTTTATTTATGGTTTATAATGAATAATAATATTCCTTACCAATTTATGGTTAACATTCAAAGTGCATTTACAGAAAGTTTATCAGTATGAGGTCTGTTCAGAAAATAACCAAACATTATTTTTTTAATCTTTATTATTAATTTTACAGATTATTGATCTTTGCCCTTTCAAAGTACTCCTCTCCCATACTCACACACTTTTCCCAGTGGTATATCCACTTCATGAAGCAGTCCTGGATAGCTTCATAGAGATCAGTGACGAATTTGCTTTAATGTCATCAACAGTCTCAAAACATCACCCTTTCATCATTGCTTTTAATTTCGCAAATAACAAAAGCTGCAAGGAACCAGGTCTGGCGGGTAGAGCGGCTGAGGAAGGACAGTAATCTGATTTTTTTTCACAAAACTTACGAATTGACAAAGCTGAGTATGCGGGCGCATTGTTGTAGTGAAGGAACCATGATTTGTCTCATCACAACTCTGGTCTCTTTCTATGGATTGTAAAATGCCTTAATAGTACACGTTAAAGAATATTAATCAATTTAAAACTTTATAAGATGGTAGCGTTAAAGCGTTAATTCTCTTATTATTCACTAGGGTGTTATGCCTATACTGCTTGTCCAGCTGGCTTTTGCCATCAGCTGATTATCCTTTTCTCATTATGCAGCAATTTAATTATTGTAGCACACAATAATTTGCATTCTTAATAACTCATAAGGTGAACATCTTTAATATGTTAATACAATCTTGATATGTTACAATAATCAAACATCAAATCTCATCATAAGTATGTATATTCATAATTAATTTAACATATTAACTCATTATCAAGCAGTATTACATATTTTGATTCAAGTCAATAAAATTGTTACAGTTTACCTATAAATCAACAAATTCTTTATTTCATCGTACACAAATAACAATTGCAATCCTAGAATATTTCTAGGAAGAATTAGTTTGTTTGGCATTTCTCCTGCCACCACCCCATTCGGTCGCCCTAAAGCATAAGACTGTGCCACAAACAGCTACAGAGCCTCGACACAGTGTAGTGACCAGTGTCCTAAATAGCTCTTAGAGACTACCTAACAGCATGAGCAGACTAAGTGCAACCATTCACCTCCAGCTTACGTGTCGCAACCAGTCACTTGTCATATAAAAATGGGTAGGCGCACCCTATCAACTACTAAAAATATATATGACCCATAAACTAAAATTCACTTCATTCAGACAGCAATTCCGCTGCCACGCCTAGGTTGCTGAATTCCAGCAAGTACCTGTCCACCATATTAGAGCGCTTCGAGCCTTAATTGGCTGGTGGTTAGCCATATATATCTCTAGGTTAGCTTCACACATCAGTGCGGTAGGAGTCGTTTCCCTTAGGTAAACTACTGATGTCAGTGGAACACAGCAGCCACATCAAGGAACTCCCACACAGTCTGACAATGCGGCTCTTGCCAAATTGACTAGCCGCTTATGAGTGGCCAATTTTTCCCTTGACCAGTTCCAGGGTGGCCCAGTCTCTAACACCCCTCCCCCACCACCAAGAGCAGGGCAGTCAAACATCAGGTGTTCATTTGACTGGACCTCCCCACACACAGCTCATCAGCTGCAAAGCGAAACCAAAACAGATATTGGTTTAAATTAACATGGTTGGTGAGCACACATTGCCCTTAAAAACGAGCTCGAGGCATACCATCCCCCCAGATCCTGTATAAACTTATACAAGTATCTTCCCTTAGTCATGGTGTCCCATTCCTGCTGCCATGCTTCCATCACGAAGCTCTGCAGCCTCTTCCACAGGCGGGAGATGGGCAACTGAACAAAATTTAGGTCTGGTGCATTGTGATCACTGTTCTGCTCTGGTACTGGCCCAGCTCAAAACCGCATCCCAAATACCTCAGCCTCACGACCTCTTCGCAATCTCCACATGGCTGCCCGAACTTTCACCACTAAATCGATTGGGAGAGCCTTTCCCAATACGGTGGTAGCCTCGTAGGAGTTGTTTTAAAAACACCAGTGCATACAATTAAGGCTCTGCACTGGGCACTCCTTAAATTTTGAACAAGTACTCTATTCATATCCAACCTATGCACCCAAACAGGCACCGCGTACGTGGTCATACTTTTCAGACACCTTGGTACACCATGTACATTTGACGGCCCGACAACCAATAGTCTTTCTGAGCAATTCTCCTAAGTTTGTGTATCACTGAGATGGCATTCACCGCTATTTACCTAATGTGGTTGCTAAAAAGCAACTTTTCATCAAACAAAACACCTAGGTACTTATGAACTCTAACTCAGCTGATTACACAGCCTTTATATTTAATACAGGGTTACGACTGTACAATAATTTGTCTGCACCCTTGAGAAGCATAAACTACGTCTTGAGCACAGAAATCTTTAAATTTTGAATGTCCATCCAGCCGTTTGTGGTTGACAAGGCCGCCTGTGCCCGGTCTTCTAGCTGTGGTCGTGAATTACCACAAACTAAAAGGAGACAATCATCGGCGAAAGCCTGGGCCGTGACCCTTTCTGGAAATGTCAATTCCAGAAATCCGTAAAATACCAGGTTTCACAGCAGGGGACCGAGAACGGAATCATGCGAGCTTCCCCTGGTAACAAATTTTTCCACAACTAGATGCGCATCCTTAAACAGAGCCATACAATTAGACAAGTAGTCACATACCACGGCCTGCAGGACTTCACGAACATTGTGGCGTTCTAACTCATAGAGGACAGAACTCCAACACAAGGAAGGGAATGCTGTCTCTATGTCTATAAAAATTGCCACAGCCCCTGCCCTAACGCTGATCTCTGCTTCACCCTCCAGAGCATCCAGAAACAGAGTGTCGAGGAACGCCCGGTAGCTGTCCAGTGTCAAGCACTGGACAGCATCTTCTAGGAAGATGCTTAAACAGTATGCTTGGTTCACTGTTTCACCTTGAGGTAAGTATTCAAACTGTAAAATTCCATTAAAATTGAAAAAACAGAGAGTATCACTTTGACAGTGGAACTAGACTGGCATGCTTGCTTGGGGCGTAGAGACCCTTTGCCAATCAATTGTGATGATTGAACTTCAGTCTCAATGTCATAGCCATAAACCCAACTTTCATCTTTTGTTATGATCATTTGCATGAATGTTTCATCATCATTGGCTTGTTCAAGAAGTTGCCAACAACTAGAAGTTCTTTCTGCTATTCAATCATCAAACGAGGAAAAACTATGCTGCAACTTGATGCATGTTCAATTTTTAAGTCAAATGTCATGGCATGATCCAATTGAGATGCTAATCTCTTCTACAAGTTCTCTGATGGTCAATCGGCGATTTACATTCTCCAGATTATTGATTTTCTGAACATGGGTATCATCAGTTGAAGTTGAAAGCCTACCTGGTCGAGGGTCATCTTCAATTAACTGGCAACTACTTTTAAATCATCAGAACCATTCGTAACATTGCGTATAACCCAGAGCATCATCTCCATGCTGACCCCGTGGCATGAATGGTAGCATCTCGGCCTTTCATCTGAAGGTCCTGAATTTGAATCCCAGTCAGGCATGGCATTTTCATATGCTACATTTGTCATTCATCTCATCCTCTGAAGCAATGCATAACAGTGATTCTGGAGTTAATTTTACATTGTATCGTAGCTCCAAAAATCGCACAATACGAAAATCACTACTAACACTTAGAACACGTTGCACACAAATAACAATAACATGAAAACTAAATAAGATATCAACAATCCAAGAACATGTAGTTACAGAGGAGGTCATGCGGAACACAATGCTGCCAACTGCAAGTCACTAAATATCTCCATTGGCATGTAATTCAAAATGTTCAATTATTATTTTCTGAACAGACCTCATATTTAAAATTCAGTAAAAAACTAAATAGGTTATGGATTTAAGCAGACACACACAGCAAGTTTCATTTAGTCATCAAATATTTCATCTCTTATATTTATCCACATCACACAATTGTACTTATTGTTGAGAATTTAATTGTACTATTGTTGATAAAAAACCCATTCTAATTTTTCCTATTTGAAAATTCTCAAATATAACACTATCTTAATATATTACAGGATATAAAACTGATACTTTTGAGAACTAACATGCTCCATGAATATTTGCTTTTATAATATGCTTTCTGTATTACAGATATAATAACTATACCTATAGTGTTAAAATATTTTTATTAGAATAAATATTATTTTTCTGTTGAGAATCAAAGATTGGCTCCAGTAGTCTTTTGTTAAGGTTTTTTACCAACTCAGTTGGGTGATCCAGCAACTGGTGCTAAATAGTATTACCAAATCTTACTACACATTATTTATTGTATCATATATTTTGAACACGGTATTACATTTTAAATTAACTTTTCTATGGGTTTAATGCCTTCATGAATGTGAAGTTGTTATACAACAAAATGAGGTAAAATAGATACATTTGAAAGTTAGTTTAAACACTCCAATCCTACAATATAACTACTGTAATAGTAAGCGCCATTAAATAGATGTTTCCAGGCAAGTTATGGGAACAGGTAGTTTGTTTCTCCAATGACCAAAGTATAATCCAGAAAAGAAAAAGCAAACTATGGAACTTCCATTTTATTCAAATTATAAAACACTAATGACAAAATATTCATGGCAATAGTCACTAAGTAATAAATAAATTAAATACACACTGTGACAAAGAAATAAACACATATACTTACTTGTATCAATGAACTGATCACTTTTCACAGAATCAGCATCAAACAATTTCCAATCGCTGTTTGAATTTTCTCTTTTGAAAGCAAATACACTTTTTAGATCATTTACCATATGTATCACACAATCATAACCATATTCTTCATAATTTAACGTAGTATGAAATTCTTTCTGTAGAAAAAATTCAAACCTTATTGTTTTGTAAAAGAATGCATAGCAGATGCACATTAAATAATGAGCATTACAAAAACACAACCATTTTATTCAAAAGTAGATTTTACATTTCTCCATCACGCTAATGGCAACACTGTACTAAGATTAGCTGTAAATAACAGCTGAAATAACCCATCACATATTGCTTGTTTCAGTATCTGTTCGCTACTATGTACTGTTTTAAAAAAAAAGTGTGATTTTATTGTAGACTTTTTTCATATAAATTTTTCAAACACAAGAAAGAAGAGCTTCAGTTGAAATTTCCCTAGTCTGCAGTTTTCAAAAGTCAACAAATATTGTTTGATGCAGACATTTTGTGAAAGGGCAGTGTTTTTAGGATTGGCCCAGGCCTTTTTGATTCACATTAAAAAAGCCCAAGCTGACAATCACTGTTAATCGCAGAATTTCTTATGGACTTGAACGAGTCTAACTCGATCAGAAGAAAATCTCACAACCTCACAGATAGCCCAGTCATTGCTTTCAAGCAATGGCAAGTATGCTATTCATCAGAATTGTTCAAATATTGTTAAGAAATGAACTATGAAAAATAATGCTTTATTATCACTAATTTTAATGTTTTATGGATAAAAATTGGGCTGAGATGCTGAACCATCTTTATTTTAGTGACAAATTTTTTTTTATTTTAGTGACAAATATTGGTTTCAGGTCAATGTCTCCATGAACAGTAAAAATAGCTAAGAATGTAGTAATGAAAACCACACATTTTTACAAACGATCACTATGTGAATAAAAATTGGTGATTGATGTGCAACTTACTGCTTCCTGTGTAATAGGAAGTAGGTAATAGGTTATTATTATCTTATAAGACTGTAGGAGAGTGAAGTTTATCACAATACAATCCAGTATTTATCGCATTGCTTAGAGAAAAACAAACAAAAATGTTGGTTTTAACAAGATACTACTATGAGTTGTACTGAAAATTGAATTGACAGCCATTTTATAATGTTGTAAGAATATTTTGATTATCCCTTGATCTCAAGAGAGCTGTAGGTCCACCAACATCTTCAGATCAATACACCACTAAATTTCTCTTTGAGGATATTTAAAAAGTGCAGATATACAAAACAATCATCATATAGTTGATGAATTGATAATTAAAAAATCACAATTACGATTTTAACTATTAGAAAATAATTGAATGGCTACAGGTCTCATGAAATGGATGAGAATTTTCATCCAGGAAAAGGAAATCACTCTTAGTACCTACTGTGAAATTAAAGACATCCAAATCTTTTGTAAATTCAGTCTTACATTGTGGGAAAACAGTTCCATAATCACTGGGTTCCATTCTTTTTGAAATATCTGTATGAATACCTTTTTTCTTTAACTAACATCACCAAAGTGTATAGGATAAAGTAGTCTTATTTAAAAATAATTAATACGGTCAATATTTTCTTTTTGTAAAAGCACTCCCTCCCAGCATTCTAACCCAGATTGTACTTGAAACCTTTAAGGATATGATAAATCATTATTAAAACTTTCTTTTGGACATGCTGGTTATAGGTATTTTCTGATAAAATGACTCATAACCAACCACTGCACTGATAAACATAATTTTTGTTTCCTAACATGCGATACATGATTAAATGTGTTTTTTTATGCTGACAACAAATATGAGCTCAGAATCTTTCTATCACCCACCATTTTTGAAAAAATTTTGAATTTTAATTAAAGGAATTTTCCATTTTTCAACATATAGTTAGCATTTTAAGCTCCTACATTGCATTTTGTTAGCTCATATTTTATTGTTTAACTTTGTTAATATAATTTGTAAGCTATAAATAAACAATACTAGACAAAGAATTAAATCATATCATAGTCACATATTATAAAATATGTACATATGGTTTGGCGTGAACCAAAGGATTACGTAACCGGTTGTTACTTTTATTTAACAAGTGTGTCTGGAATTTCTAAAAAATCTAAAGATACTGTAAAATGCCCTCCATTGCAATCTGCAATCAGGCCTTGTACTTCACAGTGAAATTATTCCAGTTCCTGAGCCACCATGTTTTGAAAGCAGCGATGAAGAATCAGGCAGTACTGAAGAAGACAACAATGATTTTGATTTTGAATTATCGTCCGATAAGCCACATCTTATATCACAAGATGAATTAAATGACTTGGTTAGGGATTTAAATTTATTAAAAAATTCTTTGCGAATGGGACAGCCGAGCTAGGGATAAACATTATGTTACAAAAGAGTGGAAGAAACGAGATAAATTAACTCCAAATGAGAAAAATATTATTCATGAGCCCTTAGTTGAACCCAAAAAAATTTTTTACCCCTTCTGCATATCAAGCTAGGGCTAATGAAAAATTCTGTAAAAACAATGAAGATCAATAGTCCTGGATTTTTGTACATCAGGCAGAAATTTCCGAATGAAAGTGAAGAAATATTAAAGAAGGAATATTTGTTGGTCCTCAAATAAGAAAGTTGGTCAAAGATGATGTGAACCCTATGTTAAATAGTAGTAAATGTAGAAGTGTAGCTTGGGCTTCATTTAAAGACATTTGAAAAATTTTTCTCGGCAAACAAAAATCCGATAATTATCACGATATTGTTAATCAACTTCTTTCTTCATACAGAGCTATGGGATGTAATATGTCTTTGAAAATACATTTCCTCCACTTCCATTTGGAGTTTTCCCGGACTACCTCAGAGATGTAAGTGACGAACACGGTGAATGTTCCCACCATTTCGGTGATGGAAAGCCACTATAAAGGGAAATGGAATAATAACATGTTAGCCGATTACTGTTGGACATAATTCAGGATGTGCCTGAGGCTATAAAAGAAAAGCATGAGCAAAATCATTCTAACACAGGTATGGCCATGCAAAATTATAAATTTTACAGATTTTAACTATGCTTTCCCTTAATTTTTTTTTAAGCATAATTTATTTAAAACTAAGGGTGTTAAAAAAATTATATTTACAGGCCTGTAATGTATGCACAATAGCAATTCAAGAAATGTTATCTCACTTATAGAAACATTAAATTTATTTTTGTCTATCAGTGTTATTAGCTATATACACAGCATGCTTGTAAGGGTCATTTCAACTTGTAGTCGATTTTACTTTAGAAATAAATTATGCTTACACGGCATGTTTATTTGAATCTCATCCTTTCACAATAGCAGTCATACTCATGTTATTTACCATGCATAATCTAATTGAAACTAATAAATGCTAAAATAAGTAGTCCTGTGAGGTTCAAGAACCAATTTGTTCCTTAATGCTGAAAAGCAAATGCGCTACCGATAACCACAAAGACTAGTAACTATATTTATGTAGCAGATGTTATGCACAAAGAAAAAATAAAAAAATTATGCAGCATATTTTGAAAAGGCAGGACCAATGTTCATGATGAAGAATGTACCAGGGTCCACATGTCAGCGATCACAAATGATTTGTTAAAAAAAGTGAACAAAAAAATGTGCAAAGACATATGACTTACAGTTTCACAATAATCAAATGAATCTTTAAATGTTTTTTGTCAGTGATATACGAGATTTTAATGGATCAGGTCAAGAAAGTTGTGCACAAGGCAGGTACCCAAAATGTTGATAGATGGAACACAAGGAAAAATGTATTTTTGCAACTCGAACATTTTTGCAGCATTAGCTCAAAATGAAGGAGATGAACTGCTTAACCAAACTTAACTGCAGATGAAATTTTCATATTGTGCACTAACATTAAAATAGCAGAAATCTATGCTGAGGTTGGATTCATTCATCACTTCAGAGGCTGAAAAAAATTTAATCAAGAAAATTCAGGCATGAAGCTCATGGCCACTGTTTTTTTAGAACAAAGAAATATTGCTTAACGAGTTTGTGAAAGCCTTCATTGTGGAAGCACCATAAATGCCGATATATATTGTCAAATTCAAAAAACACTGACAAGCTATTCAGAACAAAAGTCATGGATAGCTGTGAAAGGTATTTTGTTTCTCTATGAAAACACTTGATCACATACAGCAAAAAAACAATGTTCATGAATAAAAGCGATTTCCTGGAAATCTTTGAATATCCACTGTAGTCCTAACATTGCACATAGCAATTACTTCAGTTTTCTCCAATTAAAACAATGGCTTATGCCATACAGATTTGAAAATGATGAGGAGCTGAAAGACAAAATAATTTATTGGCGGGAAACTTTTTCTAAGACAAAGAAATAATATGCATAAATAAGTTTATCTTAATGTAATAAAGTTTTCTACGTCACTCGCACCTGTTTTTATATCAAAATGGCCTTTACTTAAAAATCTGACATGGAAACTACATGACATCTTTGTACGCCTACTAAACTACATATACATTTTTTTTTAGAATGAAAAGTACATACAATTTTATTTCATTAATAATTTCTGATATTTTTTCATATTTTTTTTATTGTTATTTATTGAATTATTATTTATTGTAAAATGTTTTTACAACCAGAGTTTAATAATTATTAATACATCAATATATTTAAATTAACCCAATGATTTCGTATTTAAATGCCTACACAGCCGACTTAGAAATCATATTTAAATCCCCTGGCAGTATGTTAGAGAACACAGTAAAATATAAAAAATCAACCGATAAATTTTTCACTGAAAATGTCCCACAGTTCCAATTAATTTTTTTTTCTCTGCTAGCTTTCTACATAAATCTGGAGATGAATAACAATTATCTAAAAACAATGTGTCACCTCGGTCCAACAATGGTTCACACATGTCGATCACAACATTACTACTGACTGGAAGAGTAGGATGTCATATCACCTACATAAATTTTGAAATATAAACACAATAGCCTGAACTAGATTCACAAATTTTGTAAAATTTTATTCCAAATCTTGATAGTTTAGATCTAATACACTGCGACCTCTGAATTTCATTAGACTCACCCAAAGCTATGTGAGAAGGGAGATGTATTCGGAAAATTTTGTAGAAAAATGTTGCACGATAGGCCTAATTCTTTTTTAGTTTATCATTTTCATTGTTGTCAGTAGTGAAATACAAGAAACATGAAATTAACTTGAATCTTTCTCTGCTCATTGTTTTGCAAAATATGGGTGTGTCAATGCATCTATATTTACTCCAATACAACTAGATTCATGATTTTTGTACCTGCAACATCAAAATTGCATCTGCAGTAGTTTGAAAACTCAATTTTTCCCTAACGGGATTGTTCAGTTGCTTCATAGCATATGCATTAGTTTCATCACAAATTTTATCAAACAAAGGTTCCATATATTATGAAAAAATTTGAAGTTCTGAAGGTGGATCACAGTCAAACTTATTCAATATATCTTCATAAATGCCACTATGTTTAGTAAAAGAATATTAAAGGAGTTATTTTGAATTTATCCGATTCCAATCACTTTGTTTTTCTGCGTCGCAGTATGTACACACTTAGAAGGGCCTGGTGCATCATAATTATTATCATCGCTTTCCTCACTAATTACTACAACTTTCTTCAGACTTTAATTCATCATCAAAAAAATCACTACATTCATTATCACCATTTAGAACGCTTTCTAAACACTGTCAATTCTTCCTCATGATCACCACGAAACTTTTAGTCATCAAAAAATACGAACAAAGAAATTATTTTATTTTGATAAGAAGCAGTGAGTGAGATTAGAAAGGGGAATGTATGAAAATCACATGTCATCACTTCACTTCAGAATACATTACAATGCCATCTATGCGCTATAAACTGAAATATAACATGTATATGGAGCACTGCAACCTGAGGTCGTCATATGACTTATGTGCAAAAAAATCACATGACGACCTCTAAAAAAAAGGAGATTAAGTCTGATTCAACTGATGTGCCTACTCCTTGTAAGATCAAAGTATTTCATTAATTAAAATGTTATTTGGCTATAATTCTGAAACCAATGAAAATAAGTACCACTTATGGTAGAACGTCGAAAAGCTCTCAATGAGGACTTATTACTACAGTTAAGAAAAAGTCCAAAATATAAATTTTTTTGGATTTCAGGGTTTTTTGGAACTTTTGGTTCAGTTGATTGCAATCAAAAGGAAAGGTGCACACCTAGATGTTACACAGTCCTAAATCCAAAATGTTAGCATCCTTTGGCTGATCGTTTTGAGTTATGCAAAATACACACATACATGTCTGTATGTATGTATGTATATATGTATGTATATATTTATGTACATACAGACATTATGCTGAAACTAGTCAAAATGGATGATCAAAATGATAGTTAAAGGATGATCAAAATGGATATTTCCATTGAAATCTGAAATTTTTCACAATCATAATACTTCCTTTACTTCATACAAGGAAGTAAAAAAACAACCCTTGTATAATTTTTTTCTAATTTAAATCCTGTAAACAATTTTATATTCAACAATTTTTGTATTGTACATCAATTAACTATACTGCATCCTTGTTATCCACCATGGCCAAGAAAGTGGTTAATAATATTTGTAATATGTACGAAGTGCAATCTCTTAATGAAAAGTCAAGATTTCCCAAATGGTAATCATGTTTAAATTCTTGAAAAATCACAATCTCAACAATAACATATCACATGCGCCACCTTATTTTGGTTTAAGTTTAAAATTTGCTCTATATACCAGCCTGTTTTTTTTTCTGAAACCATTAATAAAATAGGATGAATCAATTATTATTATTATTATTAACAGATACGATTATTGTAATGATAAAAATTGCATTCTATGAAACAACAAAAAATAGTTTTACAAAACAACGTACCTCATATAATGATGGTAAATCGCAACAGTATATGCCATAAGGATATTTTTTAATAAGATATTTCAGGTTGGATTTCATTTTATGGCTAATACGTAAATCAAAATCATCATAATCACCATTATCATTACAGGAATTATAGTCATGTTCAACAGATACACCATTTAACCTGTAAATAGATTAATAAGATATCACATTGTGATTCAATAGTTATCAGGAAAAACAGATTCTAGCAACAATTTAAGCATTACATCAAGTACTTTAAAGCAAAAGTAATAATTAGAATTAAATTCTTACAGATACGTGTTTTTGATAAATGTAAATGCAATCTTGTGACCTTTAAGAAACTGGAAGAATTCATGTAGTGAAGAAGCCGGCTCAGACATTCTGTTTAATTTGATAGTGAAAGAAGACTTCAGTTAATAAGGCACGGAGTCCATTATCTATATTATATCTACCATCTAGTTATTAATATGTCATTATGAGCATAATTTGATTAACACATTATTTTTATATTGTAAGATTGTTAGTTTTTTAACTAACTGTAAGTAATACACTGATAATTTGTAATCATGAATTCTGCATAGTTAAAAAAGATAAATTATTAATAACTTTATTAATCTTTTAGGAAAAAAAGTTAAAAACAAAATAACTATTTCACTAAATAAGGTAAAAGATTAGGTCATAAAAATGATAGGAATTTTATAAAATATTTCAACATATGAGGGTCATACAAGCATTACACAGAAAATTCAATGGCAATGAAATTAACGTCACTTAATAGCCATTAATTTCATTACCATTGAATTGTCTTTGTAATGCTTATATGACCTGTGATCTTTCAGTCCAAAAGTAAAGACTTGTTCACCTTAGTGTCTGTGCCATCCTTGTGCAGCACTCTTGACCAACTAATCGGTACTGAACTCAATTGTAGATAAAAACTCTTTGAGAGGACCAAACAAACAAAAAATCTATTGATATAAAATCAGGACTATAAGGTGGATATGGTAACATCTACTGACCCGACCTTTGACTAACTTCACATGTCTGATAACCAGTATAGAGTAGGCATTATCATAAAGAACAATTTTACCTTTTGAGAGAGAACCAGGAGGTTTCTAGCACCTCACAATAGAACTTGGTGTATGATTGTATGCTGCTGTTCCAAACAATCACAATAAGCTAGACCTCAAAACACTGTCAGCATTACTTCATCAGCTGACATGTAGTTTTGAATTTTTCCTGGTGAGCAAGCCGGATGTTTCCATTCCATACTCTGACGACTGGATTCAGACTCAAAATGATAAAGCACAAGCTTTTTCATGCAATCTAAAAAATCAACACTTTCTGCTAAAAAATGTTGTTTACGTTACTTAAAATTGTGAATTCAAGTGTCTTTGTGATTTTGAACTGACCATGTCAACTCAAAATCATGAAAATGTTTGTGTAAATTCAGCTTATCGTGGATAATGAAATGGCCGATGCTGAAACATTACAGATTTCAGAATTTTTCTAATTTTTATGCTCTTGTCCTTGCAAATAAGATCATTAATGCTATTTTAGGAAGCATCCCTACAATTAGTTGCTTTCACTGGTCTTCCTGTACGATGAAAATCGGTGATAACTGATCTGCCCATTTACTTAATATACATTTTACCACAGTTTTAAAATCTGTTAGCATATTTTGGTCGGTTTTACACCCTGAGAAAATAAAAACCTTATTATAGCAAGCATTATTCCACGGTACATGTTTCAACAGAAGCCAACATTTTGAAATAAACAAAAGAGCCAATAATAATGGAAATTCCTTTCGAACAGCAGATATTTTCTCAAGGGTAAAAAACTTTCGTTGGACAGTTTTAATTGCATTCTACTAAATAGCTTTTTCACTGCTGCCATCTGACTCTTTAATTATTGAATGACCATCATATATATATATGGATTAGGATTACATTGTTAAGCATAACAAAAGTGACTGTTTCTTAGTTAGTAGTTTTGTTCTTGAATCTTTCCAAAGATTCTGAAACCTATTATCTTTTAGAAGATTGTAGGCTGTAATCTCGCTTCTCTCTTCATACCAAGTTACCACAGTGTCAAAGTAACTTTACACTTGACTGGCTAAGTAGCCATGCCTGAAAATTATTGTTTCCTTTTTCTTATATGATGTTAGGGAATAGAATTTCTTCGGAATAAATTGTTTAATGACCAGGAAATGATACCAGAGAGGCAAACGACCCATCAAATTACTATAATTATCAGTTGATACCGTGATAAATGCTGATTTCTGTAATACTTGTAGTAATAAGAGAATAAGTACAAAGCTACTGTGTAACCCATAATCCACGCACAGTGATGTTCATAATGTTGTAGAATCCATAAATTTTCTAAAAATAAAGCCTACAGATCCCTGATCAGCAAGATGAAGACTTAAGAACAAAAATACTTAAAATAATTTTTTTTAAATTAACCGGTGACTTACAATTAATTCATAAAATTGTTAAGATCTTTCATTTTTTTACAACTTGAAAAGATAACAATAATATAAACTTACCTATCATTCTTTAAGTAATTAATTTTTCTATGCGAATCATCAGAAGATACACTATCAGAATCATAGAAGTGAGCATTCAACATAGAACATTCAGCTCCAGCTGGTATAAAAGCTGGCTCTTTTTTAGTATTTGGCACCCAAATTGGCTGTTTTGTATCACAATCTAAAAAAAAATGCACAATAAAAATTCCACTCGATCAAAAAGTTCTGAGACCATACCAAAAACAAATGAATACAGCTTTTATTAATAAAGCAACCTTCTTTAGCCAGTATGCTAACGTTTTGAGAAGTTCCACTATGTTCTGTGCTTACAACCTGTGTAATAAATTTTTAAATACGCGAGCACTCGTTGTTCCTTTCTAATTCCAGTACAAAATTTTAAATTTCTGTGAAGAACAGAAATCATATTTTACATTAAATATAGGAAAATGATAACAGTGATAACTGAATGGTTCATAAGGCCAACAGCTTCAAGAAACAAGCCAAGCAACAAATGTTCTAAATAGAACTTGCATTTCAGGAATGGTAAAAATTCACTGTAAGATAAAAAGGAGTCGCATCATTTTTTTTAAAGTCACATTTATTGTAAAACTTTAAACAGCTATAAAATTTACATATCCTATTTTCAACATTCTCCGTTAATATAAATGGAGTCATCTACTTACTCTTCACCTTCCTGATATTCCTCAATTTCCTGACACCACTATTTTATTTTTTTACGTATATTGGCACAATTGGCCGATCCAATTACACCTACCTTTCTTCATTTTTAAAATGACAGAAGAATTATGAAATTCAACCCTGACAACAGTTATAAAAAGGCAGAGATGCTACTACCTATTCCTCTACAGAAAAAAAATTTATATTTTCTGCACAAATATTTTAAGAAATTTGTTTTTAATTCTTGTAACTGTGGTTCAAGACTAATAGATTTCATTTCTGTATGAAAATTCTATCTACTTTATCATTAATTCTGATCTTTGACTTTTATCTACTGCATTGACCATTTTTATCTATTGCCGAAGTTCATGAAATTTAATACACGAGTTTAGCACTCATCTAAATATCACTTCAGAAAATAAAACAAAGACAAGCAATTAGCAGAAATTTTTGAATAATGAACAAATGAAGCATTTCATTTTAATGAAATACAAATGTAGAATAAAAGGGCACCCTTAATATGTCTTAACAAGATCTGTGTGTGTTATTGAGATGAAAGAAGAATGAGAAAATTCAACCTCGAGACCATCCAGTAAGTTTTCAGGATATCCTTTACAGAAAACACTTCCTATTTGAAAAATTCTGTGTAGAAAACTCAGTTTTTTTTTTTTAATTAAGCAAATAATTATAATACACAGATAATCACAAAAAAAATAATCCAATATTTCAGTAGCATGTCTCCCAACATTTGTACAAGCAAAATAATAATATTAACAAAGGTCCAGAAACATCACTTTATCTATGTCAACCATTTTGTTTTATAATTATAGTTTTACAACTCAAGAACAGATTGAGCTGTTTTAATGAAATTTATCATAATCTTTTTAAATAAATACTTTCTATTGTAAATAAATATAGACAGAAAGTTTACATTTGTAATACCAAAACAGTAGCCATCTTTTAATTTTCAATTTACAACTTTAGTATTACTACTACTACAAAGTAATTGTTTATTTAAAATTTGGTGCGAGTCTTTACTCAAAATTAGAAAATAATTCTGTGCCAGTTTTTATCTCCTCCTGTATGCGATAATATTAGTCAACAGCACTCAAATAGTTTGTAATGATCAAATAATATTAAACCAATAATGTTTAACAAAAACTAACACGATCATATGTAAATGCAATAATGTCAAATGTTCATTTCTAATTAGTAATGTCCTAGACTGATGATTCACGGATGTAACTACAGGTGCATTCACTGCATCAACAAGAGAAGAAACCACTTTCAGGCTCTTAATCACCAAAAGCTACACTACATTAAGACTTCTGGAATATCAATAGTCCAATTTTATAAAATACTTGTATGGCCAAGTAGATATTCATTTTTATCAGTAATAAATAAACTCTGCTCTACTTTGAAGTGCTTTAATCACACATAAATAATACATGACTTACTATCGCACGCATTAACTAATTTATTTTTACAATGTGGCATAATGTTAAAAAAATATATATTTAAAGGTTTGTCATTAATCACAACCATAATAAAATATTTTTCTCAGGACCTCTAATAAATACTACACATTTCCATACAAAGGATATATTTCTAGTTCCAATAGTAAACTCTTTGAAGTTTCATTGAATTAATTTTTTTAATTTCTGTTTTCTGATACTTTATACATACAATTCTTGAACAACAAGGCAAAAAAAGGTTAAATAGAAGCCATGCCTACAATTATCAGACTGTATGACCAGTAGGAAAAGAAAATTCAATTGATTATAGACAGACTATAGATTTTTTTTAAATAAAACATTCAATACGGACAAAAAAGGGAAAGATGTTTTTTTTCTTTAAGCGACTTGCTAAAAGAAACAAAACAGCCAGCAAAGTGTTGTTTAACTTTCAAAAGTTATGTAATTCCGGCTAATGGTTAGGGGTAGCCTTATTTTTTGGTTTAAGGGCTTTGCCCTTGGCAGACTATTTAAAAGGAAAATTAACTTTAATAACTACATGGATTCACTTTGGCATACTTTCATCTTATTTAAAAAAAATAAATAGAAAGATCACACTTATTATTCTCTTCTAAGTGAAATTACCCAAATACATAACGTAAGTGTCATACTAGTAATGGTATAATTTAATTATTACAAGAATGTGACTTTGAGTCCAGAAACTACAATAAAGAAAACACATTTCTTGCTCCCACTCCTTTATGGAGTTTCAATAAGACCAAAAACCATCATTAAGCAAATTTAATGCTTCTTAGCAACCTAAGAAGCATTAAATTAGGAGAAAAAATTTACTTACCCTCTGAGATTGTATTTCCCTGCCCCTGCTGCTCAATTAACACCAATTTAATGGTACCAATGCCCCATGTATAGAAATCATATTAACAAATTTCACCTGAATCAGTCCACCCTGTCAGACAGAGATATCAACCAGAAATGGGCTAACAGATTTTTCAGTGCTAAAATTGTGTTTTTAGTTAGAAGAGAAGGTCATGAAATGTCAAATTCTAAAAAAGCCTCAAACACTTAATTTGACCATTACCATATTTCTCTTAAACAGTATTGCTGCATAACATAACAGTACAACTATTCGGCTGAGAAAGTAAAAATATTTACAATAATAATCATATATGACAGGAAATATCAAAATTAAAGTTTAGCTATAAATCTGCTGTCCTCAGTGATGGAATGGCAGCATCTTTGTCTTACATCACAAAGTTCTGGACTTTAATTCGAGTCAAGGATGGCAACTTTTTCATATATTACAAATGTTTCACATTATATTGCCACAATCAAGCTTCAAGCTTATGTAGTCAGTCGACCTACAAATAATAACAAATAGAAATACCTTTCAAAGTGTCATCAACCGTAGTACAAGCAGCAGCTGTAGTTGTCTGCATCAATGATGAATTGGTATTTTGACAGTGTCTTTTTTGAATTAAATTAGAAATATCTTTTCGGTATAATACACCATCAATTAAAATAAAATATTTTTCTAAATCATCTACAACATCATTAATATCAAATACATCAGCAATCGTGAAGTTTTTCTGCACTAAACTTTCAATTTCTTGCAAGGAACAACCCTGTTGAAAAAAACAAAAACAAAATAATGGCTGTAAATTTTTTTACTAAGGTTATCCTCACCTTAACTAGTAATTTCAGTGGCCTGTTTGATAAACAAAACCAACTTGAAAAAAGATTACCTTTTTTAATCTATCACAAAGGATCAGATGAACCAGTTGGTTGAAATCACCTATTAAATAAAATACAAGGTTTCAATAATTCTTAAGTGTTTAATTAATGCAGATTTTTATGTTTTTGTAAGTAAAAAAAAAAATATAACTTTATGAGGTTTCTAAAATGTGTTTCTTAATACAAGCTGGTGTATTAATCTGTTGTTTTACACTATTTATCCCAGCGTTTATTGTATTTGTAATATATGTTAAGTCACCTGCTGTACAAGAGGCACTACTAAGAGTCGCTTTCTCCAAGAGTAATTATGTTCACTACACTGCAGTCCCTACGCTAAACAGAGTTGTCACTTATAAAGCTGGATATTACCTAATTTTGGCAGGCAGGCTTGGTATGTTTTCATTTCATTCCTCCCTTTTCCTAGTTAGCAACACATGGAATGCTTGTTATTCTTAAGAATAATGCCTGTGTCAGCTTTGGGGATGACCTGTGACTCATGTCACTACAACCATAACATGAATATAGCATTTAACATATTGTATACGTAACCAAGATGATTACAAATAAACTGAAATTATAAATGAATATAAATAACAATTTATGATGATCATAAACAATAATTTGAAATTCAACAAATGTTAAATAATAACTATAAATGTTTTTAGGAAATCATAAAACAGTCTATTAAAAAAAATTATAAATTTCATCAGCTCTAACATTAAAAAATCCTTAAATAGGATAGAACCTAAGTTTTAGATTGAACCTAAGTTAAGATAGATTGGAAACTTTTCATCACATCACTACTTAAAATGTTCACATTGAATCACGCAAATTATACGATAAGAATGTTAAACTCTGGCTGATTGTGATACGCAGGTATTAATTTGGAAATAATTCATATAGGGTTAGATATGGTCTTAGGTTCTTGTTTGTAGCTCTAGGCTCTCACAAAGGCTGTACAGTACAATATATAATACTCCTGTTTTCAGTTTCAATATAAGATTTCATTAAATTTTTGGAAAAACAGGTAAACAATAATTTCAAAATTTATTAATTTTAATTTTTCATCAATCTTTGTTGATTTAATCTGATTTATTTTTCAATCTTCTACAATAATTTAATCTAAAAATATATCTTAATCTCACGCCTACTCTCCATTATTAGATGTTTTGTTACTTCAAAATCACCACAGTAACAATTTCAATATATTTATTTGTTTCTGTACATCAATAATTATTTTACTTTCCATAGTTCTGTATTTATTATTATAATTTTTTCTTCAATTATACAGTCTATTTATAGTCACACAATCCAAAACTGATGGCAATTCTACAATTGTAAGTTTGTTACAGCTAAATATATAGTTAGCTAAATATATACTAGGAAAAGATCAAAATAGATATATAATGCGATTTGTTGTCCCTGTATCTGTGTCAATATTTTCATAGTACTACTTGCACCCATTTCTTTGACAGAAACATTAACTGCAGAAAATTATTTAGAAATTATTATAAATTGTGTGGACTCACTTAAAACTGCTGGTTACAAGATGGTGCTGTATGCTGTGGACTGTTACTGTGGAGTTTATCATTGGAGTTCCAGATTAATCAGACAACAATTCTAAGGAAAGTTGCATCAAACATGAAGAGACAAATTGATGATTCCATCATCACTCAAGATGGGTATTATGAATATATATTGTAATATATAGAGGGAAAAAATATAGTCTGGTTACCGTATCGTGATTTGTTTTACAAATCGACTGCGAACTTTATCAGCATCTGTATTTCTATCGACATATTTTGATCTTTAATATATGAAATAGAAACATCATAATGAGACGTATTTGCGACAAAAAAAAAAATTACTGTACTACCAATATCAACTTCATCACTCAATTAAATATTTTCAGACTTCAGTATTAATCAGTCACTTATTATACCTTAAAAACAAGATATAACCACAATATTTTTTACGAATTACTGACAATACACGAAGTTCATGTATTTTCCATAAGAATATTCATGATTCAGGTTCAAAGAGAGAACAAAACAACCAGGCTTCTTGCGAGTAATAGGTTAACATGGACCAGAACAATTTTTTAACCACTTCAATAATCGTAAAATTTTTCTACCAGTCTTCTCATAACCTTTTAATTTATGAAAAGAATTATTTAGATCAGGAGATTGCTAGATTGAAAAAACTGTAAGAAACGAATTCAATTCCAGAATTATTACCTTTTTTTTTACTTTCATAGAGGAATTCAAAGCAGGATATGAAAAAGAAATAACTGGCGCAGTCCTAAACTGCATTCCTAATGGCTGCCATTTCATTGTTAGAATTTTTTTAACAAATTATAAAATGGAAAGCTATTCATAAATAATCATTAAAAACACAATTAAACAGTACATACATAAAAGTTTACCATTAGTCTGAAAAAAAATGTGTCAATTGCTAAATTAATTATTTTATCACTGAACTGGAAGCAATAAAATCTTTTATAAAAGTTCATACATCATATCAATCGTAAATTTAATACAAAACAAATACTGTTGATCAATAAACTCACAAACTCAATACAGTATAAAATTTAGAATTTAATTTTATACAGTTCCCTATAGTATGGGTATAATATGGATGTGGTTAACCAGCCATAATAAAATTTAAGCAAGGTTTTAACCTTGTAGGCCTCAGAAACGGCTGATTTTCTAAAAATCAGCTGTATAAATAAAAAATTTTAAGAAAGGCAGTTGTTTCTGCAACACTCAAGCATACACTATTATGGTAAAAATAATTCTACGTAAAAATCTTCCTGGACACTTTTTATTTAATTGCTGATTAAGATTACCAAGAGTTCCTTTATGCTCAATAATTCCTTACTTTTAACATCACAGTAACACCTGCACAAAACTTTATCAATTGTTTTAATGGGACTTCAGACAAATGACTCATAAGATATAGATCGGTCATTACTGAACAACAGTTCAATAATACACATTTCTGATGGCCATGACAAGATATGTTCATGTTTGCACTTAAGGTTTTGGTTTTTAGCTCGTAAAAAAACTAATCACAAAATGCACCTCTTTTGACGACTTTGTAGTGCTTTCACTACAAATAAAAAACTCACATAGAGGCCAGCATAGTGTTATTTCTTGCAGGAATGACATTTTTCCTCACTATTTTTCTGAGAAGGCTTGAACAATATTTGTCATGGTAACAGATGTGAAACAGGCATTACTTTTTGAACACCCTTTAGAGCTTAAATTTAATGAACTGTACTTATAAATAATAATAATTTGAAAAAGTAATACCTGAGGATGAGGACATAAATGGTAAATTAAATTTAACAAATCCGATCGCACTATCTTTTCATTTTTTGAACTGCTTTTGGCACCTTTAAAACCAGGACTATTAGTATCATTAGTTTCATCATTACTATGATTTTGTTGTAATTTATTTGATGTTACTTGTTTTTGTTCATTTTTAAAATTAAAAGACGGTTCATCGTAAAATGAATTGCTAGAAGGAAAGGTTGATTTTTTAAAATTAGGAGATGAATTGCCTTTTTCACTGTTTGTGGTAGCGCTGTAGTCACCATCATTAAACTGAGATTGTGAATGTTTCTTTAATTGTGTTGGAGGCGAACAGTGCATATTTAACAACGGCTGTGGCACATTAATAGATGAAGGCCTTCTAACTGTAGATGACTTAAAAAAACTAGTTTTGTTTTTAATAGTTCTTTTCTTTTGTCTCATAACTAAATTATCAATATGCGATGATCTTTCAGATTTTACTGGTATCACCAATGGGTTTATGGAATTTTGTGAATCCAACTGTAAAAGAAAAGGAAACACAATTTTTTTCTTAATACATTATAATATTTACATGAAATATGTGCAATACAACTAATATATTACACAAAAATAATGCATCTAATATTACAAATGACTCCACTAACTCAAACATACTTGAGCTAAAACTAGTACTCCTAACATTAAATAAAATTATATATACAACATTAAACAATAAAAAGCTATATAAACCTTTATATCCCTATAATCAAAAGGCGACTAATTTTTAATTTGACTAAATATCTTATTTTAAATGTCGATATTATTTTTATCTTACCTCATTTCTGTATATTATTTTGACTGTTTTTAATAACAAAATGAAAGAAAAATTTCAATTTTGTTCATTTAAATTATTTACTACTTTTTCACACCGTTAGACGATAATATTGTTTTAATAGTAACTTTACCTAAACTAATAAACACAGCTGATGATTTATTCGTGTCTGCTATTATTATGACTTGACATTAGATAGTTTAATTTTTTGTTTACATATCAGTCGATTCAAATATGAGCATTATAATTTTTTAATTCACATTTTAATTCTATTTATATTTAATTTTTTTTATAAATTACACTTTTCCAGTGTTGAGAGGTTATTTGTATTTTACAAAATACTAGACTTTATATTTTCTTCATCGTTAGTAAATCTTTACACTTTTTAAATCAGTTTAATTTTTCATTGTAGTTTATATCTGTGGTTATTTTTCATTCTTTATTTAAAATAAAAATTGGGTAAAAGAGAAATTATGTAACTTATCAATAGCGACTGAATGAGATTACAAAATCTGTAATAAAAATGTATTTTTTATGATTGTGTGTGTGTGTGTGTATATGTGTGTGGGGGGTGTGGGTGCGTGCGTGTGTGTGTGTGTGTGACTACTCAAGAAATGATCGATAAAATCCATGCTATCATACTGGAAGAGCGCCAAACCAAGGTATGTGAGATTAGTGAGATCAAAAACATTTCAACTGAACACGTATAGTGAATTTTAAATGAGTGGTTAGGTATGCGGAAGCTATCAACAAGATGGTGTCAGAGTTCTTGACACCTGATCAAAAGCAATGCTGCATGACAACTTCAAAACAATCTTTGACCGTTTACCAGCGCAATCCAAATGAGCTTTTTGCGGCATTACATTACTGTCAATGAAACATGAGAGTTATTATTATACACTGGAAACAAAACCAGTCAAAAAAGTGGTCCGGGCAAAATGAACCGGCTCCTTCAGATGATAAGGTCATGGCCACGGTTTTCTGGATGCACATGGTATTTAGGATTGCGAATAAATACTGCTTTGATAAATTTTCAAAAGAAGTGAGGAAAGTCTTATGAATATCTTATAATTGATGCCAATGAATTTTTAATATAAAAATAATTCTTCTGATAGGCGGGAAGATTCTCCAACAGTGCAATCCTCTAAAACATTTTCTTTTTATTACTATATTACTATTATTGTATTATTATAAAACTTTTTTAATTTATTATAATTTCATTCAGTATATTTTAACATAATAAATAATAATACTTAATAATGCAGGCTTTTATTTGAATATATTTTTATAACAATTATAAATATGGATTAATATAAAACAAAGCACGAGTGACTGAGTAAAGGCAGCAACTGGTTGGGCAGTAACATTTTTTCCTGTAATACTTCCCAACCCAGAAAGAGAAAGTTGTATAATAATTTCAGTTTGCTGGTACAAATTGGTGAATAGATTATGAATGGGTGGAGTAGATTGAATTTGCCCATTTTTTAAAACAAAAATTAACGAATGGATATTTTTTACTGATTTTTTTCTCATTATTTTTAAACAAAAAGAATGTTTTTACTTTCTTTTTTTTATCATACTTAAAAATAAAAATAATGTTTGTAAGAAGAGAAAAAAATCAATATTAATACACGACAGAAGCGAGCACCTACTTGAGAAACTTACAATTGATAAAAACTAACAGAAAAATAATGGTTACTCTTTCACCACTTAAAATTACATATTCCTGAATTGTTGCATTTTAAAATGTTTCACATACAAACTAGATTCTTATTTAACTATAAAAAAAATATAAAGTTACAATCTATTCAATTTAAATATAAATAAAAACACTGCATTATGTAGTAAATCAACATAATATTGCTGATCATATAGACAGATTCCCATTAATAATATGATAGTATTTCTGCTGCCCATAAAGTGAAATTTCATAACAAATTTTCTTGAGACAATTAAATTTGTTTGTTACAAAATCAAACCGTAATGTTTAGCTTTAAAAAACATTTAAATTTGTCTTCATTATTAATTAAATACTTATGCTTATTTCTATTTTCATCTAAAGTATAATTTCATCTACTGGGACCCCCTCAAAAAGTCAGAACTAGTTTTTTAGACACAAAATGGGCTGTCACAAGATTATTTGGAACCGATAAATAAGAATCATCATGCCCAATATTTAGTAAATTAAGAAAGTCAACTTTTTTTCTTTTATGAAAGAGCAATCATAAACAACTATAGCCATAAGCACAGTGGAAATTAGAGGCGTATAAAAAGATGCCACGAATGGGATTTATCAACTTCTCAAAACTAAGCACATAAAAATGTACAGCGACATTGGTAAAATCTTTTCTTTTTTTACTACACAACCTTTACAACATAATATAATAAATGTTAATAGATCATACTATGTACATTTTAGTATTTTTTTTGCAGCAATGTTTATCACTTTTGTTAACATATAACAGTATACAAATATCATCCGGCTGAAACCACTAATTACTGTAAAGAGATTTTACCTTTCATGGGTTACAATAATATAAGATATTCGAGTAGCTTATGTAAAAAATAAATAAACACTTCTACTTACCAAAACTGTATCTGGGATAGATTTCAAATAATCTAAAAACGTTTTAAATCCAAAATCATTATATGGAAATTCTGCACCTTCACTTTGCATAAACTCAGTGGCCAACTGTTTTACATTCATAGCATTCGGTGTTGATATTAAAATACTACGGATAACAGCTTTTAATTCTGACTCCATTATTATTTATAATCAAATCACAGAAAGTAATAACTTTTTATAAAGATATAAAATATACCAAAATTCTATTGATAATTACTGCATTAATCGATAAATACAGATTCCTAAAAATAAAAAATAAATAAATAACAACCACAAATAAAACAACGACCAATACTATAAATAAAATTAAAAAAATAATGTCCAACATAGAATAACACAATTTTATTTTAAAATCATCAATTTCATTAAAAAAAAAGCAGTACATAAGAAAAAAGGTGTGGATCTAATCCGAATCTAGACTGACTGAAGGCTGAGACCATGTTAGAAACACGATCAAGGTAAATTAATAAAAACTGGTATTGAAATAAAAAAAGTTTAAAATCAAAACAAATGTATAAAATGACAAACTGTTAAAAAAACAAACAAATTTTATATCGTATAAAATAACAAA
This sequence comes from Lycorma delicatula, assembly GCF_047948215.1. Classification (NCBI taxonomy): domain Eukaryota; kingdom Metazoa; phylum Arthropoda; class Insecta; order Hemiptera; family Fulgoridae; genus Lycorma; species Lycorma delicatula. The sequence continues at coordinate 12,383,828 of NC_134461.1, read as the reverse complement.
AATTGCATAAAAATGAACAACACAACACATATAGGACTCAATCTTTGACAAAAGCAATCCTGAAAAAACAAACATCATAAATAAATCATAAATATTAAAATTAATTCTTTTAAATATATATTGAAATAGCATGAAATCTGTTATGTTAATAAAATATAATTATTATTAAATTTCACATAAAACTATATCTATTGATAAATATGATGGGATTCAAGATAAAAGTTTTAATTAGACGAGAGATTACTAACAAAATACTAATGAACAAAATATTAAATAACACTGGTTTATTGAACCAACAAAATAAATTATAAATATTATATGTTTTATTTATTTTATATATATATATATATATATATATATATATATATATATATATATATATATATATATATATATAAATTAGAATTATAAGCAATTTAAATTTTAAAAAGAAAAAGTAAAAATTATGATCTAATATTCAGGAAAAAAATTTAAAAAATCCTTTAGTTTGAAATTTAAATAAATATAGATTGATAAGAATTAGATGGCTAATTTCTACTGGTTAAGCGAACATTTCTGTTCCCAGGACTGAGACAATATTAGCGTTGAAATTATATTTGTGAAATGACCTTTTTCATAATAACAATAATTAGCCAAAATAACAACAAGCTGATATGATAGCCACCGATCAAAATCTGGCCGACATTAAGAAAAAAGGCCGGCAAATTTAAACTCAGGAGCCTGATATCGTATAAAATGTTCCCAAAACAAATAATTTAATAATAAATGTAAAACGTCAAACCTTCTGGAACAACTTTAAACCTAATATTGGGTTTAAGGTAATATTACCTAATAACTATTCCACCATATTTTTGCATTTAATTTCTGTACTAATTAATATTAATTGTATCAGGATTAATATTAATTATTAAAAAATATAAAAATAGCAATAGCTTTGACTTTATTTAATTAAAAACTGATCAATGCAGTGTAATACCTAAATACATATTAGAAAGGATTTTTTTTAGTTTTTTATTGTAATAATGAATAAAAAGTAGAAACTACAAAAGGTGATACGAGTTCTGTAATGCACGTACTTTATACGTTTGTGGATTATTAATAAAGTTAAAAAAAAAAAATAGTTACTAAATAAAAGCAAATATAACAAGTCCCTTTGTTTAACTGAATAATAAATAAATAATTAAACATGAGACTTTATGCTTATCTTAAATGATAAGTATGAAAATTTAACTTTTTGTAATATCTCTAGCTATAAGACGTTTGATAAGACGTACTTATAGTACGTCTAGCTATAAGACGTACTTGATTAACTTTTTTAATTAGTAAATTTATTAAATAAGTCTTCATGGATGTGTAGCTTAATTTCCTGGTTTGTCAATATATGATGAAATTATTTTAAACATGATAAAGATTCAATAAACCCTTTTTAAGATGCATTTCATTATATTTTTCAGCTATAAAGGGTGACGCAGACTTTATACATAATCTATGCTTTTTTGATTAAGTAACTTTTCATGTGCTCCCTGATTTTCTTTTTCTTTCTTTTTTAAAAGAAATAAAATAATTATAAAAAATGTATTGCAAAATATTTAATATTAAACTGTACAGCAAGCTGTTCACGCTGGACAGCTGTAATCATGCGGTCTGGTTATCTAATTTAAAAGAAGAAAAACAACTTAATAAGGTAGGATTTATTCATGTATCTATTGAATTAAATAATAAAGTTATAATATATCAAAAGTTTCATTTTCATTCTAGTGTTAGTAAATGGAAGAATAAGATTAATCAGCTTAAGAAAGATAATAACATTATACAAAACATAAAAGAAGTTAACAGAGATTGTAATAAGTAAAATAAACGATATAAGCCGGATGGAAGAAGAAATGTAGGCAAACTGAGATGTAGACAGGCACCAGAACAGACTAATCAAGGCTAAACCAAAAAGAAATATTAAAAATAAAATAACTACACTAATATTTTTAAATTATTTAAAATTCTCCTAATTTAGTCTTCTTTAAAAAAACTAATCGTTCATTAATAATATTTTTACTCTCACCTATTTTTCTTAATTTTCTCAAATTTCTGAACATTTACTTAAAAGTTAAATATGGTTTTTAATATTTAGGGTTATCAAATGAAGTTAAAAATATGAAAATACTAAAAACTTATTTGAAAAGGATCAACGTTATTCTAGTTGGAAAAACCAGAAAATAATTCTAACACGTACAGGAGATGTAAAGTCAAATCAGGATTCATCTTATATTTTATATTGTACTGTCTTACCATATTTAATAGAAATTCTAACTCTCATCGCTGTTTTCATATGCAATAATGTTTCTTCAAATTTATTACTGAAATTAAGATATCAAATCTCTTCTGAGCGAATCGAAACGAATAAATATATAATTTAATGTTTCACAAAAGAAAGAGATACGCTATATTTTATCATTTTACACATCTGTCTGCCATTCTTATGGCTGTGATATATAAAAAATATGATAGTACAAGAGAACAAGTTGTTTTCTAGCAATAATAATGCCTATAATGTGCAGCTTGCACCTGCAGTAAACAGAGCAAAAGTCTCATTTGTCAGATATTACATGCATTTCAGTGACCGTGGCTTGTTGATGAGCAACATAATAAACGTCTTCTTAATTAATAATTCAAGAAAATATATTAAAAAAATTGCGTTACAGTTTATAATTAGATAATACTCATAGTCCTTGGAACATCTGAGGGGGTTAAAGGTAAACAACACAACAAAAAATTACAAAGATAATAATATACAGACGCAAAACAAAATTAGAAGTAAATACATATAAATTAATTACATTTAAAATATAAAATAATAAAAATGAAAAAAAAAATTATATTCTTGGATTGAATCAAATGAAAATGATAAGTCCAAGTTCTTTACAAAATTTACTCATTAACTTTCAGTTATTACAGTTTATAGTAATTTAATTCATAAAAGTTTTAAGTACCTTTGTTAAATTGTTTCAACCTAATTTCTTTTAATATTGAACATATCATAACAAAATGGAAGACACTTCTTCCTCCTCTACTCTATCTCATACAGAACACAATTTAAAATTACCAGAGCACAAATTCAGATCTTGCCTTAAAAAACCAGTCGATCAATGCAGACCTTTGAGCACTAATTACTGATGTAATATGATAACTTTAACCATTAAAGCTCAGTTCCCTGCACTGCACAAAACCTCTTAACAATCCTCTTAATAATTTTGAATTCCTAGATTTAATCTGACTTTTAACTGCATTCAAAACATTCATATTTTCAATCGAAAAAATAGCATCAAGATAATCATGTAATTTACACAAATTTTTTCATTCAAATTCATTATATGCAAATAAATCTTTCTTCCTATTAAATGATTCTGTCAGTAACATTTTAGGATATCTCATCGATGGTAAATGAATACATCTTTTAACAAATTATAAGCGTAGTTTTAACATACACAAAAATACAGTTTGGAGTTTTCAAGATATAAATTACATTCAGGGGTAATCTAGTAGAAATATATCCTCTTAATGAAAAACTGTCGCATTAATTCTAATTTATTATACATTTTATAACCTCAGGCTTGAGCTCCGACAATAGACCCTGTTGGGAAAAATTACAAAAAATAAAATGACACATAGCTCGTTTTTGCCAAAAGAATTGGACTTTAATTTATCACACAAATAAACTCCATATAGGCTAATAATATGAAAATCTGCAATTTAATAAAGCCTGAAAACAAAAGAACTTAAATCACCTTTTTTTATAATCATATACTTAACCATCATAATCATATACTTTTTATAATCATATACAGTTTTCCAGTGTAACTGGAAAACTGTTGCATTACTGACATATTCTGTAATAATAAAAATTACCAATGAACAAATGTCATTAACTTAGAAAAATAAACTATAATAATTCTTATCATTGGCACTGGCCATTTCTGATTTATGAACATTTTCATACTTATCATTAAATAATTGAAACTTGCATTTCTAGTTTGTTATAGAAAAAAGGCCACGATAAGATTCCAGTATAAAAAAGAAAGTTAGTTACAATATAATCAAATTGTCATAAGTAATCATATAAATAGAGTTCATTTAGTAAGCAAACTTTCTTGAAAATATTTAAGTTTCTTAGCCATTCTCATGTTAATGACTTTTTTCTAATTTGTAAAAATAATATAATACTTGATTGAACAAAACAATATTTAACATTGATTAAAAATATTAACAACAGCAATAATCTAACACGTTAAAATTATGTAAAATAAAAAATAAATAAACTGTCTCATTAAAATTGTTATTTTCCAAATGAAATCAAAAATTTGTGCAGTTACATGAGTCAATGATACAATAGAAAACATTCCTGGAAGTCACTAAAATGTATATAAAATATTATCAACCAACACACATTCATATCCATGAATGTTTGTGTCATACATATTTTTTTATAATTCTGAGGTACTATTTAATTACAAGTCGATTTTATATTAACAATAGTTGGCATTAATAGCACATATGTTACACAATATGCACATATGTTTATAGCACAATATGTTACACATGAAAAATAATAACACAACCTTTATCTAAGCCACCTTTCATGACTATACTTGAATTTCAAATTCATAATGTACAATTAATTGAGTATTTCACTAATTTTACTAATAACATAACTGTTTAATATAAGAAATAATGAATAATTTTAAATTGCCTTAACCAAACATAATTTTTTGTAAAAAATGAACACGTGAATTAAAGTACACATATATATATATATATATATATAAGTTTATCCTTGGCGTAATCTATAGTGGTGTATCAGAAAATACAGAGATAACATTTTGTTACTAGAAATTAAATAATACGGAGCATCACAAATTTGTAATAACCAGTTTGGAAAGATCCTGTTTCGATAAATTTGGCTGGTTTGTAGTAACTGAACCACTTTCAACAGAGTACAAGACGATATGGCGACCAAGTATTACCACACTAAAACGCGGAAGAAAACATGACTTATTTTCAGTAACTAACTTCTGTGAGATCGAAATAAGTATAGGTCCAATATTGATTGTGTAACACATAAAAAGAACGTTTCTAGAACAAACACATTTATGAATGCACAAAGGCAATGAATAACCACACTATAGTGTGGTTATGTCACACTATATATTATAGTGTGGCGAGTCGCAGGCGTCCATACATCGTGGAAATTTTTCCTGCAGACAGAAGGTGGCGTGGTAAGAAGTAGGGGAAGCAAACTAGGCAATGGACAGAAGAGAGTGTGTGTGTGTTAACGACAACGGGTAGTGTGGAAGTGTTAGTGTGAGAACTAGTAGAAAAACGTGTGGAATTTGGGAACGAAGACAAAACAAAAATTTTTACAAGCAAGCAGACCATTAAAAGAATAACATAAGACTGATAAAATAATTTCTGAATACACACAAGTTGAAGAATGACATAAAGGCAAACAAAGAGAATAAGACTTCTAGGAGCTAACCCACCGTGTTGGTCTAGTAGTGAACGCGTCTTCCCAAATCAGCTGATTTGGAAGTCCAGAGTTCCAGCGTTCAAGTCCTAGTAAAGCCAGTTATTTTTACACGGATTTGAATACTAGATCGTGGATACCGGTGTTCTTTGGTGGTTGGGTTTCAATTAACCACACATCTCAGGAACGGTTGAACTGAGAATGTACAAGACTAAATTTCATTTACACTCATACATAATCATCCTCTGAAGAATTATCTAAACGGTAGTTACCGGAGGCTAAACAGGAAAAGAGAGAGACTTCTAGGAACTATGACAATATTAAAATTGAAAATAAAAAAAAAGTTAAGACTAATAGCAATAAATAATGCGTGATAGAAATACGCTGACACCAAAATGACGCAACAGTCAGTCAGACTGGAGCCGAGAGAGTTGATAACGAAAACAAGCCAAAACAACCTATTCTAAAAGTACACATATGATAAGCCCTACGAAAGAGCAAAATAAATTTACCAAGCCTGTAATAACTACAAGACTCAACCGTAACCTTGAATTTATTGGAATAAAAGCTATTTTACGCATTGGCATAAACAGACCCGCAAACATTAAATAATTCAAATTTTTTCATAAATGGTATATTATTATTCAAGATTGCGTTATTAAAGATGTGAACCCAAATTTTTTGGCTGAATGTAATTTCTTTAAAGGTTTCTGTCTTCTAATGATAATGTTAAAGACAATGTTATACCCCGATATTTATATATCTTAATATCAACTTCAATATGAAAACACCATTTCTCATGTTTTGCCAATTTTTCCAGTTTTTGAAAAACAATAATTTTTTGTTTATTAAGGTTCACTTCTAAATTCCACATCAAACTATACTCTCCAAGTACTTTTATCATTCTGCAAAGAAAGCCAAACAGAAGCCAATAGAATAAAATCGTCAACGAATGCCAACAATTTTACCTACACATCTCAAATTTTTATCATCATTCAAAAACAGAAGAAGACTTAATACATCCTTGATTTACTCCGGTACATGTTTAAAAATGTTCAATTAGTCCCTTTGAACTCCAAACCATTGCATGCAGATCAGCGTAACATATTTCCAAGAAAAGAAACCGGCTTGGAGGAGATATTCAGTTCTGACAGTTTGTAAATAAAGTATATCAAACTACAGGACTGAATGTTGAGGTTAAATTGACAAAAAAGCCGTTGTCTAAAAACCTTCTGTTTTCACATTTAAAATTAAACGTGAAAGCAAGCCCCCGTGGATCCTTTATTGTTCGTTAACCTCATGGTTGTGAGAATAATACTGATAAATACTTATTTAAGTATGAATATTATCAACCGTCCTGTTACTGTCGGTAACCACTGACAGTGTACGTACTCAGACACAACACTAATTTCATAGATCTTATTTTATAAATAGTTAATAATATTTCTAACAACCTGACCTCATAGGGGAAGACACCCTCCACCTGACAGTTTCAGTCACCACGCCCCCTTCGTACCTAGCCCTTATGGGTTTTACCGGAGGTCATCTTCAGTACCTCGGCAACAACATCTTTCAGTCAAGCCTCAGCCAGGATGCCACCAATGCGAATGCCACAAGCAACATTTTCATCAGTGTACTACTAATATAAACTCCAAACAAAACACATCTAGCCAAGTCCCAAACAAGACTGAATGACTTTCTAAGAACGAAGGAACTGAACTCTACGTACCCGAAAGGTAAAAATGAGTCCAATACATAATGAATCATAAAACAAAACTCAAAAACACTAGCAAAACATAACAATAATAATAAATAATGTAACATAACAGTAACATAAAAAATAACCGATGTAAAACAAACAAAAAATTTATAACCAAACAGAAACAAAATAACAATAAAACCAAACATAAACACAAAGAAGGAAAGCCCAGAAGAACATCAACCCCTTCAGCGCTCCTTTCTTTTGCCAAATATGCAATAAAACTTTCTACAATCACCCATTCGGTCCAGCTTTAACAATTAACACAGAGATCAAGTGTCGACCCAATAACATCAAGCCAACAAATGGTCTCTGTGCACGTTAAGTCACACCTAGTACATTTATATATCACATGATAAGCACGTCCAACAATCCACATTGTGGACACATACCAGAGATTGCCAGGCCAAATTTCTCTAGTCTGTCTCGAAAAGCGCATTGCCCTGAAAAAAAATTGTGTCACATACTTGTTCGGGTGTTCTGAAGAGGCATCCTGCAAATCAACAACATTAGGGAAAAGATAATGCGTATAACGCCCAAACTCTCAATCAATCTGGCCTGCCACAGGGCAACACCATGCTGTCTTATCTCCTTTATTTTCTCCGAAGTCAACTCACCTGACTTCTTAGCAACATAATGCTGTTGCCTCCAAGACATAATCAAGTCTATCGGTTTCATGCCTGTGATCACCAAGATCACCTCCCATGAAATTGTATGGTAACCAACCATTATCATTACCAATATATGGCATTGAGTCCATAACAAAATATCCCGATAGCTTTTAAATGTTAGCTTATCTGCCCAAACAGGCGCCGCATACAGCATATTTGGCTCACAGACACCCTTACAAAAGATACTCAGTCTTAAAATTAAGACCCCAATCAGGATTGACCGCATGTTGAATTCCGAAGAAGGCATTACAGGCCTTCCTTGCAACGTATTGAAGGTGCTTCTTAAACTACAATTTCACATCAAGAAACACCCCAAGGTACTTTTGAAACTGAACATATCTAACAGGTTGGCCTGATAATATGCAGATTCGCCACCTCACAGCCAAATGGCCCTTGAGAAGCATCATCATGGTCTTCTCCAGGCTAAAAGTCATCTTATGTTGATGACCCGATAGCTCGAGTATCCTGCATGCTTGAGTGGCTCGGAATTCAACGCCCCTCTGCGAACCTTTTTTGGCAGCAGGAGTTCATCGAATATTTCTAACATATCAGATGCATTTTTAAAAAAATGATTATATTCTTTTATCTCTAGTTGCTTTATTGTCTATTATTCCTTCAAGAACAGTAACCGATTCAGAAAAAAGGGCATCTAAAACCACCAAATAATATTTGTGATTGTGCATAACATATTTTACATAATGTGACTGAATTTAATAATTTGTCAAAGTAACCTTTACAGTCATCTACTAAAATACTATTATCAGTTAAACGTTTTCTTTTTAAAATTGTGGACCAGTATTAAAAACATCACCTTAATCACTAACTTGTTAAGACAGTTTGTATAGTCTTCCCTGTAAGACAGTTTGTATAGTCTTCCCTGTAAGACAGTTTGTATAGTCTTCCCTGCATTTTTTCTTGTTTTCCTTGCATATTTCTCATAATGACCGTACTCTCCAAATATTACTTTTTATCACAGCAGAGTTAGTTCTTCTGTACATCATAATTAGAAAAAATACTCTTCAACTTAACAAAATAATGTTCCGATATAAAAATTTCAAAAAGAAAAACTCATCACGGTTTTCTAAAAAGCATCTACATTCTAATTGTACAACTTATCCTTTCTCTCATTTACTGAGCCGCAGTACTTATATAATCAAAAAAATATACCGCGTTAAAGTTCTTCTTAGGTTCACAATGAAACAAGATCAGCTACATTTGAAAATTTTCACATTTTGTCATTAATTTTAATATATATACCCTTTTTTTCTTTTTAACCTTTTTCTCCCTAGAGTTTGTATCTATTCCCATTTCAGCTTCAGTTTTGTATATTTCTACAAGTTCTTCATATTTTTCATCCACAATAAGTACACTTTGATACAACTTACTTCTTTATCCAGCATTTCTACATCAACTAACAATCTTTCTTTTCAAACTTCTTCAGGAGATTTTCACCTTCCACCTCAGTAATACATAATACACCAAATTATTTTGTCACTGTATGGAATCTAGGACTTACTGCTACTTTTAACCACCTGCTTTAACTCAACATTTTTCTCAGTTAAACAGTCTGTTTGTTATTCTAATCTTCCATAAAAATACCAATATTAGTAATTCAAATATTGATTAATCTCTTTTAACAATTTCCTCCACATCAGGCTTAATCTCATTTTTTCAATTTCTCAAAAACTAGCAACATGACTTCTACATCTAATGACTTAATGCAAAATTTATATATACAATATTAAATACAAATTTATATTATTACTCCATAAGTAAAGCTGTTTTTAGAAACAACTGATCGATCGATCCTAAATTCAGTCATTTAAACAGATTATAATTAATTTAAATTATATTAGCAACTTAATTTTAAATTGTTTATAATATAATCAATTACACACCACAATTGTAATCAGAGCAGTCACTACTCAATAACCTCAAAATACACTACACAGAAAGAAATTAGATAAAATTTCTATATCTCAATAGATTATTTAAAACACACAAGAATAACCAAGATTTATGACACAACAGGAAATGCCATGAGGGCTACCATAGCATAAAAAAGTAGGAAGGTCCTAATTAGATAAGTTGTAATAATAGAATCGTGTAAGCAGTAAAATATTAAAACAATAACTAAAATTATAAGAACTTTGAAAGGATTGTGTCGCATTAGCATATAAATTACAAGTCTTATAGTATTTAAATTTAGGTCTCTATTTTATTAAAGGTCTACGACTAAATGTTGTATTTCCTCACCCACTTAACTATGTAAGTACTAAACTTAACTATGAAAGTACTAAATAGCACTCAATTTTATTATGAAAGACAGTCAGAAAATAAACTTGTAGCGATACGTAAAAATATAATATATTATTACATTTAATTTAATAAGTTGACACCGAAACTGACTTTTGAATGTAAATAACATAAAATTGTACTCTACAAGAAAAAGTACACGTCCTCTAAAGCCAGCTAGAATTCTTAAAATTACAAGACGTGTTACGTGAGTGTACAAAACCTGTTTTTGGGTTATGATCGATCACACTTAATTTTGACAATAACTGACATTAAAGAAAAATAATTAAAACCAAATAGCCTCAACCAATACATAAATTCCACAGGATTATTTTGAACCTGAATTGAATCAATTCCAAGAACCTACTCAAACAAAAAAATACAAAGCAAACAAAACCACCTTATTTTAATCCACGGAGTGCTCCCAATGATAATGTGCAACAGTATATTCACATCATAAAATACAGATGGCAACAAGAAATCACTAAACAAAATTTAATAGCACTACCATTTCATGGAATGATTTACAAACTTAATGTCAGACCACCTATTACTGTCTGCTATGGCAACTGACAGCAATAAAACAGATACAAAATTATCATTTTACCTTTATCTCAGTTATAATCAAAAATGTGATAAAAATCAGTGCAAATAATTAAGCAAAGTCGAAGACCTGACTGAGCCAGTGGTTCATTGATATTATTCCTGACCACCAATCTGTTGTCAGGTAATGATTAGTAACACACACAGACTTGGAAATCCACAGATGTAATGAACTGAAAGTAGACACATAGTTGCACAAGCAAGAGAAACAACTCCTACAAACACCAAATTAAGAAAGATGCATTAAATAATTAGAGCCTGCTACAATATAATACAAATCCATAAAAAAGAAAAGTAACAAAAAAAATCAATAATGAAAATGGTCTAAGAACCAGAAAGTGTCTCTCAATTGGTAAGTTCTGTCTTATTACACCATTGGTGTTTATTTGATACTGATAAAAAAATACTGAATAGATACTTGAATTATTTAAAAAATTAGAGAGTAAAGTAAATACTTGTTTTGTAATTTTTCAATAAATTTTCAAGATAATAGAAAAATTAAAATTTTAACATTGACAAACTTGTCTTAGGGAAGCGGAAATTTATTAATTCTTTTAGTAATCCTTTGTTTTTCATTTATTCTTTAACTATCCATTTTTTCACAAAATAGCTAACTAGAAAAAAAATCTTTTCAAATAAGTCAACGCTTGAAAACTGAAATCCCCAAAGAACAAATCCCCTTATTAATTTTCAAAATTCTTTTTAATCAAGATTTTACTGTTTTTCTTTAATTTAACTGGCACTTAAACACTAACTGTTCTATTAAACTATTATTGCACTTAACTGTTCTATTGTAACACTTTCTAACATGTATATGGGACTTCCTTTGAAAACATTTGCTATATACAGAGTAGTTACATGAGTTTTCCTAGATTTATCTAAGGATTAATCAGACACATTTAAAAAAAAAACCATTAATGCTTAAAACGAAAATGATTAATTTTAAAAAATACAGAGGTGGTTAAAAAAAAAAGTAAATTAGGTTTTTATACAGCCCTAAGCAAGAACCAAAGTAAAAAAAAATGATAATTTTCTTCTATCCCTGAGAAGCTTTATACCACACAAATACAGCTTGACACAAAGTAATACTATAAGTCAGTATTGAGAGAGAAGCTTGTAAAATAAACAATCTCATTTTTAAGTCAATGTTATCATACATTACCCTTATCTGAACACTGACTTTATTCAGTTTTATTAAAATATTATCAAAAGAATGCTTTCCGATTCATAATGTAGCCTAGTCAAACCTAAAAGTTTAGATAACCTAACAGAATCAAATTAAATAAATTTTTGATAAATACCTACCTACCAAATGAAAAATCAATCACAAAAAATTCATTAAGGGTCAATTAGTTAAACAGAATATTTTTTATAGGTTGCAGAGTCACTATTAGAATGAGATTCCTTTTATGTTAGCATTTAAGTTTACAAATGGATCACAGAAGTGCAGTTAGATTTGTGTAATATTAGAAAACAAAGAAACCAGCTACTTATTTGAAATAATTAAGAGAAAATGGCAAAGAATATTTACTGAGAACAACTACCTCTGAGTGACATTAAGTGGTTCAAAGAAACAATAAGGGCTGGTAGAGGATAATTAACAAAAAGACTGTCCTTTAACTTTCTGAACACAAAAATTGGCATAATTGATTCAAAACGTTTTGATTGAAGATTAAGATTTGAGGGTTTAGATTCTAGAAATAGATAAAAATTGAATAATTTAAAAATAGGAAGGATTATAGACGGTACTTAAGATTTTAGTGAAACATTTGAAAAGAAGTGGGCATATTTTCTTTAACACATCATTTATTAACACACTTATAAAAACAATAACAAGCCGCATTGTTTGCTAAACTCCTTAAATGGTTAATGACAATAGAAATCCTTTAGATCGGGATAAAATTTGATGATTCTTTTATTGCTGTTCCCTCACTTCTGGCAAAATAAGATATCTTCCTGTGTGATCTCATCCACTTCAGGTCACCAGACCTAGGATTGGCTGACATTTTTGTTTCATTTTCCAAAATAAGAACAACACTGAAAGAGATGAAATTCATGGATGTCTCATTGATCCAGGAAACTACGACAAGTGAATCGAGGGCAATTTTGAGGAATATAATTTCTCAGGCATTCAATTTACTGTATCAGTCAATATAAACCATTTTTCAGAGGAAGACAACGATTATATTGAATGAGGGTAACAATAAATATTTATTATTTATTGTATGTGAGTTTAATGACCTCAGATCAGGAACTTAAATATCATGCTATACATTGTAAAGAGAGTTGCCGCATATTTTTTGATGTTATATATCTCATGCTGCAGGCTACTGAATACATAGTATATTATTAGTTATCATTTTTATTTCTGTATATCTGATTTAGAAGACAGTAAATTTGGTAACTTTAAAAATAAATTTAAATGGACATCATCCAAAACTGTATGAAAGAAATATGTTACAAGTAATAAAAACCACTTTACGATTGTAAAATCCCAAATTATTACTTAAAATACTTCTAGGGTTGATATATGTTGTGATGTCAATGGATATTAAGTGAAGAATTTAATAAATAATGCATTCATGTGCGTGTGTGCGTGCGCATGTGTTGCAACATATTTTAAATGATTTTCATACAATTTTAACAACTGTAAAAAGAATATGTTTATCTTGAATTACAAGGGACATTCAATAATTAAAGAGGCAATTTGAAGTAGAAATAAGACAGTTTGTAGGAGTTTTATACTTTCATGACTTTAGGTTGGCATCACTGGGATGAGTTGAGAACAGCTGACGGATAAAAATTGTTTTGTTTATAACCTCAATATTGCAATTTAACAATGGCATGTCCGCCTGAAGTTTCCACATTAATTGAACAAAGTTCAGCGATCCGGTTTTTGCTTCCTGAAGGTGAAAAACCAGCTAAAATCTTTTCTTGAATGATTTTACAGCATGGTGAAAGTTGTATGAACTGTGGAAATTTTTATTAGTGGGTAGGACACTTCAAATATTCGTGAAGACCGACGTAATACAATTGAACATACAGTAAAAACAGTTGCACTAAGTGTTGTCACAGTTCATAACATTATCAGTAACAAGCTCAAGTACAGCAAAACAAGTGCAAGGTGGATGCCGAAAGAGTTATCGCAACAACACAAGGAAACAAGACTCAAAGTGTGTACAGACGTGAAAAAACACTATGAAAGGAATGGTGACACTCTTCTAAACAAGATTTTAACATGTGATGAAACTTGGGTTCACTATTTTGAACCAGAGTCCAAAACACAAAGCATGGAATAGAAGCACACCAGCTCACCTGCAAAAGAAATTCAGAACGAGAGCATCAGCGGGAAAAGTCATGTTGACTGTCTTTTGGGATGCCCAAGGTGTTGCCTTTTGTGATTATTTGGAAAATCAGCATACAATAAACAGTATCTACTACTCAGACTTGCTAATGAAAAAAGTAAAGCCAGAAAAGAGAGAAAAGCGTTGCAGATCTCAAAGAAAAGGTGTGATATTGCTGCATAACAATGCTCACCCTCGCACCGCCCAGTTGACCTAAGAAACCATTAGAAAAATGGGTTGGGAGATACTACCAAACCTCCCTACAGTCCAGATTTGGCTCCAGTCCAAATTTGGATTTTCATTTGTTTGGTCCACTGAAGGATGCAGCATTATGTGGAAAAAAGTTGCAGCATTATGTGGAAAAGATGCAGCATTATGTGGAAAAAAAAGCAACAAAGAGGTCAAAAAATTTGTGAGAAAGTGGCTTAAACAACAAGACAAAGACTTCTTTGCATCACGTATAAAAAGACTAGTTCATCATGAGAGAAGAGTATTAATATTGGCGGGAATTATGTTGAGAAAAGTCTCATTTTGTAAAATGAGACTCATTTTTCTTCATAAATTTGTCTCTTTAATTATTGAATGTTCCTCATACATCAAGGCATCATTTAAAGACCTTTTATATAATACAATCATTCCAAGGAAATTGAAGATAGCCATCGGAAATCACTTAAGAATCAGTAAGCAGTTACAATCTTCATTAAGCCAAAGATATTGTTTCCCATAAAGATGCAAATAGTGAAATTCATAACATATTCGACCCTAAAGGTGCCCCCTTTACTTTTATCACCACATGGACTGATTAAACAGAAAAAATAATTCAAATAAAAAGCTACTCTTGACTGGTGTTTCTAATTTATAATCCTCAGAAACGATACATGTATGAAAGTTATAAGAAATACTGGGAAAGTAATTTTGATGGTAATTAATCACTATTGTTTATTATTATTTGCTACGGTTAGCCGCAGTTAATTAAAAAAAAGGGAATTAAATAAATGAATAATTACTTCACTGACACTCAGCACAAATAACAACATTGTAAAACATGATGACGCTCGGCAACCGTTTATAAAAATCGTTCTTAAAATCTAAAATTCTTCATAGAGCCATTTTGACTGTTGAACAATTACAAACATAGTAAACACTAAGGAAAAAATATATATTAATGAAAATAAGTAAATTAATATTTTTTTCATAATAAAAAGCATTAAGTAGGTTTATAAAATATCAATCGAAAAAATAGAATACAGACCAACAAGAAAAATTCTCTAAAAACTTTAAAAACCAAATACTCTTATATAGATAAAAATTTATCTCAAGAAAAATAGATATCGTAAACTTCCTTAACATTTTAGGGGCAAACACTTATTTTCTACACTTAGCCACGCTGACATTAATGTTGTGATTTCTTATTTACACACAAAATATTTTTTTACAAGGGATCTCTCTAAAGTAAAGAAATTTCTCTCCCTAAGGTTGGTGAATCTGTGTCGTTCATGACCACGCTAGTAATGTACACACTGCGTTGTAGTATCTTTGACTACATGCGAGTTATTATGTTATAAAGTGAATAGGAAAATAGTCGGTTTTCGCCGACTGTGAAATACGTGGAGTCATACGTTTTTTAAACCATCAGAACGTTAAGCCGATTGAAATTCATAGTCGGTTGGTTGCTGGCTACGAAGATAATGTAATGAATGAAAGAAACGTCCAAAAAGGGTGTGAAAGGTTTAGAAATAACAGAATTAATGTGCACGACGAAGAACGTTCGGGAAGGCCCTCGACAATCACCGAGGACTTGTTGAAACCCATCGATGATGAATCCAGAAAAGATCGTCGCTCAACTATTGCCGATCTGGCCCTTCTTTTTCCTGATGTTTCAAGAACCGTCATCGGTCGCATCGTTCATGACCATTTAATTTTCAGAAAGGTTTGTGCACGTTGAGATCCGCACGTCTTAACGGAACGTCACAAAAAAATCCGAATGAGATCTGCTTTGGAATTTTTGATGTGCTACAGAGAAAAACGGTGACGAGTTCCTTAATTCAATTATTACCGGCGATGAAACATGGATTTCGTATACAAGAGAAAACGGCGGTCAAGTGAATGGCATCGTCCTCGATTACCAACCAAACCAACAAAGGTTAAGCCACACCATTTGGACGCAAACTGATGGCCTCAATCTTACGGGTTGGCTTGGCATGCTCCTGATTGATTTTACGTCACGTGGAACGACTACTATAAAAGCTGAATCCTACTGCGAAACTCTACGTCAGTTACGGCGCGCCATTCATAATCGGCGACGTGGACGAGAGACCGACGGCGTCGTCCTGATGCACAATATTGCACGACCACACTTTGCGCATCCGATAGGTGATTTACTGAGACCATTTGGATGGGAAATTTACGATCATCCCGCGGTCGAATTTAGCTCCTACCGATTACCAAAAAATTTTTTTGAGTAGTAAGCAATTTGCGGATGACGATGGACTTAAAAATGGTGCTAATCAGCGGCTAAATGGACTGGCGGCAGAATATGACGAGGGTATATTGAAGCTGGTGTATCGCTACGATAAATGTCGCAATTCAATTGACGATTATGTAGAAAAGTAGTATAAACTACGTACTTAAAAAGATATAAAAAGTATTTATGAAGTTTTCAGAATAAATATTTTTACAATAAAACTGTCTTTACTTTAGAGATAACCTCTCGTACCTTGTTACTATTATGTAGAGAATAGTTTTCTCCATTCCTGCTTCTCAATTATTTTGAAGTTAATTTTTTGTCTCTTTGTGCAACGTCAACGGTCTTTCTAGTAAAACTATTTAAAAATTCAGCTTATATCTTTAATAAAACCAATGTGTTATCACCAAATAATATCGATATTAATAACACAAAAATGAGAAGAATGTTAGCGCTATTAATTGCAAACGTAACTGTTATATCAGCACACGAGAAACAAATTTAAGATAGATAAATCTTTTCTATCTAACACATTTACTTACAAGTAAAAGAAATACTTATGTAGCGATTGCACCGTAAGGAATCTATTAATAATCATAATACAAAATCTACAATACAGAACATTTGAAAAAATAAAAAAACAATTAACTACTGACATGCACCAGCAACATATGAATGAAATACAAAAGTAAGTATACACAGACGGATAAAAACGTACATTTTAATAAAATAATAGGTAAAACAATAATATACCAATCGTTCAACAAAAACCTGGTAGTAAAATTAAGTAGTAAAATATATATTATATTTATATAATTAAATCCACATTAATTTTATTCAACAAAAAAATAAAATAAGAGTGTACACGATTACAGTACAACAATTTCATAGCATTGATAACTTATCAACTTCCTTATATATATATATATATATATATATATATATATATATATATATATATATATATAAGAAAACATTATATGTTTATAATAAATCAATTATTATTGAAGCACATTATTATCAATTTAGATAAAATAATAAATGATTATTATAATTAATAAACAGTTTTCAATGTAGCAAAAAGAAATTATTTTCATGAAAGAAATTAACCTTTTATGGAACTATCGCTTTTTAAAGTACATTTTTCAGAACACTTCTCAATACAGTGTATCGAGAAGCATCCAAAATCTTATTTTATTTTATTAAATATAAACAGTCTTTGAGCCATTTCATTATTAAGTATGCAGCATTTTTTTACTAATTTTTGCCCTCTCCTCCTTTTAAGCAAACACCAAATAATATGTCTATACTACATTATTACTTTCCTAGCATCGTAGCTCTAGAACTAAATTGCAAGAAGCAAAGTACGGTAATCATTCCAATATGGAGTACGGGTTATTTTGAATTTCTTGACATTCGTTACCCAGACCCCCCCCCCCCCCCAAAAGGCAGGGGAGTAATGTTCAAAAGTAACACATCTAAAATTGAAAGCTTATAACATTTGACTGGATAAAGTAACTGATGGAATTTTTTTTAGACTCGTGCATACAGAGCAATTTTTGAGAGTGTTGCAGTCTGCTGCCTACACATAGTAAGCTTAAATTATCCAGAAAAGGATCGACTGAAATAAGTTTACTATGTTTAGAAATAGTTTGATTATTTTTAAGATTATTTAATTTGTCATTAAAATGCATGTTGTGATTGTTGAAAAAAAAGGGTAAGAGTGTGGTTTAGTTTGAGAAGTTAAAGGACCAGAAATTCGTTCTGATTGTCTTGATTTGGCATTATGAATAAATCTGAAACAAAAACTAAAAGTGCAAATTATAGTATGTAGTGATGAAAATCATTTTCTGTAATCGAATACAATAGTAGATACAAATGATGTCACAGTATGTTTGCATTTTTCTATTAGACATTCAGCACTTGTATTACAGTTATTAAAGGTAATATTAATATCTTTCAGCCAGTGGGCAGAAGTTTGCGATAACCAATGAGGACCATGCCATCTCAAGTAATACCTTCCCAACCATTTTCTATTTGCAAAGTTGACTACGGCAGTTCAATTATGATTCATCTTGGCAGGCAGAGGTCTAAAATATTAAGTAAAGCATACATAGCACTTTTTATATATCTCACCACTAAAGTATTCATTTAGAATTAGTTTCTGATCTCACCTCACAGTCTTTTATAGCAGAACTTAAGACTCATTTATTTCACATAGAGGTATTCCCACTCAAGTATTTTTTTATAATAGTTCCAATCTACATTCTGCCAAAAATATACTTTATAATTTGTATCAATTTTTAAATTCAGAAAACTTAAAGTCTGACATTGGAGCATTTACTACAAGTTATTACTTGATCTTTCACTCCTCCCACTTCACCCCATTTTGGTGGTTTATGGGAAAGTGCAATCAAGATCATTAAATATAATATGCGTCATGCAGTAGAACAAATCATCCTTAATTTTGAGGAATTATATACAATTTTAACACAAATTGAAGCCTGTCTCAATTCACATCCTATTTTCCCTATTTCTAATAGGCCACTATCACCTTGACACTTTCTTACTGGATGTCTACTCACTTCCTTACCTGATCTCGATTACCAAGAAATAAAAATTAATCGATTAGGTTGCTAGAAACTACTCCAAAAATTTGTACTATCTATCTAGAGACGATGGTCAAAGGACTATTTAAATTATTTACAACAACACAATAAATTATGTTTTCAATCATGTAATCTTTGTATTGGGAATTTAGTATTAGTTACCAGTGAAAATTCTCCACCCATGCATTGGAAACATGGAATTATCACCGACGTATATCCAGGCTCTAACAATCTTGTAAGAGTTGTTGATTTGTAAACAGCTAACGGTCTATTAAGAAGACCTATTCGTAAATTATGCCTGTTACCAAGCACAACTGATTAATTCAAACAATATATTTACTTGTTTGTAATATTTTTTATCAATTAAAGTATTTCATACATTTGTTTCATTTGATTGTATTTTTATAAAATGTCTGTGAACATGTTTATAATTCCATATTGTATTAGTTTAATTATGATTATATAAAACGAAAATTTTTCACTTGTATTATTACTTTATCAATGTTATTGTCCATAGATACAACTAAACTTACTGTTATTTTTTCAAATATTTATTATAAATTGTACTTTTTGTTTAACTCATTTATAATTGTAAAAAATCATTAGTTTTTAAAAAAGACATAAATACTAGTGTTATAGTTAATGAATTATTTCCAAGCAATTATTAATAGTACATATCTACCTACTAAACAGATTGGAACAGTAGTCAATATTGAAAGTAAAATAATCCACCCAATAAATGGTGTAACAACAATAAATTTTTTACGACACATTCAAATACCAGTAGTGATATTATTATAAATGTGTGTAACTGGATTCATTTAGCACTGAAGCAAGCCAACCTAAATCTAAACAAAACTCATACCAAATACAAAAATCATAAAAATATTTAAATTCAAATTGTCACAAAAGAATATATAGAACATAATTTAATCCACAAAATGAAATACTGAAAGTTATATTCTCGCTATATGACGTTAGTTTTGCATTTATAACTCATTACTGAAATATAAAAACTGAAATTTTATATTAACTAATATCCATCCACCCGTCGGTTCACTCAAATACACGTATAGCCTAACCAAAACAGATAGTAATCTATTGTTAAACAAAGTACAGACTAGCATTAAGACAAAAACAAGGAATACAATACAGTTGTGTTGTATTTAAAAAAGTTAGAAACGAAATGAAGGTACAACAGAATGTATTAACTACGCATTAAAAAACCACATTGTAACAGCTAGTCAGTCAAAACATTAAAAACCCGATAAACATCCATCAAGCAATGCGTAACCATAATACATATTAAAATAAATCAATACCTTCAATAGTTTTAAGCATCAAATAACATTTTAAGTTAACGAAAACAATACATTCAATTACTTCAAAATAAAGCAAACTAGAACCTTCTTATACAATCGTCAGCAGCGTTCTAACGTAAATGAAGAAAGCCGCACAGAGTAGTAAACTGCGTTGCGTAGACCCTTTTTCACATTTATTAACTAAATCAACACGCCAGGTAACAAAACACAACATGCTCACTTTCACAACGCAAATAACCACAAATTACCATTGTATTTTCCAATGCCTTCTTTATTGCTTGTGAAGAATCTTAAACAATTTTTGGCGCCCTGTGTTGTTAGCGTTCTACTGATCCATACTTTAAGTGTTTACATACTAAGCAAGGTTGTAGTAAATTAGAACAGTAAATAAATACTTGAAACATATAGATATTATATTAGTGCTCCATCGTAAAACTACTGTTAATAAGGTTACTCTAATAAAAAAAACAACTGACATATGAAATAAAGCATAAGTGATTTATAACAATCGGGTTATACTTCATTTGAACGAAAAATTTATCTTGCAACCAATTTGGATGTAGTTGCAATTTTGATATTCAGCTAGTTCGCTCAACAGTATTCATGACATAATTATTTTTTAAATTATAATTTTAACTGTTTTCAATACAATGCCCCAACAATTAATTGTTACTACTACGATGTAATAAATGGCCACTCATCAAGAGCTTGTAATGATTCGGCTCTTGAAGAGTTATATTAATGTAGAAAAAATTGTTAACGTACAACATTTTTTAATTATCATGGATACCGAAATTCATGCTAATTAGATAGTTACTCGAAATTAATCTGGTTCTGGAATAGACAGTTAAAAAAAATTCTTTAGAAATTTCGTTACATTCCCAATTCCCATGGAAATCTATCTATTGGTTCAATGCAACTATCACTAATTTAGCCTCCGACGAAATTAAATTTTAATTGTGTTTATTATAAAAATAATGTATATCAAGTAACAAAACTACGGGGTTTCTTTTGCAACTCGTGTAATCCGTTCGATTTATTTCCGTACCAATAAAAAAATGATATAGTTATTCTGGAGATACTAAGAAACCAGGAATCAAAATAGTAGATTACAATAGATCGTATTATGTTACCAACGGCAGAAATTTCATATTCTATAAGAACACACAAAGTTTCTCCCTTCAAGATGTAGAATATGGAGTAACCCATATAAGTGCCTCATTACCTTCGCCTTAATATTAAACAAATGATCTTTCCTCAAACTATCACACCATTGAATCTGTATCGGAAATAATTACTTATTATTACAGTATTAGAATATTCTGTGTAAAAATTAAATAAAAAATCATTAATTCCATGGATTAAAACCCTTCTCACAGTAAAGCCTACTGTATGAAAAATTACAACAGGCATGAGAAAACTTATTGGCAATTTCTTTCATTAAAATAGCAAAGCATTTGTGGGATGATATTCTGCATGTTATATGTGGTGATTGAATTCTTTACATATATAAATATATATATTTTTTTTATAGAGATTCCTGTAATAGAAGTAAATGAGCTAACTACTTGACTTCTGAGCTGCTGTTTGCTTGACTGAAATGTGAACCTCAGCTGAAATGGTGGGGACTGTTGATTTGTAAAGAAGTAAATTACTTTCATACAAGGATGTGATTTGCCAAGATGTAGTTCAAGAATATTTTCATTAAATAGAGGCTTATTACTAAAAAAGCACTTACAGGCCCTAAGCTGCTTTTTTTCTTTGTGTTCGACACTGATCTAGCTCATGGAAATATTTAACTGTTTATGTTTTCCATCAATACATGATGACAACAGATATTTCTAGATATAGGGGCATCCTATTACCAGCAAACTAGTGGAGAATTACGTTAATATTAATCTGGAGCATTAAAACATCACTCTTAAATACATACCAGTGCAAATTTAATGTCAGCAAATAAAGCAATTAGTTTAAAGAATGAAAACAGAAAGCTAATAAAAGATAACCTTTGTAAGAGTGAATCTCATAAACATAAAATGATGCTGAAATTGCAAGATATCACTCAAAAAACTGAACACAAAGACTGAATGAAGTTGAAATTTCTAGTATTCTAATCATGATGTGACATTGGTGATGATAGTGATGAGATGTCATCAACAATGAAGTAGTTGTTAACAAGTACCATCCTCACCCCGAAAGGGGAAGACATCCATCTTGTGACAATTACGGTCACCAAACCAGCCTCTTCATTCCTAGCTCTGATGGGTTTTACTGGAAGTCTACTTGACTGATTACATACCACTGTCATCAGCTAGACCTCTGTCAGGATGCCACTGATGTAAATACCTCAGTAGATGTTTCTGTCTGTGTTTTAACTCAGCTTTTGCCTTCACAGTAGGAATCTTTGAATAACCTCACTCTTCTTCTCACATCTGCAAAAGGCAATCTCTGTGCCACACTGTAACACTGATGAATACTAATTAATTATTCATCAACCAAACTTTAAAAAGGTAGACTGCAGTAACAAAAACGTTAAATTAATTTTGAGTTTGATAATTACAAAGGTTATAAATTGTTGATCACAGTGGAAATTTTGACCTACAACTGTCCAAGTGGTGTAATTAAGTGATTACACCACTTTTATCAAAGTAGTAATTGCATAAAGAAACAAAGCAGGAACTCGTTTCCACTAATTTCCAATCAATCCAAGAAGATTCTCACTTACTTTGACTTAATCAACATCCAATCTGATCTTCTTTCAAAAGCAAAGTCAATACCTTCACTCTTCCACATGCAACACCATCACAAAGTTCCCTAACACTGATTTAGTTCACTAACCTCTGCTCAGGTCTGGTCTACTCACAAAAGCAAGATCAGTACATTCACCCTTCCACATGCAGTTACATCACAGAGAGGGGAAAAACAGTTAATTCAAACATCTAAACCAATGATTCAATTGTTGTACACAGATTAACGCAAAAGAGAACTGATAATGTGTTCCACCTCGTCCGACGACGAGTATCTTACAGGTTCTTCTACTCAGGTTCACAAGATAGATCTAGTAGCTGATTTCTGAATGCAAAGAACCTGGTAGTTCAATTCTCTCTCGGGTCGAGAGAGAATTGCTGCTTGATGGATTCAGAAGCTGTCAGCAAAGAAGCAGATTGTGAACCGGCTCAGACAAACTGCTCAACAAGAGGGTGATCCAGTTTGGGGAGCAGCATTAATTGCTGTTTATTTAGCAGAGATCTCAGTATTTTCATTAGGTTAGAACTTCTTAAAGAGATTCCTGGCATTCCTTTGTTAGAGAGCAGGGAAACAAAGACCTGTGGGGGTTGTGTAGAAGAAAGAAAGACTTCCTTCTGTTTGCGCTCTCAACCCAGGAACGTGTAGTCATCAACAAGGATTGTGTTCTGAATATTTTGTTGAACACCATCAAACCTCATGATATTGTGATATTGTGGCATTCAAACCTCATATCATCTATGAATGGAAGGAAGGTTGCTCATTTCTTTTCTGATGAATTGTGTTCAGAGATCACCGAAGGGGAAGTTCGTCAGTTGATTAGTAGTTTTGGTAGAAATAAAGCCCCTGGTTTTGATGGAATCATGGCGGGAGCTTCTTGTTCATTCTCTCAGAGTTTTTATTTGCACTTTGTCTAGAGTTTTAATACAATACTTTCTCCCGGTTATTTTCTATTTGTTGGAAACAGGGTAATCTAAAACGTTTTTTTAAAGGTGAAGATAAGGATCTCACCGAGACCTCTGATGCTCTTACCAGACATTCATAAGGTTTACAAAAACGTTCTGTACCTCCTTATTAATGAGAATCTCACTTCCAGGAAGTTGCTGATGGACGATCAGTATGATTTTTACCCAGGCAAGGGTACAGAGGACCCCAATCTCAAAGTTATAGATATTGCCTCATCTAGTGAGTCTTGGGATGTTTTAGGTATCTGTTTGGATACATCTGGGCATTTAACAATTTGTGGTGGCCCTCTGTCTTGTTTCAACTACAGAGGTGTGGTTCTTGCAAGATGAGATTAGTGTACTCTAAAATTATTTTAGTGGCAGTCATCGTTCTTTGAGATGGTAGCTCAGAGGTAAGAAAGACGCTATCAAAGGCTGTCCGCAGGGCAGTGTATTGGAACCTCTCCACTAGGTTGTCAAATTTGACTCTTTAATGAGGTTGAGGTTACTCAGTAGATGTCGGATGTTGGTAGATTCAGGGAATGAGATTGTGTTCAGGGCAACCCAGGCTTGTAACTTACTAAGGTTGTAGAGTCATCACCATAAGATGGTCTTTAGTCCTAAGAAGGCCACTACGCTAATTAAAGATTGGTTAGATGATATATAAAGATCTCGTGTGTTGGTAGCAGACCTTCCAATTAGGTATCACTCAATTCAAAAATACCTTGGTGTTATTCTTGATGAGAATCTTTGATTCTAGGAACACTTTGTTAATTTAACCAGTAGTTCTGATCTCAGGTTCTTTGTTTATTATCAGTTATGCCTACCTTGGCAGTATATATACCCTAATATTGTGACCGTCCCTAATACTGTATTTAAACTTTCCTCATATATTCAGGTTTCAAAATTCTGGAAATCTATTTTCTATTAATAATTCACTTCTTTCTGATCTTTCCTTATTTCACCTGCAAACAAGTTATCTTCAGAAAGTAAGAACCATTAAGTTATTATAAAAGCAAACTGATTTATTTTAACTCATCAGATTAATTTTTTTTTCCACACAGTTTCTATCACTGCAGAGACTTTATCAAGTTTTGTGTTCCTTTATCACAGACAGAAACTGATAAATGAAAACAAACAATTCTGTACAGCTCTCTTAACGTAGCCTCTCACGTAGCGTATCCTATTTCTGAGTTGAAACTTACATTTTAAATGAGAGCAATTAAAATGCAGATTTAATCATATTTTGAAGTATTTTTATTAAGACTGCTTTCAAAAAAAATTACAATTGCATCTATATAATTATATAACAACAATAGTGATAGCATATTCAATATAACAAACAATAATTAAAACAAAGCTTTCAACTGAAAAAATTACACTTGCATGAATCTGATGTGCTTTAACGATTTTGTTAATATTCGGCTCGAATTTACTTAAAAACAGCCGTAAGTCACCGTGTTCAGTAACATGCAGCTGATTTCTCTTTTTGGTTAACAACGTTACTACAATACTAAATCAACATTCAGATAAATGCAATGATGGGAATGCTATCAAAAGTCATTGAACAATCGACCATAATCCAGGGTACAGTTATGGGATTGGCTTTTGCAGCCAAAGTTCTTGGTAGCCATTCTTGAAATTTATTTTTATTTCTTCGTTTGTTGTCGGTTCTATAAGTTGTTCTTCTAACTGGGATGATCCTGCTGTGTTGACATTTTAAAAAGAATTTAACATCCATCTGGTTCGTTTTTTTTTTTTAAATTACTGTGGAGGATCTCCAAATGTTGGCAGTAAAGAGCAAGACATTGTTGTTGAAGGATACAGCTGATAAATTAGGGAAGTTATTAAATTCACATCTGTCAATATTTTTCTTGTGTAATAGCAGTTGACTTCCAAAGCGCAATAACATTTTTTGTTTTAATAAAGTTCAAGTCATCGCCTTGAAGCTGGAGATTAACATCATTAAACAATTTATATATAGGTTATCAAATACGCAATATCATTCTTTGATGTAATGAAGTTGTTGTACAACTCTGTATCTTTGTTTTCCAGGAACTCTATCACAAAGTCAAACAGATTGTAAAGTCGAGTCAGATAAGTACTTTTTGATAGCTAGCGCCCTTCTGTATGAAGCAGCAGAGGTTGAAATCTTCATCATTGCAAAGTAAAGCTGACTAAATAAATAATCTGTCAGTTAGTGAGTTGCTTCTTATTTTATTAAATGCTCTGATAACATATTGCAATGATGTATGATAGGTGTTCACTCAGTTTTCTCGCAACTAAATGTTGGGGATGAATGAGACAATGTACAGCAAGCAAGTCTGGAACTTTATTTTTTAAGTATGCTATGAAGCCTTTATGACACCCTGTCATATCTGCAGCATTAGTAGCAATATGGCATAATATTCTTCAAAAGAATTTACTTTTCATCACAAAATGTTTTCAGTGCATTATATATGGTTTCTTCCTTTTTATTTGTCTCTAAATATCTAGTAAATAATAGTTCTCGACATATTTTCTTTGATAAACCTCACGTATGACAACAACAATGCTTTATTACTTGGTAAAGTGGACTCATCCAACTGAATCGAAAATTTCTAAGTCTTCAGATGATTGCATAATGATTCTTCAATGTTATCAGCCATCTCATAAATTCGTCTTTGCACAGAACTATTGCTCAGAGGAATTTTTTTGATAATATCTGCTGCTGGTTTATGGAGCACAGTGGTTGTTATTTCTTTTACTACAGGTAAAATTAAATCCTCCCCAATAGTGTGTGGTTTGCCTGTTTTAGCAAGTAGCAATGATAACGCGTATTCCCAAATCAGCTGATTTGGAAAGTCGAGAGTTACAGCGTTCAAGTCCTAGTAAAGCCAGTTATTTTTACATGGATTTGAATACTAGATCGTGGATACTGGTGTTCTTTGGTGGGTGGGTTTCAATTAACCACACATCTCAGGATTGGTCGAACTGAGAATGTACAAGACTACACTTCATTTACACTCGTACATATCATCCTCTGAAGAATTATCGAAACGGTAGTTACCGGAGGCTAATCAGGAAAAGAGAGCAAGTAGCAATGAAATATTGTACGAAGCCCGAAGTCCGTCATCATCTGGCTTGGAATCCGCTGAAAAAAGTTCTGATGTAGTTGGCTGAACTACATACTTCATTTCCAGGTCTTGAAGATAGGCCACATCTTTGTCTTTCTTATCTGAGTGCATTTTATTAAAATTATCTTGGGGCCTGGAAGGCTTCATTTGAAAACGTTTTTTGACAAATAAGACACACTGGCAATGATGGATTTTCGATAAATACGTATATAATATATTCCGAACTGTACTGCTGTTTCTTCTATTTTGCTTCCGACTTCACAAATACGAGTATAAGATTGATTTTAAAAAACCTGCTACCGATTGCTCGGGAAAATAACGAAAACAAAAGACACAATTACTGCTTTTATATACGTTTGAAATGCAACATCCACCGACAGTTATAAACAAGCAATTCTCGTTTACCGCATGTGACAGAATTCGTACTGAGCAAGTAAGAACAAGCACCGATAATCCTGTCAATTCATGCAGGGTTGGGCAAATCGCGTTGTTTAAAACATACAAATCAAAAGTTATATAAAAATTAACTTAAGCATTACTTAATCATTTTAATACATGTTTGAAAAATGCAGCATGATTTATAAACTAAACAGCATTTATAGAATGACATAAGCTGTAATGTGGTATAAAAACATATATCCGATGATTGGTTTGTTTATAATTCGTGTTCAAAAATTAAAAATATGTTTGTTTACTTTTTTCTACTTCAATTTTATTTCGTGTGGTATATGTTTTTCCTGTTGCTTTTTTTTCATTTCTTCGTTGATAATTGAATAATAATGCTTTGTATATAATATATATTCATTTGTTTTGACATATTTATTATAAGCAGTCGTTAGTAAAATGGTTGTATAACAAAGAATATAAATCTGTTTTATTGTTACTTCCTTGTACGAAGTAGTGATCGCTAAAAATTTCGGTTTTCAAATTTCAATGGAAATATCCATTTTGACTAGTTTCGGCGTGATGTCTGTGTCTCGCATAACTCAAAAATTAGTTGTAGGATGTAGAAATTTTGGATTTAGGAATGTTGTAACATCTAGTTGTGCATCTCCTCTTTTGATTGCAATCGGCTGTACCAAACGTGTTCAACAAATTTGGATTTTAGACTTTTTCTTACTGCAATAATACGCCCTTATTGAGAGCTTTTTAACGATCATAAGTGGTACTTATTTTCCAGTGTTACAGCCAGATAAAAGTTTGATTAATGAAATATTTGGAGCTTACAAGGGGAAGGGACATCGGTTCGAATCCGACTTCATCTCCCTTTTTTAATTTAAATGTATTGATAATTATTAACCTCTGATTGTATAAAAAAATACCAAATATTATTATTGAAATAAAATTTTATGTACCTTTCATTTAAAAAAAAAGTGTGTGTAATTTAATAGGCGTACAGGAAGTCAAGTGGTGTCCTCATCAGATTTTTTATCTTGTAATATTACTGGTACAAAAAATTAATGGGACACCAATATATTATGATAAAAAATTATTGTATTCAAACTGTTTTAACTTTGCATCCAGTAGGCTTAAAGAGACAATTTATAAAAAGATGTTATAAAAAGACTGTAACATGAGCTTGGGCTAAGCTGAGAGCAGATGATACATGTTGCAGTCTCAATCTTTAAAGATTTCAATACCTCGGCACAAAATCCAAAAACTGCAATGCTACATTAAAGCCCTCACAATTTGTCATTAAATCAAGATCAAAAACCTTTATTTTCCATATTTATCTCTATCAATACGTTGCTTACAGACAAAATAGGCAGCATTACAGGAGATAGGCAGCATTACAGACAAAAGTGTCCTTTCTCATTAAAGTGGAATATTTTGATTCAGAAAAATTGTACAGGCATACAAAAAAAGAAATTAAAGCTAGTCTTAAGCTTTTAAAGCAGTTTACTGAAAAAATTGTATTTCCCCATGCGCTCTATCAAATACGAGGAAAAACATTCAAATTTTTAAAACTTTCCTCACTGATTTTTTTTTTTAATTTGAAGTATACTGTCAAAGAGCACAGTGTTCAAGCTTTAATTTTTTTTTATTTTCATCTCTAAGCCTTGGTTGCAAAGTTGAAATAGTTTGAATACAATCATTTTTTATTATAAAATATAGGTATCTTTTTAAATTTTTGTACTAGTGCAGTAATTTTAGTTTGAAATATCAGAAAAACAAAAGTTTTGACTTTTTTTTTTTAATCAGTCATTGTCTTCTTAGACCACTTGAATGCCCCCCCCCCCAACTTTCTCTGGGCCTTCTAAAACTCCCCCCCCCCACTTTGAGAACCAATGAATTGATGATCAACAGATGTAGCAAAAATTTCTTAGTAATTATGATCTGCGAGTTATGAATGAGGCACAGACAGGTCAATCAAAGAAAATGTTGTTTTACAAAATCAATACCTGGTCATGCAACAGGACATTGTCTT
Source organism: Lycorma delicatula (assembly GCF_047948215.1). NCBI lineage: Eukaryota > Metazoa > Arthropoda > Insecta > Hemiptera > Fulgoridae > Lycorma > Lycorma delicatula. The sequence goes on along the minus strand of NC_134461.1, from coordinate 12,354,013 downwards.
TTTGATGTTTTTTATGAAACTACTAAAAATTATAACAAAGATTGGACAATAATGTACTGCAAAATGTAGTGATGGTACAAAGGTAATAACAAGACATAATAGTGGATTTCTGAAAAAATCGTTTTATACGAAGTACGTAGTGGATACACTGTTTCCTTCAGACATGCTATTGCCACAAAAAATATGCTGGAAAATCTCAAACAAATTCATTGTAAAACTTTCCAGTTTTAAAACTGTAAACTACGTGATGAAATGGACAAAAAGAAAAAAATGTCTTCTTTTCTATACAGAAGATGGTTACGGAAGGGAAGTATTAACCCAGTTATTGGAATTACAAAATGAATTAATAATATTTTTCCAGGATAAACAAACACCTTATCAATGTTTTTAAAGAATAATGAGTATATGTTGCTGTTGGCTTACTTAGCTGATGTATTTTAGCATTTAAACGACTTTAATGTGAACTTACAAGGACATGGTAAAAACATTTTATTAATGACAGACAAAGGTCATGCATGTTTCATTAAAAAGCTTGATATCTGGTTTATTCGTCTTCAAAGCAAAAATTCTGAGGTGTTTCTACTCACTTCTGATTATATCAGAAAAATTTGGACGAAGAAGACACTGTTATTCACCACAGGTTGGGTAGCATGAAGATTTAGCTCCCACCACTTGTGGGGGCTAAAACTTCTGTTGGCGGAGTATTTACTGCAAGATAAAAATGATTTCTCCAAGAGATGGGTACTGAATCCATTTAGTGAAAATTTGGTTGCAGTTGCTAAGTTAACAGATGAGATTCACAACCAGCTCATTAAAATGTCTGCTGATAAAACATTACAACTACAATTTACATCTGAAGGTTTAGGTACATTCTGGCTTGCTCATCAAATTAAGTATGGAAATTTAATTATAGAAGCATTAAAAATATTAATCTCTTTCACAAATTCTTACTTCTGTGAAAAAAGTTTATCATATATGGTTGTGCTAAAAACTAAGTATAGGAATCATCTTTTATCACTTGAAAACAATTTTGCTTTTGTGTGTGTTTCTAACATACGAGGTCTGTAAATAAAGTAATGAGACTGGTTCAGAAAAACTTTTTATTTACAATCCAATTATACATGTACTCTATCACCTTCGAAATAGTTCCCTTGGGAAGCCATGAAATGCTTCAAACGGTTTTCCCACTCTTCGTAGCAGTGTTGGAAGTCAGAAACTGGAATATCCTTCAGAAGGTCGGTTACATTTTTTTAATGTTTACTATTGTTCTAAAATGGTGTCCTTTGAGGTGTTTTTTAAAGTCGGGAACAGGAAAACGTCGCAGGAACTCAAGTCAGGTGAATAAGGTGGTTGAGGAACTACAGGAATGTTTTTCTTTAACAAAACTCATTAATTGAGAGTGCAATGTGCATTATCATGAATTAAATCAAAACCATGTTAATTTGTTTCTTCGATGGTAATGGGATTTTCCATAAGTTTTTGCCTACAGGACAGATTGTAAATCAATATGTTTACCGAGAAATTCTTGAAAGACTACGGAAAAGAGTTGCCCGCATGAGACCAGCCACCAAAGACAATCGGATGCTGCATTATGACAGTGCATCTTGTCACATTGCACTCTCAATTAATGAGTTTTTGGCAAAAAAAAACATTCTTGTATTTCCTCAACCACCTTACTCACCTGACTTGAGTCTCTGCAACCTTTTCCTGTTCTCGACTTTAAAAAAACACCATTTTGGAACAGTAGAAAACATCTTAAAAAATGTAACCGACCATCTGAAGGATATTCTGGTTTCTGACTTCCAATACTGTTATGAAGAGTTGGAAAACCGTTTGAAGTGTTGCATGACTTCCCAACGGGAACTATTTCGAAGGTGATAGAGTCAATGTACAATTGGATTGTAGATAAAAAGTTTTTCTGAACCAGTCTCATTAATTTATTTACAGACCTTGTACATCCAAGTATGAAGAAAGATTTAAATGAAAAACAAATGCAACCATCTAGTTAATTTATTTTATTTACATGTGTATTTACAAAGTTAGTAAATTTTTTAATAATAAATGATTCTTTTCTTATAAAGTGATTTCATTACTGTTTATGGGTAAAGTTGTAGGCTAATTTTGTGACCCCACAGGATGAGAAACATTTGTCTAAATGAATTGAATTTAAAGATGGCTAGGTTCAAAAATAAAAATTCTTGCCCTGACAAAGAAACAAGATCTTTCTGAATTAAAAAAAAAAATTATATATAAAATATAATATTTTTTCAGCCTCTACAAAGTACAGAATTAGAGGACACCTCTATTTTTTTATGTTCATCAAAACGTTTTCAAGCCTAAGCCCATTTTCAGTGATTTTTTTATTTATTTTAATAAATTCTACATTTGTCTACATTTACGCATTAATTTTAGCTTATTACATTTTATTTTGTAAAAAATGTTTGTTAATAAAATTTAAAAACATTTTAAAAATTCAGGACAAATATTTGTTCAGTCAAGATAACGAAAAAGTATTGCAATAACTATTAATTTATCAATATCTTATCTTCGTATGCAAACTTAAATAATTTTAATAAGAATGTCCCCATCAAATTCTATTTGCTGATTTATAAGGCTGAATTCACATTTATATGTATATATATATTTGAGAAAGCAATTTTTTTATTTTTAAATGATCTAAGATGTTCATTAAATCTATCTTTAAAGGACCTATTCGTTTCACCAATATATATCTTTTCGTAATAGTTGCATTTTATTTTATTTTACTGGAAGAATCATATTTATTTTTTACTTTTTTGTTATTTTGAATGATCTATTATATGATTATCAGAGGTTTATATATTTAATCATTACATGAATCAATCAAGTTTTCTATAATTTTATTTGTATAAGAGTATTTGATATATTTTCACTATTTTTATTTATGGGTATTAATGTAGTAATGATGTTTGTGCAGTTGAAAAATTCTGAATTATACTTTTTATATATATTACCAATCAATGATGTACAATATCCATTTTTTATCCTATTTATTTCATTATACAATTCCTGTTTATCGTTTATGTATTTTATTGCTCTATTTATCATGTTTGTAAGAATATTAATTTTTTGGGACCAAGAATGATTAAAGTTCTTATTTATAATGATTTCATTTGAGGTAGGTTTTTTATACATTCCAGTTATTATTTGATTGTCTTTATTTATTTTAATATTTACATCTAAATAATTTATTTTTCTGTTTTATATGTAAATTTTAATGTTTTATAAATGAATTTAATTTATTTAAATTTACTTCACGTTTTGTTATTTATAACCGGTTCATATGTAACCAAACTATCATCCACGTATCTGACCCATAATAAAATTTTATGTACGCGATTTATGCCATAGACTATTCTACTTCCAAATTCCTGCAGATAAATTTCTGACTTTTCAGCAGATAAGGGGAATTCCACGGGTAAAACATTTTCTTGTGTATAACAGGTTCTGTTAAATTCAAAATAATTCTGGTTACATATATTTCTAATTATTTAAAAATTTTTGGTCTTCGTTTTTTATTGAGACTGTATAATCAACAGGTGTATTTGGGTACATATTACTTATATTATTAACTTTTTATTTTATATTTTGAAGCATAAGGTTTATATGGATATAATCTGTTATGATATTTTAATTTCTTTGTATTTAACTGCGAGGTCTTTTGTAATTCTTAAAAATTTATAATTTTTTTAAGACCATTTTCATTTATATATTTATTTATATTAAATCATTGAATTCATAGATTGAAATAATAACGGGAGTTCTTGTTTTATCAGATTTAATCACTATACAATAATTTTCTTTTAATTTGTTTTTTAGTAAATATATTTTATTTTTATTTTTTAAATTATTAATTTTATTACTTATAAAATTAATTTTGCAGATATTATATTCTGAATCTATTATCGCTCTTTTTATAATTATATATATATTATTATTTGGTAATGTAAATTTAAATGAATTTGCAATTATTAATTATTCTTCACCTTGGAAAACAACTTTTGTTAGATTTACTAAATTATCATTTAAATTAAATTTATCTGATTTTTTCTGTATATTGTCAACATCTGTTCAAACTATACTATCTTTATTTCATTGTTTATTTGATTTATATTATAAATGTTATCTGTTCTATATATTGTATTTTTCTGACATTTTTTTATTTTTATCAAATCATGTATTTTTTTGTAATGTTTTTATTTCTTTTTTATATATATTAATGTTAATTTTTATAAAATCATATACATAATTGAACATATAATATTACCCAAAATTTTTAATAAATTTAAATGTATACTGTATAATTCAATGTTTATACAATTTTTCTAGAAATAAGCATATTTTATTTCTTGCTTTATTCCGAAACCTTCTGCATATGTCTTAATTTTATTTTACTGAAAACTCTTAATATTTATTTTTGCATACTCAGGTATTAGATTTAATTCCAAACATTTTTTATTGAAGTTTATTGAATTACTGATTACATAATTTCCTGTGAAAACTGTAAAACCTAAAATCTCTCTGAAATTTAAAAATGTTTTTAAATTTTATTAACAAACAATTTTTATAAAATAAAATGTAAAAAGCTAAAATTAATGTGTAAATGTAAACAAATGAATTTATTAAAATAAAAAAAAAAAACACTGAAGATGGGCTTAGGCCTGAAAACGTTTTGATGAAAAAAAAACGGTAAGAGTGTTCTCTAATTCTGTACTTTGTGGAGGCTGAAAACATATATATTATACATAGTTAGTTATTTAACGTTCAGAGGAAAAGAAAAAATGAACTATAAAAAATTTATTTTTATATAAATACACTATTATATTAAAAAAATGTTAAAATAATACACTATTATGTTAAACATCTATTTATTCATCAATATTGATTTTGTTACTTTTGAAGTACTCCTTTTCAGATAATACATTTGTGGCAATGCTTTTTCCAATCTTCAAAGTACCTCTGGAATGTCATTTCCAGTATGGCGTTTAGCTCCTTCAACGATTCTGTCTTTATCTCTTCAATGTTGGTAAAACATTGTCTTTCATGGTTCTTTTCGGCTTGGGGAATAGTAAGAAGTCACAGGGAGCCATATCTGGTGAATATGCAGGCTGCGGCATCGTAACGGTGTTGTTTTTGGCTAGAAATTCATGAACAAGCAGTGAAGTGTGAGCAGGTGTATTATTGTGGTGCAATTACCATAAACTGTTTCACCACAAATCTGGGTGTTTTCTTTAGATTGCTTCACACAAATGGCAAAAAACTTCTGGCTAGTAATCCTTACTGACTTTGACAGTGATTTGGCAATTGTCCATTATCATTTTCTTCACTTTTTTTGATATTGTCATCGGTTGTTGATGTGCTAGGACATCTAGAACGCTCATCTTCTTTATGGCCCTCTTGGAAACATTTGAACCACTCATAAACACTTGTTTTATTCATAGAAGAATCGCCAAAAACAACATTCAACATTTCTAATGAGGTGCTGCACTCGATTCCATTCTTAAAGGTAAGTTTAATGCAAATTCTTTCTTCTATTTTTACCACAAGATAAAAATTGCCCACCATACCAAAACATGTGTAACCTTTTTGACAGCCAACAATAAACAAAACATCTAATATAGCTACCAATGTAAACATATGTTACGGACAAATGGATTTACAGTCTGGGAAATTTAAAAATTATTCGTATATTTTTACCAGACCTTGTCGTACACAACTTCAACATGTGATTTTTGTATGATGTTGTGTATGAAAATAATAAAAATGGTTTGTATCATGGTTACACATTGAAAGACAAACTTTTTGTAAGATCAAATAAATATTTTTTTTTTAACTTTTAACGTAATGTAATGAAATGTATTAGAAATAACGAAAATGAGCGGCTGAATGTAATAATAGGAAGAGAAAAGATTACGGAGGTAGAAGAATTTTGTTATTTGGGAAGTAGAATTACTAAAGATGGACGAAGCAGGAGCGATATAAAATGCTGAATAGCAAAGGTGAAACGAGCCTTCAGTAAGAAATATAATTTGTTTATCAAAAATTAATTTAAACGTCAGGAAAAGATTTCTTGAAGTATATGTTTGGAGCGTAGCTTTATATGGAGGATAAAAACTTGAACGATCGGAGTACCTGAGAAAAAGAAATTAGAAGCTTTTGAAATGCGGTGCTATAGGAGAATGTTAAAAATCAGATGGGTGGTTAAAGTGACAAATAGATGAAGAAAGAAACATTTGGAAAAATATAGTTAAAAGTAGAGTTAGACTTATAAGCCACATATTAAGGCATCCTGGAATAGTCGCTTTAATATTGGAGCAACAGATAGAAGGAAAAGATTGTGCAAGCAGGCAACGTTTGGAGTATGTAAAACAAATTGTTAGGGATGTAGGATGTAGGGGGTATACCGAAATGAAACGACTGGAATTGGATAGGGAATCTTGGAGAGTTGCATCAAACCAGTCAAATGACTGAAGACAAAAAAAAACTTTTAACACAAATTAAACATTTATATCAGTCTGAATTAAGTACAAACAAATGCACATTCTACTAATTTAAGTGTAAAATCATTAAAAAAATAAAAATAACATTTTCCAACATACCTAATTTCAAGTGCAAGGAAAAGAAATATCTTATTAAAAGACACTAAACTGTTAAAAAAACTCCACTCCACCAATGAAAGGCAGAGGCACTCCACCAATGAAAGGCAAAACTCCACTCCACCATTCTGAATGAAAGGCAGAGCCTTTCATTCAGAATTCAAATCCTAGTCAGGCGTGGTGTTTTTCTTAACTACAAAATAAATAGGTAAAATAATAAAAGTAAATAACCATGCATCACTGAAAAAAATGCTTGTTAATGTTTTATTTTATCTTATTAATTAACTTTACATTGTTTCTCATCTTTTTACTTTAATCTTACAGAATTTTTTTTTGATAGCGTAACAAGACCGGTATAATGATCCTGAGTAATGGATTCCTGCTAATTAAGAAGAAAGAATAAAATAATGGGAGGAATCCAGAAAGGGGCTAAAAGGATCCATTTTAGTAAAGTTAACAGGTCCATTCAACAATCGTCCTTTGTAATAATGCCTGCTGACACGCCTAAACAGATGTTGTTCTGTGGGAAAGGTAACTGGACCAGGGTAGGAATCTCATAGCAAAATGTGAGTGTGGATGATCATTCTCATACTTCGAGTTGGATCCGGTTTTGCAGGTAAAGAGAATAGGAGTGTAAATACTCCGGGGAAGACCAGTTGATAGTCAGTCTGTGAGAGAGTGCTACAATAGAATTCTAAGTGAGGAGTTATTATGTGAGTTTGAAGCAAGAGCATTCCGCAAGGAGGTCAGTGAAGGAGCAAATTTCTAGTGTGACATGTTTCACGCGATTAAGCTGATGTCACAAATAATTCCAGTGCGGACAGTACATAAAAACATGAAATGGTTTGTTAAGTTGCTATTAGACTATAAGTGAAAGAGATCATATAGTAAATTTCATTCATAAAAGTGTTAGGATAGTTTTATTTGTGAACAGTAAAGGTATTTGCATAAAAAAGAACTTTAAACTTGTCTTATCTATTGTTGTTAATATAAGGGTAGTGGTTTAAAGTGTTAAGATTAGCAGTCATGCTAATGTCTTTTGTCAACAGGACTGGATTCTGGTTTTCAATATTTAACTACCTGTAAATAAATCCCGATTGCTTTAAATTCAGTTTTGAATGTAATCAGTGTTTTTTTATTATTACTGACATTATTATTATTATTATTGCTGTTGTTATTACTATGATTATTTGTTTATTATTGACATCTATTATTATTATTATTGTTTGCTACTGTCATTATTGTTACTATTATTATTGTCAGTTATTATTGATTTGTCTTATTTCATTTATGTTCTTAAACTACTAAATTGTAATTATATAAACATTTTCAATTGTCAATCTCTCAATATCCTGATCGAGCTGTGAACACACGACAATCGTATTATTGTTAATAATGAATTAAGTACTAATGAATCTATTCTTGATGAAAACTGTCTGAGACTATAATTTTAATTTATTATGTTTCAATATTAAAGTATTTTTGGAAAAATATTCAAGAAAACTAGTCGGGTAGGTTTAGGTAAAAAATAATAAACATTCCTCATTCAGAAAGGCCTTAAGCTCATGAACTACAGTGGTCTCTTAATGTAGCTTTTCAGAATTTCATTTTATTTCTATAACACAACAGGTTTCTTGCCCTTTTATTTCACGTGAAAAACATTATTTTTTAATAAAAAAATGTAATATAAAAGAATGAGATAAAAATATAAAATAACACCTTCATGCCCAGATTTCAAATATTCCTTTTTATTAAATATACTAAAATCAAATTTAAGAAAATTTTATCTTCAAACTAAAAAGAAAAGGCAAAGATAAACAAACTTGAAGAAACAAACATAGTCTATCATGAAATTTTCATTTACTTATTAACTGTATCTAATCAAATAACAGTGAAAACTAAAAATGTGGTTTGATTAAAATCTATAATTTTCTGATTAAAATAATTTACAATTAATTTGTTAATATGTGTAATGATTTTATAAACTGAAGAAGGTGACAAGATAAAGAAAAAAAGAAGCAATTCTTGTGCCCCAAAAAAGGCTAAATTATGTGTTTATCATCTGCATTGTAATTTATTTAAAGAATAGCAAAAACAGACTGGAAAATGATGAAACTTTTTTAGGGGTTAAATATATTTAAGGGCAGATTTTATAACTATAATTTAAGTGTTTTTAAACATTTTTTCCAAGGGTCAATTTCCATGACAGCAATTTTTTTTTTTAAATTGTTATTTTGGCTTCCACAGTTACGAATTATTTTTGTGAACTATATATTTTAATACTATGATAGAATATAACGTATGATCTTTTTAATCAACAGTGGGACACGAATATGAATTTCAATTAAAACCGCTGGCAATTAAATGCTTGTTGGAAGAGCATCAATGTATTTCACTGCAAAGTGGCTACATAAACAATGCATAATCATAATAAATAGTTAAAAAAAAGCAAAAAAAAAATTCCTATTTACTGCAAGATCAAATATCAGTTTAAAAAAGAACTTAACTATCTGGAAATTTTACAAAATACTTAATTGGATAAAAACTATTCTTACATATACTTAAACATTAAATTTGTGTAAAAGCTATTAACAAAGTTACCCATCGTAAAAAAATGTATAATCAGAAGAATGGCTGAAAGACAACACTACTTTAAATGGTCTTAATTACGATAGGTTTTCTTCAAATACATTGATACTTTCAATGATACTATAAAAAAAGAAGGTTTTATATATAGTAGTATAAATTTTTTTTCTTTCAATTTAGTGGTTCATGAATTATTATGGTTCAGAAACAAGATTTTTCTCTTCTGTTGAATATTATAATGATTGGTGAATAAGTACACTAGAATCAATTTAGATTTATTGTATTCTAATAGATTCTGGGTCGACCAGGTTTATGGCTAATAGAGAATTTTAAAAATAAAAACAATTTGGAATATAGAAAATCATTTGTTGAATAAATATTATTAGGTCAGGTTTTATTATAACAAAAGGATGTTTAAAAATGATTAAATAACGTTAATTATTTTCTGAATTGTATTATAATGGAAATGTTTTATTCTATACTAAGAAATAGTAATAATGTATAATACAACTGTTATTTCATGTATATTATTCGTAATAAAAACAATATTATAATAAGAATAATTCTAAATAATAATAATAATCAAATATTAAAAATTGATATCATGCTATTAATAATTACGTAATATAATTATCTTAAAAAAATAAACAAACATCTAATAATTATAATAGCTCTAATATATTAATGAAATTTTACATCATTACTTTCAACCAGTGCTTGCTTGTAATTGTACTCTTTTCAACAATAAAAAATTATATGTACAAAAGTGACAAAAAAATATTTACATTGAAAAATAAAAAGTATCTAGCTGCTAATATAACAAATTTAAACCGGCAATATTAGAAGAAACTGAATTAATAAGTCCTTACTGATGACAGTGTAATTTAACCCATCATGCATTAACATTGTTTATTTATCCTTTATAACACTTCACACACATTTATATATAAAGCATACATTTATAAAATAATATCTTACAAAAGAAAAAACTATACTTGTGCCTATAAATATAGTATTATTTTGAAGAATTTATCTACCGCACTTGTATTACCACAAAATATAATTGTCATCAATAAAAATATTACTGAATCAAAGTTTTTGTTTTGTACGTACATAAAATAATTATAAAAAGTTCCATTCAGTCTATTTTTATTTTTTAATATAATATAATTTTCTATAATACAGAATCGTTCAAGTTTTTTTATGAATAAAAAAAACCCAAATCAAAAAACTACCTAACATATAATAACAACACCACAGTTGCTTCAGTAATAATAATAATTCAGATTCGATTAGGTGTAACAATTCATGTTGAACGTAACGCAATATTTATTTCTTTAACCATTTTAATTCTGTGTAACATCTTTAGTAATGGTTCTTTTCCTAAAGCCATAGTTGAATACCAAACAGGGCTGTCTGGAACACAAGATCTTTCTGGTAATAAATAGAATACATCATTTCTCGTCTTAACACTCTCTGGACTGAAAAATAAAAAAATAAAAATAAAATTAACTTTTTCAAAAACCATTTATGATAAAATCACTTAAAAGCAATATTGTACCTACCAGCAGGTGGGAAAAAATTAACATTAATAGCTCCGCAATACAAGCCTAGTGATTAATTTGTCATCAGAAATCAGCTGATTTCGAAGTCAAGAGTTCTAAGGTTCAAATCCTAGTAAAGGCAGTTACATTTATATATGGATTTGAATACTAGATTGTGGATACCGGTGTTCTTTGGTAGCTGGCTTTCATTAATCACAAACCTCAGGAATGGTCGACCTGAGACTGTAAAAGACTATACTTCATTTACATTCATACATATCATCCTCTGAAATAATACCTTACAGTGGTTCCGAAGGCTAACCAGAAAAAAAGAGGTGAATTGAATTTTTCTTACTACTGAACAGTTGTGCTGCATGAAGTTTAGCATTATTATACAAAAGTACAACCACACTGGATAACAAGCAAAGTTTTTTATTTGAATGGTATGTCAAAGTTTCTGGAGGGTTTCAAGTATAAATAACTGGTCTGCATTCCAGAAAGATAATCAACAAGATATTTGTAACTCCAGAAAACTGAACTTTTGTCACAGAAGGTGGGTTGTTAAAATTTTTTTTTACTTTCAGAGTCGATGAGTGTTTCCTTTCATTGACTATTGTTTGACTCAACACTTTGGTAAGAAATCCTGGTTTTATCCACAAAAATGATACGATCAAATAGCCCAACCCTTTTGTTTTCAAAATGCTACAAAAATTTTGAGCTGAAGCTATGTGTTTCTGCTTGTGGGTAATCATTAAGATTTTTGACACCCACCTCACACATAATTTTTTATAACCATGTTTCTCTGTCACAATGTTGTAAACTACTGGAAGTGAAACATTAGGAAACCGAATAGACAATTTGAAACTGTAAAATACCAACCATATTGAACTTTCGTATTCACTTTTCCCATTAACTCATTTATCATCTCTTTTGATCGATTGTTATATTCTTCAATATGAACGGTTATTCGTCCTATAAACAAACAATAACCTGACTAACTTTGACCATAAACCTCACAAAGTTGCTTGTGAATTTCAGCAGGACAAATCTCATTTTTGGCAGGATAATCTATTATAGCCCTTCTAGAAGCTGGATATTACATGATACTGAAACAAGCACATATACAATCTAATTTTGCTGCTAGAGTTACTAACAGCAATTTAAAAAAAAAAAACATGGCTTGTAGAATCTTTTAGATAAAAGGCAAACATACTACCATATATTCATCACAGAGATCGATAAGATAATGTTGCACAACAATCTCCATACATTAAAAATAATGAATTAACTTTCAAGTTGAGTGAAACATTTGAGGCCCCTATGTAGCAGAAGTATCAATATCTATATCTGAAGAGGGTCCAATGATTATAACAAGTGCGATCTTATCATAGGAATGAGTTTCCCATAATACAAACAATGGTTGTTATAGATAACAAACTTATCAACTATTAACCTCATCTTGATTTTTCCAAATGAAAATATATTATTTCTCCTTTTTTATATTCAATCATTACTCATATTCTAATGGACAAAGAATTTGATAATTATGTTTTTTATTTTGTAGAGAAAGTCAAACCAACTGGAGTACGGATGATATGTTGTATTTCTCAAATAAGCGAACTTTTCTTTAAAACAAATTTGTGTAAATAAATATATTGACTACATAGATGATTTGAAGACATTTAACAATTTTTGGCTGTCATCTTAGCTTACTGGATAATTCTAACATAATAATAATAATACACCTCCTGTATTATCTAAATCTTTTCATTCAAGAAAATCAGAAAATTTAGTTTTTTTCAGCATTCTAGACATTCTTCGCTCACACTTGGTAGTAGTCTATGTTATTATTTCTCTGCATCCTTTTCTTATTTTTATAAAAGTAAAAATACTACATAAAAATAATAAAAATACTGCTACATTCTACATTTTACAGTACCTTCAATAGCTCATTAGCAACCTCCTCAATGTTGTGAATTTTCACTCTACCATCCTGAGCTATGGTACTTCCTTTCATTCAAGAGAAACCCCACATAAAAATTTATACTAAGAGAGGATAATGTGCTTCTGAGATTTATAAAAAGACTACAGTGAACCAGGCCCTTTCAATAATATTGATTTTATTTAGCAATTGAAAAGGATTTTCTTATTGGCTAATGAATTTTTTTCAGTGAAGAGATGATCCAGTTATCTATCACTTCAGGTTGCCTGATTCTAGGAAGAAGCTGTATTGTTCTGTACTGGTTGGAATTGCAAGGCTGAGGTAAAACTACCCGCCACCATTAACTGTAAGATTCAATCTGAAGCCTGAGCTGCAATAGCCAGCCTGGATGAAGATTACGTTGTTTAAGTCAACTAATCTCTGGTTCCTTGGATGCATTCCAGAGATTTCTGTGGTATCTTGGTTTGCTGTTAGTGTTTTTGGCTGTCGGCAGCGTGTGTATCTTCTGAGAGTTTCAAGACATGCTAATTGCATACTGTGGTTGCTGTTAAGCATCATTTGTTGACTTGATATTTGCTCCTCATTTGCAGTGTATAAGACAGATTTTTGCAAACATGTACCCGCCTAACTGCAGTGAAGAGGTGGTAACGACTTCTGGTCATACGCCCCTGTAATGAGTAAGGGAATACGCCCTGCTAATCCTATTCACATTCTTTTCAGAACGAGGGCTGTAATCCGTAGTTATTTTATAACTGATCCAGAAGCGGCTAAGAGGTATAAAGAGTGACAGGAGAATATCTTAGGTCTCCAGCTGCCTGTGCTTGCTGCAGGTAGTCATCACACTTGTGGGCTTGCCTGTAATAGAAGTAGGTGGAAGACAGCAAGAGTTTTCGTTAAACATGGCTAGTCAGGTCAGGAGATCTCCGGCCATGGAAGAACCTGATTTTTTTGAGGTAATAGTCAGCAAGTCCAATTGGAAGAGAAAACCAAAACCTGTGCCTTCAACCTCCTTGGAGGATAAATGCTCAGATATGGAGACAGGGACACCCACCTGGGTTAAACCCAATCTGGCAGTAGAGGAATTTAGAAAAGCGAAGGGCAAACCTGGCAGTTCTGCCCCGCTGGTCAAGGTAGCCTATGGCGACTTGGACTACCTCATTGGTTTCTTGGAGCTCCCCGGCAGCATCGGCTCGGGTGGAAAGAAGACAATTCTTCCTTGCCTGGCTAAGATGAGAGGTGCTTTCTGCTTTGGCAGGGTATGACTCTGTCCTCCAAGCCCTGCAAAAAAATCAGCTCCTGCCCTAGCACAGCCTAGGCACTATGCTGAGGTTGTCTGCGATAAGAGAGAAGCCAGCCAGGCCAAAAAACCAGAGGTCTTGTTCGTAAACAAGCCAGAGGGTTCAACCAAAATGCTGATTTCAAGAAGGACTTTCAGGCTGCCCTTTGTGACAGCCGAAAGGACCTTAAGATTAAGGACATAAAAGAGACCAGCAAAGGTCTAGTTGTGTTAGCGGATAATAAGGAGACAATCCAAATCATCCAGGACTCCAGTAAAGAAGTTTGAGGTCAAGGTTGACCTTAAGCACAGTCATAGGCCCCATGTCATAATCTATGACATAGACCGCAGTCTCTCTGACCCTAATTAGGGATCAAAACATCTACTTGGACGCGGCGGCAATCAAGAAGGAATGTAGGCTTGTCTTCCAGACAGGAAAGCATGATGTCCCATGGTATCATGGAGTTTTCAAGTTAGGCGCGGTCTCTTCCATAAGCTCTTGTCTGAGGGTAGAGTTTTTCTGGACTTCGCATCCTGTTGCATCAAGGAGTACCTTGATGTACAGTGATGCTTCAAATGTTGTCATTTCAGCCACAGGGCCAAATTCTGTTGTTAAAATTATGCGTCGGTCTGCGTGCATTGCAGTGAAGAGGGCCACAAGTGTGGCGATTGCCTGCATAAAAAAAGAGGCTTCGACCTGCGTTAACTGTAAAAGGATGCGCATGAGTCATAGGCACTCTGTAAATAGCAAGGAATGTGGTTGTTACAAGACAGCAGTCAAGATTTATTTCAACTCTCTCGATGGTTAGATTTGGTCAACTAAATGCCCAGGGTGCCTATGTAGTCAAAGTTGAGGTCGAAAAAGGAGCCTTGATGTTGTTCTGCAACACCTGTACGTGGTCAAGGATGATCTGCCAGGTTTTCCAGGTTGGAAGAAGTTTTTCATTGGTGACAGTAAATCCGCCGTTCTGTGGAGCAAGTCTTTAGATAGCGTCTTCATACAGGAAGCCTCTGACATGCATCACGTTGTTGTCAAGCTTACCGTGGATGGCCTGGGCCTAGTTGTTGTTAGTTTGTACTTTCAGTACACGGATCCCACCGAACAACATTTGGAAAAATGGGATAGAATTGTTAGGCTGGTAGCAGGTCGTCCAATTCTTATAGGTGCTGATGCAAATGCCAAATCACCTCTTTGGCACAGTGGGATCACAAACGACGGTGGCAAACTGATCGAAGGTTTTATCGCGCAGCATCATTTTGATGTTTTTAATGTAGCCAGCGAATTGCCTACTTTCACCGGTGCAGTTGAATTGCAGAGGGCCTTCCGTGGTACCAACATCAATGTTTACATTGGTAAGAACATCCCTGGTAGGATTCAGAACTGGTATGTAGTCGTTGATTGCGCGAGTAATCATTGACTAATAGTTTTTGATGTAGTAGGTGGGCTCCCTATATATCTATAGGGAGTACATCCCTGTTCAGTAGGGGTGCTTCCTGCACAGGTGGGTGGAATGGCCTATGTTGGCCAAAGGTGGTGACAAGGACCCCACTGTTCTTCTTACTGGCCTCTGATGCTCTTGCCTGTAGTAGGTAAGGCTTTTGAGAAGGTTTTGTACCTCCTCATTAATAGTAGGTTGACTTGTAACCATATGCTGATGGATGACCAGTATGGTTTTCGTCCTGGCATGGGCACGGAGGATGCTATTCTTAGAGTAATGGATTTGGCTTAGACCAGCGAGTGCAAGTATATACTCGGTGTCTTTTTGGACATATCTGGGGCCTTCAATAACTTGTGGTGGCCCTTTGCCTTGTTTCAGTTGCAGCAGCGTGGCTGAATGCACAAGACTCTCTCGAGCTATTTCAGCGACAGAACCGTTGTCCTTCATGACGGCGGTTTGGAAGTAGGAAAGACCCTGTTAAAAGGTTGTCCACAGGCCAATGTTTTAGGTCTATTTGTCTCGGTTGTTGAGTTCAACTCTCTAGTGAGGTTGCGAATGCCCAGTGGTTGCCGCATAATGGCTTATGCTGATGATGGGTTGCTGTTGGTTGAGGGTAATTCATGTGCTGAGATAGAACTCATAGCAACACAGGCATGCGAGGTACTAAGGTTGTGGAGTCTTCAGCATAAGATGGTTTTCAGTGTGAAGACCACTATGATGCTTCTTAAAAGTTGCCTAGTCGTCACCCACGAGTTGTGATGGAGGGCCTTCTGATGAGGTATTTTACCATTCGAAAATATATGAGTGTCATCCTTGATGAGAGGCTTCAATTCTGGGAGCACCTTCAGTTTATCGCAAGGAAGGCTGTAGATGCCTTCTTTGGCGTTCGTAGAGTCATCCACCTGATTGGGGGTTGAATTACCATACCATATCATGCATGTTGTCTTTACAAAGGTATCTGCAAGGCCATAATGCTGAACAGTCAACATTGTGTGCCCGTCTAGGCCCAATGTTTACAATTCCAATGTAATAAGGACATTTTATTGCGAACCCAGCATATTCTATTCTTAGCTATTGTCAGAGACTACAGAACTCTCGAGAGAGGCAGTCTCTGTGATTGCCGGCATAAAACCCATTTACATTTTAGCTATGGAATGTAGCAAGTGATATGTTTCTAAGAAGAGAGGCTTTCTTACTTCTGGGCAAATGCAAGAAATTGAATACAACGTAACTCTTGGCAAGTTAGGTGGTACAATTCTTCTACTGGTCAATACATGCATGGTATATGTCCAAATGTTAGGGAGCTGCGAGCAATTAGATGGGTTTTCCCCAATTGGTACACAACTCAATTCCTTTCAGAACATGGTACTTTCAGAAATAGTTTGGCTAGCTTTGGTTTGACTGATTTGGGCTTGTGCCCTTTCTGTAGGGTCAATGATACTGCGGACCATGTCCTTTATGTTTGCCCCTGGTATGAGGCTGAACGTACCAGAGTTCAGTAAGGTATGGGTAACCATGCAGCCATGAGGTGTAGTGTTGTTTTGATGAGGGCAGTTGTGAATGAGCAAACATTACTGTTGGTGGGATGGTGACTCCACTGCTGAGGGCATGGATTCCCATGCAGTTGTGAGGTATGGTGGCATCTCGATGATGGTAGTAAGTGAAAGTAAATGTCATGCTGGACTCTGCGATGGAGTTGAGTAGGAGTAGGAGGTCTGTCTGCCTCTCCCTGGTAGACCAGACCGGAGTCCATAAATGAAACCAAGTCAGGTGTTAACTGAAAGTTTGAGTTCACTAAGGGAACTAGGGATAAATTTTGTTGCTGCGAACAACATTTTTTGGTGGTATGTTATTTATTCAATTACCTGGAATATTATAAGATATTTACGCACAAATTGGCTCTGTAAAGTGTAGAACTAGGTGCTGGACTCATGCTGCCGTGAACTAGGTTAACTAGTTCAGAGGGCAACGATGTAGGATCAAGATGTCCGGATGAAGCCTGCAGCAAAGCCAAAAGCCGAGTTTATAAATCACTGATGTACATGTCTACTGAGACATTTACATCGGTGGCATCCTAACGAGGTCTGGCTTATTACTACGAGATGTAAAAGTTAGAGGGTGAAAGATGACTCCCGTTAAATCCCATCAATCCTAGGAACAGGGGGTGGTGGTGATGTGGCAAACGAAAGCATCACAAGGTGGGTCTTCCCCTATGGGGTTGGGATGTTTAAGTCGACTTCAGTACATCATATTTCTATCAAATAAATAAAAGAAAAACTTTTTCTATCATATTATTTAACACAAGTATAGAGTAAGTAGTCAGAAGCACACTTTTTATAACAGAAATAGCCTTATACAAAAATGAAGTAAGAAAAGAAAGGGAAAAATAATAATAATGAAAATAAAAAAGAGGGGTTATAATACTATTACCCAGTATGAATAATCAAAACTGATAGCATGTTCCATGCTTGCACATGCATATTAAAATATAACCACATGTGATGAAATGTTTACCTTTTGTTTTTTTATTTTATGGTTTAGATAACCTCTGTAACCTCATGTATACATTTATCTTTTGGAAAAAAAAAGGTAGGAATTAATTGCAAAACCTTTTCCCAGCTATGTCGGTCAAGTTATGCAATTTGACCGACAGCTATGTCGGAAAAATTAGCTGTCGGTTTTCATTCTTGAAAAAACTTTCTGGCTATGAAAGCATTTTTTTAAAATGTGAACTTCAATAACTGGGAGAAAGAAAAAATAAAATGTACAAATGCGTTACAAAATATTAACAAAAAATGTTCAGTACGCCAGCTTCAGCTATTTCTTCATCAACAAATTAAAAAAAAAAAAAATGTATAGTAATAAATTTTAGTGCTTTTTTTTTCGTTTCATTCTGATCACTACAGATCATGCTAGCATAGTTTTGACTTTTTCTTTTCCCGATAAATTTTCATTCTTTTGCTCTGTTCTTTTCCGCCTTTCTTCCATCTATTTATTCAGGTTTAAACCCTTCTTTTTCTTTGTCTCTGAAAACTTAGATTCTCAAATCACTTTTCTAAATTTATCTCTGTTTTTACACCTATCCTTAGAAATGTATAATGTTTTTAGATCTGTTTCTATTTCTTTAAACCAGTTGGTCTTTGTGGCTCTGTTTATGTAAAAATTAAATATTTGCTTTGTCAATCTTTGTTCATCCTGCATAAATGTCCATAAAACTGTAATCTTCTTTCCAGATTAAGTCTCCCTATTTTTTCTGTAAATTTCATTTCACATTTTTAAATTTTAATGTTAAAATTTTTTTTTTATTAAATGTAAAATTACTTGTTTCATTACATTTAAATATATTCTTTTTAATTTTTGAAGCCAAGATGCTAGTAAAATAAAACAATAACCAACATTTTTAATATTAATATAATAGCATCACAATTTTGAAATGAACCTTTAGAAAATTTAGGGGATCACATATCAAGGGGCTTTTTTTAATGATTAAAATATTCACTAAAATTGATTTTAAATAAATCAAAATTAAAAAACTTTTTCGATTTAAAAAAAAAACTGGAAGCTTCCCCATCAGGGTTGGGTAGTATTAAACTAGTCTAGTGACTTTATTAACAAAATATATTTTGAGTATTAAAAATCTGAAATTGAGAAAATTTTTTCTATTTTGGGCTCCCATAATCAAGGGAAAAAATAAATATGAAATTAATTTTTAATAAAACAATCCCTAAGTGATGATAATAAATTTAAAACAAATTAAAACTGTTTAAAAATACAAATATGCAGTCATAAACAAAAAAAAAACAGAATTGTAATTTTCTAGGAAGAGGTGAAAACTTTTGCCAACTTTTTTCAAGAAATAAATTTTTGGCAATTTGTGATCTTGATTAAAAAAACCTTCAACTTATGTAAGAAATTTTTTTTTTGCCTTAAGTGCCCCAGTAAAGATTTGGAATTTTATTTTAGCCAAAACACCACCACTTTTTTCCAATTTTTGCAAAAATTTATACGTCCTGCCAAAGGTAGTACCTGTCCATCAAGTTTGAAGAAAATCAGTAACGGGGTCCAGAGTTATAAGGCCAAATAATGTCCAACATATGCACAAACGTCATACAACAAAAATATATATTTTGGACTGGGAGCATTGGAATAAAAATTTTTTTTGGATTATTTACAATTTATTTTGACCAATCTTTATCCATTGCAGCAGCAGCATCACTACAGCCAAGAAAGTAAAAGAATAAAAAAAAGTTTTTTTTTTTTAATAGGGAAAATACAACATGTCCACGTTTAACAAGTGGGGCACCCAAAAGATATTTTTTTATCTATCACACAATAACTGTTCCCCTGCACTTATGTATTCTTTTCTTATGCACTAAGGTTCTTTTCTTGTTGCAAATCTTATATCAGGTGATTCAAAAAGGAATTCACAACTTTAAAAGCATATAAAAATTTATTTGGATAACTTACAGATTCGGTTGAGGTCTAATTTCATATCAAAACAAAGTATTAACTCACACAGTTCATTAGTAAAATATTTGCCATCAGCACTGTCACCAATGTTGTTAAAAATGTATACATTGAGGCAGAATGTGCTCGCTGTGTGTTTTGGTTTCACGATTGGCAATCGGCAACTGCAATTCAATGTAATTTTCATGGAGTATTATAGAGAGTCTCCTATAAGGCATACAATCTACTCGTGGCACCAAACCTTCATTGAGACAGATTGTTCTATTAAACATACAAAATCATCAGGACATCCGCATGCACCTGAAGCTGCTGTGGAACAACTCTGAGAAAGTTATGCACGTAATCTGAAGAAATCAACTTGACGTGCATCACATGAGACTTGCATTCCTCAAACAACTGTTTGGCATACACTAAGTAAACCATTGCACTTGAAACCCTACAAACTAACCACGGTTCAATAAATTACAGATGACGACAAAGTTGCTCGGCTGCAGTTTTGTATGGAAATGATGGATAGAATCATGGACAATGTAATTTTTAATGATGAGTCAACATTTCACGACAGTGGTGGGGTGAACCACCATAACTGTTGCAGCACATTTGAAACAGTTCTAAGGTCAATGTTTTTTGTGCCCTAAGTAAACAAATACTGTATGGCTTGTTCTACCAGGAGGCAACCGTAAATGATATCGGTTTGTCTGGACATGCTTCAAAATAATTTTTAATTCCTCAGTTGGACGATGATGATCAAGATGGATTCCTATCGGTAAGTCCAGGTGTCACCTTACTACTGTCTAGAGTCTGAGATTTTCTTGATATTCGATTCCCACATTGGTGGATCAGTTGTGAAGGTCCGATCGCATGACCACCTTGCTTCCCAGATTTGATCTTGCTAGAGTTTTTCTTGTGGGTTTCATTAAAGATCGGGTTTATGTACCGCCTTTGACTGCTGATTTTGTTGAGCTAAGACTTCAAATTAACACTGCAGCTGCAGAAGTAATGCCCGACTTGCTGGTTACAGTCTGGAATGAAATCGACTTCAGGTGGGATGTATGTTGCATTACAAAAGGAAGTCATAACGAACCAAAGTGTTGGGTGACAAACTAGATATATTTTTCTATAAAATGAGACCTAAACCAAACCTTTAAGTTATCTAAAAAATTTTTGTACGCTTTTAAAGTTGTCAAGTCATTTTTAAATCACCAGTATATAAAGCCGGAAGTCTATCTGTAGGTTTGTTTGTAATAGCATCATGTGAGAACCAGCCGACTGATTACTTTCAAATTTGTAAGGTATATTTGTGTTATTCCAGGGAAGGTTTTACACCATACACCAAGGCCCTAGGCCCCTTGGGGATGAAGTTGTGAATTAGGGATATTCATTATTAAAGAAAAAAAAAATTAATCTTTTTGCTTCATTATTATATTTCTATCCCCATGGCAATAGAAATAAGTTATGAATTTTTCTTTGTCAAAGGTGCGTCTAGTTTAGTTACCATAGTTATTACTATGTGTCTACTATTGTGTCTTTTATTATTTTAGTTTCTTTTTTAAATTTCTATAAGGCACGATTACTTTAATTGTTATTTATCAGTATTATTCTCACAACCATGAGGATAACAAACATTGTGGGTGTCAGGGAGCAGAGCCCTGACTTGTCTGGCCAGACAAGAATGGCAAGAAAACTGAGCCCTGGGACAGAGCTAGGGTGGGCCTCCCAGGGGGAGCCCTGGGGTCAGTATGATGATGAATTTTTCGATTTTCACAAGGTGTTTTATATATATATATATATATATAAAATTTTACTGATAATAATCTTTTTGTGATTCATAATATTCCTCTGTACTGTTAAATTATATCTTAAATACTATTAATATAAATTACCTAGTGCAGCATATTGAGATAAGTCATTTCTTACCTTAATTATACCATGAAAGTGCTTTCGTAGGATCCCGCATTCTTAGTCATGATTGAATATTTAATTAAGCTGCATATTAAAAATAGTAAAATAATGAAAATATCGGTTGGTATAAGACAGTCTCTCTCTTAAACACTGTCTCACAATAATTTATCAAACTGAAATTTTGTTTGCCTATATATGTAATATTTTTCTAATATATTTAATTTTATGTCATCTTTATTCATTTCTAATATTTCTAAATTTGTCTTTATATTAAATTTTTATTATTATATGTTCTGTATATAGATAAACCGAATTATTTTTGTAACTTTTATAATGTTCAAGAAATCTAGTTTTAAAGCATCCATTTGTTTTTCCTATATAAATACTATCACACTAATTACATTTAGTTTTATAAATTCCATACAGACTGTTTATTTTATCATGTGGTTATTCGGTTTGTATGCTGGTTTAAATATTTCTTTATTGTAAGTTTTAGTAATGTTTTCACTGATATTAATATATAATAAATACTTTATGTATATGTTTTCACTTTTTTGTGTCTTATTATGTATTGGTTCTAAGGTAGTTAATTATTTTGTTTGATATCTTCTTTTTATAAACATTATTAATTAATGTAGTATCATATTTGCTATATGTTTCATGATGTTTATTTTATTATTTAAGTTTTCTTTGTTATTATGTGTGTATGTTACTGCTCTGCTCTATTAATCATATTTGTTTAAGTGTTAATTTTATGAGACCAAAGGTGATTTGGTTTTTTTTTTATGAATTATTATATTATAATATGTAGGTTTTCTATATACTGATGATTTTCAATTTGGGTGTCCTTGTTTACTTCGATAGTGACATATAAACTTTAAAATTCTCTTATCTGTTTTTAATGTGAATTTTAAATTTTCATAAGAATTTAATTTCTTTAATATTAGATCATTTATTCATCATCATTAGTTGAATTTTTATTACTGGGTTATATATATATATATATATATATATATATAATGAGAATATCATCAATATAGCGTGTCCACAATAAATCTTTATATGTATGAGAGACACTATGTACTAATTTACTCTCAAAATATGTTAATATATTTCTGACTTAATTGGTGATAGTGAAAATCCCATAGGTAAGGTATATTTTTGTGTACAGTATTTGTTATTAAATTCAAAAGAGTTCTGTTGACATATATTTCTCATAATAGTGGTTAATGAATTTTTTTGGATCTTCTTGGTTACTTTTTAATTTTTTTTTTCTTTATGGTACGGTCTATAGATATGCTAAGATACATGTTAGTTATGTCTTCATTAACTATTCCAGCGTCTTTACATTTAAACTTTTTTATTCATTTACTAATTTGTACCCATTTTTTACATTAAATATATTAGATAAATATAGTTTTTCCTAAGAATTTTATCTACTATTTTGGATACAATATAACAAGGGGCATTTTTAAAATTGATCAAATGTTGCATAGGGATATTTTATTTATACATTTTTGATTATATGGTTAACTTAGGGACAACTGGTTTAAAATATGTTATATTTTGGAGAGCTGCGTTTAGGATATCTTTGATTGTGGTGAACCACATGCTGGTATTCCACACTCTGCAATGGAATGCGGCAAAAAGATACCGCTAGTGTCCACTTTTCTGCTATTAAAAATTCAATCGCTACATACTGTTTTAGATATGTTCACATACTAAGTGTACTAGAATCCTTAAAAACGGCAAGTGACAGAAGAGTGGGTCAATAAGTTTTGGAGTGTTAGCGGTAGGGGAATGAAACTACAAGATGGCAGCACCTGCTGCTTTGTGCAACATTATCTTCTCCCGTTATATTCCAATTTGCATCACACATCACTTGCCCCTTGTAAAATGAAAATGTAACACTTACCATTTGGAAAGGTAAAATTCATATAATTTTACAGGGCAGCGCAGCGGATTTTCTTCATTCTCTTGCTGTTCATAAACTTTTTTCTTTTTTGAGTTAGGAGCATCTAAAAAAATAAGAAAGAGAAGTATTAAGTATTTAATATGCGAGCACAGAATCATATCTTATATAATACACCTTCTTATATTAGATACTAACTGGTAAAACACCAAATATTAAATACAACGAAAAAATTAATATGAAGGTGAATAAAATACCCAGTAATCACAAATCAAACATACCAATAATCATGTTCTAGTTGATGCTAATGTTTTAATTACAATCTATAATAAATATTTATCTTTAAAATGTAGGTTAGTAAAAAAAGAAAGAAGCCTTAAAGTCTTTTATAGGTTTTTTTTTATAAGTTATTTTGTTGGTTAAAGTCTTTTTCATCATTGTATATAAATCCTTGGATACATATCCAAAATCACTGTTATTTATGAGGAATTTATTCTTTCTTTATGAAATAAATAGTGAAGAGTATGGTATAAAATAATTATATTGCTACTGTGAAGACACAGCATAGTAAGCATTAAACACATTATGTAGTCCTAATATAAAGATACCTTATTACACAGTAGATTATTCTGAGGCAAAAAAAGAGACCAGTGTTAATGGTCATACACTTGCATGGAAAACCATAATGTTCATTTTGAAAATAGTCTCATTCATCCTGGATTCTCTTTGGGTTAAATTGCAGAAGCTAAAAAAAAAAATAAACTGAAGAATCTACACTTTTTGAAATTAATAAATGATTTACAATGAGAACATAACTATGGATCTGGTTTCAAGAGATAGCGATCAAAAGTCACTGTTGAAATCAATAATGGTAAAAATTTATCTGTTCTAATGCTGCCGATATAATTTTATTATTGAGCCTCATTCTTTGACATTTATATGTTAATTCAAAAGTGAAATGTTCTACGCTTTTGGTCATTAAAGAATTTGCCAAAAACAAAAATAGTGCAGTGATGAACACAAAATAACAAACATCATCAGAAGTTTATATAAATTGTTCTTACAGTTAGTTACTAACAGTTTTAATAATTTTCTGCATGTAAAATTCTTTTCCTACCCTGCCAAAATCTCATAAGAAAATAAAAATTTCTCACCCATTACGATATAGTTTCTGGCATATAATTTAATATTTTGTTTCCAGAAAAGAAAAAGATGAACTAAAATAATAAAAAACCGATGTCTAGATAACTAACTTCTGCCTAGAAAACCTAACAAAGAAACAGAGTAAGCTGACCTTAAAGAAATGTTCAAAGAAAACAATTAACAGCTTTTTTTCTCATAGGCTGTTTTACTATAACATAAATTTTATAACAGGCTGTTTAACAAGTGATATATGTGCACATTAAATATATATATATATATATGCCATGTAAGAGATATGCCCGTTAAATAAAGGCTGATGACATAACTCACATTTATTTGCATATATTACAATAATTGTAACGCTTTACTTGCTTTCAATATAGCCCCCATTTTTTACTTATAGACTAATGAAGTTTTGCCAGCTGTTTTAATACCTCAACCACTTTTTTCTTTGCAGCATAACTGACTCCAAACATGTTCCTTTAAACACAGATATCACTTAAAGTTAAAAGAAAAAGCCACACGGTATCAAATCTGGTAAACATGAAGGATGTTCCAGTATAATATTGTGTGTTTGTTGGCCAAAAACTACGCATAAAGTACAGGCACATTGTTGAAATAAAAAATGAAACTATTTTCCACAGTTCTGGTCTTTTTTTTTCCGACTCTTTCGCTCAGTTTTGACAAAACTTTCTTATGACAATGCTGAATGACTGCTGTGGTTTCTGAAATTCATTCTTTCAGAATTACATCCTTACTTAAAAAACATAATGAATGTGGCTTTAAATTAGGACTCAAAATTTTCACTCTTGGTGATGACAGTGCTTTTTTTGTCACAAGTGATGATCTGTTGAAAAAATTGGGATCGGTACAACTTGATAGTTATTGCAGCATGTCAGTGTGAATTTCCTTGTGGGGTACTTTTTGATCTGCAAACCCTTCAGACCATCTTAGAACAAATCTTTTTCATGTCAAGATCTTCCAAAATTTTCCATGAATGTCTTTGTCAATGTTCGGCTTTAGGTATCATTTGGATACTTTATAGGAA
This sequence comes from Lycorma delicatula, assembly GCF_047948215.1. NCBI lineage: Eukaryota > Metazoa > Arthropoda > Insecta > Hemiptera > Fulgoridae > Lycorma > Lycorma delicatula. Next base: position 12,328,119 of record NC_134461.1, on the reverse strand, counting down.
TTGTTTGAATTGCCGGTCTTCTCAAACAATCTAACAATTTTTTCTCTACATTTTCTTTAGTTCTTGAAGTAGAAGGGCGTTTGTCATTTCCATGTTGAATATTTGGGACCAGGGTCAGACATGTACAGTTTCCCCATACGCCTCAGAAGCATTTGAAAACATTTATTGTCTTTGTTCTGTTCAATTTTACTAAAAATTTCAAACTGGCTTCATTCAATTTTTAAACTACTATTTATTCTGGAAAGTAACAGAAAATAGAATTGTACTAAACAATGACTCAAAATCAAGTGAATGGTTGAAAAATTTGATGTCTGTCATGCAGATTCAGACACGTCCAAGGCTCTGTCAAACAGCTCATAATTAATCTGCTGTTTTCTAAGAGATAGAAGCACAGTCTTGTTATTTAATAGACACACCTCAAATGTAGATTACTCACTAGAGGTCAATGTCTGTCTATAAGTGAATATTTTTTATTTCATGATTTAACTTCCAAAAATAATTAATTGATCTTTATTTATAATGATCTATTGAGAGTAATTCATAAAATGGCTAATGGTAGCATCAGTCAACTGGAAGCACCTAATGCTTATCTGAGCAGTTCTAACCTCATTATTACAAAAGATTCAATAACAAAACCTTACTCTTGAATGAAAACAAACATGTAAAAATCAATAAATGTACATTTCTGTAATGTAAAACTTGTGAAATATTGTGAAAAATAAAAACAATAGCACAAGATTTAATATTACCCCACCATATATAAATGCATACAATGTGGACTATTTTATTTTCATATTCTACCTTATAGAATGTTAAAAAAGTATAAAGTAATAGTGAGATTAAATGTTACTGTTTATAAAATCAATAACGCTTGATTTTTACAACAATTTTTTAAAAAATAACATTTTTCTTCCTTTCCTTGAAAAAAATATAAGTTTTACCATATTACAGTTTATTAACTGTCTATTTGTTTACAAACTCTTTCATTTTATTTTTTCTATTACCTATTGTAGTGTTTCTTTTTACAAAATCTATTTAACATGAAAAATATAACTGAAACCTGTTATGATTTGTATTTAACATTTTCCACAGTAAATCTATATGTTACATGGCAAGAACTCAAATTAAAGTTATCGTCAATGTTTAGATACAAAAAATATCCTAAATTTATACCCAATAAGTAAATTATTTAAAATGAATTAACAGAAAAATTGATCGATTATTTAGATACAAATATGGATGCTGATAATGAATTTCTCAAGCAACATAAAATAATATTAATAGATTAGATAAATGTACAAAATAATTTAAAACTCAAGATCAATAACCACATTCATACTGATTGAAATGAGTAGACACCTTTTGCTGAGGTAGCAAATAGCAGTCCTTTCATATAATTTTGGAATAAAGTTCAAGTAACGTATGAATCTGTGCAGCTGTTCCCCGCTGGAATGCCATGAAACTACTGTATACTCTAACAGAAAGCTGAAAGTATCAGCATTCTTAATGAAATTCAAATGTGTAAAAAAAAAAACTTTTTTTTTTTACACATTTGAATAAGATTTTAACTGGAATGATGAATTTTAGTAAAAAAGCTAAAAATCATCATTCCAATTAAAATCTTAATTAAAACTGATTAACTGATCTTTGTATTACCATGGACACGCATAGTGTCCATAGATACATAGATATACCACAGATACATAGAAGTAATTTAACGTAACTGGTTGTAACGATTTTTTCTTTTGCTGAAGAAAAAAAAGGGTCCTGAGTAACCAGTAGTAAACTGCTTCCATATCACCACCTATGTTTCAATTACATTTGAAATATCTAAGGTGCAGCATCCAGAAAAAATTAAAGCACATAAAGATAAAAAATGTAAATATCAAAGTCATTTGGTCAATAAGTTACACAAGACACACTGGTTTAAAAAAGAGAAAAAAAATTAAATACAGCAAGCCATAACTTCTAATACTGTGTGAAACCAGAGTGTATAATAATGTATTATTTCCCACAGAAAGGAATGAATTAACTTGTCGGTTTATACCATAGATCTCAGTTTTCCTGTAGATGTAAACTATCTGAAGCAGTAGTGGGGCTGTAGCCAATTAAATCCTCTGAGAACAATGACAATATACGACTTGCATTTTGGTGCAAGTCTGATCTGACATGGCAACAGAAAATCCCCTCATTTCTTACTTTACTTAGAAAATTTGGTATGGGATGCTTGTAATCAGCAGTAGCTGAAACCAGGTAAGCTATTTTCAGGAACAGCTACCATACATATACACATACAAATCTATTTGTAAAAAAAAATTTACAATTAGTTGAATAATACCTAAAGCTGACTGTGGTGGATAAAACCTAAGTAGGACATTACGTGAACCAGGTGCTACTTTCCCACTGCTACTGCCTGGTGTACCAGGCTGATTAGGATTTCTCTTCCAATGCTTCATTATGTGTGAAAATGAAAGCTGCATATGTTCATCAACACTCTACAACAAAGAGAACATTAATTAAATAATATCATCAGGAATAAACATGTGTGTGTGTGTGCGTGTGTGTGTGTGTGAGAGAGAGAGAGAGAGAGAGAGAAAAGAGAGAGAAAATAAGACAAATAAATAAACAAACATTAATTAAACCCAACAAGCATCTTCCAGTAATGAACTTTGAAGAATTAAGTAACTGAAAGGTGTGAGGAGAATAAAACAATGTCAAAGATGATTAGTATGTTACAAAATAAAATGATTAATACTTATGTTAGAAACATGGTAAGGCATGTAAAAGGAATGGAGAAACTCACATAACACAATTCCTTAAAACAAAGATGTGATGTTCCTTTCATTGACTTACTTACCATACAGAATGTAAAGATCATGATGAATTTGATTTTTCAAATAAGTAAAAAAGTTATTAAAAAAAAAATAATAAAATTTTATAAATAAAAATTTGTTTGAAGTGCATGGATAAAACATAAAATATAAGATTTTAAAATGGAATATACAATTAAGACTAAACTTTAAATTATAATAAATATCACAGCGGAGAAAAATATATTAATAAAAAAATAATCTGTTCTGCAATTGATTTTTTTTTTTTTTTTTTTTTAGAAAAATGTTCTATTACTTACTTTTTAAGAATTCAATGTGTATACAATCCTAAGAAAACAATGGCTAAAGATGAATTTTTTTGTTGTTGCAAATATTAAAATACCTACTGGTTTTACCAAAAAAAAGTTGAGACCTTTTTTTTTAAAAATCTTACAGAATTTAATTTGATTTTACTGTCATCTCAATTATGATAAAAATAGGTACAGTAGAATTTTATTATAGTTTCATGCTTTCTTTAAACGAGTAAACCTGTTTACAGTGGAAATTCCTTGGGTTTCCTTAAAAAGCCAAGGGCATTGTATTACATAGTGAACAGTTCATAAATAATTGAAAGCTTATTTAATTCCTTATATATAATATTTGCTCTTTGTTTCTCTAAGCCTAAAATCTCTAGTTATGAGAAGAAAAAAAACTACTTAAGAATTAAAACTCAATCTTGCAACTAAAAAAAAAATTGATGACTTTTTTGCAGATTTTTGGTATACAAATCAAATAAGATTCATACAAATAAAGGATGGATTATTATTTTTTAATCCAGAGAAATGTTTTCAATAAGTCTTTTTTTACATTTTTTTTAATAAATAATCCAAGATATACATTAACTATTAAATTTTGTTTCAATTAAGATGTGTTGCTCTATTAATTCCAATAAAAAAAATATAAGCATATAGAACATATTGAGAAACTAAACCCATTGCTCAATGGAGAAAATCATATAAGACCATTCAGTACCAAGCTACTTCAAACTGCTTTGGGGAACTGCTTATGCTGATGTGGGAAATCATATTTCTTTCAACTCTGATGTTAATACAGGTAGGCCTATGGTCTTTTCACGTAAGAAACACTGAGAAGGTGACAAGTGGAATATCTGAGATAGCAATATTTAGGCAACAAGGACGTCGAAAACTACAATGATATCAGCAGTTAAATCTTGTATGATGCAAAGATATCTTCTGAATTAAAACTTTGATAAAATGTAAAAAACAAAATTAAAAAAAAAATCTTATTTTACAATATAAATGATTTTATGTAAATATACTGCTACATAAAATAAGTAAATTTACAACTGTTCAGAAGTTTTAGAAAATGTGTACTACTAACAAAAAAAAAACTGTATAATTTGAATAGGAGAATAAAATAAGAAAATCAGGGAGGAATTGCTTTACATAAAAAAGAGAAAACTCAAATTTGAATATTTAAAAACAGTGTCTCTACATCAATTTTCATCACAGAAGAGAGAAAAAACAAAGTTGTAAGACAGAAAATCAGTTTTGTAATTATAGAACCTGCCTTTTCTTTTTAGAACACTTAGTTTAGAAAAATAATGCTTGAAAAAATTCTTTAAATTTGACTTTTTAGTCGGCGCCAAATGAAGTGTTAGAAAGATGTTTTTGATTTGAACTAGTACAGATATTAATCCTACTAGCACCTTCTAATGTGGTGGCTACTGCTTTATTTATGGAGGCTAAGTGAGGTGGTGACTGTAGGACTACATTAGGGAGGATTGCAAAAACCAAACTAATAGCTGAGGTACCTGTTTTATTTGTTTCTTCTACATGGTAGCGCAGAGGCAGAAAAGACACTACTGAAAGGTCCACAGGACAGTGAATTAGGACCTCTCCTCAGGGTTGTTGAATTTGACTCTTTGATGCTGTTGAGGTTACCTGGTAGATGTCATATCAACCGCTGAGTTTCTAGTGGTTAAAGGAGATTCAAAGAACAAGACTGAGTTCGGGCATCCCAGGGTTGTAACTTAGTAATGTTGTGGAGTTATCGGCATAAGATGGTCTTCAGTCCTAAGAAGGCCACCGTGCTAGTTAAAAGATTGGTTAGCTGATACATGATGAGCTTGTGTGTAGATGGCAGGCAGATCTTGTAATTAGGTATGCTGCGCTTCAAAATTACCTGGGTGTTATTCTTGATGAGAATCTTCCAATTCCAGGAGCACTTTTCATATGTTGGTAAGAAGGCATGAGATGGTTTCTTTGGTATCCATACATTTGTCCATTCTGATTGAGGGTTGAATTTTAGAACCGTGAATGTTCTTTATAAAGGTGTTTATGAGGCTATAATGCTGCTGTACAATGTGCCTGTCTGGGCTCATCATATGTAGTATAAAGGTTAAAGGAATATTTTGTTGAGAGCCCAGCTTTCTATTGATCTGTCTTCTATTACTGTCGGTGGTTACAGGACTGTTTCACAAGAGGCAATCTACCCTAATCCCCTGCAGGGAAGACACCCACCTTGAAATTATTCCAGTAGCCATACCAATCCCTCCACTCCTAGCCCTGATGGGCTTATACGGAAGTTGTCTTATTGACCCTCAGACAGTGATTACGGATCATAGTTATCAGCTAAGCCTCAGGAAGCCACTAATGCAAATGCCTCAGTAGACATTTTCACCAGTGTTTTAGCTCAGATTTTCCATTCACTATATGGTTCTTTGGACATCTTTGCTCTTCTGGCCCAATTCGTAGCTCTCACAACTGTTTGTCCGAGTTCATGGAAGCAAAATCTTCACGCCTCGCTCTAACACCAAAGAAGACTAATTACAATTAAACCTACTTTAACAAACTAGACTGTAATAATCAACTTTTAATTAATCTGAGTAAATATAATATCAAAGGAGGCAATTTACTGGCACGAAGCAACTCTTTTTAAGATTAGATCTTAGTTTGCAGCTAAGAATCTGAATATGATTTATTGTTGTGTATTCCATTTTTCTCTATGGATGCGAAAACTGGACCCTTCATCAGAGTGTGGAGAAAAGAATTGATGCTTTTGAAATGGGCTTTCTAAAGTCTAACTACGAACTACTGACTGTGGTTTCAATCAAAGAAAACGTTTTGGAGAGGAAAAAAATACGGAAAAGGAATACGTAATAGAGAAAAAAACACTTTTTCATAGATGGCATACTGAAATAGAGGAAAATTCTAATTTTAAAATAATATGGAAAAAAGGAGTAAACAAGTCGCTTTTAAATTTCGTATTTGTTTTTTCTTTCTATAAGAAGACGAAACAATTTTAGTTTAGCTTACACAAGATATAATAAAAAAATTGTGAGAATAATCTATGAAAATACAGCAACTACAGCAGTGGCAAACAGTGACCTTTACAGAGACCTTTTATTACATCCAGTAAGCAAATCTCAATAATATTTGGCTGAGCAAGATGTTTTGAAAGGTAATTGTGCTTCAACAGGGTAAAAATACCGCTGTCAGACAATAAAGAGAACTCAAGATGTTCCTCCATGAGGAAAACCTCAGAAAAAGCAACACGAATTCGTCCCCAAGGATAAGATTATTAAACCGATGTTCTGAGGGATTTGACAGAAGATGAAGGTTTTGACAACAAACAAGTGATTAGAGAACAGGATTTTCCTAAGAGCATTTCAACAGCAGGAGGATTGAAAACAACCTAGTGCTGCATAAGACAACTTCTTCAAGGGAATCGTAGACAAACTAGCCTGGTCTGAATAATTCAATTGAAACTTTCTTGAAATCAGACAAAATCTATATTATTTTTTAAATTATAAGTAACAAATCACTCTAATCTTTTTATTTCTATTGATTTTAATATGAAAGTGTTGTAACTAAGAACAGTATATTTGTGTTTTATTAGGAATGTGTACATAAGTTTATATTCTACATTAAACTAGTAAATCGTCAAAACACAAAATGCATTACTTACAGTCAGGTTAAAATGTTTTGTATTAAAAAACATCAGTGTGCTGAGCAGCACATGCGGTGAATGTGCACCAAGCTGTTTACTTTCCCATAAATGCTCTTCTTCAACTCTGGTCACAATGAATTCTAAACAGAAACAAAGGGAAAATTAAAAACAATTTTATAGATACCATATCTATAAAAAAAAACAAAAAAAAACGTAACTTACATAATATTGATTTATTTATATTTCGTTTCTAATAAATATTTTATATAAAAAAAAGTATAATTATAACTTACACTAAAATAAAACAAACTTTAACAATTTAACTTTTTTCTCCTAATAAATTTTTCATTTACTCTAAAACAATAGTATCAATAGGAAATTACTCAAAGCCATGAAGTTTGAAGTATATATGTACGATTCATCAACTAAATAAATAAAGAGCAAATTCCTCCATAATATATAAGAAGTAAGCACACTACATATAAAGTAAAAATCCTGCAGCTTATTATAAAAAACCAACATATAAACATAAACCAACATATAATTCATAATGTATAAACATAAAACACCTAATTTATTATAAATTCAAACAGAATAGGGGGAAAACAACAATTTATAAAATTTGTTGGTATCTGATTGCCTCCCTTCATAGTCTTATGCTACCCTCTTGTGAAAAAAATTTCAAAAAATTACAGTATATTAAAGAGATTTAACAGATTCTGACAAAAAAACCATTACGATTGGATATTGTTTATGCCTTTAACAAAAAAAAATTGAAACAATACAAAAATTTACATAAATCTTTTTGCGCATTTCTACCGCGTTTTTTATTAGCGAAATTTTTTTTTCTTTGTGTTTATGAAACATAGTTTGCTGATTTTAAAAATAATACTTTCAAGCAAATCGGTCGAAAATTGGGCAAAATATGATGAAAAACCCGAGTCATAAATCACAGATTAGTAACATATGTTAGTATAAGTGAAAGTAGATTCAGAAAAGTACGTTTTATAAAAATCCCCACCACTGAAAAAGGTATTCAGATTGACAAAAAAACAATTTTTACTGTATACTGTTATTCATTACGAATCGTTGTGTTACATGTTTACTGATATCATTTGTCAGAAAAGATATTTATAGACCTCAAGTAAAAGTGACGTATTTATGACCACAAATTCATTTTATTTTGTGTGTGCCGTATATCATAATTTATTATGTGTTTCAATACATCGATATGTTGCTACTAAGACAAGCTATTTTTGTAAATAATAAATAAATCCATAATCATCATAGCAATTATAATACACAAGTCACACACACACACAAGCACATTTCTGAGAAAAAATGGTCATATTCTTTCTAGTCTAAATAAAACATTTTACATTGTATAAACGTCGTTAAAATTGTGTAATAAAACTGATTCCTTTGTGAATATAAAACAAAATAACAGACTTAGATGCCATATAAAATGATTTTGTAACAGCGTTTTAAAACTGACGCAGTACATAACCAGTTCCAAGGCTACATGATCTGAAAAGGTTAATGTAAAAATATCCATATATCTTAAAAATACATTTTCAAATAGTTGACCAGAAGGTATGATTACATGGTTTAATGCACATTATTACTGTGTATGCTTTGCAAAGTGAATTTTATACATGCTACACTATATTATGCCATAATTAATTTATCCTAGAAGTATGAACAAATTCCAAGTATACATTAAATTACAAAAAAACAAAAACAAAAAAACAGGGTATCAGGTTCAAATGGTAGAGATTATGTTAAGACTTTATACATTAAGTAACTGGATATTCTGTTTAGACAGCAATTTTTCATCTACAACACGATCTAGATGTTTTACAGCTATTATTTGATTTAATTAAAATAACTAAAAATGAGTTAAAAAAATTATAATATAACATTTGAGTAATTTTTCACTAACAAAACTTAATTTCAGTAAAACTACAAGAATACAACAAAAATTTTAATAAATATAGTAGAAACAGTCACAATTATAATTATTTTATGTAATACTCTCCAAGACAACACTTAAATCATCTATAATTATATTAAGTATGGAATACATACTTACTTGAATCATCACAAACATCTGAAAACACTTTTGCTACTTCATCTAGACATTCAGTGAATTTTTCATAATAAGCATCTGTAAATATATTATCAATACGACCATTTTCAAATAAATACTGTTGAATCCCGAGGCAAAAATAAAATATGGTGTCAGGAGCATACGTCGAACCATTTGGTTTACGAGCTTCTTTAATGAACAGACACAGTGAATAATTCAGTTCATCAGCAGTTAATTGAAGAATGTCTGACTTGAATAATTTAACTTTCCTATTGTTGTTACCTCCTGGTGTGGCCGTCGTCGTCTTTTCTAATTCTGCATTCTTTACAGTTACCCACTGTTTCCATGCATTGACTCCAAATGTGAACTGAAAATAATAATCTACTATTATAAAAAATGAACAACTAAAATGTAAAATTTATTTTAATCATATTGTAAGACAAGTCATATTTTGATTTTTTATCAAAGTAATTTGGAAAATCAAGGCAACATACAAATAAAGTTCAAGCTATTTAATCCAGGTGCTTCAAATCAAATGAAATTTTATAATTAAACTTTTAGAGAAAATTATTCTCTTTGTTATCAATAATCAATGGGAAAACATTTTTCAAATTAAAAGATACTTCATTAGGAAAAAGCTAAAAAAAGCTTGACCCGTAGGTTGGTGGTCAGCTTCAATGCTTACAAGATTAGGTGTCATGGGTTCAATTCCTGATGAGATTTTGGTATACGATGGCTATTCAGAAAGTAAGGAACGTTTTGGAATTTTAAAAAACCAAGTACAAGAAAAACTTTTTATTATATACATGTGAAAGAGGGACTAAAATACTACTTTTCAACATAATCACCATACAAATTCAGGGACTTATCATAACGGTGGACAAGCTTTGAAATTCCTGTGTCATAGAATTCTGCCGCCTGTGATCTCAACCACTCAGTGATGCATTTTTGGCACCCATCTTGTACAAAATTTGTAGTAGCCTAGCTTCTGTGAAACAATTTCAAACAATAAAGTCCGTGAAACTTGTGGGAAACATAGAGAAAGCTCAGTTATTGTGAAACGGCGGTTTTCACCAATCTTTTCGTCAACTTTGGAGACCAGATCCTCAGTCACAATGCTCGAACGTCCACTCTTCTCTTTATCGTGAACGTTTGCTCGGCCATTTTTAAACTGAATGCACCACTTCCTGACAGAACTTTCACTCATTACGTTGTTCCCGTACACTTCACACAGTTCCCGATGAATTTCTATTGGTTTCAAGTTTTTTGCCAACAAAAAACGAATCACAGACCGCACCTCACAACTGGTGGGATTTTAGATTGTAGCACACATTTAAAATTTGTATATAAAAAAACCGGGCAGTGCGGAGATGTTCCCGTTGTCACAGCTGGACGCTGAGTGAGGTGCCGAGCACGAGGACACCAGATATACGCAATTGGCGTGCGCCTGGTGGAAACGTTCCTAACTTTCTGAATAGCCCTCGTATTTTTCATCTGCTATTTTTCTTATTAAAATAAGTGAGCAATATATCAAAAGTGAAGTAACATATCTAAAATCATAAACATTAAAAATAGAGAGCAATAGTAAACAAATTATTATCATTTATATTCCTACATCTCATCTAAAAAAAATTACACAACGGGATTTTTTGAATAACTCTTAACAAGAAGTCTTCTGGATATAAAAACTGGCTTTGATATTTGTGAAGTACTAGTAAATATGAATAGTCGAAGGAAAGAATTACACGCATTTATTTTTAACCCAGGAAGAAACTGCCAATATTTGATAAATAGGGGTAGTTCAAAATGCAGTCTCATTGATTTTTTTATATACTATGTATACAATTGTTTCAATTTTTGAAAATGTTAATATCACAAACAAACCTCTATTTTGAGTAGAGTTATTATTGTGTTTGTATCATATTAAATGCTTTTTTAAATTTTTTTTCATTTGTAAATATCTGTATTCATCTATAAATATCTTGCAATATTTTCTAAAAGAAAATTGATAATGCACTTATATTACATGAATTAGCGAGTGAAAATAACAGTTAAGATTTTTTTGACAATAACATTAATGAAGATGATGACTCTAGTTCTGATTTGGTTATACTTAATGCATATCAAATAATTTACTAGACAACACTGAATAATTAATGAGCTTGTAAAATTACTAAATATGCTACAAAAACTTGCAATGAGGTAATCCCACCAGAAAATAGAATAAATATCTGTTTTTGCAGTGTGGTTTCTTGTAAAAACCTTTAAAAAAAATTGTCTGTTATCTACTACAATTTACTTATTGCGACTTCAGTTTTTCTGACATTTTAGGTAAACAACAATAACAGGATCTATCAAATTTATCAATTACATTTTTTCATTTCCTTCATATATACATACGATTTGAATTCTAAAAACACATTTTATTTTTTTCCTATTTTCATTTCTTATCTTCTAAATTTTTCAAATCTAACTGACTTGATAATCCATTTATATTTCATTAATAAAATAAATAATTTTGTTAAAAAAAAATGTAACACTCAATTTTAGTTTACTTCAAAAGTAACAAAAATTAGTTAGAAAATACCTTAAAATTTAGTAATTAGGCCTACCAGTAAAAAAAATCTACTATTTCTAATGTTAATGGTATACAATTAAATTAAAACAATCAAATAGATGAATTTCTTTCTTTCTTTTCTGGTGATTTATTTCTCATGTATGTGTGGAGCTTGTAGATAGGAATGTGATATGAAAATTTTATAGTGTATGAAGAATGGTTTGCTTGAACTTGGCTGAGAATTGTACCTAGGATCTAGAAATTGTACCTAGAATCAGATGGAGGTGAGGCTACCTCCATTATGGAGGTTGATATTAATTAAGGGATATCATGAGTGCTAAAAATACAAATTAATATATGATGTACTAATTTTTCATTCAAGGGCAAAAAAAAATTATTTTTCTCATGCTAGAATGAACAAAAATATGCTTAGTTCAAAGAGTTGATTTTATAATGGCAGGTGGGGCAACTGGTCCATGATTTTACAATTGGGGTAACTGGAACAACTGACTCTAATATCATATGAGCTTGTATATTTTGATGTGAGGGTGTTGAAGCTAGAATTAATGTAAGAGCACCGCTTGTTATGACTTAGATCCGGTTTATGCATAAATTAAACACAACTCACATTTAACAACACTTTTATTGATACAAAATATTGAACTGAAAATTTCTAACAGATATTTGATAATTTACAGTTACCAAAGTCATACAAAAAAAAGAAGAAAAATACAGTTGACAAAAAAATAAACTTCTTATAACATATTATTTCTTAGATATACCAAAAAAGTTTAATTCTTTAATATCAAAAAACCCTCTTTTAGAAATCATTTCTGGTTACTCAATTGCACCAATCACATCCTCCTAGCTGTACTTCCCAATATCCACTTTATCTGGCCACTTCCAGGACTTAAGAGATTTCTGCATTGCTGATATTTCTACCTGATCATCTGAAAGACTTAAAATTTTGCCTGGGAAATATTCATCTTCATACATAAAGACTACATATTCCCTGACTTTCTTATCAGTTTTTTTTTTTTAATTTAAGCAAATCTTCATAAAACTGCTTGCCATTACAAAGCATTTCAAATTTCTTCTCATCTGCAAAATCCTTTTTATTTTCTTCTACAATGTCATTAAAATCAAAAACTACTTTCTGATCCACCATCAAATCCTTTTTTTTTTAATGTTAAAAATATTCAACTTATTTCATTCGATTATAACTATCGGTATTTTTCTCTTTCTTTAACAGATAATCTTTACTGGTGATAATTTCACAGTTTGCGACAAGTCTTTTTCACTTCTTCGCAGGATTTTCCAGTTTTTATTTTTTTTCATAATTTCTAACAATTCCTCAAAGGTTTTACATCCCTGTATCTGATTCTGAGGAAGTAATTCCTGCTTCCAGCTGTACCACAGCTGAGGATGTATCAACTTCCAGTTGTACTGTGGCTGAGGAAGAAATGACTTCTGAGTATGGAATCGCTGAAGAAGCAGTAGCTACGGCTGTGCTGTATTAATGTGTGGCAGATTCTTTTTATACCTAAACAAATCATCTTCTTTAAACACTGACACAGGAATTGCCTCCTTGTAAGAACCTTGTTTATCTTCATCATAAATTCCTGTGGCCTTAAACGCACTGGCTATATTAAGAGCAGATATGTCTAATGCAAGCTTAGTTGTAATTTGAACAAATGGTTGTTTTGGAACTTTTTCATGGGGATTTTCCCCTGCCACTTAAGAGAGCCTTGTCCTAATTAGTTTTCAGACTTTTAAATACTGCAACATCTAATGGTTGGAATACATGTGTTGTGTAAGGGCGTAACTGCATTATAGTTATTTGATTTTCTTGGGTTAATCTGATCAACCGTGTGGTGTGGCCATCATATATTAATAATACTGGTCTGTTTTTAGTTATGTTAGGCAGAAAAATATCACAAAACCAATTATAAAAACAAGACCATCCAGCCTCGAGATGTTGCAGAAACAACTGTTTGTGTTGGTACATTTTCATTTACTCAATTTTCCATTACACATTTACTTTTAAAAACACACAGAAGAGGTATCATTTGGCCATCAGCAGAACATAAAACAGATATCCAGATGAATAGTTTTGCACTAACAACTTTTGTTTTACTAGTGTCATGATAAAACAATATTCATCATAATTGAATATCTGTTCTAGCTTTCCCTTAAGATGAAGTTCTTCCACAGTTTTTTCTAATATTTCAAAATAATTATAGATGACCCATGGGTTCACCTGATCGCATCTAACATGCTCAATGCTCTGGGCTTTCATTACTGACAGGTGATGCCTAGTTTTGAACTAGTTACTGAACCAGTCAGTACCAGGGTGCTGATCTTTACACCTAGTTTGAATGTTGTTCTGTCATGTATAACTGCACCATGTCTAACATATCCTCTCTAGATAGGCCAAATCCATTTTTTTCCATTATTTTTAAACACTCCACTATTTCATTTTCTTCAAGAGCACAAAAATATGTTTCAATTCCACCACCACCCTTACCTTCTCTTGAAGTCAGTCAATCGTCCCTGTGTCCCTCTAATACAATGTTTTAACATAGAACATGGAATATTGTAAAGTGTTGATGCTCCTTGGGTTATCTTGTTCCCATTTCCAATGTCATCAAGTGCCTTATTAAGATCCTCTGTGGTATATTAAAGCCCAGCTCCTTTTTGACTCTTTCTTTTTACGTTTTCACCACTGTCTGCAACAAAACCAAAAGGAATTAGGAAAAAATAGTAAAACATTGATTAGGTCAGTTTAGATGAGAAAAACAATGACATAAAAGTACATTGATAGCATATTTAAGTTTAACTAATGTTAACTTATTTTATTGGCAGTTACATTTTATTAAGTTTAGTTGTTCATTTTTATAGCCTAAAAATAGTATCAAGTTATCTACTCATATAACAACACATCAAATGAGATAACAGGGTCTTGTGGGGTAACTTGGCCCATACCTGACCCAGTTCATAGGGTGACTGGACCACCCATCCTAACCTCAAAACTTACAGAATACACATGCAAAACTAAGTATTACATTGTTAATTATATATTCTTTAGTAGTGCTAAAGTAAAAAATGTGACAAAAACACTTACCTTGATTATTCAAAAAAATTACTTAAATCGTAGTCACAGAGTAATGTTTCCGAAAAAACAGGTAAAATTTCTCGTTCTTCTCACACAAACCAAAAGTACTAGTGAAGTTAGAGTTGTTTGAGACAAAGACACATTCTTGCAGTGCTGCCAACTGTTAAAATGATCTTACAGTTTTAGGAAGCACAGCCTATGGCCCATTACCCCAGCCTACCTTAAAGCTTTCAGAAGAATAAATTAGGTTTTTGATACTTTACTCACAATTAAACTTCTTTGATATTAAAATTACCAACAAATTTGTTACAACTAACTGAATTTTAAATAGTTCTACTACCACAGACTCCTTAAATTCTTTTTAGAACCTCGACTATGGTAATACACACAATACTTTGTAAATTGAAAAACTCAAAATTTTCTATTAAAAATAGATAGTTTACAAACATTCACCATTTTTAAAAAAGAAGTATGATGGCATAACTGAGACACTATGGCAATATGCTTATGCTACTTTTAATAGATTACTAATCTTAAAACATCTGAAGAACTCTGAAAATTAAACTAAAAGGCTTCCAATTTCAAAAACAATACCACATCTTCAACCTTTTCAGAACCAGCAAACTGTAAATCCTAATTCATGCACAGACTATGTTAAAAACTCTGTTAGTAAACACGGCAGATTTGTGTCCAGGATTTATTACTTTTTGTTATGTGGACAAATCACAGAATTTACGTAATACGAGTGAAATAATTGAAATTTTGCTAAACAAAGAGTCACGTGATAAATATAAAAGCTAATATTCTATTGATACTTTTGATGTCCATAATGTTAGTGAATGTTAGTTTTAGTGAGTTTACTGGTAGTGAAACTGCATCAACTTTTAATAGTAATAGTAATCGACAAACAGAAATTGAATCTGAAACCTAACAAATAATCTATAATCCGCCATCAACTAACAAATAACCTGAAAAACATCCACCAATTAACAATCTGAAATAAATCCACCATAAAAGACAAAAATTAACACGTGTCTCTCAAGATAACCTAATAGGCTTTTAGAATGATGGTAGGTAACATGATTTTATTCTCTCTATTTCCAGCTGTTGCAACCTATTAAAAGTGTAAATAGTCCTTTTTAAAGCCAATAAAGTACAGCACATGTCAGTGAAAGAGTTATATTAGTCATATTAACATGATGATAGTACTCAAACAATAAAGTTCTAAAACGAGTTTATGCAACATCAGTGTGTGCAGACAGTTTACTGCAGTCACGTAAGCGTGATGACAGTAATGAAAAGGTAAGTGTTTTTTACAGTTTACCATTTCAAATATTAAAAGACCAGTTATAACTAATTTTTTGATCATGTAGTTTAATTATAATTATTTTCTTTATTCCTTTATTACTTCCACAGAAGCACTAATAAAGTGGAAAAACTTAAAAAAAAATCTGGTCATCATAACTTTATTATTCAACTTATAATCCTGAATTAGTTGACAACACATGTCTTATACTTTTGTGAGCTGCAATTGTAACAATACCATAGCCAGTAAAAAAGCTAGTTTTAGAAATATTTAGTAATTTCAAATCTGACAGATATATAAGTATAATGAATAATGCTACTAAATTAAAATGATAAAAAAGGCTCTTTTGGATTTAAATTCAGATATATTTTAATTAAATAATAATGTTCACATAAAAATAAGTTATTAACACATAGCATTAAAGGGGTGAGTAAACAATAAAGTTATTTTTTTAAATATTAGACTTATGGCTACATAAGTTTACAACAGTTATGAGTAATGTGTAGCATAATTTTCAACTCCAATAGTTATTTACAACCCCTGAAGTAGGGGTTGAAGTGGCAAAAACAGTGATTCTCTAGGGAAATCATAATTTAATTGGTATTGAACTATAACATCAAACTATTGACATCAAACAGATTAAAAATATACTGTTACCAAGCAACTATACAAATTTTGTTTTTTGTTTTTAATGAAAAGTCAAGTTCATTGATGTAACACTTTTTTTTAAACATACCTTATACCAAAAACACTATATATGGTTCCATCATATTATAAATCAAGGAACACGCGGAGAGAAAATTATGTTGCAATCTAGTAAAGAACCAAAGATATGATTGATGTAGTGAATGAAAACAAGGGAAAAATAAATTTTCAGAAAAAAATTAACTAAATAAACAGTAATTAAACACTAAAACTCACTCTGAATCAGAATTGTCCTGCTCCATATTTACACCTCCTTCACCCTGCACTTGTTTTTCTTCATTTTTTATGTTCTTTAAATGTAACCTTCTCTTTCGTACTTGGTGTGTATTTGACAGTATTTCAATGATTATCAGTTTTCTTCTCCTATCCATCTTTCGTCCAAGAATACTGAATGAATGCCCTGGGAAAAGCCCAGCTCTATCCATCGCTGATAAAATTGATATATTTACAAAATTTTACTCACCGATACCTTTTGCTACATCTTCAATGCAATTATTCAAACTGTCATTAGGGTTTTGGGTTCACCCTCTAGTGCAGCATCTTGAAAGCAGTTGGCTGTCTGTTACTCTTTCATGTAAACGGGCGATAAGCTGCAAAATAAACACACTGATTGGTGTTTTCATATTATCTTTATGTTTCCCAGGAGTTTTACCATGTGCTTGTGCTCTATTATAAAAGCACAAAGATTCCTCTCCAGTCAGGCATTTATGACGTGTAGTTTATCATAAAACTTTTCATGTATATTCGCTCCCTTAAAATCTAAAGTACAGATTATGAACCTTTAATTTGGGATAATTAAGATTAAGAAAAAAGGCTTTTAAATAACAAATCTAAATTTTATAATACAGTTATAACTTACCATCAAGTATTAAAAGCTTGTTTTATTGATTTTCAGAGCTTGTAATAAACTTTAGACAAACACCAATTTACATTTGGTAGTTTATATACAAGATAAAAAAATAACACTGATATCTTTAAGGAGAAAATATCATTAACAGCAATAAAACTATTATAACTATACCTTGAGACACATATTAGCATCAGGTTTATCAGCTGGAATCTGTACAGCAGGTTGTGACGGTGTTTCATTTGGAGTACTCGCACGATTGCTAGCACTGCTAGATTTTCGTGGTCTTTTAACTGGCGGTGTACTACTGGAACTATTACTTCTACGACCGGATCCAGGGGGTCTACCCACTCTTTTTCGGCCACGACTTTCTCTAATGACTGGTTCTGGGTCATCTACATCTTCTTCATTCTCACCTATTAACAAAAATGAAAAATATTAATACACAAGTAATTAAGATGTAACAATGGAAGTAAATTACTACTTAACATACAAGGCTTATTTATACTCTTGAGTTAATAACAATTATACGAACAATAATTCCCAGTAATAGAGAACAACTATTATATTGTCAGCTAAGCAGAAAACCTACACAAATATAAAGAGAGATTTTTATTGATATCTATTGGTTAAGCAATGTGAAAATGCAAACAAGAATTAAAAACATATTTGATCACATTAAAAACATTAACAAATAATACATTATAAACAAAAAGAGAATGTGAATAATGGTTATATCTTATTAAGAAATACAATGCTGATATATAACCATGATGTTTTTCATAAAACTACAAGACTGATATACTGATTCTCTGATCACCTTTCCCCGCAAAATGAGCTGTAGTCCAAGTATTTTTTATTAAATGATACTTCTCTACTTGAACAATTTTTTACAATCTACAAATTTTTACCTTTAATCTGAGACAACTTCAAGGACAATCTGAAAGATATAAAGGGGTTAAAGTAGTGTTGAAAGAAAAAGTTCTCCTACTTAATATACAGACAACAAAGAAAACAACTTCCCATTGAGTGGAAACACTGTATAATACATTGCTTCTCACAGAAAGGGATAAATTAAATTTGTTGCTTTATACTATCTGTTCCTGTCATTTTTATGGCTAATATATTTAAACCATCCAAAAGTACAAGGCAACAATCACAGTTTTTTCCTGAAATTAATGATGTTAATTTCACCTTCACTGCAGTAGCAGTGAAGGTGAAGGTGTCACTTTAAGACTAAATCTCACCCACATTTCAGTCTTGGTGTGCTGTTATTGAGCAAAAGTATATTTATATTGGCGAAGAAGGCAAATGGGAAATCAGCTCACTTTTTCAGTGAAGTCTAACACATATGATCTATTTTTGAGAATAACTTTGCTAATTTGTAAATTACTTTTTAAAGTTGCTTTATAAATGTAGATTATAATACTTGACATATAAAAGAAAACTAAATACTAGGGCTGTTTTTGTTTTCAGCCTCCAATGGGCTATAAAAAGACACATTGACACAAAATGATTTTATTACTAAAAGTTGAATAGTATCTAGCTTATTTTACTACATAATCACCAAAATGATTTGAAATATTTGTCGTATTGTGACACAAGCTTTCCAACGCTCTTTTCAAAGAAGTTTGCCACCAGTGAGGTGAGGTAAGTCTTGACAGACTCCTGAAGTTCTTTGTTGGTGGTAAAGTATTGTCTGCCCAACCATGCCTTCAATTCTCAAAAGAGCTCAACAGGTACTAGGTCTGGACTGTACGCAAAGGTCTTGCGTCACATTGGCACAGTGCGATCATGGATCAAAACCACACCAGACAAAAGCGGGCCACTTTGTTTGTTCTTGATCACTCTGCGGAGGTAACATAAAGATTCACAATAAACTTCCATTGTTGTTGCTGTCCTCTGCTCGATAAAGTCCATCAACAAGACACCTTTATGGTTCCAAAAAACTGTAGCCATTGTTTTCCTGCTCCTCAGTATCTGTTTGAACTATTTTGGCTTATTTGGAGAAGTGTGCATCCACTGCTTAGTTTTCTTTGGTTTCTGGATTTTCATACTGTACCCAAAGTGCACACAGTTTCCGGTATCCTAGGTCTTTAGTCACAATTGTGTACAAAGAAGACCTTGAAATTTCTGGGATTCTGGAGAAAGTTCACTTATTGTAAACCTCCATTTGTCGGAAACAAAATCAACACGCTCAACCACGCATACAGTAGCGACAGACTTGTGTCCTTGTCCACTTTTGTCATGGATATCCATATACCACTTCTGTACACTACCATTACTCATAAAGTTTTCACTATACACTAGACTCATTCTGCGATGGATTTCAGCTGTGCTATATACTTCTGCTTGCAGAAAACATGTCACAGTTCACAACTCATACTAGGCATGGGCATCAATCATAGTGGACATGTTTAATTGCCCGTAGCTTGGCTCAGACTGATTCAATGAAGCTAACACTGGCAGAGTTGTGATGGGGGGGGGGGCAATGCAATCGCACGACACGCAGACCTGGCTCTTGCCTCTCTCTTGTTAACTTAGATGCACGATCAGAGGTTGAAAAAGAAATCAGTCCTTATAAAAATAGATGAATTTTAATACATAAAACACATTTCTATTGTAGTAATTTAAATAAAAATAACTTACAAAAAAATTCAAGTCAGATGATCTATTTACTGAAATTGATAAGATTGATACTTAAGAAAATATAAGAGGCATCATGTGAGAATTGTTCAGAAAATGAATAATAAATACGTATCTGGATTTACGATTTACATTTTACAAATTACTGATTATTAAAAAATTAAACACAAATACACTTGACAATTAAAAGAAATAATTACAATATATTACAGAAAAACTAAATTACAATTATTCCCTCTGGAGATCATGTAATAAATTAAACAGACTCAGTACCAGTCAGGATGGGAGGGATTCATTTGCACGATAAAAGACTAACAATAATGCATAAGACATAAGTCAAACAATAATTTTTTGATTAGAGATGGGAAAGAATAAATGCAACAGTTTTATTAAAACTGTTATGGAATAACACCTGTTGCAGAGCAAAACAGTAAGATGAAATTACATAAGTCAATATCAACAATGTAATCATATGACTGATTGCAGGAAAACTCCTGGCTATAATCAAAATATTAAGTTGGTACAACTTAGATAACTAAGACAAAATCAATTTTGCTGTTATATGACCTTCTATCATGAACTCACAGCAGCACCTTATGTACTGCTTTACATTTTGGTAATAAACTTTTATATCAATCTCTTTTATTAAAATAAAATATACCTTATTGCAAAATTATATAAATAATTATACTTAAATAATAAACTTTTTAAAAGGTAGCAAAACATTTATTAAACATTACAGCACTGAAACTAAGAACAAAAAGAAATAATAAACTCTTGATGCAACAATACATAACTAACTGATTGTATAAAACCGCGAAGGTAAAATTGAATGTAGTAATAAAGAGGAAAAGGGTTTAGCAAAAGCAGCAAATGGACAATGAACAACAAGCTTCAAGCTTATTTGATATCAAGCAAAAAATAAAAATAAACATAAAGTAACGAAACTGCATATTAAAAATCTTTGTAATCTCAGTGATGTATTTATTGTTTTTTTTTTTTCAAAATTCATCAGAAATTATGTAAATCTATAATGAATGTAAATAATAATTAAAACTTCATTAATCGGTACTAAAAATACACAGAAATAATTATTTAATTCAGTGAAAAGTTTATTATCTATAAATTACTATAGATTACTAAAAAATGATTATCATAAACACAAATTTGTATTATAGAAATTAAAACCACCCAAGATATTGTAAGATAAATTACTTACTGAGAAATAGTAAAAAGGATAAATAATATAATCTGGTAGCCATATTTAACCGGCTAAACTTTTCAAAAATTAATAAATATCTTTTCTAAGTATTTTGCAATAAGCAGCATCAGTATTTTAGATAAGCAGCATTTAGTTTATAGTCATCGATATAAATCGCACTGCAACCTTAGCAGCAATTAGAGAAAGAATTTCATATACAGCTATACCAAAGCGATAGTTATATGGGACTAGTAGGGTAGTTACATCACTTGTTTTGTTTTCGGTTTACATTATAACTTTTGTTTGTCAAGGATTGTAATGGATGAACCAAGTAAGCTTTAATCTGTTGATCTTCCATAAACAAGTGTAAGTGTACAACTGTGCATATAAATTGTGGAATTTTGAGAATTTATAGATTCACTATATAAGATTCTGAAATTTTTGTTCATTTTCTAGTATAGATAATGTAGATGGTATTCTATATTTATTTATATTATATATTTTTATTTATACATTTCCCATGTATATTATATGCTTTGCACTAAAAATTATTGTGGAAGATAAAATAGACATCTTGCATAGCTTTATTGGAGCAGAGACCAAATAGCTTCATGTTTTGTTAGTCATAACACAGAGTGTTATGACTAGTCATATTTGAATCTTTTTGTCTTGATTCACTATTAATTAGAACCCGACGTGGTCAAAAGAAAGTATGAGAAACTGGTAATTTTAAGTATAACTGATCCGGCTTGTTAATGATCAAGTTTTTCCATGAGAAGGCGAGTGATAAATTTTTATGCTGCACTGACATACATTGCATTATAATTAAATCAATAATTATTAACGTACTGATGGCATGATTGCTTCTTGAAGATGTAGAGGATGATGATGAAGCTGTAGGCAGTTTAGTTGTGATTGTGTTAGGTGGCAATTCTGCTTCAAGATCGACAGGAGGAGAAGAATTAGACTGATCATCCATCTCAGTAGCCATCTTCAGCGCCATCTGAACGATCATTTCATCACTACCAAACGCATTACTATTTCCTTCGATTACATCACTGGCATTTAACGATGATGTATTATTAGCACCGGGTCCAGCAACATCTGTAACAAATTGAAAAAAAATTTAATAAAATCAATAAATAATATAACTAAAATCTTAAATATAATCATTTCAATAAAGCATTTGATAATTTTGTACAGGAAATGCTGCAAGTTTGGTTACACGAGCCATCAGTGAAATTTTAATATAAGGTAGGGGACATTTAGTTGACTTGACTTCTTATAAACCGCTTTTAAACACTTAAACCTCTTGTAGTTTTATCTGTGATTTAATTATCGATTATGTAAAGATTATTGCATTATTTAATTCAACTTTATAAATGATTTATCAAGTTTGACATGGTTAAAATATTGCTCATAAAGTCAGGTAAACCAGAAATAATACAGCATTAAGAATAAAGACGCTTCAAAAGTTTATTAATACTTGTATGTCACTATTTGTGAATTCATTCTCTGTGCTGAGAATATTTTGTTACATTTTCTAGTACACACGATGCAGATAGTCGGCTATATTTATTTATATGATACAAGGGACATTCAATAATTAAAGAGACAAAACTGATATAGAAATGAGACAGTTTGTAGGAGGAGTTTTGTACTTTCATGACTTTAGGTTGGCATCACTGGGATGAGTTGAGAACAGCTGACAGATAAAAAAGTTGTTTTGTTTATAACCTCAATATTGCATTTAATGATGGCATGTCCGCTTTAAGTTTCCACATTAGTTGAACAATGTTCAGTGATCCGTTTTTTGCTTTCTGAAGGTGAAAAACCAGCTAAAATCTTTTCTCAAATGTTTTTACAGTACGGTAAAAGTTGTTTGAACTGCAGAAATTTTTATAAGCGGGTAGAACAGTTCAAACACGGTTGAACCTCAGTGACCGATGAGCAACGTCCTGGCCAGCCAGTTTAAGTGTCAACTCCTTTGCTTGAAACTAGCATCGACATCATTATTCGTGAAGACCGACGTATTACTGTTGAAAATATAGCAAAAACAGCTGCAGTAAGTGTTGGCACAGTTCATATTGTTATCAGTAACAAGCTCAAGTACAGAAAAACAAGTGCAAGGTGAGCCCCGAAAGAGTTAATGCAACAACACAAGGAAACATGACTCAAAGTGTGTACACTTGAAAGAATGCTATGAAAGGGAAGGTGACCCTTTTCTAAACAAGAATTTAATGTCTGATGAAACTTGGGTTCACTATTTTGAACCAGAGTCCAAAACACAAAGCACGGAATAGAAGCACACCAGCTCACCTGCAAAAAAAATTCAGAACGAGAGCATCAGCGGGAAAAGTCATGTTGACCATCTTTTGGGATCCCCAAGGTGTCATCTTTTGTGATTATTTGGAAAATCAGTGTATAATAAACAGTGTATACTACTAAGAAATGCTGATGAAAAGAGTAAATCCAGCAATGAGAGAAAAACGTTGCGGATCTCAAAGAAAAAGTGTGATATTGCTACACAACAATGCTTGCCCTCACACCACCCAGCTTACCCAAAAAAACCATTGGAAAAATGGGTTGGAAGATACTACCACATACTCCCTACAGTCAAACAAATTTTCATTTGTTTGGTCCACTGAAAGAGGCATTATGTGGAAAAAAGTTCAGCAACAATGAGGAGGTCAAAGAACTAGCAGGAAAGTGGCTCAAACAACAAGACAAAGACTTCTTTGCATCAGGTATAAAAATACTAGTTGCTGTTTTAATAAGACTGCCTCCCTTATCCAACTGAAATTTTGCTTAAACTTTTCTAATATATTTAATTTTATGTCTATTAATTTCTAATATTTCTAAGTTTGTTTTAATATCAGAAATAGAAAGTTAATTGTTTATTAGATGGTCTGCCACAGTAGATAAACCTAATTTATTATATTTGTAATTTTTATAATGTTCAAGAAATCTAGTTTTAATCTAAAATTTGTTTTTCCTATATAAATACCATCACAATCGTTAGATTTAATTTTATAAAAACTACATAATTGTTTATTTTATTATTTTCGTTTTTAAATATTCTATTATGCGCTTATTAGGATTGTGCGCTGGTTTAAATATTTTTTTATTGTATATTTTAGTATTATTTTCAATGATATTAATATAGAAATACTTTATGTATTGTTTTCACTTTTTTGTATATTATTATGTATTGGCTGTAAGGTAGTTATTTTGTTGTTTGATAGTTGTTTTTTATCAATATTATTAATTAAAGTAATATCATATCCATTTTCTCGGACTCCCTAAAGTTTTTCCTAAACAATTTTTGATGATTTCAGTGATGAATGGGAAGCATTTCCACAAAGATGAGAAAAGAGGTACCAGGGAGAGTGGAATGCAAGAATGCTGGCTAATTATTGTTGGATACTGAAAAAGGTTATTCCAGATGCTAAACACAGCAGAAGGAAACCAACAACAATCACATTTTAGGATAATAGTGTCACATTACATACACAAATATCTTTCATATTTAACCGGTATGTCACAAAAACCCCATGGGTAATAGAGATGTTATTATTTACATATTTGAATTAAGAGTGAAGGATTCTATTACGATTTCCCTCTTTTTTTAAAAAAAAAAACAGAAGATTTATCTTTGTTTCACAGTGTAATAGGCGAAACTCACTAATCTTAATTTAAAAAGTAAACTATGTCATTATCTCCTGGATAGGTTTTAAAAAGGTACAGATGAAGGTTTTAGAAAAAAGTCCTGTGCTTTTCAAAGTAAATCAAATACAAATATAAATGCTTTTTACATTTGTACTAGAGCTAATTAAAAAAGTCTACATTTGTAACAGTAGGTACTACAAAATCCAAATTATATCAGTGTTTGATAAGGTTTTATATTTTATCATTTAAACAATATAAAAAAAATAAAATAAAAATACTAATCTGATCAAGAGATATTTTCTTCAATAAAATAAAAAATTCATAGAAAAAATAACATAAAACTGAAAAACAAACCATTCTGAATAAAAACTGAACCTTTGCAAGTGACTACATTGTATCAAAAAAAGCCTTCCATAATCTGCTTTTCTCCTCCACAATCAATGCACTTACTCAACAATTGGGAAGAAAATACTAGCGTGATGGCCATAACAAAGAACAAGTTAACGCAACACAGCTTAAAGAATAATGTTGACAGTCTGACATGATATAAAAAACATTTTTCTTCAAATGGCACAATTATGCAATGCTGCCAATTATCTCTTGCTACAGAACCAAAACTGTAATGAAACAAGTTCTACAACTTGTATATGGAAGCGGTATTCTCTTGAAAAATCAACTCTAGAATTTTTAATTTGCAGCACTCAATAGCGTTGTACATGTAATCTTGAAACAATAACAATTAAGTACTACATTACACACTCTGTTTGATAGCAGTTGTGTTAAGAGACTGCTGCAGAGGCCATGCTGTTATGAGCCTCAGCAATACAACTAAAAAAAAAAAAACAACAAATTGTGTTATTTAAAGCTGTTGAGGTGTCACAGAAATTACAGTGCATGTATTGGTTCGCAGAAACAAAATCAGTGACTACACGTACAAAAACAATTATAAGCGAGTATATTGTACAAATTTTCTATGTAACAAAACTTCATGTAAGCAGTGATACTGTTTTTTTTTAACCAGAAGGGTTTTGAAAAGACACTCCCCAGGTTGGCCTAAAACAAGCGCCAACAGCACAAAAAGATGTTTACTGTCTTTCCAATGACGTCCAAAATGTAGTTTGTAGTATTAGTTGTCAACAAGATATTTATAAAAGCATTGTTCATGATGTTGAAACTTTGTGTTTACAAATTACCCCTATTCTTTGAAATTAAACCTAACAGTAAGCCTCAAAGATCTCATTTCATAACCTTGTTAGATTTCATTTTGCTGATGAAAACTATCGGCAGTGCATCTTATTTTCTAATGAAGCAATATTTCAAATTCATGGAGTTATAATCACCATAATTATAGAGTATGGAGCTGAGAAAAGCTACACTAATTAGTGGAATTTGTTCAAAAGTGAATGTCTAGCGTGGTATCATGCATAACCAAATTTTTGGTTCATTTTTTCCTGAGCAAACTATTACAGGCGTTATGTACTTGGACATGATAAAACTTTATGTATCAGCAGTTTGAAAAGGAAATTGGAAGGCCAATTTTCTAACAGGATGCAGCACGACATGCAGAATTTACGTGAACTGCACTGTAGAGACTTGTGCAGATCAAGTCAGATAGGCAGAGAAACTCCTATCACTTGGCCACTGTAAAGTCCCGATTTGATGCTGACGGATTTCTTCTTTTGATGCTATATAAAAGACAAGACATTGTAAACCAAGAAAAAATCCAATCACTTGACCACCTGTGCCAGTGAATAACAGCAACCAAGGAAGCGATTCCTGCTATCATGCTTGCCAGAGTGTGGAATGAGGTGATTGTTGGTTTAATGTCTGCAGGGCTGTAAATGATGCACATATTAGTTTCATTAAGAGGTAAAAAAAAAACGTTAAGACTTTTGCACTTTTTTGTAATAAAAGACATAGATTTGTAATTCTAAATGTAATAAAGTAATTTTATTTTAAAGGTGAGGAGTTCATTTTTGATACCCAGTATAAATAATAACAAGAGAATACAACTGAGCAGATAGAAAAAAAAAATTGACTAATTTAACTTATAAGAGGAATCGTGAAATAATTTAATACATAAAATGCTAACCATTAGACGGTCCAGTAGTTCCACTACTGCTTGCAGTAGCTGATATCGCTGCCTCTGGGGCAATTGTTGTATCATCTTCACTGTCAGATGAATCCTCCTGTTTTTTCTGTTCAGCTACCATTTCAGCCATCATCAGTAATTCCGCCTCAAATGGATCAGTAGGAATTTTTTCCTGTATTTTCTGTAATTGTTTGGAAATAAATTTTACAGTTCAGAATACATTATTTTTTAAACAATTAAGCTTTAAATAATTTAGCTTTAAACAGTTATGAAAAATGATTTAGAAATTATTTGGTGTTAATAAAAGGAAAAAAATAAAATAATTTTGAAGCACAATTTAAAACTTTTTGTGTTGCCTAAAAAAATTATGTAAAATATGACAAATCATATCATAATAGGCCCTTTAGAATTTTATCTGATCGTTATAAAAAATAATACATTATATACATCAGATTATTACACACATAAAAACAAATTATACGTTAAAAAACAGATGTGTTAGTCCATATTGAGTGTTTAAATACAAACACATAAAATAATGTTAAACATATTAATTATAAAAAAATTCAAAATAATTCACAATTCAAAAGCTGCTATTGAAAATTATTTTGAGCACATATTTATGTACACATTGAAAGAGATGCAGAAAAAGTTTTTATTTTCATTTTAATTAGCATTACTTTTATCATCAATATAATAATATTTTTCCCGTAAAAGAAAATATTTTTGTAACTGTAATTTTTAAAAATTGTAAAAGAGTGGCAAAATTTTGTACACACACACACACATATCAGATATCATACTACATAATTCCTTTGTTGCCTTACAGATGGTGCTATTTCTATTGATTACCGAAATTTAGTTCGGTAACTTCTCAGACCTATGTATTGACCACTTAAAACACATAATAGTCTGCTTAAATGACTTTGTATTCTTCTTAATAGAGAAACAGGTACTTAAAGTGTATGAATGGTTAATTTTAATTAGCGATAATCTTGGAATTAATTTTTAACAGATTTACTTGTAAAAGCTAATTTATGTTGACAATGAAATGAAAAATATTTTGTTCAAATTAAGGTAGGTAATAATAGTTTAAATTAAGTACAAAAAAATAAACTTTCTAAAAGAAAAATGCAGATGTTGAAAATATGCATTTTGAAAAAATAAGAAAAGTAATTTAGAAAAACAACATAAATAACGGATATAAATCTAGACTAAAGCTCTGCGAAATGTGGTACTGTCTAAAATTTTTTTATTTTCATACAAACATGAACATGAGGAAAAATTCACTTCTGAATTTTTAAAAAAAAATCTTGGATCATGGAGGGTCTTTTTTAAAATTCAATTTTCACTAACCTATGTGGACAATCTATGACAAGTCACCTGATACAAAATTAAAATGCTACTAGTAAAATTTATTTATGTTTCATCAGTCTTAAAATATTTAAATAGTTAAATTATTTAAACACTAAATTTTCACAAAATAATACTCAAACTGAAATAACTCAAAAGAACTGAAAAACTCAAACATCATACATCTCAAATTTTCACTAAATTAACTTTATATGATTAGTAAATAAATCATTAAAATTTGATCATTGAGAGCTAGCTAATGCAAGTTTGAAATGCAATAAGGCTGTGGTAAAAAAAGGTTTTACATCAACTACCTTTGGGAGATCTTCTTTCTTTCTTTTTCCTGTTTAGCCTCCGGTACTACCGTTTTTAGATAATTCTTCAGAGGATGAATGAGGATGATATGTATGAGTGTAAATGAAGTGTAGTCTTGTACATTATCAGTTCGACCATTCCTGAGATGTGTGGTTAATTGCCCAACCACCAAAGAACACCAGTATCCACGATCTAGTATTCAAATCCGTGTAAAAATAACTGGCTTTACTAGGACTTGAATGCTGTAACTCTCGACTTCCAAATCAGCTGATTTGGGAAGATGCGTTAACCACTAGACCAACCTGGTGGGTTACCTTTGGGAGATCTGAAATGGACTTACTCCATATAAAATATGAACTTTAAAGCCATTCCAAACAGATAAACATAATCACAAAAGATTGATTTTTATAGTCACTTTGAAAGTCGTGTGAAAATAATTTTTCTTTGTAAACAAAATTATTGATAAATGACAAAAAGAGAAATTATAATGTGTAGTCACACAGAAATGTATAATGTATGCTGGCAGTAAATATGATTAAAAGAGAAAGAAAAAAAAACTGAATTAAGCCTTGTAACTGTGACAGTTACTATTATTACAGGTGAGATGTTTGTAATTGTTAGGTTTAGATATTATTAGTGTGATGCACATTCAACAATAATTTGTAATTGCGCTGTACGAATATTAAAATATTTAGGCATTAATTCTTTATTTTTTGGCTCGTAAAACTACTTTTATTGATTCTTGAAGTACAGCCAACTTCTGATTATCTGTGATAATAATCAGGAGGAGGATCGCAAGATAATCCAAAATCATAGTAAAATCCTGGTTGATCTAAAAATAATATTTAATACAGTAATATGTATTAAAATGACCTACATGCACTATTATATTAAGGTATAACGGTAAATAATAAAATAAAATACAGTACACCATACTACACTATTATGTACAGGTAAAAGTAATATTTAGAAGTTTATTCAAAATACATATTAGCATAATACAAATTTTCAATATCACTAATACTGTACATAAATCGTTTATACATTGACTAGTATAGGTACTACATAATGTATTAACAAGTACTTATTAAATTTATAAATCTCTTTTTCATATTTTTTAAAATATGAAGCAATTGATTGTTGTTTCAGTGACTGAAAAACTTTTTTTAATTGATCTTTGCAGTTTGCATAGCTCAATAATATCACATAATGAACTGTCTGTCATCTTATCATAACCACAATGAACTGCAGTATAGCATTATCATATTCAAAACAAGCACACACTGGAAGAAGCAAATGAATGAAGGAGTAAAACCTATTGCAAAACAATGAAAAAACTTAATATATTTTTTAAATGATCTGATCCGTACCCTCTGGCATCACAGAATGCCAAAAATGACTGTTGGTCAGAAAAGTCATTACCACTGAGAAAGCAGCAAACGATGGCTCACTGTACTGAAAATTATAATACTTATAAACATACCTTGATTTCTTTCATAATTCCTTTAGCAGATCCTCTTGTTGTTGGTATAAAAATGGGCACCGGTACAGGCAATGGTATAGGCAAAGGGCATGGTGTTGGTAAAGTATACATGTGCATCGGTGCAGGTATATATATTGGAACAGGAACTGGTATTATTACTTTGGTACCATCTGCCTCCAGATCTTAAACAAAAAGAATATATAAAACTAAAAAAACATCAATGAATATTTTAAATAATAAATCCAAATATATACAACTATTTAAAAGAATATTTTTTATTTATCTATCAGTTAATTTCTATTTTTTTTTTGTTTAATTTGGTGACTATCCCATCTATGCCTTGTCATCTGTAACATCATTGTTTAATAATTGAATCACAGAGATTCATCAGTACTGTCATCATTGTTTTTGCTGTTACTGTTAACTATTGTAAATCTTTAATTTTGGTTGTAATCAACTGTGTCGTCTCATACTAATTTTGTACAGTTTTAAAGATATATTAACAGAATTGCTTCCAATATTTTGTTGGCAGTTCAAACATTTTTTCTAAGCCATTTTATTAATTTTTTAAAATTATTTTGTCAACATACAAAAATTTTCTTCTGCAACTGACTTTTTATTTTTATCCAAATCAGCTCAACCTGACTGAGTTCAGGATGGTATGGTGGCAAACATTGTGAATATACTTCTTCAATGTTTTGTTGTGGTAGTACTCTTCATAGGAAAACTTATTTAATTGCACTACGAGTAAGGTTTTTAACGCATCTGCTAAGCTTAGAATATTTCTGCTTTATAGCCAATCTAACAGTTCTTGGTTTTACAATTTGAATTTGCTGCCTAGAGTAATTTTACGTTATGACATTAAATGTTGTCAATTACCAAAACTGAATGAAATATTAGTTTTGGTATTAATTTTATTTTCAGCCATTTTTCATAGCTCTCAGCATTCATGTTTGGGTAATCTCCTTGCTCCTGGAACATTTTAAAAATCAAACGTACTCAAAATTTTTCCTGCAGTACTGGCATCATGAAACAAAATTAACCTCTATACTTTGGATATGGATTTTTTGTAGCTATTAACAGATCATTAATCTAACCACAACTTTGATGTGTTGATTGAATATGCAACTCATCTAAGAAATTAATCGGTCTTCTTTTTTATTTGTAAATTCTCTTTTGTTTTAAATAATTTACTACTTGTTTTGAAAAGTATATAATATTTCTTTACTAAAATTTTCTTATTACTTTCACACTTCTTCCATCTAAAATCCATACTCTTTAGAACTTTCCATAAGTTTTGCGTGTGGTAATTTATCTACATATCCATGTTCTATTTTTTAAACTGCTAATAAGGTAATAATTATATTCTACTGTATATGAAAACTATGTACAATATTTCTTAACACACATCTTTAAGAGTTTTAATTTTTGTTTTCATTCTTTCGGAAGATTTTCTGGCAGAATGAAAATTTTATTCTGTTATAACTTTACACATCATTTGGTAAACATAATGCAAACGTCAGATACGCAAACTTGAATTTCTGATATTTTTAGATTTTTATCTGTTACTTTATCAAAAATGTTTATCGTATATATACTTTGACTTTTTAAATGTGGAAATAATAACCGCAAAGTTAATAACAACAGCACAACAATATGAGTGGCTCCTTGGTTATAATATATTGTGTTGTGGTCCACTATCCTCTATACCCCTATACTATACTATCAGCAGTGCAAATACTACTTCAAGAGGTAGAACTACTGTGCATGTGTTTCAAAACTTTGATGAGTAACACTTTACAACCATGTTAGAGAACTGAACAATAAACTGCTACTCAAACAGGTTACATGAAGATAATTATGGAAGTCCCATCTGAATTCTCCATACTCTTGTGATATGGGATACATATCACAAGACATTTATCTTTAAATATTAAGTTCCCACCTCAATTTACTTATATAAAATGAAATCCTTCAAAAATATTTTAATGAGAAAAAGATACAAACTGCTTATTTGTAAATAATGTACTTTTAAAATCTTTCAAAATAGAATACTAAGATTAATTTCAATGTCTCAAGACGGAATCTTCGTGATTTTAAAACAACAAGTGGTAAAAAGTGAACAAATGAAATTAGAAAAAGAATTTCATTTAGTAATATGCATAAATAGGCTTAACCGTCTAGACTTTAAATATAATCATTGATGGTGTAGCAGTATATTTTAGACTTACTGAGCTTTTACTGTATAACAATTACAGACATTTTAACAAACTTCTGCTATTGATGATAAAAAAAGTTATTCTTTCCAATTTGCCTGCTTGATTAGCATCCGCTGTGAGTCTGTCAGAATTAGTAGTGGATAGACTGGATTATAATTAAGTACTACTTTCAAACTGAAATGGCTTCAAACCTACAGCACAATTAAAAAAAAACCTGAATATAAATACAGAAAATATTTTACCAGTTTGTGTTTGTTTGACGCAGGCATGAGGTCTACATGATACTCCTTTTGTATGCATATAAGGTCGACACTGTGATGATCTATTTGACATTTTTGTGGGCTGAGGTGGTTTGATGATCACATGATAAGGTGATTGTACACCCCCGGCTGGTGGTACAACTGGTGTCACACCTGGTATCACTGGTGTTGCAGCTGTTGATAATGAAACTGGAACAGGACCAGACACATTCCCTCCTGTGCTAGTACTAGCACCATTACTCATCTGAACCGGAGGTAGAGAGTTTATCTGCTTAATTAAAATAAAGAAAAAAAATTACGGAGTAGATTATTGAACAAGTAAGTAAAATACAGTTTAATATCAACCTATTTATCTGAAGATGATTTGTAAAAGTAATATTGATTTTATTTTTTAAATTCAACTAAGGTTCTTAAAGAGAAATTTTTTGCACCCATTTTACTTTAACTACTGCAGTCTACCTGCCTCTACGCAAATAGTAGTTTAGCATTTTCAGATTCAGAATACAATATATACAAAAAGCTAACAAAGCACTGAAATTTACACAAACACAGATAGAGAACCAAAAATTACAACTGAACATTTCAAATATATAAATAGCAGTGTTATAACAAATGAGTAGATGCAGTTCAAATGAAAGAATAACAACACACTTTTCAACCGCATTCTAAATACATGTTCTGTTAATCTGTATGGTTCATTTTCATCACTACTGAATCTTTCTAGTTTTCTTGTACCATTTAAAAACTAAAGAAAAAGAGACAAGCTCATCCCTGAATTTATTTTAAAATCTGAGGTAGACTGACCCCCTTACTTTGTAAAGACCTATTTATTGTTGTGCAACAGTACTGTGTATCTACAATACAAACATGTTGATCACAAGTGACAGGAACAAGAACAAAACTTCTTATCGATCACATTAGAAACCACAAGTTCAGAAAACGCTACAAGCCAGTAAGTGTTATCTACTTGCACTATTATTAAGGGCAGAACAAAAATTCCTCATTAAATTTGAACCTACCTAATATTTATATTAAAAAAAATCTGATATCTGAAAATGATCTGACATGATTCTTGAATGTAAAATTTTTCTAAATTAACTGATGTTCAGTGGAACTAACCTAATAATTGAAGTTTAATCATAATATTGTACAAACATAATTATTCCATGCATAAAGTATTTTTCATTCTTCCAAACAGTCTATGGAATACAGAAATTGAATTCAAAATTATCTAATATGCAACTAACAAATAACAAGAAATATAAAAATAATTTACAATTACACTGTCAAAAATTGTAGTAAAAAACAATTGGATAAGTATCACACTTACAAATTTAAATTCAAATATAAAAAATTACATAGTTTATGATCGGGGCAATTTAATAGGAATTCAACGTTAAGAGAATTTCAAATTGTTATGTTGGCTATGTTTATCTCATAATCTTAGTTTGGAACCTCTAGCCATCATTTTGAAATCTAAGTAGATGATTGGATACAATTCTTTTTCAACTTAAAATTAATCAGCTTATAAATAAACAGTTTTATTTTTTGATAAAAGTTATCATTGGGAAACGACTATGGATTGAAAAATTATTATCTCTAAAGCGAGTTGTACTTTATTATTATTATCCAGGCATATCGCCCAATAATCTATTTAGTATTTCTGTTTTATAAAATGAAATGTATTCACCCAGATGTAAAATACATTCTTTGTAATTGTTAACCAGATCTCTTTTTCAAAAGCCTGATTTAGAACCGAAATAATAATTTCCCACCCATAATTTCAGTTTCAAAATCAATGAATATATTCAACGAAAGTAACTTCACTTTCTTTTCAGTCATTGTCACGTTCTGACGAATTGGCATAGTAATTATAATTTATGTATCAATTTTTCAATTCAGCTGTTTAATAAAATTTAATTTTCATTATGAAAAATGTCCATGTAACAGATAGAAGTAAAACTGCCACATGTCTATAATGAGCCCAACACAGTTGTTTACCTCTACCATATTACGCTAAACAATGCACAAATTTCTCCACTGCATTTGTGAGTGTTAAATTTAACAAATGGATAGTAAAAATTTATTTTAAAACCAATATAGTATAACCCAAGTCAGTGCAAAAATTATTCCAGTTGAGGTAACACAATAGCAAAATTTTAAAAGTAATATGCAACATCTAGGCTGGTTATATAGGTATATAAAGAGGGTGTAGCAGAGGAAACGCATGTTTTTCATAACTAATACCTTTGGTTATTTTAATTATAGAAAAAAAAAGGTTTTACATTAAATAATATTTTTACTGCATTTTTTAAATCAACATACCTTAATTAGGTTCAGAAAATAATGTCAGTAAGATGACATCATTCTTGTCAGACACAAATTACGGCTACGTCTATATAAGTAGCTGTTGCTTGTGTGCAATGCCAGTTCTTAAAAAAGTTAATGACATACAGCTGTAGTTCTTTGTAATACTTTTTTGACAACAAAAAAATTACGATTCTTTCTACAATCCAGTATCATTCTAGAGTACGTTATAATTTCACACTCATCAGACCTATATAGATTACATATTAAGAGACATAAAAAAAATTATGAAACATTAACAAACTTCTCAAATTCTGAGTACAACAAGAATGGAATGCCTTAAAAATGTCTACAGTACATTCTTACATTTTACAAAAGAATCATGCTATTGCACATATTTGATGATGATCATGATACAAAGGAATTTTGAAAGGGGTCATCTTGTATCAAAAGTCCTAGTTCTTAGAAATTATCTCAAGGGAATTTAAAAAAAAATGTTATACTCTTATTTCTATGACTACTTGAACAAAAAAAAAATCTAAATGTTACCTGTTTAACAGCTGTACCATCAGAAACTCCACTGTGTGACAATACCTGACCACTACTCTGACCTGCTAATGATGTAACAGATGATATGACTGGCACACCTAAAACATAATTTTTAAATACTATTAAGTATAAATGAAAAAAAAAAAAAAATTTTAAACTTTAAGTAAATAATTCATTCCAACTACTCCAGTCCAAGGAATATAGTTTCAATTTTTCACTTTCCCTAGTATGCCTGATCCAATTTCAGGTGCAACTTATGTTTTACATCAGGTAGCCAATAACTATATAAATTATGGCAGACACACAAATTGTTCTATACATCATTAAAGTGAACTGTTTAGCAATGAATATGTTCAAACTGTGTACCCAATCGATCTAAGTGTACATCCTGTTTTAAGAATTTACCAAAGTTTTATTCCTAACTTATACGGTGTTCAAAAGGTGATTCTACTTTACAAAGAATGTTTCCTTCTTTTGTAGCAGGTTTAATTGAGAAAAATGGATTACACAATGGAGCAGAGAATATTCATTGTCTCTCAATAGATTAGATGTGACAGTTATGCCCAGACCCAGAAAAGTATGATGCGGATGCACCAAACAAGTTCTCCATCAAGCAGTTGTACTACAAGTTCCAAGAGACAGAGAATGTGGCAGATGCAGCAAAAGTGGCTGACCGAAAGCGCTAACACCAGAAAAGTTGATTGACATGTAAGCTGCATATTCTGTTAATCCCAAGAAGTCTGTGTGACGCCTATCTAGCCAGTCTGGTATCTCTGTCGGTAGTTCCCACACGACATCATGCAAGTGTTTTTGATGGATATATTAATATATAGAATTCAGCATTTGGTGTACAGAAAATCCACATCAGCTGCATGAGTCTCCTCTAATGGGCAAAAAGTAAGTGTTTGGTGTACAATTTCACATAGGAAAATGACATTCTTTCATAGCACATTGAACAGCGAGTGCTACATACAGATGGTGCAACAATTTGTAAACACTATACCTGCAAACCAGCTAAAGTATACATGGTTTCATGGACAAGTGATTTTGAAGGGTCTGTGGCCTCCTCAGTTTCCTGATTTATCCCCTCCTGACGTTTTTTTGTGGGAATACCATAAGGATGCTACTTAAAAATTTCATCTTTACACTGTTCCCAAATTGCACAGTTAAATTGAAAGATGTGTCACTGCAATTCCTCAACAAATTTTACATGTGTTTACAAGCATGCAACGTCGTATTCAATTATGTGATCGCATAATGGAGGCCACTTTCAACAACTATTGTAACTTACTCATTTTCACATAAGGTTGCATCACTTTTTGAACATCCTGCACTTAATAAATAACAATTCAAAATTTTCTGGTTCTCTTACTCACCAAAATCATTATTAAAGAAAAGTCCAAACACATAAACTGTGTTTCTAACATTTCAAATTTATATTTTTGATATGATTCTTTTCAGCAGCAATATCGTCACTGAAAATGACAATTTGACTTTTTTTAAGACTTCATTAAAATATTATTCACCCTATTAAATAAAAATAAAATATTGCGTCCATTTTTATCA
The DNA here is from genome assembly GCF_047948215.1 of Lycorma delicatula. Taxonomy (NCBI): domain Eukaryota; kingdom Metazoa; phylum Arthropoda; class Insecta; order Hemiptera; family Fulgoridae; genus Lycorma; species Lycorma delicatula. Next base: position 12,291,058 of record NC_134461.1, on the reverse strand, counting down.
TCCTTTTTTTAAGTCTAGAAAGAAGTTTTACGTAAAATTTATAGCAATGCAAATTTATGTTGGCCCTATACTATGTTATAAACCTCATTTGTTCCTGAAATAATACACTTACCTACTTTGTTATATCCATCAACTCACAATACTTCATATATATATATATATATATATATATATATATATAATATTTAATGTAATTTAATTTGATATTTAATTAAATATTTATTTTTTTTTAATTTAAGAAATCAAATGTTTAAATAAAAATCAGCAATACCTTAATAAAATAGAAAAAGGATCAGAGAAGGTGCGGATAAAAAATTATTATTACCTACTGTGTAAAAAATATTTTAAAATTTTCACTAAAGTTACTAATGGCTACATCTACTGGGAAATTGGCCATTACAATATGGAAGTGGTAAAGATAAAAGTACACCCATTCAGAACAGTGGGCATTTATAAATTAATTTTTAAATACAATAATTGCAATTAAGGTTGTGCAGCCCAAACTAAAAGAAATTCTAAAACTGAAATAAAAGAGCATTTGACCAATTGTAAAGACAGACAAAAGAATCTGCGATTTTTCAACACAGTTTCAGAACTGGTCATAAAAATTAGTTTATTAGAAACACGGTTTTAAAAATCTTACTTTTATCAAAATTGATGTAGAAAATTCATCGCTGAATAACGATAACAAACCCAATATCTAATTTAAAAACTTTTTTAACCGATATTTAATAGTTGCTTAGAATTTTAAATTTATAAAAAAAAATCTTTGTTAAAGTTTTCTATCATAAGAAAATTATTCCCTTATTTGAATTTTTCAAAAGGGACGTCTGTTTGATCGATCTAAGATTCAGGCTGTCTACCTTCCTTGAAATAACTTTTATCCTATCAGACTCAAGGGGCTTACATTAAGTCATGGAGGACAATTGGAGTTGTCATTTTTAGTGATTTAGATGTTTTTAAGTTAACTTTACATTTTGATAGGAAATTGTCTAAAACAATAGTTTATTCTATCATATTACTTTTATTCTAAAAATATTGCTAGAGATCATTTAATAATGTTTTTCATAAGTACTGTTTAATTATTTCTTCATTATCATTTTTGTCTCTACTTGTTTCTAGTTTTTTAATTTATTTTAATAATTGTTTGGCACTCTTTTTTGTTAGCAACTGTTTTATTGTGCATTTTATAAAATGTGTCCAAAAACTGGATTTTTGTACAGAAATTATTGAACAAACACAATCTGTGATCTAAATATTACTTATAATTAATATAATGAATGTAAGTTGAAAAAAATGGATTCTTAAAAAGAAATTTGTTCAGAAAACATTAGAAATAAAAATTATTATTTTTTTGTCATTTTAAACCTGCAATTTAATTTTAATCATTTTAAGCCAATGTTTTTTTTTTTTTTGAAAATTACTTTATGAGCGAAATTTGTATGCCAACAGATTAGTATTACAGAATTTTTTTTATTTTTTAGATTTAATATTATGATTAAGATACCTTTGCTTTCACTTAGGAATAACTTTTTATTTCACATTAATTTACTTGCATAACAATTAAATAATAACTCAAAAAAATTATATAAATTTAATTTTATCATATTACGCTGCACAATCTTTCTTTGTACTCATAACTCATAACAACAAACTTTTCAATTATGGATAGATAAATTATGTGTTGTATTCACTTCATTTGATACACAGAGTTCTCCAACACTGATTAACTACAGCCCTGGTCAATAGTGACATCCCATACCATGTTATATTCTCTTGTATCTCTATTATGTGTTGGATACATTTTATTCACCGATATAAAGTAACTAATAAATTGATAGTCTTAAAAGTACAGATAATGGAGGAAGGTAAAAAAATATCCTTACACTTCAATACTCATTGATTTCATTGTGTTTTACATACGTGAGCCAAAAATTATTCTCACATTCATTGAAATATATTTTTACGTTTGTCACACTAATACAAAAAGTTATAGGAATTTTACAAATAGCAGTAATCCCGATTATTCTGGTTGGAAAGTGTGCCAGGGGCTGAAATTAATCACACGTTTACAACACAATACGGGAACAGTGGTCTACCATGTAGAAGTTGTAGAGCACTGACCTGCTTCTCGATCCACTCATGTCTGGATTGAGAGGATAAATATGAGTGTATCAAGAAGTTAAAAAGTGGCCACATAAACACAATTCAGAGAGGAAGAAAAATAAAAAATTGAATAATCTTTCTTAAATTACATTTGCAAGAAAATACTTTGTTTTGTCTTCAGTCATTTGACTGCTTTGATGCAACTCTCCAAGATTCCCTATCTAGTGCTAATTGTTTCATTTCAGTATACCCCTACATCCTACATCCCTAACAATTTGTTTTACATATTCCAAATATTGCCTACCTGTATAATTTTTCTCATCTATATATCTCTCCAATATTAAAGTAACTATTCCAGGATGCCTTAATATGTGGCCTATAAATCTGTCTCTTCTTTTAAACATACTTTTCCAAATGCTTCTCTCTTCATCAATTTGCCACAACACCTCTTCATTTGTCACTTTTATCCACCAATCTGATTTGTAACATTCTCCTACTCTCATCATACAGCACCACATTTCAAAATCTTCTAATCTTTTCTACTCAGGTATTCTTATTGTCCAAGTTTCAGTTCCATATAAAGCTACACTCCAAACATATGCTTTCAAAAATATTTTCCTTATGTTAAAATTAATTTTTGATGTAAAATATATATTTTTTACTGAAAGTTAGTTTCACCTGTACTATGCGGCATTTTGTAGTGCTCCTGCTTCGTCCATCTTTAGTAATTTTACTTCCTAAATAACAAAATTCTTCTACCTCGTATCTCTTCTCTTCCTATTTTTATATTCAGTGGTCCGTTTACATTATTTCTATTTTCATTACTTTTGTTTTGTTCTTGTTTATTTTCATGCGGTAGTTCTTGCACAGGTCATCTATGCCATTCACTGTTTCTTCTAAATCTTTTTTATTCTCGGCAAGAATTATTATATCAGCAAATCATAACTTTACCTTTTCACCTTGAACTATTACTCTGGATCTAAATTGTTCATAACATCATTAACTGCTAGTTCTATGTAAAGATTAAAAAGTAACACGGATAGGGAATATCGTAGTCAGACTCCCTTTTTTATTACTGCTTCTTTCTTACGTTCTTCAATTATAACTGTTGCACTTTGGTTCCTGTAAATGTTAGAAATTGTTCTTCTATCTCTATACTTGAACCCTACATTTTTGAAAATGCTGAACACTTTTTTTCTACTATTAATCTGATTGCTAAATTGCTTCCATTGCCCCTATACTTTTCCTGAAACCATATCGGTCTTCTCCTAACACTTCTTACACTCTCCTTTCAATTCTTCTGTACAGAATTCTAGTTAAGATTTTTGATGCACGAGTAGTTAAACTAATTGTTCTGTATTCTTCATATTTATCTGCCCCTGCTTTCTTTGGTATCATTACTATAACACTTTTTTGGAAGTCTGACGGAAATTCTCCTTTTTCATAAATATTACACACCAGTTTGTATAATCTATCTGTCACTTCCTCACCTGCACTAAAGAGCAATTCTGCAGGTATCCTGTCTACCCCAGGAGCTTTTCTGCCATTCAAATCTTTTAATGCTCTATTAAATTCAGATCTCAACATTGTATTTAATATATTCCACCCACCTATTGATCCTTTCTTTCGTATTATAAATTGGTGTACCATCTTTATTTAACACATTATTAGATATTAATTTATGTACCACAAAATTCTCTTTAACTTCCCTGTATGCTCCATCTATTTTACCAATGATCATTTTTCTTTCCACTTCTGAACACTTTTTTTTAATCCACTCTTCTTTCGCTAATTTGTACTTCCTGTTTATAGTATTTCTTAATTGTCTATAGTTCCTTTTAGCATTCTTCATTACTACCATTCTTATACTTTCTACATTCATCCATCAGCTCCAATATATCCTTTGAAATTCAAGGTTTTCTACCAGTTCTCTGTTCTGCCTAAGTTCGCTTCTGTTAATTTAAGAATCTCCTTTTTAACAATCTCCCATTTTTCTTCTATACTTTCTACCATAACCTTTTACACAGACCTCTTGCAATGTCCTCCTCAAAAATCTTTACCTCCTCTTCCTCAAGCTTCTCTAAATTCCACCGATTCATCTAACACCTTTTCTTCAGAATTTTAAATCCCAATCTACATTTCATTATCACAAAATTATGGTCGTTATCAATGTCTGCTCCAGGATAAGCTTTGCAGTCAACGAGTTGATTTCTAAACTTTTGTTTAACCGTGATATAATCTATCTGATACCTTAGACTATCACCTGGCTTTTTCCAGGTATATATTCTTCTATTACAATTTTTAAATTGGGTGTTGCTAATTAGTAAATTATACTTTGTGCAAAACTCAATGAGTCATCCCCTCTTTCATTCCTTTTGCCCAGCCCGTTTTCACCCACAATATTTCCTTTCTTGCCTTTTCCAATGCAAAGAAAAATCTAATTTTGTTAAATGGTTTTTTCAATTTTTTTTTTTGTTTTTGTTAAGGTAACATTTTTTCATTGGAATATAAGTAGTTGCAATATATTAAAAACATCAGCAATGTTTTACTAATTTTATTTTTCATTTTATAGAAGCTTAATAAAATTAAGCTTCTATAAATGTTTAACCGCAAATGCGGTAAGGAATAACCGCAAATGCTGGCACAACATTTTTTGGTTCTAAAATATATAAGTTAAATTAAAAAACTTTAACACTGAAAATAAAAATGAACCATTAAGGATATTTAACCTAACAAAAATTTACATACGTTATAAATTTAAAGCCAAATTTTGTGTACCTTTATTTCAAATATACCTGAATGTACGGGGAGAAGCTTAAAACATTCAAATTAACTGATCCAACAAGTATCTAAGGAAGTATTTTTAGGTGTTACAAGTAAGATATAGAAACTGTGATGATTTAAATGATGAGTACACCACTTACCGGCTGCATCATTTGAAGCAGATAATGTTGTTACTGCTCCAGTTGTAACAGGTACAACACGTTTAGGAACACCTGTAAATAAAACATAACAACAGATAATAATTAACTGGTCCACTGCAAATTAAAATAATAAATAAAGTAACAGGTTAACAAAAAAAATTATTCTAAACAACAAAAGTAGACAAAACAATTAGATTTGCAACAACCTTGAAATTAAAAACGAAAAAAATTTAAGCACATTAAAATCTATTAATTATTAAATAAATTTTATTAAAAATATTTCAAAACTACAATCTCAATGAATAAAAGGTAGGAAATTGATAAAATAACTTAAATTACAAAACATTAATTTATCTAACACTAAGTTTGCTGCAAGACATACTAGGAGTGAAAATGACAGCTTACAATATACATCTACTGTTTTACAACTTATACCGTAAACTAGCAGGTTGTTGGAGCTAAAAAAAATCAATGTAAGCAAGAACAGTTTTTTGATAGGAACTTTTAAAGAAACATTGGTATATTCACTGAATCTAATAAGAAATGTTTTTTAATATAAAAAAAATCTTTTGGTAATTAGTATAAACTTCTTAATACTGATTAATCTAGAATTAATTTACCAGTAGGTATTGGAGTAGCAGGTTGTCCCCCTGGAAGAGTTATAGGAGATTTATTATACTGTGCCTGAAATTTCATAACACAGTTATAGTTACAAAAATTTCGAATTGTTGCATCTGACATGGTTAAATGGTACTGTGCCTGTGATACTGAACCACAACTATCACATTTTATTCTGGAAGAAAAGAAAAGAAAGGTAAGAAATTAGAACAATTCGATAAAAATAAAATCAGAAAATTAAAACAAAATATAAAAATCACTGAGAACCATTTCAAAACCACGTAAATTAAAGTATATCATAATTTATTATATAAGAGATACATGCCTGATGTTTTTTAAAAACATATTTTTGTTTTTAATTTTTATCCTGTACAAGGCCAGTTAAAAAGTTCTTGATTTATTTAAAAACTGCAACAGTTTTAAAATAAGCTAAATAATATAACTGCATCTTCAAAATCATACCATGACTTACCCCGCCTCAGGAATGGGGGAAATTTGAAGTACATACAAGAATCATTCAAATATAAACCGGAATTTTGCAGTGCGGACTAAGAAGAGCAGTGAATGTGGTGGGATGCTGTGGATAGTTAGTTGGGTGTCTGGAGGAGAGTAACCGGTCACCCATGCCCGTAGGTCATGTTCCCGCATCAGTAGCAAAATGTCTGAGCAAGAAGTACCATAATCCATTGCGCAATGAATTACAATCCAATTTCTCACCAATGACTGTGCCAAATCTTCTGAAATTTTGATTCGACTCTAGGCACACATCTGAGATGCTACCCGGTCAAAAACTCAAGAGTTTGGGCCAAAAAAATTTGAAGTGGCTGTGATGCCGTGCAGAACCAAAATCAAAAATGTCATCTGTGACCAGTGTCATTTTATGACAACATTCAGGCCGTTCACGTCCTTGTGGAAGGTGACCAACCACCATTGAGACTGCACCAGAGGTGGATATAAATGTTGGGAGTGCCACACACTCTTGGGTATAGCAAAGTGTTGGCAAGGTGAGTTCAACTTCTTTTCATTGAAGCATAAAGAAATGTTTAGAAAGACATCTTTAGTGGCAACTCAATCGCTTTGAAGAATAAGGAGAGGCATTTTTGGACAGTAATGTAAACTGTGATGAAACCCGGGTCTACCACCACACCTTGGAAAGCAAGAGAACCAGTATCGAGTGGTGGAAAAGCGGGAAGGGGGCACCGATCAAGGCCAAGAAATACTTGTCAGCTGAAATAAGTTATGGCAACTGTGTTTTGGAACTTAAAAGGTGTGTTGCTGATTGATTTTCTGCACGAATGAAGGAAAATAAATGCGGCATACTAACAGCCAGTTGTTGGATTGATGTCACAGCTGATTATCGCAACAAATGGAGCCAGCAATCTACGCGCAGTACTCATTTTCCATGACGATGTATGGCCACACACAGCAGCTTAGATTCATGACAAAATCACTCAAATTCATTGGACCTCTTGAATACCCACCGTAGAGTCCAGATTTGTCATTGTGATTTCCACATGTTTGGTTTGCTGAAAGAAGCTTTAGAAGAGACAAGATTTGAAGATGCTTGCAGTTGAGTATTGTGTGCAATTGGTTGTTGGGGCAACCATCTTGTTTTTTTTTTTTGATGAGGGGATCTGGAAGCTACCTATCAGGTGGAGAAAATGAATTTCTACTGAAGGAAATTATGTAGAAAAATAAGGTAATTTTATCTAATATCAATAAAGCTATGTTAACAAAATCCAGATTATATATTTGAATGATCCTTGTAAGTTATAATTGTCGAAAAAACTTCAGAAACTTTTAAAAGCAATCTTATCCTTTTTAAAGCACTGCTTTAAATTGGTCTTAGATTTGATTTTACAAATACCATCCATCTACCTGTTGTTTGGGCCAACAATTTCTGGCTCTTTGTATTGAATGATTTTCTTTTCAGTGCTATTCTTTCCAGATACACCTTTCGGTTTTCTCTATTCTCTGACCTGCTATTTTAATGACTGGACCTAAAGTTCTGCCAAACTAAATTCATTCAGGATCTTACCTAATCTGGAGAAACCTTTTTACACATCATAAAAACTGCATTTCTACAGTTTGAATCTTGCTCTTCTCTTTCTTACCTAACCCTAAGCTTCACATTCATACATCAGCACTGAAACTGCCATTGTTTTGAAGAATTTTGAATTATTTATTATAATAAAGAATTTTAATGTAAAATTTGAAATTTTGCGGGTTGTATTTTTTTTTTGTTATATTGGTAAACCTGTCTGAAATGTATCTGTACATTTTTAGCCATATTGGATGTTTAGTCTACTGTCAGCTGTCAAAAGATAACAAGTGTTTTGGTACGATCAACGATTTTTTATTTGTATAAATAATGGATCAGAGAATTTGAATTAAATTGCTATAAGAATGGAATAAAGTATAGCAATGTTTTAAAAATATTAAATATTGCTCTTGGCGAGCCTGCTATGAGTAAATCAAGGCTTTGCAAGTGGTATAAGTGTTTCCAAGAAGGTTGTGAAAACATTGAAGATGACCAACGCCCTAGCACATCAACAACTAATGAAAACGTAGAAAAAGTGAATGAAATGATTATGAATGGTTGCCGAATCACAATCAGAGAACTCGCTAATGATGTTGGGCTATCAACTGACTCATGCCAGGAAATTTTTTCAAATGTTTTGGGTGTGAAATGTAACAGCAAAATTTGTTCCAAAACTGTTGAATTTAAAACAAAAACAGCGGCAAATAGAAGTTTCTCAGGAGTCGCTAAGTGAAGTAAACAACGATGCAGAACTACTGAAACGTGTCATAACAGGTGATGAATGATGGGTTTACGGATATGATGTTAAAACTAAGGCTCGATTGTCCCAATGGAAGCATTCTGGATCACCAAGACCGAAAAACGCTCCGACAAGTATGGTCGAATGTGAAGGTTATGCTCACTGTGTTCTTCAATTTTAACGACATAGTGCGTCATGAGTTCTTGCCACAAGGTCAAACGATCAATAAGGAGCATTATCTACAAGTTTGAAGCAATTTTCTTGAAGCAATCCGAAAAAAACGCCTGGATTTGTGGCGAAACAATTCATGGTTTTTGCACCACGATAATCACCTACTCACACTTCATTATTTGTTTGTCAATTTTTAGCCAAAAACAACACTGTAATGATATCCCAGCTGCCATATTCGCCAGTCATGGCCCTATGTGACTTTTCTATTCCCAAAAATAAAGAGAACCTTAAAGGGCCGTTGTTTTACAAGCATAGATGAGATTAAAAGCGAATAGCTCAACACTATTCCAAAGATCAAGTTTCAGAAGTGTTTCAGAGATTGGAAAAAGCACTGGCATAAGTGTATAATATCTAATGGGGACTATTTTGAAAAGTATAACATTAATGTAGACGAATAAATAGAATTCCTTCAAAAAATAAAAATTCTCTTCACTTTCTGAACACACCTCATGTGTAAATATATATATATATATATATATATATATATATAAAAAAAAAATCAGGATTTAACAATCCTTATATACCAAAATAATACATATATCAGGATTGCTAAATCTCAAATAACTTGAACAGATTGATTAAATGTTGGTTGTGAAAAGGACACTGCTTTGAAATCCTAACAATGAAAATAGATTCTTAAACAAAAAATCATGTCACTCAAATGAAAATAATCTATTTAGAGCTCAAGGTTGACTTATCCACTGAAAATCAGAGGCCAAGCTTTGAATTCAATATATATTAAATTCCTGATACATTGATTTAGACTGTAATTAATACACAAGTAGCAAACATTTTATAATCTATTCTTACACAATTTCTAGTATTATTTAAATAACATAATTGAGTAAAAAAAATGTTTAAATTTATTCAATTAGATAACAATTTCATTAAATAAATAAAATCATAAATTGGGAGATGTACTAAAATTGGATAATTCAGTGCTGCTACCAATGAGTAAAAATAGACTGAACATTATTATTAAAACAATATTAGACATCATAAAAAATGATTATATTTAGTAATTTCATATAACATCTACATAATAAAATACAAAAAAATAATATTTTAAAAAATAACAGATTTCAAAAATACATATAATACAGATATTCTTATTAGTTTTAAGATAACTAAATGTAAATGAATATACTGAATGAAACTGTGTGAAAGACTATGACTTTTTTAATCATCTAATACTATGCACAACATAAACAAGAGAATAATTTTGTTGGCCTTATTTAATAAGAATTAAAATTAAAATTTGTTTATTGAGCTGTTGTGTTTATTCTGTGACACGTTATAAAAATTTCATCAAATTAATAAAATAAAACATCAGAAAGGTAATTATATCGGACAGGATTCACTGTTGGTATATACTTACAAAAGAAATAACTGAACACTACTAAAACTGAAGGTAACATTTTTGTGAATTTTTATTTTTAAAGATGAGATTTTGTCTTCAAATTTATTTCTATGTTAGAAGAATATATATTTATTCTGCAAATAAAATTTCAGCAAGTTTTGTTCACAGAAAAAGGAATAATTGTCTAAGCAGAAAAGCTCGCTAATATCTTAGAATGTTGATGATGTGCAAAACTTGTGTATAATTTGAAGAAATGCTGAACAGTTCAGTCCCTTGCATACTATTACCTCCTTACTCAAAAAAAGAAATCCTACCATACTTTTAACAGGTTCTACTTTGATCCAAACAAAGTAGCACACTATTAATACATTAGTAAATATTAATGGATAATAAAAATACTTTGTAATCAAAATAAAGTTTGTCATACTTCTCTATATAAAACGAAGAGGGATTAATAAAAGAAGCATCTTCAAATTAAGTAAAAATTGTAGAATTTGGAGCAAATACTTTAAATCTTGTCATAATACTGAATCTTAAATGATTGACTATTATTTTCTAACATTTCCTGAATGATAATAATATTAATAATAAATAAAATTAAGCAAAGTATATAATAAAGATAATTAAAATAACATAAAATTAGTTTAATCTTATAAATATTGTTATTTTTAAAGTAAAACTAGAAGTAAATGCGGCACTGTCAATGATGCATTTATTACCTTCGAGATGAAACTGCATTTACTGATACCTGGTATAATGTTAAGCAATTAAGTGAACACATCATTAAAACTTGTTTATTATCCATTACCCTCTTAATCATATCAAAATTATACTTTTTAACCTGAAATACATCAAATGTGTTAAATGTCATTAAAAAAACAAGCTTTTAATTTTAATACAAAATCAAAGGAATTATTTAAAGTGATTACACCTTACAATAGTAAAATGTAATTTATATATATATATATATATATATATTATTCCAGTACTGGATAGCAAAATTTGCATACATGCTCATTATATTATTCAAAATATAAAACATAATTTCAAATAAAATGAGAAAATTAAAAGAATATATTTTAACGTAAAGAAACAGAATTTAATACCAACTGAAGATCTTGATCTTCAGTTGAAAACAAGTCACTGTAAATTAATATTAAATTTTATTAATAAAGGTATGAATAATACAAGTGCATAAAATATTGCAAAAGGCTGTTTGATTAAGTAAGCATCCAGTGACAGTACTGTGAGGTGGAGGTTACACAAATAATAAAAACAGCATAAACATTTAACTATTGATAAAGCCTAAAATTTTGTTAAGGTACATCATTAACAAACTGAAGTGGTGATATTTTTGAAAATTTTCAGAATTTTATGATGAAAGTTTATCAGATGATTAAAAATTGGTAACTGGAATTTTGTCATTTTTTAAGATTTCAAAAAAGGAGAAGGTTCTAAATTGGACTGAATTTTTTTTAATGTATGTTACACAATATCTTTGATGTTGGTAAACAGATTTCAATTATTTATTTTAATCGAGTATACTTTCACAGTGGTCCCATATAAATTTTAACCAAATCCAAGGATAATCTGAGAAAAAAAAACCGAATGGCTTGACACTCTTAGCTGCTGACTGCTTGCACCAGTATAGTGTTGTTCTGTGTTCCCTTTATGACTAGGATATTAATAACAGACTATATTATCATTGTTTAGTCTCTGTTGACATGTTAAGATTTGCAGATAATATAGCTCTAATTGCAGAAAAGCAGAGAGGACTTGCAACAAACTTTAACTATTACGAACAGGATACTGGAAGAAGAATTTCACATTTGTATTAACAGTCATAAAACCAAATACTGGTATGCACTAAGAACAGGACAAACAGAACAATGAAACTGAGGGATGAGACTATTCAGGAAGTAGAAGAGTTAGAAAAGATAAATAACAGGTGATGGAAGAAGCAACACGGAAATAGTGAGTAAAATACACCAGGCAAAGAATGCTTTTAACATAAAGAAAAACCTTTTTACAGCAAATAATATAAACCTTGAGTTGAGAAAACAATTTACTGAGAATTTTTTTGTAGGAGTATAGTGTTAAAGAAGTATGATGAAGATAAATTGGATGGTAAAAATGTCAAAGGAGGAGGTATTTAAGAGTTAATGAAGAGAGAAGCTTTCTGAAACAATTAAAGCTCAGCTAATAGGACAATTCTTAGGCACCAGGGTTTGGTTAAGAGGGTGATAGAAGGGAGAAATTGTAGGAGGAAGGCCTCGGTTGGAGTTCGTAAAACAGATAATGGACTGTATGAACAGATTCTTACTGGGAACTAAAGAGAAAGGCTGATAAGTGAGACGAGTGGAGAGCTATTGCCAACCAGCCTAAGGGCTGTTAATTGAAGAAGAAGTCTCTGTAGAAAGATTAATGGCATTTCTTTCTCTATTTTCCTTCCTTAAACAATCATTTCTTTTTTTTCATGGCTATTTTCCTTTAAACTCCATATAAATATTAAATCCGCATTTCAATATTTCTATAAAATGGTGAAAAAGTGTATTATCCCTAATTGCAAAAATTATAAATATTTATATTATGCAATAATAAATTCTAATTTTGCAATATTAAATAAATAGTCACACAACAAGCTCCCAATCGACACCAATCTGTTTGAAGAGAGTTAAATATTATAATTTTGCAATAAATAATATTCTAGTTATTATAAACACCTTTTTTAACCAGGTTCTTTCTAACCTTGTCCAAATGTCTACTCGCAATAATCAAACCAATAAATTGTATATATTATGCAACCTCATCATTTCTGTCAAAGCTTTCTCATCATGTGATTTATTTAATTACTTATTTGGGTCTAAATCAGACAAGGCGATTCCAACTAAAGTTTTAACTTGACTAAGAGTGACATAAATCTGCCCCTTGCAAAATTTTTCTTGCCGAAGTCTATCACTGTCCTGTCAAGAGCTGTATCCTGCAGTTTGAATCCTAAACAGTTACAGCCCAGCTTAATATTAGAGGTAACATTCTGCCCATGATATCTCCATATCCCTTTGTCGCTTGGAATGTTGTACAAACTGGTGAAATGGACTACACAACTACCAACTTCTTTCAGACAAAGACTGACAGTCTTGTCACCAAATTTTATGAGTACAGCTTCCAATACCTCTCCTTCCTCGTATATCAAGCAGAGGGGGTGAGAACACTGCACCTCCGTTTCGTTTGAGAAACGTTTGTGTATTAAACTGACACGATGAGCATGACTAGATTTTCATTCTGTAAGAATCGACTGTTGTACATTCTCATTTGTGAGTGTACATTCTTGTTGTTGAGAAGTCTCTGTGGAAATATTCATGGCACTTGTTTATTTATTTTTCCTTAAATGATCATTCCTGTCTTGGCAACTTTCCTTTAAATATCGCTGTCTCATTTGAGCAGCGTGTTTAGTAGGCCTACTATATTTTAATTATACAATATAAATATATATATTACAGTTAAAATATAATGTATTATATATAATATAAAATATAGGTACTGGATACGACTAAAAATTGTGAAATAAAATAACTTATAAAAAATAAAAACCAACTTAAAAAATTAGTACTAAAAGTAACAATTAATTATATTTTTATTTATTAACTAAAACGTAAAAAGTATTTACAACAAATAATTACTTCTGAAGTCAGTGCCAGCCAACACATGTTAAAAAAAAACCTATGATCTATATGAAACAAATCCTACTTCAAACAATGCAAAATCGGTAATATAAGTTTTATTACAATAAAATGAGATCTACACAATTATAATACAATAAAATGCATCACACAAAAATATAATATAAGAATACTTTATACATGCTTAGGTACATACATTATTAGCAAATATGCTTAAGGGAATTCAAGATGAAGTATGATCGTGAGACGTTCTCTATTATACGCTCATGAGATATCATTTTACACGTGGGAACCCCATTTAGCCACCTAGCAGTTGGTCAAGGTACTAACTTTATGTTTAATTTGTGTTGGCTGGCACTGACTTCAAAAATAGTTATTTGTTGCAAGTACTTTTAATGAAGTTAATAAATAAAAATATAATTATTTGTAACGTTTTAGTTCTATTATTTGTTAATATGTTTTTATTTTTTATACATATCTATTTTGTTTTTACTTTGCTACAGAAAGACTTCAATATTACATTAATCTCTAAAAAATACTTTGTGAAAGATTGAGTAATACATATGATATGCGACTGAAATTGTATTTATATAAAAAGATTTAATGATGTTGGCAATTGTTTAAAGTGAATACTTGTAACCATTCTAAATTTTGTTGGTTACGAACAATATATAAAGGGAATTAATATAAAGGGGGGGTTCTGTAACCATTCTAAATTTTGTTGGTTACGAACAATATATATTATGTCATAAAGAAAAAAGTTTCAATATTTTAAAGGTAGTTAATAATCATTTGGCTTAGCTGATATTAAAAGCAGAAAATATGCAGTAGTATTATATTATTTTAATAGTTAAATAAACGTAATTAGTTTGATAAGAAATTGCATTACATAACTTTGTTTTTTGATGTACGACATGGTCTGGATAGCCAGATGGTGATGTCATTGTGGGCTGGTGAGAGCATATACATTCTCAGAAAAAAGTGTGTACGTGCATAAATACGAACGGGCGTCTGGTGGGGGAAGCCAGACTGACATTCTTTGTTTCGGGGCTAGTGTGAATTTAGCAGTAATGGAGTGGAAACGTGTTTGTGTTGGATCGCACGGAAGTGGTGATGTGTTCTTTGTTTGATAAGACAGGACAATGAGACTGGGTGAATAGGTGTATTCGATGCGAGGTCATAATTATTTTTATATGTGCAGGAAAGTATCCTTATGTATATGAAGAGAAAAATTAATAAGATATTTTTTTATTTTATTAAATATGACAGACGAGTAGTGTGGAAATGTGTTTACTATGATTCCATTATATGAGTCAAAATATATGATTCCATATATATGATTCAAAATAATTTTGATATAAATAATATGTTTAACTAATGTTAAAACATTATTTTATTGTATTGTTAATGTAATTATTTATTTTTTATTATTTTTTTAATTATGAAAGACGAGTAGTGTGGAAATGTGTTTTCTATGACTCCATATACATGATAAAAAATATATGATTCCATATAATTTTGATATGCTTAATATGTTCGATATGCATAATAATGTTAAAAACATTATTTTTTGTAATGTTAATTTTTTTATTTTTAATAATATACATGTAATCAGACTACATAGCTCTAGTACATTTTTTCATTGTTCCCCCCTTAATTTGAATTGTTTTGTGATTGAGCTTTTATTTTATATTGATTCACTTCAGCTTTTCAAATTAAATTTTTTCTTTCTTTTTTCTTTGGTAGTAAGCTCGCATACTATGAAAATTGACAACTTTATTGTTATAAGTAAGCATATATTTTTATTGTTTTGTTTAACAGTACATAATTATTTTATTACTTAATGATTCTGATCAGCCGTAATCAGCTTTTGATTTTGTATACAATCTTACAAAATTGTACAATCACATCTTTTTTTATTTACAACTGTGGCATTGATTACTGAACTAGAAAAATTTAAACTGATCCTTTCCTTAAACATTTGAAAAATAAATTAATGAAATAAGTATGTACAAGTCATGCCTGCAACTGTCTTATACAAACAAAGGAGTAGATACTGATGCATAACAACATTATTTGTTAATTCAAGGATAGCCTTGAATTCAAACAGAATAATAAAATTTATCAAGATGTAAGTTATACACACTCATAAGCACTGCATCCTTTTTGAACAACCACATATCTATAGTTACATTAGAACATAGACAGATTTTGATGTGGATTAATTTAAACTACAGAAAATATTTTCAAATAGATTTATAAGGATTTATAATTACACTGTTCCTTTTGGTGGTTCAATAGAAATAGTCAGGTACTACTGATAAAAGTATTTATCTGTATTTAAATTACATTTAACAGTTTCTTTATTTTAGTTTAAAAGTATTGAAAAATATAGCGGTATCAATCTAAGCACTTACAGAACATTGCAGTAAAGAACATATGTAATAAGGAAAAAAATAAAAAATAAATAAAATCACATCTTCACTATAAAATCTCTGACATAAACATCCGTAACAAAGACAAAAATGTTTTTAAGACATTAATTTACTACATTAGGGAATCTGCAAAAAAAAACAATCTGTACTGATATTTTCGCAAGAATCTATTTTACATAAAAACATGTTCCAAATTATTCCTGGTGAGGGTTTACAAGCAATTCTTAATTATTGATATACTTATCCTTCTTAGACGAGAAAATATAATAAACTGGATAAACAATCTTACCTTACACCAGTTGCAAGGTACTATTTTTCTTTTAGCTAATATGTAAACATTCATGCATGTTTTGCAACAGAAATTATGCTGTGCATCTTCATAATACACACAAAAATTTTCAGTAGAACTATTTGCTCGATCAAAATATTTACGACACATGTCACACTGATCTGTGAACAACAAATATCAATTAAACATTAACTAATAAAAATTTTAATTTAATACTATCACTCTCAACATCTCTTTATTGATGTTGACAATACTATATATAAAGGGTCAACAACCATATTTACAGATCCTTAGACTGCTATTCATAAAGTGCCAATATCCATATAACTAATGTCTTGCAAAAGAAAAATACAAATAATATATTTCTTGTATGCTTATAATTTTTGACAGAACAGTTGGTATCAAAAAATCTTATTTCTGTCGATTGTAAAAATTTCAAATATTTGGGTATAGCACATTTGATATGTTGAAAGAAATATTGATTAGGCAAATCACTGGTTCCTGTCAATGTGACAGGAACAACCTCTTATATTGTTATTGTTTGCTAAAAAAATATGCTGTTTGTTAGGTTACATTATGTTTTGTGTAACTACTGTCATAATAATAGTCTATCTCCACTGAGGGAAAATAAGAGCAGCAAACAAAAATGAATATCGAGCAATACTTTCAGAACTGATATAAAAGATACTGAAAGTACTAGCGGTAGCAGTAGTAGTAGGGATGACAGTGGCAGTGACTTGCATTACAATCCTACTGATGATTGCCATATAGATCTGGAATAGGTAACATAAGCTAAAAGTTTTCCCCAAGACAAAAGATGACATTATGCCTAACGTAATTAATCCTACTCTAACATCCAGGCTTAGCGGTAAGTCTTGTTTCAGCCTTACCCTGTTGTTGCAATGAAATCAAACGATTCTGAAGATGATAATAAGTGGACAGAGATTGAAGAAAATGATGCCAGTGGCTGGCATAATTTTAGTTTTCAAGAATCACCTAGCCTGAAACTCTGTCTCTCATGAAATTTCCAATCGACTACGTATTGTCACCTTTTCTTTAAAACTGGAGATTTTTTAAATTACACTAATAATTTTTAATAGATTCATTACTGTGAATAATCAAAACTAAAAGATTAGTAGATAAAAAAAAATGAAGATAACAGTTTTGGAAGCTTTCATTATAGTATTGATAAACATTGGATTATTAATAACAATTGGCTAGCCAACAAAAGTTGGTTGCACATTTCTAACGACACTTGAAAAAATAAAGAGTATCACTTCTGAAATGAATGAAGAGTTTGATATCAGTTTAAACAAGTATAGATATTAAAGTATTTGCATGTTTGATGTACTGCCAAAAAAGTCAGAAAAACAAATTTTGTTTCTCCTAACTGATGGCTAAGCAAGGGGCATATCAATATATGTAACAAACAAGCCAAATATGATAAGGCAACGTGCCAATTTTTTGGGTAGAGTTGATGGATAGACTAAATTAATATTAGATGAACGAAAAACATTAAATAAGGAAAACAGTCTTCTTAATATATGATTCAAAGTCATTAATTTTTACAAGTTAAATACAGATAAACTTCTTTCCCAGTTCGAATATACTATAACTTTAGTTGAAGATTTATCCCATGAGTAGTAGCAGATAAATTTTGTTTGAATATTCCAACTAAGCAAGGCCATGTGGTTGGCCAACCCATCAAATTTTTTTCTAAAAAGCTTTCAGAAATGGAGAATAACTGCTGGGTTTGCAGTAAAATAAAAAGCCTAGCAGGGGGAAAGAGGAAATAAACTACATTTGTGTGCGCAAAATAAAAATGTTTTAGCATACCAAATGTCTTCCTTTCTAGGAATTTTTTTAATGATTATATATATAGTTAGGTTAAGTGAATCTTAACTGAATTTTTTCTCATCAATTACATTCCAAATTCTCTTCTTTTTTTTAATAAAGGTTTATGTAGTCTAGTGGAATCATGAAGTTGAAAGAGCTTATATGTAATAGTTAGTTACTATGTACAGAAGTGAAAATATGGAAAAATGAATGAACATGTGCATTTCTTAAAGTGTTATAAATTGGTTATTTTTTAAGATAATTGGAGAAAAATTGATACTTAAAAAACCAATCTTTTATGTAATTTGAAAGATCTTACATGACTATTTTATGAGTCTCCTTCAACTGCAAAGTAACAATTTAAAAAAAAAAGAAGCAAATAACATATAGAATATAAATATACTTTTATTGTATGGGAATAAAAATTAATACGCTAGTTAATTATAAACAGAATAAAAAAAATCTACTTTATAAAGAAACAGGAAAATTATAATTAGAAAAAAAAACCAAAAAACTTGATGTGAATTAACTATAAAAATAGTTGTCAGCTGGGAGATACATTTTAGAAAATAACTGTCATGAACAGAATGAAAAAAATCATTGTACTTCATAAATAAACAAGGAAATTATGATTTAAAAAAAAAAGAAAAAACCCTGTTATAAAAAAAATAATAGCTGGTTGGAAGATACATTTTAGAAAATATCTTACACTTTTGGCATACAAGGTTTGATAAAAGAATTTTAGTTTTACTAAAAAAAAATCTTTATTTATTCATCAATACTGATTTTGTCACCTTCAAAGTACACCTTTTCAAATGTAATAAATTTGTGCCAGTGCTTTGTCCAATCCTCAATGCACCTCTAGAACACAATTTCCGGTATGATGTTTAGCTCCTTCAGTATTTAAACTATTCAATGTTGCCAAAACAAACATTGTCTTTCATGGTTCTTTTCAGCTAGGGGAATAGGAAGAAGTCATAGAAGGTTATGTCTGGTGAATGCGGAGGCTGAGGCATCATAATGGTGTTGTTTTTGGCCAAAAATTCATGAACAAGCAGTGAAGTGTTTGTAGGTGTATTATCATGGTGCAACTGCCAAGAATTATTTCACCACAAATCCTGAAATTTTTAGGATTGCTTCACACAAACGCCAAAGAAGTATCGGGTGGTAATCCTTATTCATCGGTTGACAATCCTTATTCTCATCGGTTGTTGATGTGCTGGGAGGTCAAGGATGCTCATCATCTTCAACGTCTTCACAGTTCTCTTGAAAACGTTTGAATCAACTGAAAACATTTGTTTGACTCATAGAAGAATCACTAAAAGCAACAATCAACATTTCCAATGCAGTGCTGTACTTTATTTTATTCTTAAAGCAAAATTTAATGCAAATTCTTTGTTCCATTTTTTCCAAAAGTTAAAAATCACTGAACATACCAAAACACCTGTAACCTTTTCAACAGCCAACAATAAAATAAGCATCCAATATGGCTACCAATGTAGTGTACCAACACAAAAAAAATTTGTGACAATTGGACTTATACAGCTTGGGAAATTTAAAAATTCTGCATATTTTCTGGTCAAACCTCGTATATGAGGCACGGTTCAAAAGTAAGGGTCAATGAGTTATAAATAGCAATTGAAAACACGGATTAGTTTTTGAATGCACAATAGCTTTAAGTGGTCTGTTGGGCATGTAATTGCCAAATTGCCATTAGTTCATTGTTGTTTGCCTTTGTGAGACAGTATGTAAAAATGAATGCAATAATAACAAATCCCTCCAGTTGTGAACTACAAACAGTGATTAGATTTCTAAATGAAGAGGACATAATGCTTTGAAATTCACTGTAAATTGTGTAAAATATATAGGCCTACTGCAATGAGTAAAGGAAAAGTGAGGCAATGGTATCATGAGTTTAAGGAAGGCTGTTCAAATACTTGAGACGAACAAATAAGTGGCAGGGCTAGTGTCTGGACTGATGATTTTGTTGAATGTGTTAATGCAAAAGGAAGGGAAAATCACTGTTTTGTGATTAGAGATCTTTCTAGAACAAATTGTTGAGAACTGTGACTGTCACTCTAGGCTATCATAAGCTGTTTGTGCAATGGGAGCCGCAAATGTTGACAAGTGTTCACAAAGATCACAGAATGACATCTGCACATGCTTTACTCAACAGCTCTAACCACAAGGGAGACAAATTTTTTTCCCATATCATCACTGGTGATGAAACATGGATTTCATACATCAATGCTGAGACGAAACAATAATCTATGCAGTGGCATCATTAAGGTTAACCTAAGCTCCAAAAACTCAAACAAGCCCAGCCTGAAGGATAATCATGGAAACTGTATTCTGAGACCAAAACTGTGTGCTTTTGATTGATTTCATGGAACATGGAACATCCATCATATCACAAGTCTATTACAAAACACTTTCTAAACTGCGTTGTGCCATTCAAAACCGAAAATGGGGAATGCTGAGATCAGAAATTTTTCACAATATCACATGTCCACACAAGGCTGCATGCACAACAGAAACAATTAAAAAATTTGGATGGGAAATTTTTTATTATTCCCCTTACAGTCCTGATTTCGCGCCCAGTGACTACCATTATCTCTTCTTCCTACACTTCAAAAACTGACTTGAGTTTCAACAATTCAAGTAAGTGAGGAGTTGAAAATCTTGATGCAGAAGTGGCTACAATCCCAGGCAGCAGAATTTTATGCCGTGGGTTTGATGAAACTTGTTTCACGATATCAAAAGTGTTTAAGACGAAACCGTGATTATGCAGAAAAATAAAGGAAATATGTATTTGAAACCATTACTAAATTTTTCGTCTTTTCGACTGTTCTCATTTTGTTATGATCGACCCTCACTTTAGAACCATGCCTCATGCTTTTGAAAAATTGTCTGAAACAAGGCCTTTACTATTCTTTGTTGTGACAAATGACATACTAAGGCGACACAAAAGATTAGAAAGGCAATGAAAACAATGGTGTAGGGAAATACAAAACAAGAAAATGAATAGAAAAATGCACTTATTCATTTTCATTCAAGAAAATGAACAAATGGAAATTGTAGAGCGGTATGGGATAAAATTTAATATAGAAAAGGGTGAATTGATAATTTCAACCAGGGTAAAAGATGGAAACAAGCAGTGGTGATGTTTAGAGAAAAACAACTAGAGAAATACCAGTTTAAAATACGCTGAAATGTAATAATAAAGGGAGGTGGGGAAAATAGAAATAAGTACAGTGAAAATAAACAAGAACTCAGTCAAAATATATTTGTTTGTCTATTAAAATAAAATAATTAAATTACTTGCTAACAAAAAAAAAAAAACTAAATATAAAATATTTTTATTTTTTAAATGTATTGGGAGCTGATAAAGAACCGGAATGCATTCAGATTCTTTACCGGTTCTTACCAGAAGGTATTGTGGTTTGTAAAAAATACATTCTTAAACACAAAAAAAATTTATTTACAAATATCTGTAATTTAATACTATTTAAATCAAATTAATATGATTATACGCACCAACTTTGATAGTATTAACAAATTTAAAAGCAGCAAAACAAACTTCAGAGCATAATTTGCTGGTTTTAGAATCCATCAATACTTCAACTTGAACCAGTTTGTTATTTTTACATACATCACATGGATATATCTGAGGTGGAGGTCGTTGATTAGTACTCATCTGATCATACTTCTCCATACATGATTGTGTACAAAAGTCCTACAAATTGAATAAATGGAAAAAAATTATTTCAACCATTATTATGTGGTGTAAAATACAACTGGTTTTATAAATTGAAATATTTTATTCTATATTATGTTTAAATCTCAAAATTTTAATAAGACATGCAGACTAAATAAAGGTTACATTTTTAAATCACTGAAAAATGTTTTTCCAAATTATTATAAAATGCTGATGGAAATTTTTAACTGAAATAATTTTCAAGAACAAATAAGTAGGTTGTTAGTGGATATTAATTCTCTGCTAAAAAATAAAAAAAGTAAAATTAAAATAAAAACAAAAATAAATAGGTTTCAAGCAAGATAATTAACTAATCATTTACAGCCTGAAGGTTCCATTTGAATTGTATGAGATTGAAAAGAGTATTATCATTATAACTATTAAAACTTTTCATATACATGGGTTAACTCAATTATTAAAGGGATAAAAAGCAACAGTGAATATTTAATAGAATAAACTAAAACTGTCTTACATTCAAGTCGGCATCCCTCACATAGAAAATATCAGCTGTTCGAAAGAACTTCCATTATAACCTCTTTTGTTTATTACAAAATGTTAGCCCTACTTCAATTTTGTACTATGAAAGAACAGCATGCATGATATGTTAAAATATTTTTTTTCTGAAGATTTAAAACTGGCCAAAATTCACTCATGATGTTAAAAGGTTTGGTAAAATTGTAAATCTTTACACATAGATCAAACAGCTTTAAATGAACAGAACGAGCGCCCCTGAATTTCATTTTAGTGAAAGATCTATGCAAGTTTTGACCAGCGTTTTCAAAAATCGCATTAACAATTTTACTCATGAAGACAGCGTGCATAAAAATTTGGGAAATTGCTGAAATTTGTAGCGGGAGTATCAGCACTGTTCATTCTGTTATCCACCATGAGGTGAATCGGCACAAAATGTGGAACTCACAAAGCGGGTTCTGAGATGACTGACAAATTCACATTTGCACAGAACTTAAACTGTTTTTAGTAGAAGGTAATGCTTGTTAGATCACAAAAGGTGTAATATTCTTCTGCATGATAATGCCTATCACCATATCACTCATAAGACATGGGAGTTATTCAAAAGTCAGTCGGGAGGTGTTGCTACATCCACCTTTCAGATCAGATTTCACAGATTTTTTTCTTGTCCTCAAAGAATTTTTCCATGGCATCTAGTTTGGCAACAATGAGATTAAGAATGTGATACAAAAATGACTTAGACAACAAGGTGAACAATTTTTTACTAGTTTAAATACGTGGATAAAAGATTTAACATAAAACTGACTTTCTTTAAGTCACATCAGCGTGAAAGCAAGGGATCAATTTATTTATTTTCTAATATTTTATAATATTTTTATTAATATGTAATGAACTGTTATTTTTTAGGATCTGCAAGGTAATTAATATCTTTTTTCAACTTTATACTTTTTCAAGTTTTGAAATAAAAATTTAATAGCTGCATAATTTTTATGTAACATATTGAACATTACCTTCTTTGGTTATTGATTAATTATGTTATTAGTTTATAATTTATTAATTAATTTAAACTTTTAATTCAAATTTAATGTTTATCTTAACATTGCTATTTTGACTTTTTTTTAATATAAAAATTAAATGAGTACACTTTTAAAGTATGTAGAAAACTCATAACTACTATTGCAAGAGTAAATTAACTTATTGTGTTGGATTATCTGTTTCAGTCTTTCTTCTTGAGGTAAGTTTTAGTTAAGATGAAGTTAATATGTTTTAGTTTGGGGTTATTTTACTTAAGATGAAGTTTTCCAGAGTGTTATTCTTGGAACGGTTCAGATATAACTGAATTGTGAAACAATTGTGAACAATTTAGTCTCATACATGAACTTTCAATGCCATTCAACAATTTTTTAGGAAAAAGTTCTATAATACACACAATTTAATAAGCCGGTTCCCTTAATAATTTACCTGAAGAAAAGGATACATAATTAATAAAAATAGTTCATAGTATGATAAATATGTGTAGGTAAATATATAATATAAGAATAGCGTGAGAGAGAACTTAAAAAGAGAACTTAAAAAGAGAACTTAATAAATTACATAAAATAAAAATGGGTTACCTTAAACTGTCCTTTATCACCTACAGGTGCTAAAAATCCTTCAAAAGAACTTGATA
Source organism: Lycorma delicatula (assembly GCF_047948215.1). Lineage (NCBI taxonomy): Eukaryota > Metazoa > Arthropoda > Insecta > Hemiptera > Fulgoridae > Lycorma > Lycorma delicatula. Next base: position 12,266,902 of record NC_134461.1, on the reverse strand, counting down.
TATCTTTTTGACAGTAACTACATACTTTAAGACCCTTTTTAAATTCTTCTAAGCAACTAGCACAACAGAACTGTCGAATGTCATATCCAAAACGTACACAATATTTGCCTAAACTCATTGTTTGTACACTCTTTTTACAATATGCACAGTGTGACCCCAATGATGTCTGATATTTACCTGAATTAATTAAAAAAAATACAGCATTAGTTGAACCGATAATATAACCATCTTAATTTATTATAATTACTATTTACTTATACCTATAAATTAAAATAAAGGTTACAATTTATAAATATAGTTTAAGATGTAGGATTTATTTTGAGAATAAAAGATTAGTAGTAAAGAACGTTACAATAATAGATCATTAAACATGTCAAGTGACTGATGAAAAAAATTAATCTTACAACAGACTTATACCATTAAGTTGTGAACCTAACTATTCTACAATCGACCCAATATTAGGAATTAATTATGCTTGTTATAGTTGCACTTCTGTAGTCTTAGGTATTTTCTGTTCCTTCAGTATAGAAGATTGGGCCTTTACAATGTATTTTTATTATATTATCGCATTAAAAAATTTCAATTTTTATTATAGTTCTGTTTGTTTGAAGATTGAAATACACATCCTTGATCAAATTAACTGAAACAATATTATTTTTGGAATATAAACAATTTATGGCTTACAGTGAAAAAATAAACAAAATGACACGTTAAAATGTTTTTTTTTTTTTTTTTTTTTTTTTTTTTTAGTACTTAATATGTCCTCCTTTGCTTTAATTAACATTTTAATCCTATTGGGTGTCAAGTTAACCAATAATTTACATTTTTTGTGAATCTCTGAATCATAAAACCACACCCGTGTAAGTGATGAAACCATCTTGTGCGAATATTTTCTTCAACTTGCCTTTATAAATGAACTGCAAGTTTCAATGGAATAAATATTTAGTGAATTTACAGGCTAGTCGAGTACTTTTATCACTTTGTCCTGAAAAAAATTGCTTATCTTTTTTTTTTATAACATGGTAATATTCAAGATCTCTGAGAACAGTAAATCCATCAGGCTGAAGTCTGTCAACTCTGGTAACTTTTCATTCCGGTAATGATAAATATTTTTCTTTATTCATAATACATTCACAAGGCACAAAGTGATCCTTTCCCATTAAAGAAAAACAACTCCAAAACATGTTTTTTTTTTAGAGGATGCTTTGTTGTTTCGTGAATATGTTTTGGATTTCATTTTTCACTATCGGCTCTTCATACGTTCTCTACTATTCTTTAGCAAAAAATTGGGATTCATCAGAAATCAATACTTTTTTTTAACTCGGTCTATTAAATTATATTTTAATTATTCTTCACACTTAATATTTCACAAACATACGTCTAGGACATACATAATAAAATTCAATTGTCTTTTGTACTTTCTATTTTTTTATTCGTTATTGCAATGAAAAAAAAAATATATATATATATATAAATATATGTATACCTAATCAAAAATATACATAAAAAAAAAAAAAAATACATATATCTAATAATTACATATAATCTGTAGTAAGACAGTATGTTGCACACTATTTAGTCTTAAAATAAAATCAGAGCTAGCATGATTTTATTTTTGTAATAATTATTAATTTAATGTAAACATATGGTGGAAAACAGTTATTAGAAAATATTCATGTTTAAAGTTATTTCAGAAGCTTTGATGTTATAAATATATTATTAAATATTTGTTTCAAGAACATTCTATATTAAATCAGGACCCCTGGTGGTTACTAGAAACAAGACAGTCGCTCACTCACTCACTCTCTCAGTCAGCCAGAGCCTTGGTCATCAGGGGTAGGAAACAACAAGGAGGCATGCAAAGTCGTCCAACTGCACAACTCCATCAACATTCCTGAGAGACTTCAACCAGTGACTATGAGGATTATTATGGCCTGACATGACTTAGGCTGATGCAGATAATTATATATTTTTTATTATCAATAAGTTCATTTAACAAATAACATCTTTAATATTACTACACCCTGGGAGCAGAACTATCTGCTCAACCGCCAGAGGCTAGCTAGCATCTTATCTTATTTTTTATTAATCTATCTTTTTTTAAAAAAATGTCTAACTTAAGGATTTTTATAATTTTTTTCTTCTCAATATTAAGATCATAATTTCATTCTTTTCTTTTTAAAAATTTAACTTTCATTTATAATCTATTTTATTTTACTTTTATTTAATAAACTTATAGTTAATTATATTTCATAACACATGCACAATTTTTTAATTAAAAATTTTTACTTCGAATCCAATCATATTTATCAACATAATGGTATATGGAATTGAAGTATAATAATAATATAAAATAACAAATTTCATTCATACTGTTACTGTATATACATTTAAAAAAAAAATATTTTCAATTTTACTATAACAGACAGTTTTTCTTCATTACAATAAAAGATATGTAACCAAATTTATTTTTTAAATTACTTTTATGTTATATTTATTTATTAGAATACATCACCTATTTTTTATACTGATACATGTATTAATAATAAGATTAGTATCACAAGTGAAATGCTGTTACAACTTTTATTTCTTACAATTTGATGTGTAATAATTTGACGTAGGATTTTAAAATAGATCATGTATGAGCAAAAATAAGGATACTTGTGGGTACTGATAATAAATTTATAAATTTGCATGTACTCTTAAAAGTAGGATGGATCATCCTTTTCTACTACATAACCTCTTTTTTTTACTTTAATAAGTAATAATGTATTTTTAAAAGAAATCTTTGCAATTTTTATTTCAAGAAAATATTGTTTTTGGACATTATTACTATTATGAGTCTGCAATTTTTTTTTTTAGAAAGTTTTCACATTTATTTAATCCAATATGAAAAACCTGCCGGGTCGGTATAGCGGTTAAACTCATCATCATAAATCAGCTGATTTCAAAGTAAAGAGTTCTTTAAGGTTCAAATCCTAATGAAGGTAGTCACTTTAATTCAGATTTGAAGACTAGATCGCATACACTGCTGTTCTTTGGTAGTTGGGTTTCAATTAACCATATGTCTCAGGTGCAGTCGACCTGAGTCTGTACATGACACTGTACATCACACATCACAAACATGGGGACTACCTATGGGACCTGAATCCAGAAAGCTGCATGGGATAATTGGAAACTTTCAGAATATTTAAAAGAAATTATAATAAGCCAATATGAAGACCATTCTGGCCAAAATTTTTACTATTTTTAGAAAATACGAAGCACTGCATACGGTTAATTATTTGAAGAATATTCTATGGAAATAATATAGTGATAATAAATAAAAACAAAATTAGTCTGTCAAATGACATGATTTTACTGGAAATTAGTATAATTATTACATTATATCTCGTGAAGTAAAAAACAGTCACTGAAGCAGCAAATATGTTTTTATAAATATTATAATAATTCAAACATACTTTTATAACAATAACATAATTTTCAATTTTCAAACAGCTTTTTTGACTTGAGATGCAAAATAAATAATTTCTGAAACTTTCAAGCGTATGCTACTTAGAAAAAAAATCATATATACGAGGTCTGAATAAAGTAATGAGACTGATTCAGGAAAACGTTCTATTTACAATCCAATTATACATGGACTCTTATCACCTTCAAAATATTTTCCTTGGGAAGCCACGCAACGCTTCAAACCGTTTTCCCATTCTTCATAGCAGTGTTGGAACCCAGAAACCGGAATATCCATCAGAGGCTTGGTTACTTTTTTTTTGTTTTCTACTGTTCCAAAATGGTGTCCTTTGTGGTGTTTTTTTTTTAGCTGGTAACAAGGTCACAGGGACGCAAGTCCAGTGAATAAGATAGTTGAGGAACTATAGGAACATTCTTCTTTGCCAAAAACTGATTGAGAATGCAGTGTGACAAGGTCCATTGTCATGATGCAGCATCCAGTTGTCTTTGATGGCTGGTCTCACACGGACAACTTTTCCCGCAGTCTTTCAAGAATTTCTCTGTAAACATCTGTAGGAACAACTGTCCTGTAGGAAGAAATTCCTTATGGACAATGCCATTACTATTGAAGAAACAAATTAGCATGGTTTTGATTTTTGATTCACTCATTATTGCTTTTTTGGGACGTGGTGAGTTTGAAGTGTGCCACTCCCTTGTCTAACGTTTTGTTTCTGGGTTGTAATCAAATATCCAACATTCATCATCAGTGATAACATTTTGTTAGAAAATCTGTATCAGTTTCAATTTGCCCTAGAAGATCGCGCACACTTCCACCCTGTTGTTTTTCTGTTCAAAAGTGAGATTTTTGGAATTAATTTTGCACAAACTTTTTTCATGTCCAATTCATTTGTTAAAATTTGATGGACTGTGATGTGGTTCAAATCCAATTGTTCAGCAATCATTCTGATAATTAATCGCCGGTCGTTTCAAGTTTCTGATTCGCTCAACATTGCCGTCACTTTTTGACGTGAATGGTCTTCTAAAGCGTGGATCGTATGCAACTGTTCCTGGCCATCAGAAAATGCTTTAAACCACCTAAAAACTTGGGCTCGGGCTAGTGACAGAGCATCATCTCCAAACGCCCTTTTCAATTTCTAAAAAGTTTCAGAAGCATTTTCACCAAGTTTAACACAAAAATTGATTGTACAACGTTGCTCGTAATTAGTATCATTCACTTTTGTAATTCAAAACAAAGACTTGTTTCACAAAAAGTTTGTTTACATCTCACGTGGCAACAGTAGACTAAAAACATTAATACCTAATATAAATCAACTGTTTATGTAACTATAATTCTACTAGTAAATTTACAGTGTTGCCACTTTGGCCTTTATTTACAGATCTCAAAGACTTACACATGTATAATACACTTTTACATACAACTGTTTATTTAATAAAAAAAAAAAAGGAACAACTGAGAAAAAAAAGGAATCCATACTGAAAACTGTACAGCAAGGATAATTTGTTACTAGCACAATAGACTTCATTAATAATTAATTAATATTTAACAAAATATTATTAACTTGAATATTGTGAAGTTTGTATTTGATGAATAAATTTTACAATGGATATAAAAGTACATAAAAAATAAAGGGAAAATTCATAAAAACAAACCAGTAAATGATATAACAGGTTAGGTTATTTACAATATAGAGTAAACATACAATCATATACTTTCATGGCCTTTTTTATTTCAATAACATTTATCACAAATATATTATTTTATATCGCACATTTAATAACATATAAGCTAAAACAAATACCTATGGGGTGTGTTTGATAAGTTCGTGCAAAAGTTAAGACACAATTTTTCAGGAAAAATTATTATTTCTCAACATAAGTAATCTCCTTTTAAGCGTATATACTTAGAATGACGATGCTAAAAGTTTTCAATCCCATCCTTATATTATGATTTATCTATTCTTCAAAATAAGCAATGTTTTGGCAGTCTTGGTGAAAAAGAACCCTACTTTTGGTCATATTTGTTCATGTATTCTTTATTTCCTCATTTAAACAATCCAACAACACTACATAATATTGCTTTTTTATCATTTTACCTTTTCTCCAGAACGTCAATGAAGATTACATCATGAGTATCCAAAATCAAGTAACCTTTCCTGCTTGTAGAATGCTTTTTCACCTTCTTTGGAGTTAGTTCTCCAACTGCAATCCACTGTGTTGATGTGTCTTGGTTTTAGGTCGATAGCGGTGTAATCATGTTTCATCAACTGTTTTAAAACGGCACAATATTTTTTCTAAATTATGTTAAAGCAGATCCAAACTGTGCTTCAAAATGTTTGTACATTTATACTTCACAGGGATTGTGACCAAATCCAGCAGACCATTTTTGCATACATGAATATTTATATAAAATTTGATTCGCTCTTTCCTTATTGATCTTATGCACTTTCAATCATATATTTTCCACACCAATATGATTTTTTCAATATTCTCTGCAGCTGTAACCTCAACAGGCTGTCCAGAATGTTCAGCATTGTTTGTTCTCATATGACTACTCTGAAAATGCCCAATTCGTTTGTAAAGTGTTTTAATCGATGGAGCCTACTCACTATAATATTTATCTGGCTCAAATTTAGTTTCTAGTGTGGTGTTACCTTTTAAAAAGTAATGTTTCATCATCACAAAATATTTTCTTTTATTTATTTTTCACAAATCACAGTACTTTATTGAACCTAACAACAGAATTATGAATGCACCCGACTGAATCTTGGTGTAGGCTCCTAGCAGAGATGCAAGACTAAGAATGACATCAACAATGTACTAGTATCACCTCGTAGCTTTTGCACAAACTTATTAAATACCTCTTGAGTATAAAATAAGTACTAACAACATGTTAATTCTATATGCAAAATCTATTGAGATTTTTCAAAAGATTATTTGAACTAAATACAACTTTATTAAGTTTTGGCTAATGGCTTGACTAAGTAACTATTTAACTAAATCTGAACATACATATGATCAACAGGACTTCAAAAAAAAAAAAAACTGAAAAGAGTGAGATGGTAGAATGAAAACACACTTATTACATAAGGAAAATGAGATAACAGTATTTGGATAAAAGTGGCACTGAAACCAAATCGTATGATATGAACTATCAGAGGCATTCTAAAATATATTCAGCTAGTACAAATTATTCAGTTATCAAAACTGAAGAAAAAAAAAAGAAGAATATTTGAATATTAAACACATTTTTACAAGAAACTCTTAAGTAATTTTTTACAATTAATTTTCCACATAAGCTTGAAGAAGGTTATAAATAGGAATATGGAAATTTTGTAGTGTACAAAAATGCAATGCCTGACCAGGAATCAAATCAAAGAACTTCCAGATGAAAAGCTAAGGTGGTACATTCAACCAGGAAGGTAATGGAATGATGGAGTCGGTGGTAATATTAATACTTAATATTTATTTATTAATATGCCAATATTATACATAAAATTTATACGATCTGAATGTGTTGTATGACTGCAGGGATCAGGTAATTTTTTTTTTCATGTTTCATGAACTGAATAAAATGTTCTCTAAAGCATTAAACTTGACAAAACAGTATATAAATTTTTTTAGGAAAAATACTGAAGGAATATAAGATAAACTATGAATTGCCCAAAATAAAGGAAAACAAAAAAAGGAAGATAAGAAAATTGAACAATATTTGTTAGATCAATCCTTTTTATGAATGAATTAAAATAGTTCTGTATAAAAGTCCAATAAAGATAAACAAAAAATTTATTACAATCCCAAATCTAGCACCCCATCGCGGCTTCGCCCGTGCTCTGTGGTTACTTGCACTTCCCGTCACTATCAGAGGGTCATTGCTTGTTTCGCTCTCCCTTCCCGTTTTCTCCCATTTCTCTTTCCCTTGCTTCCCTTTCCTCTTCATCTTCCCACATTTCCCTTTTCCTGTTTTCCCCTTTTTTCTTTTTTCCATTTTCTCCTTCTTCCCTTTTACTTTTTTGATTTTTCCCTTTCTCTCTTCCTCCCCGTGCATAAATTGGTCCAGTAGTTTTTTAGTCTATAGCGGACACACATATCAGAAACACTGCAATGGAATTGTAAAATATTTAGTATAGCGTATATTGCTTTTATGTCCAACAAATAGCACTGTTAACACAAAATTTAGTTTTTTATCGATTTGAACCCTGTAAAATCAAAATTCTTAGTGCACGCCTACTTAAAGATACGAAGGTACCCTGAAAATTTCAAGTCTCTACTTATAATAGTTTTGGTTGTACGTTGATTATGAGTCGGTGAATCTGTCAGGACATTCTCTTTTATACGAGGGTTATTTTTTTTTCAAGGTCCGATCGGTCACAAAATAAAACCCTGCGCAAAAATCGGATGAACCTTTGCGCATATGTGTTGCGCAGCGTCTCTAGTATGGCCTTCAATCACGCCGTGTTACTTCGTTTAGTTCTGAACACGCAACTAGCATGTAAACATGTCTACAACAATAGCATCTCCCGCCAAATGTGAAGTATGTGCGGTAATTAAATTTCTTCAGGCTGAAGGGTGTAATGCAGCTGAAATTCATCAACGAATAAGTAATGTGTACAGTGAAACCTCAATGAGTGACAGCAAAGTGCGACAATGGTGCAGGAACTTTATAGCAGGACGTACAGATGTTCATGATGCAGGCAGTCAGGGAAGGAAGCGAGTGTCAACCGATGATCTCGTTGAGCGAGGGGATGAGGCAATTCGAGAAAATCGTCAGTTCACAATTTCTGTATTGAGCGATTTGTTTCCTGAAATTTCAAGGTCAGCTCTCTACACCACTGTGAGTGAGAGACTTCACTACTGCAAACTGTGTGTGAGATGGAGACCAGCTTAGAAACATGGCTGAAAACACAGGCGGCTCCGTTCCATGATGAGGATATTAGAAAGTTGGTATCACACTACGACAAATGTCTACATCAGAGTGGCGACTATGTAGAGAAATAGCGTAACTATGTAAGTACTTGTTACAAATAAAAAATTTTTTATTTTCACTGTGGTTTTAATTTCGTGAATGATCGGACCTTGAAAAAAAAACCCTCGTATAAGAGATGGAATGGATATTTTGAGCACATAAAAAATGTCTGACTGGAATTAGAACCTGAGACCTATTGGATGAAAGGCTGAAATATTACCATTATATCATGAAGGTCACTAATCTTAATTTCTGTTTTTCAGTCCTTTAAATATTTATTGAAAAAGAAAGCATTACCAGTTTTTATAACCACTCATACGCACAACTTTTGATACACAGTAGTCAGTTAGTACATAGTGTGTGACATGGCATGAGATAATATATATACAACATCAAAAAATAAATCAATTCATCAAAATTGTTTAAAATAACTGAACATAATGAATAATTTAAAAATTATTTCACCATTAAAATTTTAATTAAATCAAATTAAAAAGATAAGCTATATTTATAAAGATAAGCTACATTTTAATTTAATTACCCAAGCATCCTTCATTGCAAAAATCCATAGTCTCCCATGACAATGTACGATCATCTTGTTTAATATCACTTGAACACTGACTGCAAATTCGAATAAATTCTCCATCATTATCCACACGACGAGTCGGCCGTCTAATTGTAGCAGAAGGTATTGTTTCCAGTGATTCATTTTGTTCACTTGTTGTTGAATCACTCGCTTTATCATCAATATCCGATTGAGGTATCTGTGATGGCTTTTCAGTATTTATATCTTTTGCAGGTAAGCCACCGGTTACAGTTAAATTATCATTAACCGTCTGTTGAGAAGTTATAACAGAATTTCTAGCAGCATTTTTATTAGCTACTGCTTCTTTCCTTTGACTATCTAATAATTCTTGATACTTTGATGAACAAACTTCACTACATAAATATGATAATACTTTTCCTTGGCTTAATATTTTGTATTTGCATACTTTCATCTAAAAACAAAAAAAAGTATTTAGAAATTTATTGTTTACTTAAAACATGCTGAAAAGATAATCTGAGAAAATTGTACACAAATATAAAAACAAACCAAAATGATACGGTTAAAAACACATACATTATTAAGAATATTTTACATCAATTAATTAGTGATATCAATACTGAGTTCTGCAACTCCCATCTGTAAAATCTTAAGGTTGTATTTTCTTTCAATATTCCTACCAGGTACAAGTATGATAGTGTCTGTAAAACTTTCAACTTTATATGACAGCAAGACGAGATATGGAAATGCTATTTTGACAAGGAAGAGAGTAAATTTTTATATATAAATCAGAATGTCCATGCATTCGTTTGTGTGCACATGTGTACGTAATGGAGTCATTTTATAAGTTCATTTTTGGGTGAGCAGTAAGACTTAAACTGGAGAATTTCATATTTTACATTGCTGACTAAATAATATTGCTATATATAAGTAGGTGATTACTTCAAATGAAATTTAGAAAATCAGACTTAACTTTGTTTCAGGTTTTTGATTTAATAAAAACAGGGTATAATCTCTTCTCAGAATATCAGTAATAATTAAACAGAAAATTTTATTGTTTCACAGTTTTTATACGTCGTTGATAGGACAAATTTTTTCAATGGAATCTATTTAATTTAAAATTAATTTGTTTACTACACCTTACTAAAAAAAGGACAAAAAAGAAAGGTTGACATTTGTAATATTATCAGACAGTGGGGAACACAATCAATTTTCCATCACAGGATGGAAAATTTAAAGGATAGGTGATTTAACCATTGATACGAATGTGATACAATATATAGTAGACGTGTTGCCATAAGATCCAGAGGAGCAATTACAAAATTATATCGTTACAAAAACTAAGGAAGATGTTGAATCTAAGAAGTTTAACTTCGTTATGCCTCTTAAATCCTAACAGTATGTAACCTGGTATTTGAAGATTCTTAAGGGCTAACTTTAAAGTCATTAGCCTCTAATGAATCAAAGACATACAGTTATAAATTCAAGACTGCTCTCAGCAACCTGTTCCTATTCTATGTTTGGTCAGGTCTCAAAATAAAAAAACCTACATTGTATATTAGATGACCTACCAGTCATCTTAATATACATATATATAATTAATGTAGTAAAATCAATTCTCTCTTTATTATTGTCCATATCTTCTTCCTCTGTATAATTATATTAAAGATTAAAAGTAAAACTCAGTAATCCAGCACAGTACAGAATCTAATAATATTTCTTACCTTGTTACTTTTTCATTTGTACAACAAAAATGCTTTCGAGGATTTTCCCTCATCATCAGTTGATAAAAAATTAAAAACTTCAAAATTAAAATGATCATATATATAATGTAAAATATGCAGTAAAAAATTAAAAATTCTTAATAACATCAAATTTTTTAAAATTTCCTATACATGCCTGGCCACTACATACAGTACTGCACGTATTTCTGATTGCATATTTTACAATATATACACGATAATTAAAACTTTTAATGTGTAATTTTAAAGTTTTTAATTTTTGATGAGGGAAAATCCTTGAAAGCGCTTTTGATGTACAAATGAAGAGGTAATAAGGTGAGAAATATTATTAGATTCTGTACTTGGTGAATTTATTGAGTTTTAGTTTTAGTCATTTATATATATATATATATATTTTTTTTTTTAAATATTTCATTACAATCTGTGGGTTTTCCAATAGAAATCTTTTCTGATTCTTAAATAAAAATTAATTTTTTTCAAATTATTTAGCTTCTGCACCTCTTCAGCAATAAACTAAAAAATTTAGTTGATAATTAAAAAACTATAAGGCTAAGTTGATTGTAAGGCAAGCTCGGCTTATTTTTTTTTATCAACTCTAGTAATTTATCTGATCTATTTTTATTAATACTTCTATTATGAAATAGTAATCTTTTAATTTATGAGGCTGTTTACAGAAGTAGAAAAAACCAATGATGTGTATTCAAACAAGAACAAGTAAATTACTGTATTAAAACTAAGCGCCATCATAAAAACTTAAAATGAATAATCTAATTTTTAAAATTTTGTATGCTTTTATTTTATATATAATATTGAATAGAATTATGAAATGTAATCTTTATGGCAGAAGAATACAAACACAGCAAAGGATGAACACATACCACGGATGAATTTAACATATTATCATCATTCATTTATTAATTACACCAGTAATGGTCAAGTAATCTCTGTACCATACTAGACAAATTATTTAAAGATAATGAAAAAAATATATACATATATACATACATACACACACATATATTATTTTTATCTGTGATTCAGATAATTATGAATAATTGTGATTATGAAAAATCTAAGAAAAGAAATGGTTAATGCTAAAATAAAATATTCAGCCAGGTGATATAAACATAAATAAGTGCAGCAGCTGGGATGTGGGAATATTTTTTATTTTATACTATAATGTTTATGAATTCTTACATAAAAATATTTGTAATATATGAATGACATCACAGTATACCAAACACCAATTACAAATACCAAACACTAAAAGATGATATGATCAAATAATAAAACTCTTATTTTTATTGAAGTTAGTTCAGAAGTATAATTTATTCACTTTGTAGTCAATATACATACATTTTAATAGTTATTATTTAACTGGATGAATTTTTTTACTATGTAACAATTTTTGTAAGCCATCAATGAAAAATTTGGATGACCCAATCTGGTCATGAACCGTGATCAGGTTACTTATTTTATTTCATCATTTCACAGAAGTGAATTCTTATAAATGCTATTTTCGGGTTAGGAAATAATTGAGCAAAAAATCAAACAGAGAATGTGGAAGCACATCAAATTTCACTTTTTTAAGAACATTCAGTAATGTTTCTGCAGTGGTACTCTAGCATAATTATATTGCAATAATATCAGTGCTACAGATCCAAACTTTGACGACAGATTTTATAGCTGCTTCAAGGTCTTAATATATTGAGAAAAATGCTAAACATCCCATCTCCACAATCAAACAAGTGAGCTTATAATAAATCTTAAAAAAACAGTTAAGATTCATTCATTTGTCATGGAATGAAACCGCAAGAAAATAGATTCTGCACTGCACTTTTTTTCTTTGTCATCAAAATGTTGTCAGAAAATAATCTCTTATGATGCAAAAATAGAATGCAAAAAATCGCTTACGCTAAGTCATCACTGTCAAGATCTGATTCGTTGAATCAAATGACTGGGAATTGTTAGTGCATTATTGTACTGCTAAGGATTTTAGAGAAATAGGATAAGAATGTCACATCTTTTGTCCTAAGTTGTGAGAAACAATTTGGTGGCAGTTATTGTTACTAAGAGCCTTGTTGCAAGAATTCAATGAGCAAAATCACTTGTCCATCTTAAAAAAAAGTACATCTGGATAATGTTCTTTTAGTGTCCGGCTGCTATGCACAGCAATATGCAAATTCCAGTCTTATATTCTTCACTGAACCGGTTTACCTGTTATAACAATTTTAAAATACTTGCAATTTTGTCAAATACCCAGGAATGAATGTCAAGTTTCTTTCATATAAAAAACAAACAGAACATATTTCAGTCAGCAGGCTCCCAGATCAATTATAAAATTTTAAACTCAGTTCAAATAAGACACATATGGAGTGTTATTCTCATAATGGCATCTGTGATTTACTAATTAATGCATGGAGAAAAATCAATATATATGCATAAAATTTTGACTTAGTAATCTTTTATCCCTTACTACTGTGGGGATATTTGCAAACAGCAATTATTTTTAAATACCATATAATTTTATATATTAAAAAAAATATATATATATATATATATATATGTACCACATACAATAAAACTTAAGATGATTTCTAACCTAAGATACTATTTCTTCCTATCATTGTGAACAGTTTTTCATTACATTTTTTTAAAGAATTTAAAACACGCTAAATGCACTTATCAACTTATAGATGTCTTTATTTTTTAATTAAAAATCTGTGATGTGAACACCACATGACTTACTTGTATGCCTATTAAATTACATATACACATTTTTTACTGCACTTCATCTAAACTTATTTCATTTGAAATAAGAAATAAGTTAGCATCACAAAATACTAACATGCAATATTCAATTATACTCAAGAAAAAGGTCCTAAAAATTTTCTTAGCATTTTATATTACTTTATATATTAATTTTGTTTTATGTCGCTCAAGTAGATATATGGTGTTAGTGAGAACGTGTCGGATCCGTAACCATGCACATATCATAACCATGAATCCGACTTCATATACGTATATTTTTTCTTTCTTTTTTAATTTAAATAAATTGATTTATTAACAACTATTAACCTTTGATTGTAAAAATTTCTGAATTAAAATGAAAAGAGTACATAAAATTTTATTTCACTAATAACTTCTGATTTTTTTTTCATATTTTTTTTTCGTACTTTATAGTTAAATTACTTGTTTATTGTTAATTTTTTTTTTACAATCACAGGTTAATAATTATTAATAAAACAATATATTTAAATTAAAAAAAAAAGTTAAAAAAATATATGTATATGAACTCGGATTCGAACCGATGTGCCTTCCCCCACAACTAGATGTTACAACAGGCCTAAATACATAATTTCAACAACCTATGGCTAATCGTTTCTGAGTTAAGCAAGATACATACGTACATATGTACAAACATCATGCCGAAACTAGTCAAATGGAGTCAGAGATGGTAAAAATGAATATTTCTGTTGAAATCTGAAAAGCGAAATTTTTCGTGATTACAATACTTCCTTTATTTTGTACAAGGAAGTAAAGATGAATGATGTAATAATACCAATAGAAAAAACCTTAGCAGGTGTCTGTACATGATTTCAAACTATTTTTTTTTTTAAATTACAAGGATGAATACTTTTTATATCATAAAGTGGTTTTGTTTGCAGAACATTAAGAAAGAAATCAAATAACTTCAAAGGAGTACTGGAAAAGTCAAACAAAGCATATTTGGCTTTAAATTCATGTTTGCCAGCTTTTTTAAAAAATTAAAATAGTCAGTCAGTAATTTAGAATTAAAATAGTCTGTAAACTTTTAATTTTTTTATTAATCCTTCAGTACACACACATGCACATTACAACATATATATATATATATGGAATTACAATACGTACATGTACAAAGCATTCAAGCTTTGTGAAATGAATAAATTTTAATATTATTTTGAAATTTAGGCAATTACATCATCTAAATTTGTTTTTGTGACAATCTGAGCATCTCTGAAATACATAATACTTAAAGTATGTTTCAAATTCAAGAAAAAATTTGTCTAATTTTAATTACATTAATAATTGTACAACATTTGATTTCATTAATAAATCAATCAAAGAAAAGAGTCTCCAATGTTCAACTGCAATCTGTATCTTCTGCTTTAACAGTGTTTCATAATGAAGTAACAACTATGATGAGCGTCTTGATCAATCTTTTTTTATATGCTGGTATGCCAGATAGCAATGTTTTTTTCCTGATATTGATCTACACATCTCCATCTTAATTCATTAAAAATAAACCAGTTTATCTATACTCTTTCCTAAGATCTCTGTAATTTTTTTGATGTTACCTTGGATCTATCGCCACTCTTGTAAAAAATACATAAAACATAACTTATACTACAGAGTGATTTTTTAGTCCTGTTACCCAATTAAAATGTAATTTAAGAAATGGAAATTTAGGTGGAATAAAAAAATGTATTTGTTACTTACAAAAGAGATTTAATAAAAAGCTATTACTTACATAACTCTTAAAGAATATGCTCAAAATGCCCACCCCTTGCGGTTATACACGCATGGACTCTTTACAACATATTAGCAGAAACCTTTTTAAAAGTTGCATTGGAAACATTCATAATATTGACTTTAAGTTCATCAATAGTGTGATGATTGTTTTTGAAGGCCTCGGACTTAATATAACCCCGCAAAAAGTAGTCAGGAGATGTGAGGTCTGGGGACCTTGGAGGCCATAAACCCTTGCTTGTTATTCGATCATCAAAGAACCTCTTGCAGAAAATCCACGGTTTGACATATGGCATGTAGCGCTGTCTTGCTGAAACCAGCAATACCGTTCTTGAGGTTCCAGGAGGGACACAAATTGGCTCACAATATTCCTGTATACTTCACCATTTACTGTCTGTTTGAAGAATATAGGTCCGACTATACGATGACGAGATATCGCACACCACACACAGATTTTCTCAGGATGCAAAAATTTGTCTTGTAAAGCGTTAGGATTTTCAACCGCCCAAATTTGACAGTTTTGACTGTTTACATAACCATCGAGATGGATCCAAGCTTCATCACTAAAGAACAGTGTATAAAAATTTGATTCTGTTATCATTTACGTGAGACCTAAACCAACGGCAATATTGTAATCGCTTGTTTAAATCTGGAGGCTGAAGCTCTTGGACTAATCGTATGCGATACGGATACAATTTTTTAGCGGCTTTCTGAACACTCAAATATGACAAACTGACTTGCGTGGAAAGTTTTCGTGAACTTTTCCATGGACAATTGAGCAATCTTGTTTTCACATTCTGTAAAACGTCATCTGTCAAGTGAGTTGGTCGACCACTACGTTTTCTGTCGCAAACACTACCTGTCTCTTGAAATCGGTTTGCTAGCCTAGAAACTGACATTTTTTCTGGTGGAGGTCCACAAACAAATTTAATTTGAAATGATTCTTTTACATTCGTGTACGATTTCGTAGCAAAATATTGTTCAAGAATGAAAACTCGTTGTTCTATGATAAAAGACATTCTGTTCGCAACACAACCAGAAATGGCACAAAAGTTTGCACAGTTGAAGGAGCATCAACTCACACTGTCGTATCCATACCGGTTGAGTAGCGCTACCAACTTTGTCAGAAAACAAAATTTCCCTTTCTTAGAAAAAAATTACCAGACATTAACAATTGGGTACTAAAAAATCACCCTGTATTTTCAGGTATGTAAACAGTCATGAGCATTATATTAATTATGATATCTACTGAACAGACTCAATCAACCTCACAGCATGCAGGGCAGTTTTGTTATAAAGTAATTTATTGACAGCAGGGTAGATCTTGCACTGAATGCAGTACAATTGAAAAACCATTGTTGAGAAACAATGCATTATATCAAATGAATCTTCAAGTATCACCTTGATCCTGGACAACACTGTAAACTAACTGGAGAAGTGGATTGTCTTTTCTTATTATTGACCCATCTTAATTATCTTTCAACCATCTTCTTTCTCATCATGCCTGGTGGTTACAAATAAATCTAATAACTGAAGCTTTTAAATATTGGTAATTTTCAATTAACAGAATAAGAAGATTATATAGATTTACCAACAGGATGAAAAGAAAAATCTTAAAAAAAGTATAGCTTTTAATTACTATATGTCCATGGAATTAAAAGTCACTAAAAAATTATTTGTTAATGCTAACAGAAATATAAAGTAACTAACATTACTACACAACAAAAACTATGGTAATTATTTAGTTGAGGTGCCTCACCCCGAAATCACAAAAAAACATATAAAATTCATTCAAAATAAATATTTATTCATTTAATGATGTATTTTGGGTGTCAGAAAATCAGTAAACATTTACATAGTGACAAATAAAAAAAAAAAAAACGAAAACTCAACAAAAACGCAACAGAACTACTAAAAACGAATAACAAAATGAAAAAGTAACAGAACTATTAACGAAAACTGCAATAATAACCATGAATACTCTGAGCAAGAAAAATGCAACCGTCAAGATCATCCGTAGAGATGATGGTCAAGATGCAACCGTAATCATCAAGAGTTGAACCTAACCTAATTAATTATTTACTACTTAAATAGTCAAAACATTACTGTTGATTAATTAAGGTTAGCGAGTGAAACGAGTGTAGGTTAAGTTTGGTTCGATTCGACGGCCTTCTGCGGGAAGAACTCCCGGAAGGATGCCAGTCGGTCGCGTACGCAGATGACCTCGCGCTGATGGTGCCGGGACGGACGGAGGAGGAGGTAGAAGATAAGGCAAACTTGGCGGTGGCAGTCGTCAGCAGATGGCTGGGGGAGAGAGGACTACGACTGGCACCGCACAAGACGGCAGCTGTCCCGATCACCGGCAGAAGAAGACTGAGAGGAATGTCCTTCATGGTAGACGACGTACGAGTCCACACGTCCGGTTGCGCTAAGTACCTGGGCGTGTGGATTGACAAGAATGGGCTGTCTAACACCCACCTCAGAGAGGTCACTAAGAGGGCCGAGAAGATACAAGACGCTCTACAAAAACTAATGGGCAACAAGAGCGGACCACGGGCGAGCAAGCGACGGCTGATCCTTTCAGTGGTTTCCTCCGTCTTGCTGTACGTGGTCCCGGCCTGGAAGGACGCACTTTCGAGAAAGAAGAACGTACGGATGCTAGCCTCCCTTACCAGAAGAGCGGCGATACGCATAACATCAGCGTACCGCACCGTATCTGGATGCGCAGTGGCAGTCATCGCAGGGGTGCCTCCCATCGAGCTGCGGGCCACGCAGCTGGTCTCCACATACGAAGGAACGCCTAAGGCGGAAGCCGGGAGGCAGCTGATGGTCAACTGGCAGGAGATATGGAGAACGGCTACGGCTGGGGCATGGACCAGGAGACTGATCCCGGACTTGGGACCGTGGGTCAGGCGGAGGCATGGGGAGGTAGATTACTTCCTCACGCAGTTCCTGTCTGGACACGGGGAGTTCGGGGTCTACCTACATCGGTTCAAGAGAAGACGGACACCGAGGTGCTTCTACTGCGGTCAGGATGACACGCCGGAGCACACCTTTTACGAGTGCGAAAGGTGGGCTGTGGTCCGGCGTAGGCATGGCCTCACTCCAGAAACAACTGTAGCTCACATGCTGAAAGGGAAGAGAGAATGGGATGCGGTACAGAGCATGGTGGCTAGCATCCTGAAGACGAAGGAGGTACATGGAAGAGAGTGGGGAGAAGACTTCTAGGCGCGGGTAAGCAGCAATGTCCCTAGCAAGTATACTGTGTGTTTCTTCTACTATATATATTATTTTTGTGTTGTATTGTATTGTGAATTCATTGTCTCCATTGTCACTGTGGTTGGTACTCTACGGCCGGCTCGAGATGACAAGCACAATCGCTTCGACCGTGTGCAGGAGGGCCACGGCTAGAGGTGACATCGCCGAAGAGACAACATGAAGTGGGTTTCATTTATTATGTATTTTCCTTGTATTGTATGATTGTGGTATTATTTTATTTTATTGATTGTGTTCCTTCTAACGGTTACGAGGGCACTCACAGCGAACGTGCCCGCGGATTGCGGAAGGAGGAATAAGTTCAGACGCCAACGTGATGGGCTGCAACTGAAGGGAGGAAAAATAAATAAATAAATAAAATACAGGGGGCGAATCGTGGTCGCCGTGCAGGGCCAGGGAGGCAGCCTGGATGCAGAGGACGCTTTGGCTCCTTCATATGCAAGAATGAAGGTCAGTTGGGGTGCTCCGATGATGCATTTGGGACCCTCAGGTGTGAGAGGGGGACGTGGCGGTTTGCCGGCTTCGCGCAATGCGTAGCCGGCAACCTAGTGTAGGGACGGGAAGGGTAGCCTCTAAGTGGAGGGATGTAGTGGTCGTCCAGAAGGGAGGGCTGCTGCATCTTGATGAAACTGAGAGGACCCCGATGGGACGCCAAAGAAAAGGCAAGACAGGGGGGCAGTCGACTGCCACGACACTCCGACATTCCTGCGCATAGCCTAACGGCGGAGGCCGGGGATGTTGGGGGTGTTTAAGAAAGAAAAAAAAAAAAAAAAAAAAGTTTGGTTCGATTATATTGATCTTGATAATTTTCATGTTTATATCTTTAAATATAATGTTTCACTATGATATAAGTATTTTTTTTTATTCTCATTGTGTTATGTGTTATTTGTATCACTATAAAATTTTTTACTAATTTCCTATTTTCTACGCCCAAAATACATCATTAAATGAATAAATATTAATTTTGAATGAATTTGATGTTTTTTTTGCCATTTCAGGGTGAGGCACCTCAACTAAATAATTACCAAAACTACTAAGCAAAATATGGCAAGTAAACAGAATTACAAAAACTAGTAATCAAGAGTAACTGCTTGGAAGTGATTAGAAAGAAAATAGCAGGAAGCACAATCATAGAAGACAAAAATTAAAAGTGGTGTTTTTTATTTTTATATGTGCAGTTTAAATTTCTACAGTGAGTGTACCAAGGGTTAAAAAAGAAGTATATTTATAACCCCTACCTTAATTTTATAATTTTAGATCACCTAAATGAAAAAATTGTAATAACATCAATATCAGGAATAACAATAATTAAATATACCCGGCAGCACTGTTGGCACATTTGCTGAGGTTGTTGAACCTGTGATGTGTCAGTTACAGATGTTACACTGTCCATCTCTTCACTGTCATCATCATCATCGTCGTCGTCATCATCATCTTCACCTTCCAAATCAATTTCATCATTTTCTTTTTCTCCATCATCATCATCTAACTGCTGAACAGTTGCCTGTCAAATAGATAAATTTAAAAGTGTTTAGAACTAAATACATATATCGTGAACAGCAATTAAAAAAACAATATATTCAATAAAATAATACTCCAAATTTTTTCTACACACAGAGTAAACATACACAAAAAAAAAAGATAAAATATCAACCTTACAAGGAAATAATAGATTAAAATTGTTACAGAAATAAAATATGTGATTAAATTTTAAATTGATGAAATATTTGTATTTTTTAAAGTGAATTTTTTTCACTTACAAATCATTTTTCACTATAAACATTTATCAGAAATTCTTTGAATTAAAATATTGTAAATAATATATTTAATACTACAGAAAGTAACTGTGATACAAAAACAGCTGATTACCTTTAGTTGCTATTAAATCCAATAATTGTTCCTACAAAATTAATTTAGTTAAAAAAATATACATGTTATTTCTAAAAAAATAATTGGGAGGACTTGAAACTGGCATCTAAATAAATAAAACAGTTTTTATTTATTCTTTTTGTAACTTAATAAAAATGTACTTAAATCAAATGTCTAATCAATGAATTATTTAAAATAAAAAATTATCCAGTAAGTAAAACATGAACAAGACAAACATGGAGTCTTCAAACCAAAACCTACTATGTAACAGATACTAATTTAAAAACATATGATATCAAATCAACATCATTGGAAATACTTTGTTTTAAAAAGCATTTTTAAAAAAATTTTAAAATACACTAGGAAATTTTAATTGCACTTGTCATATTTCAAAAGAGAAAAGCACGTTTCATCTATAAGTTACTTATAAGTTTACATTATACCTCTGCACACTCACCATACAAAGTCAGAAAATTATACTGTGAAACCACCTTTTCCACTCTCATTGAAAATACAACTATCACAAAGATACAACCACCAGGTATTTATCCCCATTGGTTTCAGTGCAATAGATGGCCACCTACACATTCATGTTGGGGAAAATCATTTTGCCGAAACCTATTTGAATTAGTAGCAGGAAGGTTAAAGAGACTTACTAGAACTGCTCAAATAGTTTTTGTTCAACCTTTGAAAACAGGATGTGCATTGTCATTTTGAAACATGTATAAATATACACATCCCTCTCCAAATTTTTGGCACTAATTTCTAATAGTACTGTACTAGTAACAATTAATAACAAGTACATATACAAAGAATGTTGATGTTAAGGGAAGACTAAATCCTTCCACTTATAAAAAGCAAACTGACAAATTTGAAATTGGGGTTAGAAACAACAATAGTTCTACATTTCATTGACTACTGTTTCATCATCACTTGTACAAAATAAACAACAGAGTGGCATGTAACAAGATTATAGGCTTACTGGTGGTTAATATGCGATCACTATATTAGTATGTTAGTATGACTACTGATTTATTAACAACAGTCAATCTGTAATATATTTTTTAATAGCTGTTAAATAATTATTCTTATTTTTTAATGCTTTAAAGATTAAGGAGTAATGGAAATAATTTGAATTTCATGACAATGATAATTAAATCATCATCAAAATGTACTTACAAATAGGCAATGCATGTACTCATCTACCCAATATATATACACCTGGTTCTGGGGTCAAGTTCCCAGAGAGCAGTTTCATTTTTCACATGTTCAAAAAGTACATTTTCACCCATTACATTAATTGTTACTGAGCATTAATCTGTTGTTGCTAAATGATAAAATAAATAAATAATTAAATTCTATTTTAAAATTTCAATTAAAATCTCTCTTGAGGAAATAGATTTTTAAATTTTAATTTAAAAAACTAATTCTGTAAAAACTTTTGGCTTATGGGTCAATCCATTTGAAGTATCCCCAAAAAACATAAGCTGATTGCTTGACCAATTCAAAATATTGAAATTTAACCACTTGTTTCCTACATGTTTCAGGACCTTAAAATTATTTTTTTTAAACTTTTTATTTAAGCAGTTTACCTGTGGCGGTCATTTTTGTTACGGTACACACACCTATTTTTGTGATTGTAAGGGTTTACAGAAAACATCAAAACTAAAAAACTATTGGTCCTGGAAGGATGAAACAAAAGCAATTTAATCATATTTTCTCAAGGTAAAAGACTGGTCCACTGGTTTATTTACCTATCTCTCTCCTTTCTGTCAGAAAATTACCAATAAATCTGACCATGAAAAACAGTGAAATTCCACTTAGGTAATTTTTTTCAAGAGGCAGGGATGGCATACACAGCTTGAATTATTTTTTTATATGTAGGCATATACAATAAAAATAATATTTTACCATAAATAATAATGGAGATATACTTACACCTAAATTTTTATGAATTTTTGAAAACTATTTTTTTTTAAATCAAATAATTCTGATGGGGATGGTGATAAAAATTTTAAATTTGCACAACTTGCAGTGTTTTTGTAGATGCCAATGGAAAATAAAAAG
This sequence comes from Lycorma delicatula, assembly GCF_047948215.1. Classification (NCBI taxonomy): domain Eukaryota; kingdom Metazoa; phylum Arthropoda; class Insecta; order Hemiptera; family Fulgoridae; genus Lycorma; species Lycorma delicatula. The sequence goes on along the minus strand of NC_134461.1, from coordinate 12,244,458 downwards.
GTTTCTTGTGTATTATAATAATAAAAAAGTTATAACCTCTCAAAAATCATGAAAAACCTGTTAAAAGCAAACAATTTTGACTTACTAAATAAGTGCTCCAATGGGGTTTCTGGTCTTATTGGCACTTTAATATTTGTATACTTATTACTATAGTTGAAATAGACTTGTTTGAACCATTCAACTGCAGTGTTCATGTCATAACAGGCATTTGAAGTGAATTCAAATCTTTACAGAGTGTCTCAAATTTCATCCTGTGTTTGGAAGTGTTTGTTAAATATAAATAAGCTTTACTAAATAATATTATATTTGAAAATCAATTAAATTTTTACATTATTTTCAAGTAATTTCACATAAAACAATGGAAGAACAATGTTCCATAGGAATTTATGTGAATGAAGTGTCATAAAACTATATGGTACAAACCATATGGTATATGGTACAGTGACAAAAGAACTCATTTAAATTTGTGAATTTGGTGATGAAAACCAACAACTTATTTTTTTATGTGTTAATTCAGATGTCACTAATGTTTGTAAATATCATGAGAAAACGTTTTTGTCAAAACTCAGTCACCTGTATGGACAGTTCTTTTGTGACCCATTGAGAACTCATACAAAAACAGTTAAGAAAAACTTTAGGCATATAACATTAGAACAAGCTCTTAAAGAACACATTTTTCCAAATTTAAATTTAGTTACTGGTAAGTCTCTTTGTGTTAAATGTTTCAAAAGTATTATTTTTCAGCAGAACAAAGAACTATATGAATGTGAAGATTAAGAGGAATATGAATTAAGAGGAATATTTAAGATGAATATGAATTAATTAGGAATAGATTAAGAGGAATGTTAAGATTAAGAGGTTTCTTCACATCACAATATTGAACAACTGGATGCTGCTTGTAGCACTTTGAGTGTATCGCCTCCATGAAAATTGAAAAATTTAAGCACGAATCAAAGGTCATCAGCATTAAAATTTAAAATAAATAAGGTATCTATCTGAAAAATTAAAAAAGAATTTTGAATTGTGTTTTGACTCCAGTTTCTGAAAATGAAAATCCAGCTCAATCTTCTTCACATGAATATGATGATATTATTTTAAAACTAAAAGAAAAATGTGTTCTTGCTTCTAAACAAGATAAGGTTAAAATTATTAGTTTACTTCACCAATCTTGGACCAGATCTAAAATAATATCAGAATTCAATATGTCTGAGTGTTTGGTTAGACTTAATAGAGAATTAGTTAATGAGTAAGGCATTCTACTGAAGTTAGGTAAAATACATCAAACAGGAATTAGTAAAGACACAATTAAAAAAGTTGTGTTCTGATAAACTTAAAAGAATTGTATGTCTCCATAAAAAAGAAAACCCTAAGGAAAAAATTGGAATATCATTCTGTGAACTCTGTCGCAGAACTTTGAATGGTGTATCTGGGACTCATACGGTTTGTCTGTCTCCACTACCAGAACATCAAACTCATGACTGATGGTCCCAAACTTAATGTTGATTATAAGGACATAGTAGACATCTTTGTTAGTGACAAGGATAACTACAGCTGTATGATGAATGTGTGCACCAAATTTCCAGTTAAGCAGGCAGTGTTTGACATGCTCAACTTTTCCAAAGAGTATGATGTGTTGCCAAATACAATAATGTTCAAACATTGGGTAACAGCTGATAAGGTAGAGATGATGACTGTTCTTTAGACTAAAGATGAGTTTTTCAAATCATTAATGGAAAAATTGGAAAAGCTGAAAACTCACCATTTCGTGTCAAAATCTCAAGGTGTTTTTCAAGAAGAAAAAATCAGAATTAGGTAAAGAAGAATGTTTGGTGTTGGCAGACTTGGCAGAACACTTTTCATTTCTTGTTCAAGAAATGAATACAAAGCTTCCATTGGGTAAACAGCCAAGCCAGAGTTCACCCTTTTGTGTTCTATTTCAAGGAAAATGATGTAATACAACGCAAAAGTATCTGTATTTTAAGTGATCAAATGAAGAATGATACAGCAACATTTTATTGCTTTCAAAAACTTTTAACAGACCATATCAAGGAAGTAAATCAGAACATTAAAAAATTCCAGTATTTTACTAACGATGCTTCAAGTATAAAAATAAAAATTTGCTAATTTTTGCAGTCACAAAAAAGAGTTTAACCTTGAAGCCAAATGGTACTTCTTTGGATCATCCTATGGGAAAAAAGCCTGTAATGGTGTGGGCGGTACAACAAACCAAGAGGTGGCAAAGGGAAGCGGCCATTAAACAGTCAGATACTAAACGTTGATGAAATGTATTCATTTTGTAATTACAAGCTGAAAAACATCAAGTATTATTTGATTAAATCGGATGAGATAGCTAAGTTTTTGAAACTCTAAAAACCCGCTTTGACTGCTGTGAAAGAGTTGTTGGTATTAGAAGCTATAACAAGTATGTTCCTATGTCAGAAGGCAATGTAAGATGCTACTTCACTTCAGACTCCAAGGACTATGAAGACCATCCTGTATCAAGTATTGTACCCATTTTCACTTAAGAAAAAGACTCTATTGCTTGGGTATATGATGATCAGTGGTGGGTAGCAGAAGCGGTACACATTAGCCTCGAAAATGACAATGTCCAGGTTCATTTTTTCCACCTAGCTGGACCAAGTACATCATTTCAAAAGTCTCAACAAGACAAAGTGTGGGTACCAATCTGCAAAGTCCTGAGAAACTTGACATCACTTAAACTAACTACAGCGGGTCATTCTAACACAATTTCAAGAGAATTATTAGAAAAGATATCACAGCTGTTGATTAAACAAACTAAATAATAAACTTTCATTGTTACAAAAATAGGCTATTTTATTGAAGAGTAATTAAAATTTTGCTACAATTTTTTTTTCTTTGATGGTGTTTACAAAAATAAATCAAAATAAAATTAAAATTGAAATCTTAAAAACAGATTTAGGCTACTAATTGAAATCTCAGTTTGGGTAAGTTTTTGAAATTTTTATCACCAGCCCCATCAGAGATATTTGAAGCCAAAATTCGATTTAAAAAAAAATTAGTTTTCAAAAATTCATAAACATTTGGGGTAAGTATATCTCCATTAATATTATTTATGGTAAAATATTATTTTTATGGTATATACCTACTTATAAAAAAATAATTCAAGCTGTGTCTTGAATTAATCCCTGCCTCTTGAAAAAAATTACCAAAGTGGATTTTCACTGTTTTCATGTTCAAATTTATTGGTAATTTTCTGATAGAAAGGAGAGAGATAGGTAAATAAACCGCTGGACCAGTCTTTTACCTTGAGAAAATATGATGAAATTTTGTTTCATCCTTCCAGGACCAATAGTTTTTTAGTTATGATGTTTTTCGTAAACCCTTACAATCACAAAAATAGGTGTGCCCACAGTAACAAAAATGGCTGCCAGGTAAACTGCTTAAATAAAAAGTTTAAAAAATATAATTTTAAGGTCCTGAAACAAGTGGTTAAGTTTAATTTTTTTTTGAATTGGTCAAGCAACTGGCTTAGGTTTTTTTTGGGACACTTCAAATGGATTGACCCACATACACACACTGTAAACTATATGATTTTTCCAAGAGGAAACAGATGTAAATTCCTCTCTAGCAAAAATAGCTTTTTTTTGGGATGCATTTCAGAAATTTGACTAAGGATAATAGTAAGACCAGATATCTGAAGGAATGCTAAATAATTCAAGCAGTATATAAATGTAAGGAACTAATTCTAAAAATTACCTTTATTTGTGCATCAGCTCGTTTTGCAGCTTGTCTTTGTGGGCGGCTAGACACTTGAGAATCTGTAGAATCCTCTTTTAAATCATTTTTTATAACATTTCTGTCCGATTTAGACAATATACTTTTTAATTTATTACTCATACTACTTACAACTGTGGCATCATTTGGTACTCTAGGGACTGTATCAGGGATTATACAAACATCTTCATCACCATCTGCTTCAACCGCAGGTGATGATTCCTCAATTGTTTTATCAGGACCATTTGTGCTATCATCTTTTGATTTATCTTCAGTCTCTTTTTCATTAACAACAGTAGATTCCTTCTCAATATAAGTGGAATCTTTTTCGTCAGATTTTTCTTCTGTTGTTTGTGAAGTTTTTCCATCTTCTACATCTAAGGTTTTTTCTTCTGTAGTACCTAAAGTTTTTTTTTCTCCCTCAGTAACTAAAGTATCATCTTTATTAGAATCAATTTTATCATCTTCCCTTTTTTCACTAACAGTAATCAATGTGTTATTAACATCACTGGCTGTTTCCTCAGCAGTCATTTCAGTTGTGTCCATATCTTGTTCAGCCATTTTTGTTTGATCCATATCCTTCTGAGATGTTTCCAAATCTATATCTTGTTCGACTACTTTGGTTTTGTCTGCTTGTTTCTCATCAATTTCTGTAACATCCATTTCTTCAGTTCTTGTTTGTGTGGTTTCCATATCGCTATTATCAATCTGTTTATTTTCAGTTCCGCTAACTTCACTGTCTACTTCCATCATTTCAGTCAATCTGTCATCTACATTTCTCATGGTGTCAATCGTCTGTGCAAATGGATCAACAGCATTAACTTCAATAACATCCATTACATCCTCTGGATTAACCGTATCATCGCAATGAAGGAATCTTGTTCGCTCACACTCACTACCGCTTCCGACACCAGTCTCGCTTAAATTTAAACTAGTTTCATCTGTGCCAAGTGGTGGATTACTATCTTCATGATCTCTGCTGATGGCTGCACTGCTTGCATTTGAATTATCACATAAATCTTTCAAAATATCTTTATTATTCGATTCATTGTTGGATTCTTCTTCAACGCCAAGATTTTTATCGACTAAACTTCTATCGCTCTCATTATTACCAACTGATGTTTCAAGTAGACTAGAAATGTTATCAATATTTACATCATCTTTATGGCCACTAGTACTGTTATCTTGATCTGACAATCCTTCTGCAGAAGGTAGTTCTTTTGTTAACACCTCATCGGCATCTGTAGTAGTTTCTCGAAGTAATTCATCTTCGTCCATTACCGGCACATTATCAGAATTACCTGCTAATATCCCATCGTCACCTTCCGCCTCATTTAATACATTATCATCTTCATCATCATCATTGACTCGTGTTTGCGTATCACTTATGTCACGTTCAACATCTGTGGCCCCCGTAGATGAGATCTGTTCACTATGAACATCACTTAATTTTTTTGATTGTTCATTAACATCGGTGATTAAATTATTAAAAACATTGCTATCACTGTTGCTACTACCACTACTATAATTGCTATCTAAATTATTAAGTCTACAAACATTATTATCGTTATTATTTACATTTGAACACATAACACTTTGTTTTTCTTGTTGGCTATTTTCATCGTTGTTCATAGTTAAACTGCTAACACCATTACTATCACTTTCATTAAAATCATTCACGTTACTTGTATTATTAACATTTTCACTAGTGGCAGTCGGTGATGAAACATGTTCTGAATCACCATTGACACTACCACTAAATACTTCTGAATCAGCACTAACAGCTTTTGCCACCACACCACCACTACCAACTTCTAACCCAGGAGATTCCATAACAACAATGAATGATTTGAACCAGTCAATTATCTCTCATATTTCACTAATGATCATTTAGCGGTTATTAACATTTAAAATTACTGCCTCCATAAAGGAAAGTAAAACACTAATCTGAAACAAAAAAATAAATAATGAAAATAAAGTAAGAATAACTAAAATATAAATAACATACATATTTTATGACAGCAGATACTGCAGAAAACAGCTTAATTTTTTGAAGACTTCTATCGTCAGTCAAAGACTGGTCATTAATTCATTACTAAATACTTCATTAAGCTAAACACACAGACGTGGGAAACAGTAGAAAGTTAATGATATGAACCACCAAAAATCCATTATCATTTCGACCTGTATGCTATATATTTGTATTTATAATATGCGTATTTCAAAGCTTCACGAAAAATAAAATTTCCTTTATAAAATGTAAGAATAAAATGAAGAAATGAGAGATTTTTAATAAATAAAAAACTTGTTTACTATGATTTATTTATAACATGCAAGAAGAAAAACTGGCAAAAGCACTAAAATTAAAAATAACAATTTTTCTTTAAATTTTAACAAAATATTAAGGTAAAAGTATTAACACTAATCCTTAATCTGACAATGACTACAAAAATGAGAAATTTAGAGAAACAAAAAGATATTTTATTTTTTTAGTTTCTGATACAATTTTTCAGTAGATTTTATAATTTTTAATAAGTTTAGTTTATATTTTTTTGGGTTTACTAAAATCTATCAAATTTTGATAGGCCTATACAAAAAGTGCTATCTAAGCAACAAATCTGCATTTTGACAAAAAAAAAAATTCAAAAATGTGTAGGTACTTGAATTTAAGAAATGTTTGCAGGAATATTGTGTTATTTTTTACCCAAGTTTTCCTATTAATCTTCTTGAATTTCATGTGAAAATACTTTGAATATCAGAATGACATCTTGTTCACATTCTCTAATACTATGAAATGATTATGGCAAAAAAATGAAAAAATATCTTAAATTTATCTGGTTTCATCCTGGGACCCCCCCCCCCCCCCGGGGTAGGAGAAGACACTCGCCACCTTGTGATGATCCTGGTCACCACACCACCTCCGTTCCTAGCCCTGATGGCCTTTAGCAGAGGTCATCCTTTAGACCCTCGAAACTTCCACACAACACAGTCATCAGTTTGGCCTTTGTCAGGCACCGATCCAAATGCCTCTGCAGACATTTCCATCAGTGTACTTACACAACCTACTATCACCTTCATATGGCTTTTTCCAATTGTGACCACCTACAATAATTTACAACCCTTAACTATCAACTTAACAGGAGTTGTGAAAGTGCAATCCGCTTGCCTTTCTCTAACAATGAAGGTTTCACACTAAAAACCTTTTCCTACATCTAACTTCAATTAGACTATGCACTCGGATCATTATGCTGATATTAAAAGAACTGAAAAACTTGGAAAAACCAGGTAAGGGCATTTCCATTAGGATTTATGATAAAATAAATTATAAGTCTAATAACGTTTTTTTTTAACTCCACCCAACAATACAAAAAAGAAGCAAATCATTCTTTCAAACCTTCTGTATCTCACTCCAATTTATTTGGAATATTTAATACAACAATACTCTAAGGAATATTTATTCTTAAATTTTCCGCTGAAACCATATTTAAAAAGAATAATCAGGATTAAAATTTAACTTGCTTATCTATCTCATGAATGTGTTATGATAAAAGCATAAATTCAGCACCAATGATAAAGCCAATATCGAATGGAAACAAATCACAGTTTTTTCTTAATCTGGCTTCAATTTTTCTATTTCTATAATAGCTAGAAACTGAAATTTAGTAGTTATTTCTAAAAGATTTTTTAAAAAGTAAGTAAAAACTACTTCAACTACTGATCCCTAAGTTTAAAAATTCAGTATTATAACGTATAGTTGGATATAATATTTGGTGATTACTTTGAAGTTCAACACTCAATGTACATTCATCTAATATCACAAACATTATTTTTAAAGTAAATATCTCATTTAATGTAAAAAAAAATAACCTTACTAAGAACAGAATCAATGAACAACGAAATAGATGCTAAACATTCATTATTATGCACACATTATTTTCTTCATTTAAAGTCTATGATTAGTAATTATACTAATAAGAAAACAAACATGTAAATTGAAAAATGAATGAACATTTCAATTGGATGAATAGAAAAAAAAGTTATTCATGAAAAAAAAAAATATGGATGGGTCAAATAATAACCTTTTTTGAAGTTGGTTAAAAATAGTAATACGATGTATATTTGACAAATGAACTCCTCATTACTATAATGTTGAGATATTTTACAAAAATGTTAAAATTGTGGGGTGAATTTTTATAAATTCTTATGTTTTTTTTATTTATTAAAAAAAAAAAAAAATAGCAACAAAAATTGTAACTGAGAATTAAACAGATTACTTTACCATAAAGTACAAAAATTTTACAGAGTCCAAACCACAAATAATATAAGTGTGAAGCCAGTAAACTAATTTTTTTCATTTGCAAAGACAAGTGACATTATCACTGCAGAGATTTACTAAATTAAACATTACTAAGCTCTGACTGCAAAACAATTATCAGCCCTGTTTTCGAGTCCAAACTCTTATAAGCAACAAATATAACATACACAGCATCAGCTGTTACCTAGGTAGGCCATCTTTGGCCTAATGACCCACTGGGTTGGTCTAATGGTGAACTCATTATCACAAAGAAGCTGATTTCAAAGTCGACAGGTTTTAAGGTTCAAATACCTAAAAGTAAGGCAGTTACTTTTATAGGGATTTGAATACTAGTGTTCTTTGGTTGTTGGGTTTCAATTAACCACACATCTCAGGAATGGTTGACCTGAGATTGTACAAGACTACACTTCATTTACATTCATAAGTATCATCCTTTGAAGTAATACCTTACAGTGGTTCCAGAGACCAAACAGAAAAGAGAAGTTTTAGGCCTAACGGCATATACCTATGAGCTATAACTAGAGCAAATATCCACCAACATTACATATAATAAAACATTCAGTAGGTCCAGTGAGGGATATATGATTCAACCCTCCATATATTATGGGGTTTTGTTGAGAGCAATGATGATTTTTGCCCATGTTGGGTACATCATACATTTTGGCCATGACCAACTGTACCTTGGTGAAGGCAACTTTATTAATTAATTGTGTAAGGTCAATCTGTTTTGCTATTAAGCAACTGACTACAGGAACCTGGCCGCACCTGAGAAGACCCACAATCACAGCATTGGGGCCCAGATATATAATGTTCAGGAACAAAAGGCACAGACCACTTTAATCAAGTCAAGATCAGGAATGAGACAAGTTGAGGGATCATATTAGATCTGAAATAACTTTCCTGACTGTTCTAAGCAATAAGTTCCTCTACTACTTCAACTAAAATAAAACTTAATTCACAGATACAGTAGGTAGGTATTTTGATGTTATTTCCATGTCACGGGAGTTAATAATTTCCCAAGGTATCAGAAACTCTGGATACTGTTTAACTGAACTCTGCATAATGATTAATGACCGGTCATACAGCTCAGACACATACTACTTGATTATGTTTGCCCTCCAACATCCACTTAAAAACAAGGTTCTACAAGATCAGGAAAGTCTAATGAAAAGATAATAACCTGGAAAAATAATAGAATGTGAAATAATAAAATTTCAATTGCCATAGAAATAAATAGGTTACAATTTGTCATAAATGTTATTACATAGTGTTTCCCTCTGGTTAGGTAAATGCGCAATACTGACATTTGAATCAGGCTAGTTGTACAAAAGGCTATGCCATGGTGCAGTATGATTATCTAAGTCTCTAAATCATCCAAACCTAAAGATTTTACAATGAATAATCTTACTAAAAAATAAACAATGGCCACACAATATTGAGGCAAGTAGTATTTTGGATTGCTTTTCAGCAAAGATCAAGTTAATAACCAAGAATGAATATCAATAAAGTGAAATAATAAAAAAAGGCCACCTAGATTGAGGGCTTTCAATACAAATTATACATATTTAATAACAACAGGCAAGGATTGACCATTTTGATTACATAATAAGCTAGATTATGTTATGTCTATATGACTAACTTACCAAAAAAGTAGCCAAATATGGATTAGAAGAATTGGAATACACAAACAAAATCATTCAATCAAAGGCATACAGGTCTTGAATTGCGTTTCCTAAATCTTAACCTATGTAAAAAAAGAGCTTGCGAAAAAAATAAAATATTTTTGCATTTTACAAAATTATAAACAAAAGAAAAATCAGGACGAATTTAAAACCATCATAAACCAAGAACTACACAGACTTCATAAGCAACTGAGGGCAATATAAGCAAATAGGGGTACATAAAGATTCAACCACCAGTAAAACAATACATTTAAATAGTGGGGCTCAAACTTTATGAATACCAATAGTGTAACACAATTGTAATAGGTGTGATATCATGGTTAAATAAAGATTCATGAAAATTTCCATGTTTTTTATTATGTAAATCTGAGAAAACAACCATGATTTCAATCATTATTAGCCTTTGAAGAAATAAGCTGGCTGGGTATTTTTACATTTATTTTCTGCACTTGATTAGCTTGTGATTTCTCAGTATCAATTAATTGCTTTAATCTAAAAAATTTCTTTAGATGTCTACTTAACCTAGCAACAAAGGATGTGTGCAGAAAATGTATAGGGCATTTGCACACATCACCATACTGATGTTTTATTTGTGTGATTTATTTAATAATTACACTCAACTCTAAGTTTCACATTTAGTTCAATTTTTATGGTTTCTTGATGTGAAACAAGTCAAACTTATCATCCATTGAGTTACAGCTTTTATTAGTTAAGTGTAAGGTTAAAAGATCTAATAATAGTTGCTAAAACAAAGTAACGAGGATTAAAATATTATCCTCTTGAAATTTTGTAATATGTTTTTTTTTCATTTTATTAAAACAAAAATCTACTAAAAATTGTAACTAGGGTGTAAGAGAATAAGGTTACAATCATTATCTTTTCACCATGAGGGAGTTATAAATGTTATCAAACATAACCTATGATTGTTAATTCATTAAAATCATCAGTGTTCCTTCAGCTATTATATATCAGTTTTACTAGAAGCCTCAAATGCAGCCATATACCTTAGTTAAACAAATTTACATTTAACATTGGATCTTGAACAATAAACTGAAGTAGGTATTTGAAGAAAAAACAAAGCACAAATGAAAGTTTTCAATCTAGAATAATCCCATTTGGTATTCTGTTACTGCAACATTCACAATACACATTTTCATTTCAAAAGACTCCCTTATTTTTACTAGGTGATATTTTGTCACTTGTTTAACAACAAATTTAAAAGAGCATTTAATGAATGAACTATTATCTTATCTATAATCATTATTCTCGAATAATATTACTGAATAGACTAATTGGAACTGGATTACATTGTAAAAATGAATGTATATAAACTAACCTGACATTTGGTAAAAACAAACTGCAATTAGGAAATAAAACTCCATAAAATTTTAACATACATTTTATGTATGTTGTCTATTCAAAGGATAAAAATGAAATAAGTAAATATTTAAGTAACATAAAAAGAATAATACATGACTATAAAACAAACATCCTAAAAAATAATCAAAAGAAACATTCAAAGAAAATTGTAAAAGAAATTAAGAACTTTCGATTAATAACCTGAAATATACACTGCATGTGAAATTACATATTTTAAATTCTGTTATATAAATGAAAAATGCAAAAACACTAAAATCCTGAATACAATTGGTAAAAGAAGCGTGATACGTTTCATCAAATAACCAACATAATGCGGACTACATGACTCCTAATAAAGGCCGAATTTATGTTAATGATCTAGAGATTTGAACTGTTTATGTTCTTACGCAGAAGCAAGTTCGCAAGCAAGAACAAAAATAGGGTTATGATAAATAAACATAGACGAGTTTCTAAAGTGCAACGGAACAATTCCAATAATACGTCAAATATCAATCAAAATAGAAAGATTAACATTTCTTGAAGAACTAAAACAAACTGGCGTTTACAAATATAAAAATACAAATTAACTTTAATATAATACATGCTTATTTCAGGACCTTGAAAGGCTTTTAAAACAAAACTTTCACTTTGCATTTACCTAAGAAATCTGGAAGTGTGAAGAAAAGTACTTACATACTTTTTGTAAACTGTAAGCTGAATAAAACTTCCACAATACACGACGATAAAAACATTGTAACTCGCTTCCAGCTCACAACGCTACATTTACGCCAACCTACTACCAGGCCTCAAAAAGCGGCATTTTCCATCATAGACAGCTCAGGTTAAGCAACTATCCACAGTATGAATCGATTAAAAATCCTTTAATATTGTAATTGATACTGGCAAAGTTATTAAAAAAATTATTTAATGAACAAAATGTAATATTTTAATCATATACGCTGGAGCAGTGAAATTATCATTAGTTTTGAAATCAAATCAGAAGAATATCATGCTTATATGGTTTAAAAAATAACTTAAAAGGTGGAGTTTGAATGTTTTCTAGAAGTAAATTCAAATTGTTCTCAAGAAACACTAATTGCTGTGTACATTTCAACGAAATTTATAACGCCATATTTATTTCTACTCTTTTCCAATAACTTATCAGTTTCAAAATAATTTTTATATTAAATTTCAACATATACTTGTATAAATAATATTTTTTTTATTATTATGTATCAATGCATTGCGCAGTAGCAGTGCCTTGGATCTTGTCACATTCGATTGTTCATTTCACTCACTCAGTTAGTCGGTGTTCTCTGCATCGCGGTTGTAAGTTCTAAGCTGAACAGCTGATTACACTTTTGTGTTTGACATGTACGCAGTTGACGTTTTGTGAAGTGCTTGTGAAAATTTTTCTTTGAACTTTTTTTTTACGTAAAAGCAATAAACATGTTTACCGGATTAACTAATCAAATGAGTAGTTGGATAGGGAGTACGGGTAAAAAGCAGGATGGTGATTTACAAAGTAATGAATCAGAGCAGCAACCAGTTTCTTCACCCGTAGTAGAAGATAATGTAGCCAGTTCGGACACAGAAAATAAGAAAGATATAAGGTACAGTATTCCGAAATTGTTGCCTTGTTCTCATGCGTTATTATAAATATTTTAGATATCTGTTTGTAATTACTTGTTTAGCATGTAATGATTTCTTGTATCGTATATGTCGCAGTGCTAAGGGCTTTATCCAATATTTCAAAATTGTATATTTTTAATTATCATTCTGTTTTTTATATAACCATTTTATCTTTATTTGAGTTAATCGTATGTATTGCGTTGATCGCTGTCAGCAAGTGAAGTGAGAAGCAAAGCATTTGCGTTCTACACCTACAGCAACCTGTAACCTGCGTAATACGAATGTTCTTTTCTGCTTTAGAATTAGTTTCTCTTTACCATTTATAAAAACTTAATATCATTCATTTGTGTCATAAAATAAAAGGCTCTGGAGTAGGTTATTGATTACCTTTTTTTTATTAGACCCCGAAATTGCGTATTTAAACTTTGACAAACGCAACAAAACGTTATTTTTGTAACGTGTATAGTTATTTTGGAACCTCAGTGTATTCCAAATAACGTGTGCATATAAATTATTTACGATAGTATTAAAGCCATCAACCTATTTATATTGTGAAGAAAAGAAAATATACAGTTTAAGTAATCATTTTATTTGAACTAAGGTGCTCTAATGCCAGCCTTATATTTGTTAACTTAATTATTTGTTATTAGACTGGTCAACCATTCATTTTTCAGCAGTCATTTTTAAAGTTCAAATCTATACCGAAAAATATTATAATGAAGGGTGTATGCATTCATTTTTCATTATGTTTAAACTTTTGATATTCTTTCTGAAAATGTATTTGAACTGTAAAGGTTATCTAAGTATCTGATTCAAATTTAAGTTGTTAGTGAAATATCATAACTGTATTAACATTTTGACAAAAGTAATGTTAGGAATTTAATGAGAATTGTGTTGAAATTTAAAAAAAGAGAAGATGGTTGCCTCAATATTTCTTAATGAATGGAATAATTGGGTCATTTTTAATGAGTGCTTAACAGTCATTTTTTCTTGGACATAATCTCTTTATCAAAAGTAGTATCAGAATAGAAATATGCTATTATTTGTAAATTATAGTTGTTTTTAAATTTAAAATAACATTTATTGTTTTTATTAAGTTTTAAAATGTAGGCTCCCTATTCCACTGATCTGAATATAAAGAATTAATGTGTATGAATTTAATTCCAATGTGTACTACAAATACATGGAATTTGCCATGTGGAATTTATTTAAAATTGTTTTGTGAGGAATTTAGTGAAAATCTGTTGAAGAATCCATCATTTATTACTAGGCACTTGTTTGTTATGTAATTTTTTTTATATTCCGCTATACAGATACTAGTTGATAATCATTTTAATGGCGCAGGCTGATAAATGGTTTATCTTAGACTGGTAAAACTAGCTGCCATATTATAATTTGTCTAATGTCTGTTCTAAAATGGTAAAATAAAAATATATGTATGAAGAATATATTAGGGAAATAAATGTATGTAAATTACTTCCAGATTTTTATCGATCTTAATTTTATACTTGTCCAGAATCTAATTCAAACATGGGTTTTTTTTTTAATTCAGTTTGTATGCCTATAAAAAGAGAGCAATTTTTTTAACATCTCTAGATGCAGGTTGACTGTAAATTTTATTAGAATTTTGTTCATTCTATCTGGGTAGGTAATGCATCTGTAAATTGTAATGTATTGATTTTTTAGTATTAGCAGCCAATTGATGGTCTCGAATACCGTTAAATATTATAAATGTTTAAAAATATTTATCTATTCTAATATTTTAATTTGATTTAAAGAGATGAGAGATTTAATTAATTAGACGTGTAATTAAAGAGACAAATTTAATTCATCTCGTAATATCATATTTTTAATTAAATGTACAATCATTTATACATTTCTTGATATGCCTTTTTAATATACATATAATTTTTTCATGCTGTTCGTTTTGTTGTGTTGAAATTTTAGAAATGATCTTTATGAATTTTTTCAAAAATTGTGTAAAGATATTTTTCTTGTTTTGTAAGGTGCCATAACGGTTGTAGGTGACCTAACATTAGAACAAGTCATTCATGAATATGGCATTAGCATTTTCTAAGTGAACACCCTATGTGAAATTTATATTACTAAAAAAATTGAGGATTTAATGATTTCTTATCGTCTTCATCAGCGAGGCAGAAATTATTATGTTGCGCATTTGCATATGAAGATTACTGAAATTCATGTGAACATACTTTATATTTTTCCAGTGTTCATCACAGGAGGAGGACTTATGATAATTTTTACTAGAAAACAGCAACGCTTCTTTTTTTACATAAATAGTTGTGTTTTTCATATTAGGAACATGTAAGTATGAGAGTTTTTTGGTAATAAAAGAACATTCCAGCATCTGCTTGAAAGGAACAAGAAATATTACAATTGAAGAATTATTGAATCCTGTAGAGCAACCGATAAAAGAGATTTGTTTAAAATGCAAAAAAGGATAATAAAAATTTTGTTATTTAGGTAATTAAAAGCATGCAGGAATTATTTAGAAATCAATACCAGACTACTGCAAGTAAGATGTCTGTTAAGATGAAGCGTAGATCTACGAATTAGAAAGAATTTCTTAAACATGTTTCTGTTTATCCCATTTTATAGTACCTAAACTTGGGCACTGAAAAAACCAGAAAAGAAAATAACAAACGTTTTTGAAAAAAGTATTGAAAATTTTGTTTGTAAGTTAAGAATGAAGAGTTCTTAAAACGATTAGAAGAAAAACATTTGCAATAGAATTTTCTAAAACAACGAACATGACTTGTTGACTTCGCATTAAGAATCTCAGATATAGAAAATATATATTTATATATCATGTCAGGAATCTGTATATGAAAAAAGGAACTGCCCTAGCATTTATCTGGATTAATCATGGTAATACCTCCATTACAGCAGCATCAAAGTATACAATTAGTTAGATGTGATTAAAGTGCTGATGTAAAAACCCACGTTGAAGTAAATATTTGAAGAGTAAACGTAAGAAATAACTGCCAAAATAATTCACAGTTCAGAAAGAGTTAATGAAAATTATTTGAGCACTAATTTATGTATACATAGAGCATGATGTAGAAAATTGAAAGTTTTAAAAATATTTTAGTATTATTTAATATTCATCAAAAAGTAATATTTCTGTGAAAGAAAATCTTTTAATTGCATTTTAAATAAATCTGATTAAGCAAGTCGGCGATTATTTAAATGAGAGATGGCTCAAGACGGAGACTTTGGAAGGGTGTTTCAGGTTCCAGATTTTGAGGAGTCCCACAGGGTTCAGTGTTTGGGCCCCCACTTATGGGACATTGTTTTACGACATATTGGGTGTTCAGTTGCCGCAGCGTACGCAGTCAATTGCTTATGCGGATGATTTAGTCCTTATGATTAGTGGCAAGACGGAGCAGGAGATCCTGCACAGGGCAATGGTGCGCTTGATTTGATCCATGTATGGTTGAGAGACCAGGGTCTGGAACTTGCTCTTGATAAGTATCGGTATGTTTTCTTAACAGCGGAACGTAGCGTTGATCCCATCAGGTTGGTGGTCGGGAATCACCGCATAAAAGAAAGCCTTAAGTTGAAGTAGCTTGGTTTACAATCGACAAGCCAAGCGGTTCAGCGAACATGTTTTGGAGTACTGTGAAAGGACTGAAAGGACTCTTTAAGGCATTAAGTCGTCTGATGACGTAACAGGTTGCACCACGGGTGTCTAAACGTCGAGCCATTATGTCGGCGGTTTCTTCCATTATGCTATATGCCGCGCCTGTTTGGAAGGATGCAGTTGGTATACAGAGGAACCAAATCAGACTAAAGACAATTCATCTAAGAGCCTTGTTAGGTGTGGTGGCGCATAACGGACGGCTTCTTATGACGCGGTATGTGTACTGGCCGGGACCCCCCCGTAGACCTTTTGGTTCTTGAGCGTGTCCGTAAGTGTGAAAGCGGTGACAGTTCTGAAGGTAGAAATGAAACACTAAGAGTGTGGTACGAGAGATGGAACTTAGGTGCCAAGGGTGGGTAGACGAGGAGATTAATTCCCGATTTAAGAATAAGGTATAATAGAAGGTTTGGTGAGACGAGTTTTTACCTGACGCAAATGTTATTTGGTCATGGTAATTTTGAAGTGTATTTGCATGAATTGGGAGGAGGGAGTCGCCTCACTGTATGTATTGTGCTGAACGGGACTTGGTTGAGCACACCCTCTTAAAGTGTGAGGAATGAATTGAACAATGTAGTTGGACTGGTATTGTAAATTTGTAATTACGGAGGATATAGCCCCTTATATGCTGACGTTGCAGAGTAACTAGAGGAAAGTGGAGGAATACTCGAGGGAGGTGCTTCGACGCAAAGATACAAAAGGTAGAAGAAGAAGGTTTTAATGTAGGGTTGGGTGGACAGCCCCAATCGGGAGAGCCGGCGTGCCGGTATCGATAATCGATTGAGGACTCCAAAGGAGACTAGGTTAGCGGATACAAACGAATAGACCTGATACCGGTGGGGGGAATCCAGTAATGGAGCAACCCAATCAGAGTGGGCAGTAAAGAATGAAAAGATCAACCGGGAAGGCTGACCTGCCAAGCTGGACTTAACAATAGGTGGGGCGGCCCCTTAGAGTAAAGGACACTCCCCATGGGTTGAGTTTTACTTAACTGTATGTCCGGCCCGGGGGAGTAGGGGGAAAAAAGGTTCTAAGTTTTGAGTATTCTCTTGAAATATGTGAATTTTGAGATTAGGTAGTGCTTTCGACGAGTCTGTCCATTTTGGTTTGTTTTCTTTTGGGTAGGCCATTTAACAATGATGTCACAGTATCTTCTTTCTCTGCCTAGTTGAGCATTGAAGTCTCCTATTAATTGTTTAACATGGTTTTTAGTAATGCTATTTATAGTCAGATTGAGTAGATCCTAAAATGTTTCTGTTTCTTTATTGTTTTTTGGATAGTTATTTTTATTATTAGTGGGTGCATGAGCATTTATTATAGTGTAGATTTTTATTAGATGGTTTTAGGGTGAGTGTTGAGATTCCTGGGGATTGTAATTTGAATTATTGTATGGAGCTTATTATTTTTAGGCTGACTAAAGGATGTTTCAAACTGTGGGACATTTTTCATCACTCTCTTCCTAGGTATACCTTTGTAGAGTCTATATCCTTGAGATTCCATGGCATCCTTGTCGGTGTGTCTTATTTCCTGCAGAGCCATGATGAGAATTTTGTGTTGGTTCATTAGGCTAGTTATTTTTAGTTTACCAATCTGTATGAGTGAGTTTGCATTGTGTATGGAAATGTAGGTGATTTTCTTTAGTTTGATTTTGGACTTTTGTCCATGTGTAGTGTTGGAGCATTTTAATCCTTTCGATCGCTGTTCTAAGTGACAGCCCAACATATTCGATTGCTGCCTTCTCTGAACTCTGGTGTTGCTTGGCTCAGTTGGTGGACTATTTCTTAAAAGACCTTTCATAGTTACTGTTAAGGGAGGGGTCATCTGCGGTGGGACTAGATCCCAAGTTACAGCTGTAGATGTGATCTAGCGAGGTGTGATTTGATGATAAACGAAGCTGTGAGGTTTGTTTAGATTCATTCGCCAGACAAATTTCTCCTATTTGTTCTGGATATATCCAGGTGCACCTTGTGGAGCCTCAGTCCGACTTTTATTAATGTAGTTATTTTGGAAAAAAGTTACAGTGTCTGATCTTAAACATTACAGCCTAGTTTTATTTTATTACAGAAATGAAAATTTTTACGAAAATCCCAGTTGTAAAAATTAACTTCCTGTTAATTTTTTAACCATTTTAGTTTTGATAAATTGTGATTAATAAATAAATTTTATTGCATTTTTTTTTAATGGATCATTTGTTAATTTTGTTTCACTTGTAGTTACTCTTCTTTCCTTATATTTAAATTATATTCCAGGAACATTTAAAATTGATTTGGCTTTTACTGCAAATTAGGATAAATCTTTTTTCCTGCAATGTTTAAAAAGAACTTTAGGCCTGTCAGATTAATGTAGAAAGAGTTGATAAATTATTAGTAAATTTTTACTTTAAAAAAAAAGATACATATTCTTTCAGTCTAATTTTCCCTTTTTTAAATACATAATTTGTTTTGCTGTTTTAAAATTAATAACTCAATCTGGAACCTTTTCTGATGTGCCAAATAAATTTTTTTGAAACTATACTGTACTTTTGTAGTAAAACCAAAGTTATAAAATTTTTACCATCTTAAAGAACTTCATCAATTTTATTGATGTAACTTTTTTAATTACATTCTTATTTGTATATGGTTATGTGATTTTTGTTGCGACTATGTACAAACCTACATTCATAGGCTCTGTTTTTCCCCATTTTAAACAGTTTAGGATCAGTATCCAAAATAATCTCTATAAAAATAAAAGTATAATAAAAGTATCTGTATAATAAAAGTATAAAAATTGTTCATCTGTTACATGGATTGTGAATATAACCAGACTTATCACTGTTTAAATGAAAATTTGAATATTTTTCCAGTCTTGTTTTGGCATAACAGTTCTTTGTAACACTGATTCGTCTAATTAATTGACTGTTAGATTCTTAACCAACATTTTTATGAACATATTCTCAGGAATATAAATAAGTTTTTTTAATTTGTATAAATTCAATTTTTTTCAGCCCAACCAAAGGTGGCAGCCGACTCGATGTTCTTGGTAACTTGGGAAGTGTTAAAACCCAAATGACAAGTTGGCTTGGAAGAGGAAGTAGCGCTATACCAGGATTATCTAATAACACAACTACTGCACTTCCTCCTGATGCAGCTGCAGAAAATCCTGCTCCTGAAAACAGAAAAGAATCACCAGTCGATAAAGCAGATGAAGATGATAATTCTAGGTGAGTAGTTTTTTATTACTTACAATTACTTAATTTCAGAATCATTCATGTTTTACATAAGGGTGAATGCAAAGCTGTAATGCTGTATACTTCACTTGTCCGGGCTTATCGAATGAGGTACAAATATTATAAAAATATTTTATTGAGAGCCCAATGTCTCCTATTGTTATCTGTGATTGGTGCCTATAGGACTGTCTCTATAGAGACGTCCTATGTAATTTTAGTTATATAATTATTGCAAATATTCTGGATAGAGTAGGTGAACTTCAACCGGAAACTTCCGTGGCTAGAATAAATGACAAGGCAACTCGACGTAGAAGCAGCTTGGTTCCGTGGTGTCATTACTGCCTGGAGCGCCACTTCCACAGGGTGCCCAATACGGAAGTCGCAGCAGGGAAACGACTAAGGGTCCCGGCTGTGGAGCCAACCGGGGCCCTCAATCAACTTGGCTCAGACATCCCTAGAATCACCGTCGAAGTAGCGGGACGACTCACGAAAGCGGCCATAGATTCTGTCGCCAATTTCAGCTTTGGAAGAGCTGAGCTGTTACCGTGGTAAGCCAGTTCTAACACAGACATCAAGATAGATCTGACATTGAATTCTACTTTCTGCCGTACCACGGGAGTGGTGCAAAGAGCTTCTCTGCGGCGACACGAAAATTCCCACAACGCTTCCGCTAGTTTCGGGGCTTTGGGAAGAAATAATCTTGGGACATGACTGGCTGAGTGAACAACAAGCCCTTTTGGACTACAATTGTGGCTGCCTCCACCTGGATAGGGAAACCCGCAAAACAGATTTTTTGGCACGATCGACCCGAATCTGCGGCATCGAAACTGGACTGGTCGGCAGTGAAAAGTACAACACCCCCTGAGGTAAAGTCAAAATTGGAGACGGTGTTGATGCGGCACCAGGGAGTATTTTCCAGCACTCCCTTGCAACCAAATTCGTCAGCAGTACATGGGATCCGACTTCGGGATGGAAGCTGGACGTTTCGCCTACCGATGTACCGGTACAGTGAAGAAATGAAACGGACTATAAGACAGCAAATGGAAATGATGCTGAGGCAAGAGGTGCTAGAGCCGTCGACATCGCCTTACAACTCTCCAGTAGTCATTGTTAGGAAGAAGGACTCTTCACCACGTTTTTGTGTAGACTTCCGGCGCCTGAACGACATTACGGAAGATGTGGACTCATCACTGCCACTGATCAATGAGACTGTTAAAGACTTGGGAAGCACCCGCGTCTTCTCGAAAATCGACCTTAAAAGTGGCTATTGGCAGATATCCTTGGAGAAATCAGCCAAACGTTTTACAGCCTTTTCAGTCGCAGATGGCGACCAGTACCATTTCCGAGTCATGGCGTTCGGCTTTAAAAATGCACCTAGCACATTCCAGCACCCAATGCATGACGTTCTCACTAGCCTCCTCCAGTTCTGCCTGGTGTACCTGGACGACATTATTATTTACAGCAGTAGATGGGAAGAACACTTACGCCACCTAGACTTAGTTCTGGAACGCCTACAACTTCACCACCTGACGTGCTCTTTGGAGAAATGCCAATTTAGCCGAGACGAGGTGTCATTTTTGGGCCATGAAATATTACCCACGGGCAATATCCTGCAGCAGCAACATCTACGTGCCATTATTGAACACAAGACTCATCATCGAAGACTAAGTCTGGGTCAAGAAAGGAGCTGCAGACGTTTCTTGGCACCTGTAACTGGCTGCGAGAATATATCCCAAAAAGATTCTCAGACCTTTCCGTGTCGCTGACTGACCTGCTGCGGGGGAAACACGTGAAATGGACACATACCGCACAGCAAGCCTTCGAAGCTGTTCGGCAGGCCTTCAGCAGACCGTTGAAGTTATCTCGGCTGGATCCAGAGCTTCCCAGTCTTGCAAACCGACACCAGCCAGCGAGGGCTGGGGGAGATGTGCTTTACCAGCAAGCCGAGAACGGCGAGCGAAGAGTCATCTCGTACGCCAGGACGAAGCTTTCAGAGGCAAAGAAGAAATATCGCTCCGATGAGCTCGAATATCTCGCCCTGGTGTGGGCAATCGAACGCTGTATCGACCGTTTCTCGAAGATCGAACTTTCATCCTTAGAACGGACAACAAGGCTTTGACATTGTTAAGGCAGACCATCGGGCAGAAAATAAAATATGCTCGCTGGGCCTTATTGGTTCAACGTTTTAAGTTTATATTAGAGCACTGTCCTGGCTGGGAGAATGAACTACCATATCTGTTGTCAAGAGAACCGACTGAAGAAGAAAATACTAAGATTGTGCGGGATGAAGATAGACTCCGACTGAACACGGCCAAGAAGAAAGCGGTTAAACTCTGATTGGAAGAAGTCGTCGCCGCTTTCCTTTTCAAATAGGTGCGGGAAGCACAAGAAGCCGATCCAGAGTGCCAACTATAACGCCAGGATCCAAATTCGGCCCCAGGCACTCACTTCAGAGTGGACGAAGACAGCATCGTATAGACAGCAGAACGCAGCACTAGGGCAGGACCTCGACCAGTGGGATGTACGTTCCACCCAGGAATCGCTCGGCTGTCATTCGACACTACCACCACGCTCCAGAAGCCGGTCATCCTGGAGCAGAAGAGATATGGCGGGCGATCCGCCAATACCACGATTGGCAGGACCTTACGAAGGACGTTCGACCGTACATACGGGAGTGCCACGCATGCGCCCGCTACATACAAGGGCCAAACTCTGCACCAGACAATCAGTGACCCCGAAGGTTTACAGCTTGTTGGAAGCATGTGCGGTTGACTTAAAGAGTCCATATCAGTAACGAGACGAGGCAACGGGTTCCTAGAGATGGCGACTGACCTGTTTTCCCGCTTGGTAGAGGCTAGACTAGTTCCTCGAGCTGACACGAACACCATCTTCAGCTATTTGGAGGAGGAAGTGTTTTGCCGCTGGGGCTATCCTGCTGCCGCCCTGACAGACAACGGGACTGCAGTCCCGGAAGTGGAAGAAGTTATGCGGCCAACGACTCATTGCACACTGTACTACACCCGTATACCATCCACGGGCGAATCCCGCGGAGCGTCGTAATGAGGAGGTGAAGAAAACACTGAGAGTAGTCCTCGAGCAGGATGTCCAACATCTAATCTGGGATAAGAGTGTGCCACGAGTGCTGTTTGCATTAAGAAATCGGAGTAACACCGCGACGGGCACGTCACCAAGTGAATTGCTCATTGGTAGACAGTTAAAGAGAGCCGTGGACTGGCAGCATCCAAAGGCAGAGGAACCGCCTCAACCCATTAAGGGGAAAATGCAGCAGCACACCAGGAGGTTTACTGTCAAAAGAAGTAACAGGAAACAGAGAAGAGCTACCGACATTCGAGGTGGACGACCAAGTGTTAAGTGTTCGTCAGACAGCTCGCCGTCAATGCTTTGGACATCTTTGATTGTGACGTCGGTGGCGCCGTAGCTCGCAGTCTTTCCAACCTGTTTTTTAGGTCGGCCATCTTGATTGTGACGTCGGTGGCACCGTAGGCCGCAGTCTTTCCAACGTGTTTTTTAAGACGTTCCTTGAGGATGATCCTGGTCGTCGAGGCGACGATGACAAAATTCTCGTCGTAGATCGTGCACCGGGAGGCGGTGTCTGCTGCAGGTGTGTTTGCGTGCGTGCGTCAGTGGAGCGACGTAGAGAGAGATGTTTACCGTGCGCGATGCGGCGCTCGACTGACGAACCGTCCGGCCTACGAGGGACTCTTTTTTTCCTTATAAACAGGAAAACAAAAATAAATTGCAGAAACACCTGCTTATCAACTGCAGGAACATGTTTTGAAATCCTTATCACCCCTCACATCCGCTCGACTTCGTTTAAAACAAAAAATAACCTTTTCCTTATAAAGCAGGAAAAAACCTGCTATCTATTGTCCACACATCCGCTCAATTTTTTAACAACTATTTTTCCTTATACATATTATCGGTTCACACATATACACATACTTGATTATCTGTAAATAAAAAAATAAATGGTTGCATTTCCACACCACCCAGGAGGTAGCAACCGCGGCGCATTGAGGTTTTTTTTAACAAGTGATCTCCCCTAGAGGTCTACAAAACACTCGACTATATATCTTAAGAAACGTCTTCATGATACTTCTTTACAAGACCGGGATGTTATGAACGACAAATGCAGATGATGAGTAATGATAAACTTGCACAAGAAAGCACATCTGTGTGAAACAAAAAAAATTCCATTTAATAAAGATAACTCTCTAATTTATGTATACGATACCCGCCTTCTTGTGCAAGTTTATCATTACTCATCATCTACGTTTGTCGTTTATATCATCACGCTCCTGTAAAGAAGTAAAGAAATAATGTTTCGCATACATACGTAATATTGCAAACTTGCATGCATATGTCTATCGTACCACTCCCGTTTTTATTGAAAATACCTAAAATTTGTTAAATACTCTCCTCACCATTTGTAACACAATTGATAGTGGATAAATCCAATCATATCGTGTCACAAGCCTTGAAACCACTGCATACAATAAACATAAATAAATATCGTTTTAAAACAATAGTTAGTTACGACTTATTGTATGGGGGTTTAAAGTGTTTTTTTTGTGTATGTGTGTAATTTTGTGTTGTTTGTGTACTGTGTTGCAGTCCTTAAAAGGACTTTTTTAAGAAAAACTGTTTAAATTAAAAAAGTTCGTTTCGATGAACGACGTTTTTATTTATCCTCTTCGTCTTTTTGTTTACGTTTCGTATTCTTGTATAAAATAAAATAAAAAGAAGCTATATGACGTCCTCTCATATATCGATTGGTTTTAACGTAATCGAATTCTGAATTTTCATTTGTGTCGTACGCCACCAACAGCGGTTGGGGATCATCGTTACAACTATCGGCAGAACAATCTACCTCATCACGACCTCTGAAGAAAAGTCCTCCGTCCGTCGCTACATTAGAAGTTACTCTTCTTATTTCATTTGCAACATACACGTTTACAGCGGGTACGTTATTTTTTCTATGAGACGTATTGAGATCGTGTAACACCTTTGCGTCCAAATTCATATTTGACGAATGATTTAATTTGAACGCCTTTACGTTACCATCCTCACCGTAGAATCCGGAAAATAGCACTTCTTTACTGTCTATAAGTGCAATAGCTTTATCACCGCATTCGAATTCGCAATAATATTTTCGTCCACATCCGAAATCGCTATCATTGAAAATTATCTTCACCAATAGGTTATCACCGTTTTTATCGAAATCGTGTTCAGTTAAGTCGACAACATATGCGTAACTGTGTTTTAATTTAAAATAAATAGGCGTCAGACGTTGATAGTAGTACGGAAATAGGGATACGGCGTGAGGAAGTGACGTCATTCCAAGATGTGGCCGTCCGCCATCTTGGAAACGTCACTTCTGACGTCACTAATTCAAGATGGCGGTGGTCGGCCATCTTGGATCGTGACGTCATTGGCGCCGGTGCCCCGTCAGTGTTGCCAACTTGATTTATTTTGTGTCGAGAGTCCGTCAGTGTTGCCAACTTGATTTAATTTGTGTTGGCAATGTTATATATTGAAGTAATATTTCAAAGGTTGGTAGCACTGTTGTGTGGCGGTTGGTTTGAATTAAATAAATAAATAATATTTAAAGTGAAAAAAAATTCTGTCGGCTAGAGGATTCGAACCCGGTCATGACGGGACACGACTGACTGACGCCTTAAACCAATCGGCTGCGGTGACTCCCTGATGTAATGAGTGAAAAATGTTCTACGTAAGCTGTGAATTTTAACGTCACATCAGTCTGTACACACACACGCGCACACACACATACATATATTCACACAAGTGAATAAAAAAAAAATTAGTTGTACCTCGAGGATGATCCTGGTCGTCCAGGCGATGGCGTCGGGAGGCGTTACCGCGAAGGAGAGAGGTTCTCGTCGTGGATCGTGCACCGGGAGGCGTTGGTGGCGGTGTCTGCTGCGCGTGTGTTTGCGTGCGTGCGTCAGCGGATTGACGCAGATGTGTTTACCGTGCGAGATGCGGCGCTCGACTGAAGAATTGTGGGACCGACGTTGTCTAAAGTTGTCCGGTTGACCAATCGCAGCGTTGGAATTCGAATCGGCGCATGCGCACTAGCCGTTATTGCGTACGTGCGAACCGGATCGTCGTCTCTAATAAGGGCGGATGCGATAAAGAAATTTTTTGATAATTATCGAGTCACTAATACAAAAGTGACTTGAGTTGTTGTAACCGGTTAAATCCGGTTGTGTCTGGATCTGTAAAATAAAAAAAGTTATGAAATGAAATTATGTGTTGGAACACTCTCCTCACCATTCGCAAGTGTAATTCGACAACAGATGGTGAATCTGACGTCGGATTACACCGCAGGCCTGGGAACCTTCATCCAGTAATGCCGATCGACTAAATTTTATTTCTAAAAAAATTGTTTTACATTACTGTATGGGGGTTTCGAGTGTTGTTGCATTTCCACACCACCCCAGAGGTAGCAACCGCGGTGCGTTGAGATTTTTTTAGAGTGATATCTCTCCCCAGTAGGCCTAAAAAACACTCGACTATATATATCTTAAGAAACGACTTCATGATACTTCTTTACAAGACCGGGATGTTATGAACGACAAATGCAGATGATGAGTAATGATAAACTTATACAAGAAAGCACATCTATGTGAAACAAAAAAATCCCAAGATAACTCTCTAATTTATGTATGCGAAACCTGCCTTCTTGTGTAAGTTTATCACTACTCATCATCTGCGTTTGTCGTTTTAACATCACGCTCTTGTAAAGAAGTAAAGAAATAATGTTTCGCATACATAAACGTAATATTGCAAGCATATGTCTATCGCACCACTTTCTTCTATTTTGAAAATAATTAAAAAAATTGTTAAACACTCTCCTCACCAATTGATAGTGGATAAATCCAATATCATATCATGTCACGGGCCTTGGAACCATTGCATACAGTAAACGTAAATAAATATCGTTTTTTTAAAAAAAAACAATAGTTAGTTACGATTTATTGTATGGGGGTTTAAAGTGTTTTTTGTTTTGTCTATGTGTGTAATTTTGTGTTGATTGTGTAATGTGTTGTAGTCCTTAAAAGGACTTATTTAAACATCGTAGAAATTAAAAAATTCGTTGACGGTTTTCTTTATCCTCTTCTTTGCGTTTCGTATTCTTGTATAAAATAAAATAAAGAGAAGCGATGTGATGTCCTTTCATATATCGATTGGTTTTAACGTAATCGAATTCTGAATTTTCATTTGTGTCGTACGCCACCAACAGCGGTTGGGGATCATCGTTACAACTATCGGCAGAACAATCTACCTCATCACGACCTCTGAAGAAAAGTCCTCCGTCCGTCGCTACATTAGAAGTTACTCTTCTTATTTCATTTGCAACATACACGTTTACAGCGAGTACGTTTTTTTTTCGATGGGACGTATTGAGATCGTGTAACACGGACGCATTCAAATTCATATTTGACGAACGATTTAATTTGAACGCCGTTACCGTCGTCACCGTAGAATCCAGAAAACAGTACTTCTTTGCTGTGAATAAGTGCGATAGCTTGTTCACCGCATTCAAATTCGGAATAATATTTTCGTCCATATCCGAAATCATCATCATTGAAAACCACTCTTATGGCCAAGTTATCACCGTTTTTATCAAAATCATGTTCAGTTAAGTCGATAACATATGCGTAACTGTGTTTTAATTTAAAACACGTAGGCGTCAGACGTTGATCACCAACACGTACGCGCACATCTTCTTCTCTAACAGGAATCATGATGTTTACACCTCGAAAGTTTCTCAACGAATAACCTGGCTTCACTCAGTTACACTGTATTTATAAGCTCCTCCCCACCACCACAACTACCACACCCTGCTATCAACGAATCAGAATGTCACAACCTCCCCTCCACAATTCGACAAAAATTCATCTGATAGGTATGGTGATATCCTGACAAGTGCATTTTGTATGATTTGAAGCTACAATTTTTCTATGATACATTTTCAAAGTGTTATTAATATACTATGTTAATTTCGACTATCACCTTTTCGATACCATTAACATCTGGTGGCATACGAATTCAGGACTCTGGCAACAACCCGAACCTATATCACAACGATGTAGAACGACATAAACCGGTCTGAAAATAAATCTTTGGAATTTAAATCTTTCGAAAGACTCATTACCGGTACGGATCTTTGTTGCAATATTTTACACCGAAAAGCTAACGTTTGCATATACGTTTCGTAGAATAACGAATGGTGACACTCTACAGTAGTTATAATGCAACACAAAATCTGTACACACAATGAAATATTCATTTTCCCGATGTTCAACCGTTCACACCAAATGCAGAAGTACGAATAAATTTATTGTCGTTAGCAGACGACTAAGACGCCCCTCGCGAGAAATTTTAAAAACAAAGAACTAAGATCGTTTTTGTTTAAACACTCTCCTCACCATTTGCAACATAATCTGATAGTAGATAAATCTATTACCACATCATGTCGCGGGCCTTGGAACCACTACATTCAATAAATGTAAAAAAATATCGTTTTTTTTGTTTGTTTAAAAAAAACAATAATTAGTTACAAATTTATTGATGGGGGTTTAAAGTGTTTTTTGTTTTGTGTATGTATGTGTAATTTTGTGTTGTTGTCCTGAAAAGGACAGTTTGAATAGCTACCTGGTATTATTCGAATACCACATCGAAGGCTTTTCCGATGCGTCCTTTGAAGACGAGTTTAAGTTAAATTTCCATTATTGTGTCAAATTCGTCGTCTTTCAGTGTTTCCGCAAACCTTCTCGGCAAGTAAACATTGAACGTCGTTTCCTCACCATCGCGTAAACGACACACGATACTTTTTCCATACCGCGTTGCAATTTTTCTCAATCATACAACCTCGTACGGTTTCCCAATTGTTAGATCATCAACGCTCTTCGTTTCTAGGTTGGTTGACACCAGACGCTTATTCAATTGGTGAATAAAATTGTTTCTACCGTCAGTCATTATGCTGTTGTTATTTCTTCAAACGTTAGGTCTAGAATGAGACTAGGACGGTTACGAATGGCTGTTTATACCCACAAATCTGCTTATCAACATCCGCATTCGGTATTCCAAGAATCGACGAATAATATTAATTTTAATTTTTTATCAAAGCGATAAATAATTGCACGAATTGTATTTAGTTTAATTTCTTATCTAGTAACCACATCCGGTCGAGCCAATTATTTTTTCTTATCGAAGCGATAAATAATTTTTTATTCTTATCGTCACGATAAATAATTCCACGAATTGTATCTATTTTTAATTTCTTATCTACTACCCACATCCGGTCGAGCCAATTTTTTTTTTCCTTATCAACGCGATAAATAATTTTTTTCTTTCCAAACCACAAGCCAATTATTTTTTTTGTTCTTTTCGACACGATAAATAATTCCACGAATCGTATTTATTTTAATTTCTTATCTATAACTTGCGTTCAGTTGTATCAATTAAAAAATACTTTTATCACGTTCACTGAGAGACGGTCCACTGAACTCTATTCACAATGGATCTTGTTACCGACTAGCAATTTATATTGTACGACATAGAGTACGATAATAAAGAAAATATCGATCCAAATATAGGTGAGATTTTTCAGTATTTACAAACTTTAACAAACAATAATAATAATCAATACCGAAGACGTATAAAGAAAAAAAAGAATAAAGCAAAAAAGACTGTTACAGAAAATTATAATTATGTACATTTAAGAATTTAATTGATTTAAAGCCTCTCGAGTAAAGGTACATTCGCGTTGTAAGAGGATGAGAGAAATTTTATAAGTCTCTTAAAAACCTTTACCACCACCACAAAAAATACATTTGTTCGAGTTGCGTTTCCACACCACCCAAGAGGTAGCAACTGCAGAGCGTTGAGATTTTTTTTATGTGAGTGATATCTCTCCCCAATAGGCCTACAAACACTCGTGCAAAATTTTACAAACTTATTTTTATATCCTCGTTGAACTCTTCAACGTCACCGTTGGCGAGTTTTTTCTTTCCATAATAAGTTAATTTCATCGAATGATTTTTTACAACGATCAATTCATCGTCGGTAAATCTGTTTGTATACGTCTTTGGTAATAAGGTTTGAAAGCTGTCCGGTTCATCCGTTTTGCTGTCGAACAATATTACGCAAATACGGAGTTCGCCGTATTGAGTAAATATTTTTCTCATTTCCAACTGTACGTAGCTCACACCGATATCAAGATCGGTCAACCTCTTGAACGGTATCTTCTTTAGAAAACAATATTCATCGTTGAAAACGTTAATAAATGCTACGGTGTCCATCTTAACATTCGCAGTGCTCACACTCGAATGGCAATTGCAATTGTGATTTACCTTCTTACCCCCTATTTCCACGACAATTTTGCAAAACAACCGATAGAGTTCGTTACTATCGATAACTGTACAGGCGAACGGACTTTCCCATAACACTTCGTATTTATTTGCACGTACCATAGCGTGCATTCTTTTCACATTTTCAATAATCAATTCGCACGAACATAAATATTGGGTAGACCACGACCGCAATAGACGAATTTCTTACAATCGAAAGCATGTATTTCATCATTAACATAGTAGTGGCTGGTAAGCATCATAAAACAATATTTGCAAATATACATGCAATAAACCTCAATTCGTTTACCGAATCGCTAAACGTTTTCATCGCTACTATATCGGGTCGTCACTATAGTGAATATAATGTCTACACAAGCCGTCTACAGTATCTAAATAAACTGTCTAAATATTCTTGTAAACCGTCGTGAAGTTCAGCGTAAGTGGCGTCGTAATTGAAAACCACTCTAACCGTATTGAAACGGTGTATGTCTGCGGTAATACTTGTTGCGTGAGGAAACGCAGCAATTGTAAGTTTCATAAGATGACGCAACGTTCTTACGCGGCGATTCGGAAAAAATCTAATCGTCCACACCGATGCGGCTATGTCAACGTCCATCGCTAAACTGCGGATGGAATTACACATCGGAAGGACTTTTAAGGAGAAAAAAATGCAATAGGTTTACTATAAAACACTCTCCTCACCATTTGTAACACAATTGATAGTGGATAAATCCAATATCAAATCGTATCACCGGCCTTGGAACCACTACATTCAATAAATGTAAATAAATATCGTTTTTTTTAAATTAAAAAACAATAATTAGTTACAATTCATTGTATGGGGGTTTAAAGTGTTTTTTATTTTGTCTACGCGTGTAATTTTGTGTTGTTTGTGTAATGTGTTGTTGTCCTGAAAAGGACAGTTTGGGAAAGACGGAGAGATGACTAGTTGAAATAGATTTTTATATAGCCAGTCACCGCTTGTCTACACATCCCACATGGAAGGTTGTGTTGTATTAAATACCGTACACAATCTATGCAGAATGTGTGACCACACGGTAGTATCGTTGCTCCTACACGTGCAATCAGACATATTTTACATCGCAGTGTACTGGTCAAATCTTCATCCCGTATACACCTCGTTCTACTGCACATTTCACATTTCTTAATGCCTCACTAAGCGATTCTAAAAAGGGTACATCTCCACCCTTCACACTGGAGATACTGCGCACCAAGTTTCTAATACTGGTAACCACTCTTGCTTTAGCAAGTTCGAATGATGTTGATGTTCTCTCACCCATGTTCGTCTGATGTGCAGCGGTGTTGTGGAATGAATGTTGTAGTGAGCAGAGCGACAAATATATATACCTTATCAGTGCGACTGTTATGGACTGTACTTCCTGTTATTTCCCGCTTGTTATTTTAAATTTAAAGAAACGGTTACGTTTCCACACTACCCACCGGTGGTGGAGGTAGCAACCGTGGCGCGTTGAGATTTTTTTTTTTACATGAGTGAAATCTCTCCCCAATAGGCCTACTGTAAAACACTCGAATCTTTTTTTATATTTTTTTTGTAAATGTTTGCAAGTGATTCAGTGCAAGCATAAATAATATTCCTTGCATAAATCCAAGATGGAAGGCAATAACTATAATTGAGATCTCTAAACAAAGATATTGATTCATCAACATCTTGCAGCAGACTGAGCTCTACAGCGGTACTCGACGTGGAACAGCATGTTCAAACGAAAGCGGTACGTTTTCCTTGATGCAGTTTTGACAACGAGTTGAGTGGTGATGCACATCCATCCTTTCGTTACACCAACAACATTTTACACACAATTTTGTGAAGGAATAGTAATAACCGTTTTTTGCCAATTCCTCTTTGTTTTCCGCGTTTGTGTTCGCAAACGATCGCAATCGATCGGCTTCTCTCACCAGATCCAACGGCTTTTTACACATCTTCAACCACTCCATGTAGATACAACCGGTTTGTAACGCACATTTTCCACTCTCCTTGTGCGTGTGGTACGGACAATTTACGATATAATTTGAATTCGGTTTCGGTGCGCCGTCCGGTATCTGACGAACATCGTTATGAAACCGTCGCAAAAATTCCACTTTCTCCAGCCCTTTGGTGTGTATTGTGGAAAACTGCGAACATAACGCCTTCATGATATCGTCGTTGTATACGACTTCGCCGTAATTCCAATCGATTTTGTGAAAATTCCTCTACAACCATCCGGCCATCCGTTTGTATTTAGATATCAACTCAGACTTTGGGTACGGTGATCGAAAGTGAAGAATCATATAGTTTCCATCACCGACAACAGCAAGTTCTTTAACTATAAACTCACCTCGTTTGCCGAGAAAGCCGTGATACTCGATATTTCCTTCCATGACGATCGCTCATCCGTGTATGAGGATGGCGATATGTAACCACCGACGATGTCTATGAAATCACAATGTTGGTGGGGGATATCCCTTCGTTCTCCTCCACCTTACCCACCTTCTTTTTGTCCTTCTTCTTCTGCTTCTTATTGGTCTTGGTCTTTGTGATCGTGTGTTCAACTGAAGAAGGTTTATCATAAGACTTTTTACGCGGATTTCTCCTTTTGCGGATCTTCGTTGGTTTTGATTTAACCTCCTTCTCAGTCGGTTTCGTAACTTCAGGATGGTGATCGATGTTGTGCAAAAAATCGTTCATGAATAGAAACGATTGAACGTCGTCTGGCGAATAAACACCACTTCCTTCCATGACGGATCCTCAACAACTACTGATTTGTGTACGCAGTCGGATTAAGTCTTTTTATACTTTCAAAGTAGAAGTGGTGGGGGTTACCCCCTCCACCTGTTCTTCTTCCTCGTTTAAAGGACCATCATAGTCAGCATCATCATGTGCATGTAACGTTATGTTAGGTTATGAGATATTGGTAGCGTTTACCTTTGGTAACACTGTTGTCTTCGCTGAAGGTAATGATGATTTTACATTCACTATGGTTTTCCTCTTCAATGCGGTTTTGTCGATGTTTACCTTTGGGAACACTATTGCTTTTTCTGAAGGTGACGATGTAGTGTTGTTGCTAACTACGCCAGCAGACACGTTTTTTGAAGATGATGGTGATACTTTAGCGTTGTAAAAAATGGACAAAACCTCCACAGACGATGAACTACACCATACTAACGGTATGTTAACCGGCGATTGTGCAGAAAAAGTCACTCTACACCGTATCTGTTTCATCGTTGTACAAGATTCATGCGAAAAGTCGCCCAGTATCAGTGTTACGATTATTCCAACTGCAATACCCGTTTTAAATACACTAAATGTTATCAGCCATTTCGTAAACTGTCGCCACGTTGACAATATTTGCTTTTTACGTTCCTCTCCCCGTCTGCCACCTAATTGATCGATCTCAAATACCTCCCGCATTACATAAGTTTTTTCACTATTCCAGTGAGCGGAGTGTATGTGACGATGCTATCATGTATAATGAGACAGTAGGCAGTCGTATTGGCTGGTATATTGTTTTTGGTATCGAAATCGATACGTACATCTACTGTTCCTTTTTTAAGCGATTCGTTCTGACGGGAACAGTTGATAACTATTAACGGTACACTGGTCTTGAAATCCGCCAAACCGTAAGCGGGACATTCGTCCTCCGGTTTGTTATAATAGGCGGACCGAAAGCTGGCGAACATTTCATACATCATATTCACATCTCCCTGTAGATTGTCGTACGGATAGTACTGCGAATTCAAATACAGACGAACGTTTACCAACTCGCACATATCGAAGAGCGTCAATGATTTTGTAGCTTTATCCTTTCTGTCCGTCTGTAAACCGAATATCACGTATCTCGGTTACTCCGTTTGCGCACATGTTTTTTTCGTCCATGAATGTATGTTTGTTTGTGGTAGAGCTGGATATTCGTGGTTCTGCCATGTACGAAAAGCAGTCGCTAACGGTCTATCTCGTTCTACGACCTTCAACAATTGCAATCGCATCGTATCGGCAACGTGAACATACGGAATTTTCCACGCTATCTTAGTCACTTTCAACTTGGAATCAGGTGCCTCTTTGGAAGACACTAATACGTTCACATCGCTGGAAGATCTAAGCAAGACAAATTCTTGTTTGACGTTCAATATTATGTGTTTGTAGTCTTCGGCGAAACCCATCAGCATACGCAGCGGTACGTAGAAACAAAATCTTCCAGTGGTTTCATCTAAATCGAACTTTTCCTAAGCTTTGAACTTTCACCCGAAATTTTCTAAAATATTTTCTTCGCTTTTACGCAACGAAAGAATATTCTTTATCGTTGTCGTTATTCCTAACTTTTGTACGCGACACATTTCCGCCCTGTTTATCTCGTATAATATCTCCTCGAAGAGAAACGGTATCGCGTTGTTTGTTAAACACTATTCCGTTGCCTTTTTATCGCCTGCTTTAGTAGTTAACGCACCTTCGACCATCAAATAGCTTTTATGCGGTAACGTTGTCACATCTTGTTGGTGTATCGGAATCCGGATTTCATCGTTGTTGTTGTAAGTCGACAAAGCGTACGGTAGGTGGGTATGATATTCGTACTGTATGATCGTGTTGTCGAACGAATCACTTTCACCGACGTCCAACATATTCGCTCCTATCGCTGCCATTACGATTCACCAAAACTGTAAAACCAAGTTTTCGAAGAAACAACATGTTACGCGATGTTAACGCTTTGGTGTTTGCACGTAGACTGATCGGTTTGCGTGACGTTTCGCTACTATTACCAGCGCTATTGTATAGGTAATATACAATATAAATTATCCCATTTATTGGCTTTCCTTTTACTTCGTTTTCCTTTGTAAATGCAATCTCACCGTAACGGTTTCACCGCGAAAGTTTATCGGTTTTCCTTCTTGATCGGTAAAGTTTATGGCGCTCTCGTCTAAGCTCTTCGTATTCACCGGTAGATAGATTATATTCTTCGGCGATTCGATTATTTTGAAACCAGGCGGTACGCTTAGCGTGAATTCGTGCAACACGTGTCTCTCTGATCCGTTCGTATAGGAGCCTCGTATAAGGTTGCATTCGACCCGTACGGTGTTCACGTTGTTAATGGCGACTGGGTTCGATGACTCGTGTTATATATTCGCCGTCAGATTAGTTTTCTCGAACCCCAACGGTGCCAAACTATTCGTTGATGTCAAATCGATCGCGGCACTGCATTTAAGTTCGCATTTTAACGTGTTGTTATTCGGACGCATAAGTAAATTTTTTTGCTATTGTCTTTGAGTTCATCGCTCAAGCGTTTGGCGATATCATCCTATTCGTACGATCCGGTTGCTAGTGTCAGCTTAATCGGTTTTTGAGGTTTCTTTGGTACAACAGTAAGTGTGTTGTTGATTCCCTCTTCGACATTTGGAAGCGAGTTGTATGTGGTTAATTTTATCAACGCCAATTCCCATTCGCCATCAGACAAATCCAATGACGGAAAGAATGTAGCGTGTAAGAACGACGTATTTCCACTTATGCAGAACATGTTTACCTGCAGGCTGACAAATCACGACTGAGAAATTCAAGACATAAATGACCGCAGATAACCGTGTTTATATTCTGTCTGGCGTTACAATTGAAATTTATAATCGAATCGAGTGGAAAATAACGCATCAGTTCGTTAGGTGGTCGCAGATTACCGAAACTATCGAAATAGTCCACCATCTGTCCACGTTTTCTATAACATACCCAGTGTGTTCCATGACCGGTACTGCGGTCAAGATTAACAATCGCAGTTTCATTAGTCTTCGGTTGTGTGGGTAATGCGTCCAACATGAAGACCCCTCTAAAATCTGCTATATTTAGTCTTCTCGCGTACCACATTAGTTCTATGTTCGATAGCGGTCGCACTGGTATTCCCTTTATTGGAGACGACGACGACGACGTTTTTTTTACCGCCCATCCCCGATCCGGTCAAAGGGTAGGGCTTAAGGTAATATCCCTGCCCTGCAGCGCCCGCTTTTTGTTTCATCATTTCGACAAGGCGTTTTATATTATTCCTTTTTGTTCGTCTTCTTCGTCTTCGTACTCTTCCACCGCCGAACTTTGCTTTTAATTTCATTGCGTTTGTAACCGCCAATGTCGTAGCTTTTTCCGCGATACTCGAATCCTTAGCTTTACCTCTTTCCCAAGCGCTATCGGCTAATTTACGATCTGCTGCCGCTCTTCTTTCGTTATCGCTGTACGTTGCGTATGCGATATCGTGTTCTTTACAAGCGGCGTCCAACTTGTTTACACCGGGATCGTTTCTCTTTAATCGTTTTTTTAAATTCGTTCCCGGTCCGCAGTACTGATATCCCGGAATATGTAACTATTGGTAGTAAATCGATCCCTTTATTTACAACTGTACCCACAACCTTTTTGACGCCTGTTAATGCTTTATCGCCAATATAAGATCCCAACGCTCCTGCAGCTCTTGCTTTTAGAGTTGTTAACAGTCCACCGCCTCGTTTAAGACTGGCTATTCTTTTAGATCTTCTCACCTTACCCTTTCGAACAGGAGAAGAACGTTTTGACCTCCTCACTCTTGCCATGTCGGACTGACAATGAGCTTGTTAACTACATTCCACCATCTTACATTGGATCCGTGTTCGGCAATCGTACCATATTTTTATTCACATCATCCGAGACCGGGGGACATATCATATTTTTATTAACATCTTCATTCTTCAATGTCTTATCAGTGATCGGTGGACGCACCATATTTTTTGTCACATCCTCGTTCTCTATTGTATCTTTACTACTTAGATCTGTGTTTGCAGAATCGCTTTGGTGATGATTGTCAGCGGTTAGTACACTCAAGCGTTTGTTGATTTAAGTTTCTGTTAGCGTTGTCGTTAATGCTTAATAGAAATTTGTAGAACCTAAATAGTGTGTCATCGATATATCCCTTAGTCGCAGTAATCAATTTTTGTATATGTAATTCCATATCGTCCACGTAGGACTTTGTTGCGACGTCCGTCTTTTCGACAGGATCACAGACTCTACATAATCGCTTATTTTGATAATTAATTGCGTTGTCATCATCTTTAAAACTCTTCGCTAAGAATACACGATTTAGATCGCTATGCATTACGTACTCTTCCACCAACGTTTTCTTCAATTGACCCCTCATTAGATCGACATATCCTGTAGTCGCGAGGTCAGTCAACTGAACAGGTGCCTTGGCGTTTGTTATAACACTTTTTTGGATATCCACAACACCGTCTTTACTCGTAAAAATCCCATTTGTCACTTTGTCTACGTATGACTTGTAGTGAGATCCGTGCTATTAATTGGTGCACCAGCATTTGCGATAACGCACCCTCTCGCGTTAATTGTCTCCTTTTTACCGAAAAGGTTTTTCCGTAAATAGTTGACAGTTACGGCGTCTGTTTTTACAATTGGATCGGCGATATCGCACAATCGCCTCTTTGAAAAGGAGAGTGCGTTGTTGTCCATCGGTGAAACCGTTGGTAAGTATTTATTATTCAACTCGCTTTGCTTTACGAACATTTTCTTAACGTGACCGATTTTTGCACCATCATCATCTTCAACAGCCGGTCCGACGTTGCACAAACGTCTTTTTTTGATATCGAAATCTCCATCGGCGGTTTTGTCAAACGTTTCGACAATCCGAGTTGGTGGTGGTTGGGCGGTTGCACTCCCAACCCGAGAACGACCGAACTTGTCGATACTCATATTCAGACTGTTTAAAATAAAAAGTTCCCTGTACTACTCTCCTTTATGTATCCGCCTTCTTGTAGTTCTTCTATGATCGAAACTATTTCGTTATTATGACCGGTATGACCCGCACGTTTCGAAGCCAATAAAAGTCGCAGTCTATCGCACAGTTCATTCGGATCGTCCCAGTAAACGTAATCCGGTCTAACCGTTTTCTTCGCTCTCATCAACAGACCCGATCCGGTTATTGGACTTTCGTCGTCATGACCGCTTTCCGACGAACGATGCGTACGAGGAAACAGTCTTTTGATAATATTCTTGTACTTTAACGATCGACTGGAAATTATGCGACCGGTATTTTGACTTTTATGCGCCTCGGTAGTTTCTAATATTTTCTTATAGTTATTTAAATCTTTGTTTGTATAATCTACAGGCTCATTCAAAAAAATCAATTGGTATAAACCTTTGGAACCGCTATACGTTTTGTTGTTGATAACTATTTTATTTCCTTTGAACTGGAGTTGTTTTGTTCCGATCATCCATTGATCGTCAATGTTTTTAACTCCGTAGACGTTGTCTATTTTTTTACCTTTATCCGTTACGGTAAGATCCAAGAAATGTTTTGCACGAAACCCCATCGTTTTCGGTGTCGACGGGTCTACAGGTTTCACGAACTGTTTTTCCGACGTCGGTGTTTTAAAGAGTCTTCTCATAACTGTCGGTGTCTCTTCCACCACCTCCTCCTTTTCAACCACTCCATTTGCATTCTCTTCTTGTTCTTTTTTAACATCGTACTTTTTTTTAAACGATTGATTAAGTTCTCGGAGCGGTTCGACAATAGGCTTAAATTGCTTTTCAATAACTTGTTCCAATTTTGTTATTCCTTGCGTAATAGCGCGATGTTTTCGTTTAATCGAATCTCGTATTCTATCGATTTCCATTACTAACTTCGCAGACGACAATGAAGACGACGAGGATGGCATATCGACCTCGTTCTTGTTCGACATCGTGGTTACGAATGATCGGAAAACAGTCGATCACATCACCATCCTAGTTCCACCGATCTAAAGAACACTGCATGTTTTTTGGTTCTGCGAACGAAACGTATAACATCGATTAACGAACCATTCATTCTCACCGGACGACGATTGGTATTGCACAATTCGCGGTAATATTGTGTCGCCCCCTGATCGATAGACGGTATCATGAGTTTCATGCTTGTGTCTTTAAAGACAACAGCCCTTTTTACATTTCCAACCCACAGCGGAATATTCACAACCGTTGAGTGATCGCGTTGTGGTACCTTTGTCAAGTACCGTGTGGAAAGTCGTCTGATCGAATGACGGTCACCTTCCGAATGTAAATGCAACAGATTGCATTCAACAACAAAAATTCGTCCGATTTCGCTCCTGCATATTCGCACCACTTTCGCAGCAGATCTTCGTTTTGGATTTCAAACAGTTCGCGTCGTTCGTTGTACCTCAATCCGAACGAATCGGCGTATAATCGCAACGTAGGTAGCGCTTCGTTTAGAAACTCGCCAGAAAAGAGCGCCTGCGCTCTGTTGTTCACGATGTCGAACGGTTATCCTCCTCGTCTTATCGGTAATGTTTCCGGTACGTCGTCGGTAAATTGTACTCCGTAAGCCGTGTCCACAAAACATTTTCTACCGTATGATAACGCTAAGCGGTACAACGTTTTTGGCGACCTGATCGAAATAGTTCGTTCCGTGATCACCTTACAGCATCTCGCTCCTTCTAGACGACTACCGTATTCCAACATGTGCATGTAAACATTTGTGTAGTCCATAGATGGATGCCGGTTTCGAAGTTCCAATAAAGGCTTTTTGTACACGAGCAGAGAGGGTCTAAATCTTGAAATAAAGTTCCATCTGTGTCGAATTGTGGTGTTGAACATGTTATCGTATATC
The DNA here is from genome assembly GCF_047948215.1 of Lycorma delicatula. Lineage (NCBI taxonomy): Eukaryota > Metazoa > Arthropoda > Insecta > Hemiptera > Fulgoridae > Lycorma > Lycorma delicatula. Next base: position 12,204,816 of record NC_134461.1, on the reverse strand, counting down.
ACCAGTTCTATTGGCATCTCGTATTTGTCACATTCTTCTAAAAATTTTAACCATATACGCTTATTGAAAATCTTACCTTCGCTAGTAATCATCAACAGAACGACCAACGGATAGTCACGATTCATTCTTTTTACATGTCGCCAGCATCGTCGGTCTTTATTTTCACAGGAGTTCACTTTACGACAGACGTAGTTACCGCAAAACTTCTGACGGTCGCTAAAATATTTGGAACACAAGTTGTTTTACGGTTTTTGTCTAAAACGTATGGCGTTAGCGTACGGTGTTCCGTCCTCGTAGGTGTGTATGCTTGCCATTGTTACCGACTGTCAACTGATCTCTTTTACAAAAACATTGAAGCCTACTCTATATCGTCCACCATCGATATTGCTCTCCTTATCCACAACCAAAAATCCATGAGGTTTTCTCCATGCAACACCACACAGACTTTTAAACCGATCGAATTTTATATCGGTATTTACATGATCTTGATATATGTGACGTAAGTTGAGATAGTCTTGTTTGAATATAAGGAGATTTGCGTTGTCCCGTACAAGGTGCTTCCCGGCACTGGAATATGTCTGAGTCAAATAAAAGCTATCGATGTTTTTGTGTCGTCCCATCGCAAAGTACTTGCGAATATTATGTTGCTTTTCGCAAGCTACATCGTCGAAAATCATTATCGAGTTCGGTCCCGCTTCGTCGGGTGCCATCACAGGATCGTTTTCTGAGTATGCAAAAAAGCCGATCTCCGGAACACCAGTCATGACATGTTCTAGAAACTTATATTTCGGTTGGTACAGCTATTTAGAAAACACGTAAATATTTCTGAATCGTACACCGTCCGGTGAGAACAGCAAGTTGAATAGAACATTTGTTTTTCCCCATCTAGACGGTCCGCAGATAATACATCTGATTGTATTCGGTAGAAGAGGTCCATGACGAGACCTTTTTCCCTCTCCACACCCGGCTATAATCGTCGAAGTTTTCTAGCGTAATATTACCGACCTGTTGACGTTCCAACTTCATGTTTATGACTGATCAATTCGCTACACCAAATCCGCCTTATGTATCCAACTGTTGTGTTTTCCATCGAACCCTTGCCACTTTACAAATAGCCTATCGCTTTTTCTTCGTAAGACTTTCTCGACTAAATACACATTATTTGTAACGTTACTTTTAGTGTGCTCTTCAGCGTAAAATTTACCGCTCACCACCTCACCGTGAACATAACATCGATCAACGTGTAAGTACACGGACGCGTATTATCATGTACCTTATGTACGATAAGTATTTCATTCGTCCAATTCGGTAGATATCCTTTGGCGAATGTCTTTAAATTTGCTTATACGCACTCGATCGCCGACATTGTATTTCGGTAAAGTAGTTTTTCGATAGAGTACCGTATTTTACCGCTGTAAAACAGCGGCTTGGTTTCGCTTATTTACATCTTTCGGTTTCATTCCGATAGTGCGGTGACGTGTGTTGTTGTATTTTGCGATCAATTTCGGTAGTAATTTTAACCACCTGTAGGTTCCTTGTTCGGTAAATTTTTACCACATCATCGTTTTCAGTGTTCGATTAAATCCGATTAAATCCGATTAAATTCGACTATCGACGCTTTTTTATCCGAATGTGTGGAATAGTGATTTATATTGTACGACTGTAATAGTCGTTTAACCGACGGATTGTAGAACTCTTTACTTAAATCGGTTTGAAAATGTCGCTTCTTGTGTTTATCCAATATGGGTTTGAGGGCTTTAGCAATCTCCGTACCGGTTTTGGTTTTAAGCGGTTCGGCAAATGCTAGTTATAAAAACTAATTTATCATCGTCAGTATGCAACGATAACCTTTGTTCGATTTAGCATACGGTATCATCTCAACAAGGTCAGCTTGATATAGGTCTGAAATACCTTTAAGTTCAACGCGTCTTGTAGGGTAGTTTCGACGCGCCTGTCGATGGAGCTCTTTAGCCGGTATTTCGTGTGTGTGTGTTTGGATAGGAATAGGATGAAAAAAAAGGATCTTTATTTCTTTTTTTTTTTTTACCCGCCTCACCACTTGTATCCCGGCCTTGGCACCGGCCGTATCGATAACAATGATAAATCATTAATCGATCTGCACATGTGCAGATCGGTTAAAGATTTAATGTGTGATCGATTCGGTGGGTTTAGGGTGGTCCTGAAAAGGACCGTTTTACATAGTGTCGTTTTACATTTTAAACGGTTACCGAAAAAACGGACAAGATGGCATACGCTGTGTATGTTCCACATACGGATTGTCTGTCTTCCCGTTTACACAAACGTATACGACAATAGTCACATCTGACCATATCGTCGATACCTTCGTACCTGAATCCATGCATAGCTAGGATCAGGAGGGAAAGTATCGGATTGTCCATATGTGGCCATAACGGCGTATAAATCTTTTTGTTGCTGTTTCTAGTAACCCTGTAAAATGTATGGACTCTATCATAAAAAGAACGTTCCATTATTATTGAGTGTTAACGCAAGAATGAATAAAGTTTCGAATAATATTTTTTATCTCTTATAAAATTAACTTGTTTTATTTGCCAATTATTTTTTACCTGAATGCAACTTCCACTGATAAGTTATATAGAATTTAATTTATTTAATAATTATTTCTTTAAATTTAGTTTATTTTTATAATTTTATTTATTGTTATGTGCAATAATTATTTCTTTATTATGAAATGCATTACGTCTCTCTCTCTCTCTCTCTCTCTCTTGATGATAATAATTATATTTATTTGTTATATGAAGTTTTATCAAAACCGCATAGTTATCGCTCACACTGCAGTTACAATTGAATTTAATAAAATTAATTGGTAACCGCGTACTTGTTATCGATGACACTGCAATTAAAAACAGTACATAAACTAAATTGATAAGATTGCAGTTTACCTAATATTTCTTTTTGTATATATATAAGTATCATTCTGCATTCAACTTTTCAAATGTCATCATTACGTATTCAACAAGTATTCACAATGACATATACAGTTCAACACGAGATTGATGAATTAATGATCGCTTTTCGGGACCTAATTCAGATAAAAGACTGAATACTCAGAAATATGTATGACCACTCCGAGGTCGAACACGCGGCGATTGATTTATCAAATGCTATATTGAGGTCAAGAAGACGGGCAATGCTTTTAGCCGCTCGTTTTGATGCACCGCCTCCACCGTCATCACCATCTAACCATCATCAACAAGAGGTTGCAGAATCCGATGTGTCCGCGACCGATTTCAATCCCAACACCGACGATGATGACAACAACAATAACGATCAACCACCGGATAACGAATTACACATTATTCAGGAAATTGTCGATGTTGAAAGTGATAACAATGAACATAGTACCAATCACCGTGTTCAACGCGGTCATCAATGTCGTCGTCGTCAGGAGGTCACAGACGTGGATAGTAGTTCAACACCACGACCACGACGACTTCATTGTAGTACTGTAAACAAAGTTCTTTAACAGGTCGTCAACGCTAATTCAAGCCAGTCGGATGAGGTCGATGATGGTAACCCGACAACCGACAGATGTGCGATCTGTTTAACAGAATCGGTTACTGTTGAGTTGTCGGGTTGCGGTTATCGATACTGCGAGGACTGTGTGAGGAAATTAGGGAGATACAGCAGAAATTGTCCCGTCTGTCGACGAGATATGTTGGGATACCATCGGATTAGAGAGGGAGACGACGACAGTAATTGATGTAAGTAATTATAATTTTTTTAAAGAAAAGTCATTTATATTATTAGATATATACTTTATTTCATTTTTTTTACATTAAATTTTTTTTGGAAAAAAGTGATTTATGTAATTACATATATACTTTGTCCTATTTTTTTACAAATAATTTTTTTCACTTAAAATAAAAGAAAGGCAATATATAGCCGCATGATAAAATACGATTAAAAATAGTCATAATCGTGGTCTATGTGGTCTTCGGTTCTCTGGCTTCTTTGTATGTAGTCATGACCATGGGCTATGAGGACATCGTTTTCGATTCTCGGTCTCTTTCGGGAAGTGTTGTCATTGGCGGGTACTTTTCTTTTTTTTATGCTATAATGACCGTAAGGAATAGTGTCGATTTTGTTTTCTAATATGTAACGTTTGTCGTCAGACGGTGAAAGCGATTTCTTAGACTTGTTAATAGAAAATATATTGTGCAAAGTGCTTATGATTCCGTACGCGCTTGTATACAATACGGAATCATTAAAAAGACTTTTTTTGTACAGATCGTGTCTCAGATCCTTTGCAATGGATAATCTAGGAATACCCTTTGCAACGTTCTCCTTCTTGTCGAAATCAAGAATGCTATAAATCTTAGCACGAAGTCTGACAAATTCAGGAATAGCTTTTCCATTCATCTCGTCTTTGAGTTTACCAAGTCGTTTCTTATTAGTATTACTAAAACATGTGTGATCGCGAGGGTAATCTGAAGTATCGAACCGATCGATATCGTGAAGAATATCGTTGTAAACGTTATCGGTCACGATATGATACATCAGACTGTCCGTATCGTTCATTAGAAGATTTATATTATGACCGTACTTTTCTACCATGTAGTCATAGCGGAATTCGTACATGATCATTTTGCTAATGTCCAATACGGTAAATCCGATGTAGATCGGACGATTGAGAAATATCTCAGTTTTCTTCAGACTTACCCCAACGACATCCGTGTTATAGATGTACCAAGCCTTAACTCTCGGTTTTGCAATCACCTTATCTAATTTACGTTCGTTAGTAACCAGTTGGAAGTCTATTCTTTTTCGTACGTTTTCCAAGGACTTGCCGTACACCGCGTTGTTCATCAACTTAAAAAACACCTTTTCAAAATTGTTTCGTGCTTGTGCACGCTTTTCAGTATTGAAGTCGATGTACGGTTTCAACCAAGGCGATTGGGAGAATTCCGGAACTCTGTGAACGTTTTTCACTTTCAGTCCTAGTCGAGTATACAACTTTAGGTTTATGTAATGTAAAACGTATTTTTGTTTGTCGTACAATGTTGTCATTAATTTCTTTACGTGACATCTCTTTATGTCCTTCAAATAGGGGAACAACATATCATCGGTTGGTACTAACCGTTCTGGTGCGAGAGGGTAATCCTTGTGACGATCGTGCAATTCTTGTGGATACTCAAGATCCACTTCCAAGATGTAGCCCTTTTCGCCACGATCGTCAACGCTGTTAATATCGAGATTGTCAATCTCTTCAGTACTCAACCACCTTAAATTAGCGTGTGGTAAGGGCTCAACCATGGCTGTTCCGTAAACGTTGTTGCAATCGTAATATTGAACCCATGATGTGGGTTCGGATGGGTCATACTGATCTGGAATGTTTGGATTGTTCGCCTTGGCGTGTCTGTTTGAAATCATGGCTATACCGCCTCGTGTACCTTTTTCGACAAACAGATGCATATCTATGTCGGTCAACAGTTCCAATTTTTGTTGGGTAAATTTTAACATGGCATTCCACGTGAAATGGGGGGTGGAGTAAAAGTGACAGGGGTCCAAACCGTAATATTGCATAAACGTACTTCGGAAATTTTCAAAGACGTCTGCCAACAATAATACGTCGCTAACGATCGTGGTAATCGCCTAACGTATTGCAGTCAAACGTTTCCCACACGTTTTGAGCGTGGACGTAATCATCCTCTGTTATGTTCTCTCTTCTTAGCGTACTGTAAAATGCCATCTGCGGTGGAAGTTGGGTTTCGAAAAACTTGTTTATATGGGTCATGTACTCGTACGGGTAATCGCCTTTACGGAATTAACAATCTCTTTTCTCGGGTAGCGGGTAACAGTTTGTGAGACGTTTAAATATGGTGTCTTTTTCCTGACAAGCTTTTACTAGATTTTCCACAAGTTTTTCGAGCGACGACGAAAGGATTTGTAAAGAGTCCAAGAACCTCAACGGACCGACGGACAGTGACTAATCGCTCGGACGTGTTGGCGATACAGTTTATTTTTTACATCATCCTTATATTTTCCCAAAGCTTGAATTATATGATGGCTATCGTAACCGCGGAGGTTATGAAAAAATACTGGAATATGCTCGGTTCGCTTACAATTTAAATTGCACTCTTTATGACATGCACCGAGAAACCGCCCTGTGGTATGCGAGTGATGACGTACACGGTCATTGGTCAACTCACAATGACAAAGAAAACACTCGGTAGCCCTTTGAAATGTTTCAGTGTCTTCGGGAGTCATCACCATCGGTTTTTCGGTAATCATAATTTTGTGCAATCTATCGGCGTGACCGAGCAATTCATCCAGCATCTTTTCAACGATATTTTCACCATCGGTTCTCGTTCGGTAGACTACAGGACCTTCACAAATCTCCCCTTCCTCGTCGACGATTACATAGGCGTAACCGGACGGAAGATGATGGGCTACCTTATCGGTAAAACTAGTGTTTGGTTTAGGGGTGGCAGTGTCCATCGGATGTACAAATGATTCAAAGTCTGCATACACCGTATACGGAACGCGTAGTGTGGACGAGTAGTCCCTAAACTTCATCACACATTCCTTTTCTTTAGTGGGATCGGGTACTCTTATCCTTTGTGCACCGTGTCGCTTACACTCTATCAATTGTTGGTTTAGGTTTTGTGTAGTGACAAGTAGGTCTGATGAACTGAAACGGTGCAGACAATACGGACAATATTGACTGCTGCATCGACTTTTTGTTAGACCCGAAAGGAGACGAGATAGCCCGTTCATACCAGGTTTGGTATTTATAAGGCAATAATGGAATTTATCTCTTGTCTCCCCTGCAAGCAGCAATAGGTGTATGCAGTGGGTACGATCGCGGTTTTCGGTAACACGCACCGGGTACACGCGATCGTTATCTTCCTCATAGCCGTAGACATTGATGCTTATTGTGGGGTTCAACACCTCGAAGCGATCAATGTGTTTTACCTTTACTGGATATGATATCCCGTTCATGTTAATTTCATGTTCAAAGCGTGCATACCAACTCTGACGATAGTTACGACCTGGTTGGTCATGCAGGTATGCTAGTACGGACCATAGGAAACATTTTTCATCATGCGGATTTTTTACATTAAGTTTTTTGGTGTTTTTATAAATGAACTAGAGGCGCCGAATAACGGACGGTAACGGATAATGTTTAAATCAATATAAATTATTTTACTCATTACCCAACCGCTGCCGTTGTTGATGAATTTGGTTAGTGTCTCTATAATCTTCTCCACAGATTCTATCTACGATTCTTCAACAACGTCGGTATTATCGTCCAAATTTATCACTGTTCTAGTTTTTCCATGCAAGTACAAATTGGTGAATGTTGTTTCTACTCCGTCTTCGAGATGTGTCTGTGTCATCAACTCAACATTTACAGCAACGTACCTGTAGATACAAAATAAATTTAGTACATATTGACTACTTTTTTTAAGATAAAAACAGTACATTTACAAAAAATATTAACGTTTTTTAATTACCATTTTATGTTGCCATCAAAGCGTCTGCCTTCTTCCTTCAAACGATTCAGGATGTTGGTCTGATACCGCAAAATGGTTGAATGAAGGTATACTTCCTCAAAGTGAGACAGGTCCCATCGAAGACGGATGATGTTGTTATTTATTGCATTGATAACTACCCGTGATACCATTTCTATTTTTTGTAATATCTGAAACAGATTAAAATAACATATATCGTAACATTGTTTTTTTTGTGTTTCAGTGATTAACAGAAGAAGAAGAAGACATTTTTTTCATTATATATATTATTTATTTTAATTGTTTAAAAGTATTTTTATTGTAGTTATTTTTTTACATTTATAACCTATTTTTTTTAATTTTATTTATTTTTTTAAATTTAATTAAATAATTTATTTGATTTGATTGAAAGTTATTTGATAATACCATACTGTCCCATTAGTATTTATTTTATTAAATTTATATCGTATTCTTTTAATTGTATTTTTTTAAAATTTAATTAAAGTAAAACTTACCTTGCTAATTAAGATGAAAATATAATGATCTCACTGCGATCGATGTATTCACTTTCAACAACAGATTGCGAATGATGAAATCAAATGATCTCTGCGATCGATGTATTCACTTTCAATAACAGATTGCGAATGATGAAATCACACAAATTTTTCACTTATATGCAAACACAACTGCATTTAGCCGGTTACAACAACTCAAGACACTTTTGTATTAGTAACCCGATAATTATAAAAAAAAACATTTTCCTCTTACAGATACAGACACAACCGGATTTAACCGGTTACAACAACTCAAGTCACTTTTGTATTAGTGACTCGATAATTATCAAAAAATTTCTTTATCGCATCTGCCCTTATTAGAGACGACGATCCGGTTCGCACGTACGCACTAACGGCTAGTGCGCATGCGCCGATTCGAATTCCAACGCTGCGATTGGTCAACCGGACAACTTTAGACCACGTCGGTCCCACAATTCTTCAGTCGAGCTCCGCATTTCGCACGGTAAACACATCTGCGTCAATCCGCTGACGCACGCACGCAAACACACGCGCAGCAGACACCGCCGCCACCGCCTCCCGGTGCACGATCCACGACGAGAACCTCTCTCCTTTGCGGTAACGCCTCCCGACGCCATCGCCTAGTAATTTCTAGGCGATCCTAATCGCCTGGACGATCAGGATCATCCTCGAGGTACATCTATTTTTTTTTATTCACTTGTGTGTATATGTATGTGTGTGTGTGCGCGCGCGCGCGCGCGCGTGTGTGTGATTGTACAGACTGATGTGACGTTAAAATTCACAGCTTACGTAGAACATTTTTCACTCATTACATCAGGGAGTCACCGAAGCCGATTGGTTTAAGGCGTCAGTCGCCTCCCGTCATGACCGGGTTCGAATCCTCTAGCCGACAGAATTTTTTTCACTTTAAATATTATTTATTTATTAAATTCAAACCAACCGCCACACAACAGTGCTACCAACCTTTGAAATATTACTTCAATATATAACATTGCCAACACAAATTAAATCAAGTTGCCAACACTGACGGACTCTCGACACAAAATAAATCAAGTTGGCAACACTGACGGGGCACCGGCGCCAATGACGTCACAATCCAACATGGCCGACCACCGCCATCTTGAATTAGTGACGTTTAGAAGATGGCAGACGGCCGCTATCTTTGAATGACGTCACTTATGACGCCGTACCCCTATTTCAGTACTACTGTTGATCATAAACACGTACGCGCATATCTTCTTCACTAACAGGAATCATGATGTTTACACCTCGAGTGTCTCCTAAACAATAAACTACTTCACCTTGTTACACTGTATTTATATGCTACTACTTACCACATCTACTCGTCCTACTCTCTCTACCAATCAGAACGTCACAGTCTCTTCACCCCACGACGCGGAAAAATCATCTGATATCGTAACAACAGCATTCTGAAACATTTAAAAAAATAGAACAATGTATTAAACACTCTCCTCACCATTTGCAACATAATTTGATAGTAGATAAATCTATTCCCACATCATGTCGCGGGCCTTGCAACCTTCATTGAATAAATGTAATATCGTTTTCTTTCTTGTTTTCTTTAAAAGAAAACATTAAAAAAACAATAGTTAGTTACAGTTTTTATTAAATGGGGGTTTAAAATGTTTTTTTTGTATGTATGTGCAATTTTGTGTTGTTTAATGTGTTGTCCTGAAAAGAACAGTTTAAATAGCTACCTGTTGATCATTATTCGGATGGTACATCGAAACCTTTACTAATTAGTCCTTTAATAATGAGTTTTAATTTCATAGATACCATTGTTTCTAATTCATCCTCATTAAGCGTTTCGGTTTAACGTCTTGGTAAGTATACGTTAAATGGTTGTTCTTCTTCGCCATCTCGTAAACGACATACTATGCTTTTCCCATAACGTGTAGCGATTTTCCTTAACCATACAATTTCATAAGGTTTACCGATAGTGAGATCACCAACCTTTTTTTCGAAGTTGGTAGCAATAAGTCGCTTATTCATTTGCTGAATAAAATCTTTTCTGTTACCATCAATCATGGTGATGTTTCTATTGCAAGAGTTGCTGTTAGAATGATTCTAGAACGGATACGAGTGGCTATTTATACTCCCGGTACATCCGCTTGTCAACGAACAAGTGGATATAAATCGTTATTATTTTCCTTATGATAATGCTAAATAACCACACAATAATGTTTTGACCTACTTATCTATTGCACACACATCCGTTCATGTTTTAACAACTATTTTTTCCTTATAAAACAGGAAAACACCTGCTTATCTAATTTCCATACATCCGCTCAATTTTTAACAACTTTTTTTTCCTTATAAACAGGAAACGCTGCTTATCAACCGCATGAACATGTTTTGACATCCCTATCAACAATCACATCCGCTAGACTCTGATTAAAACAAAAAAAAATAATCTTTTCGATATAAAACAGGAAAACAAAATCAACCTTACCCACCACATCCTACCAATTTTTATAAATAGTGAAGTTTAACTAGTACACTTCCACTTCTAAAATGGATCTGTTAGCAGATGAAGAATTTGTAGTGTACGTAACGCAGAGCGATACACTTGAACACCTTTATCCTAATATTGATGAAGTATATGATTATTTTGAATCAGTACGTAATTAATATATGTACCAAAGATCTCTTAAGAAAAAAAATTATTGAATATGATAAAATATATAAACCTTTACGAATATAACAATCCTTTTATCCAAAAAATCGGTCCTTTTCAGGACCACCTAAAACTAAATGTAAACACTCTCCTCACCATTTGTAACAAAATTGATGGTGGATAAATCCAATATCATATCGTCCCACAGGTCTTGGAACCACTACATTCAATAAGTGCAATTAAATATTGTTTTAAAACAATAGTTAGTTACAACTTATTGTATGGGGGTTTAAAGTGTTTCTGTTTTGTTTATTTGTGTGTATGTGTGTTGTTTGTGTTAAGTGTTGTAGTCTTTAAAACGACTATTTACACATTACATGTCCACTACGATCACGTATTCTGCCAATCCACCAAATATATAATTATCTAATGCCATCGACAATTCAAATACATCGTCTTCTTCTTCAATATTCAGATAAGACCAAACGCGAACGAAATAACACTTTTGCGGTACCAACGCACTATATCGTTTTAAAAATTGATACGTTTGATCTTTCTTTATGGTGATTTCATCCGAATAATAGTAAATTACTCTAGTATGCGTTAGAAGAGTATTAAGAGTTGTTTGCCAGTTAATGCTTGTAACGACTGAACACCAGTCACATATTTCGTACTTTTCTTTCCTCGATAGACATAACAAACGCTACACGTAGAGAATATAAAAAGATAAACAACTCACGGAACCTGGTTAAATTAGACGTATCTTTTGCCACCGCTACAACTAAACAAATTCCTACAAATGCTAATAATCAGCAGTGCGGATCCTGCAATGAGCTTAAAAAACTTGTTCAGATGCTATCTGATCAAGTAGCTTCACTTACAGCCACTATCTCAGAGCTGACAAAAATGAATAAAAAGTCCTCCGTCGCAGCTAGTGAATCAAACAGTATGATACATACGAAAGTTCCTATTCCCAAAATCGTACCGCCACGAATAGCGACTATCACAGCTGGCAGTAAGCCACCTAATAAGCTCCCCATAAAGGGAACCCACATAACTATCTCTTCTGGGATGTCAACTACAGCATCCCATTCAAATAAATCTCCTCCACCATCACCTCATATACTGGAGGATATGGTTGAAGAACCACCCGACCCTAGGGCATCGGAGTTCTTTAAAATAAAAAATACAAAAAAGAAAAACCGAATCACGTACAACTAATTTTTATATAGTTTCCGAAATTTATTTTTTTATTAGTTTTTTACACTTATGAACATTATTCAGTGGAATGTTAGAGGTATTCGGTCCCGCATTGAAGATATTAAAGTACTGGCGCACACACATGATCCACTAATCATGTGTTTCCAGGAAACTCACCTTCTACAACACGACCGAATTACTCTTAGAGGATACTTCTGCGAGAGATACGACTACCTAGTAGACAGTAGGGAGAGTGGTGGAGTAGCGATTTTCATGAAGAATGGGGTGTCAGCTACAAGAATTCAACTAACCACTGTCATTCCTGCTATTGCAGTAAAGGTCACTATTCCCTTTAAATTGCATATCTGCAATCTGTATCTCTCACCGAACACTGTGTTCAGTGCTTTAGATGTCTCAAATCTCCTTATACAAATACCATCTCCATCGTTAATAGTAGGAGACTTCAATGCCCATCATATTTCCTGGGGCTCAACCTTCTGCTCCACTCGAGGAAATATGATAAACAGATTGAGACAAGATTTTGACCTTTGCCTACTGAATAATGGATCACACACATTTATGTCCTTATCAACTGGTGCTGCATCTAACCTTGATCTTTCCATATGCTCACCGAATGTACTCCCTCATTTTAATTGGTCGATTTGTGATGACTATCACGGCAGTGATCATAGACCAATTATTATTAGTTTCGGTGTAGACTGCGAGATTAAAAGAATCCCACGGAGATGGATTGTTGAAAAGGCAGATTGGAACGGATACTGTAAAGCATTCCAATCTCAGTATGACGATGGAGCGAACATCCTCGACCAATATTCTTCTTTTACGTCCATGATACTTAAGAATGCCAACAGGTATATCCCACAAACATCGGGTAATCCTAGACGTCCTTTCGTTCCATGGTGGAACGATGAATGCAAAATTGCTATTAGGAATCGACGGCAGGCACTACGTAAATTTAATCGTAGGCCCACAACAGAACATCTAAATTTATACCGCAGGGCTAGAGCGGTGTGCCGTCGAGTATTCTTGGACGCTAAGAGGAATTCATGGACGAAATACGTGAGCACTATCTCGCGCACTACTTCCACGTCTACTGTATGGAAGAAAATTCGTGCAATCTTCGGATCACCGAAACAATCTATTCTTGGTCTTATCGATGAAGGAGAACTCCTTTCATCATCCTCGGAAGTGGCAAATAGTCTAGCAAAATCTTTCCGCTCGGTGTCTCTCACCTCATCATATAATTACGATTTTCAACGGTACAAGATACAAATGGAGGTGTTGTCGTTAAACATTGGTGATTCGGTTGGTGAATTAAACACTCCATTCGTATTTAAAGAATTGTTACATGCACTTAAAAATTCACGGGACACTTCCCCTGGACCGGACAACATTCGCCTTTCCATGCTTTCACACCTTCCTAATTCGGCACTACAACAACTTTTGAATATTTTCAACGGTTTATTCTCCGAACAAGTCTTCCCACCCGGCTGGTCAGAAGCATTTATTATACCAGTACCAAAACCTGGTAAAGACCAGAAGAACCCCTCAAGCTATCGCCCTATTTCATTAACAAGCGTTTTGTGTAAAATAATGGAGAGAATGGTAAACGGCAGGCTTACATGGTACTTGGAGAAACATGGCTTTCTATCTCCAGAACAGTGTGGTTTTCGACAAGGACGATCTTCCATTGACCATTTAGTGTCACTAGAAACAGCCATACAAAACGCTTTCCTCAATCGGCAACACCTCGTCGCTATCTTCTTTGATATAAAAAAGGCGTATGACACAGCCTGGCGACGTGGTATTCTTAACACTCTCCAAAAATGGGGAATCAAGGGCAATATGCTTGCTTTTATCCGGGGATTCTTAAATCACCGCACGGCTCGTGTTCGTGTAGATGATTCGCTCTCAGATAGTGTCATCTTGGAGAATGGAGTGCCCCAAGGTAGTGTATTAAGTGCCACCTTATTTTCTGTAGCCATAAATGATATTACCAAATGTGTTCAGGCTCCTGTCTCATGCTCTCTATTTGCTGACGACTTTGCTATCTACATTGCAAGCCGTTCGGCACCTACAGCAGAGAGACTACTGCAGAACACTATATATCACCTTGAAGCTTGGTCCAGGATTACTGGTTTCACATTTTCATCCGAAAAAACAAAATGTGTAGTTTTTTCTCGGCTACGAAACCCTTCTATTCCGCAAATTTTTCTGAACGGTGAGACTATTACTATCTCTAATTACGTTAAGTTTTTAGGTTTAATTTTTGATAGTCGTCTTACTTGGGTCAAACATTTAAAAGAATTGAAAACAAAATGTTCCAAAATTTTAGATATGATGCGAGTCCTTACTAACACCAACTGGGGAGCCGATAGATCATGTATGATACGTTTTTACTATTCCTTTGTTCGCTCCCGTTTAGATTACGGTTGTGTGGCCTACTCATCAGCTCGTCAAACCGTGCTTAAAATGCTTGATAGTGTACATCATGCTTTCCTTCGGCTTGCCACAGGCGCGTTTAGATCAAGTCCTGTCGCAAGCTTACTTGTAGACTGTGGTGAACCATCACTTTGGGATAGACGAGACCAGCTCTTATTATCCTATTTTGCTCGTCTCAGAGGACAGCCAAATCACCCGGTTCTTGAGTCAGTCTTTAAAAATCCTAATCTAGGAAAGTATGAGGATCATCCACGTCGTACTGCACCTGTAGGTGTCCGTACCTGGTGTCTGCTGCAGCATATAAATGTTGACACACCGTCATTCTTTCCTATGTACCCTTGCTCATATCCTCCATGGAGAATAAACCTCATAAATTTTAATTTTGACCTGACTACATGTAATAAAGAATCAACACCATCTATCGTCTTTCAGCAGATGTTTCAGTGTGTTCTCTCCAAGACGAAACCAGATGCGGTTGTATACACTGATGGATCGAAACAAAACGATACGGTTGGGTGTGCTTTTGTTGTCAATGAGAGAACTTATATGTTTGGTCTCCCCAGTATTACGAGTGTGTTTACCGCTGAACTATATGCTATAAATAAGGCTCTAAACATCATTAACCCTAAATATAGAAAAATTCTTATTTGCAGTGACTCGTGTAGTGCTCTCCAAGCCTTAAAGAACTTTTATTCCAAACATCCTATCGTCATTGAAATTTACAACGCAATCGCTGAGTTGAATAATCGCAACACAGAATTAAGTTTTTGCTGGGTCCCTAGCCACGTAGGGATTCCAGGTAATGAACATGCAGATTCCGCTGCCAAAGAAGCATGTAACCAGCCTCCTTTCACCACCCGAGTTGCTACTTCTGATTTCATTAACTATGTAAAACAATTATTAAGAACAAGGTGGCAAGGTGATTGGACAGCTACTGTTGATAATAAACTCCGTCAGATTAAAGATTCTGTGTTACCATGGAACTCCTCATACAGAAAACCCCGGCGTGAGGAAGTAGTTCTCTGTCGATTGCGGATAGGACACACGAGAGTCACACACGAGTACCTGTTTACAGGAGGACAACCACCTCTATGCGCAAGATGCAACTGCCGCGTGACTGTGCGCCACATACTCGTGGACTGCATATGTTATGCGGCATTGCGTCGTAAATTTAAAATTCCTAGTAACATCCGAGGTATCTTGCGTGACGATAAGGAGGTTTTAAACCGCATGTTTATATTTTTACGTAGTATAGGGTTAATGCAAAAAATTTAATAAGTATCTATTCTTTCGTAATTGTATGTATTGTCCTATGTATTGTTTTTGTTATCCGAGTAGGGAGCCTTTTACACTCCCTATCGGATTTTTTTGTTTTTTTTTTATGTTTTTTAAATTCGTCTGTGATATTAGTTATAAGATTTTTGTGATATTAGTTTTAAGTTTTTATCTCCTTTTTTAGTTTTAAGTTTTATTTATTTTTAATGTGATAGTTTTTAACATAGTTTTAAGTTTTATTTATTTTTAATGTGATAGTTTTTAACAGAGTTTTAAGTTACATATTAGTGTTTTTGTTATCCGAGAATGGGCCTTTTACACCCATTCCGGATTTTGTTTCTGTGATAGTAGTTTTAAGTTTTAATTTTATCTAAAAACCTAAAATTATTTTTATTTATTTATTTATTTATCTATTTATTTATTTTCCGGGCGATGATAACGTTCAACCGTTTTTCGCCCTTAAAAAAAAAAAAAAAAAAAAAAAAAAATAACAAACGCTAGTAGTGAACACTGTAAGGTCTGACAAGTGAATGAAAGTTACAATTTCCACACTACCCATGAGGTATGTTACATGGCGCGTTGAGATTTTTTTAACGAGTGATATCTCTCCCTGTGAGGCCTATAAATACTCGACGTATAGTTTTACAAACTTACTTTTAAATCTTCAGTGAAGCCGTCTTCTTTCATTGCATAATAAGTTAATTTGATCGAATGATGTCTTACAACAGTCATTTCGTCATATGTAAATCTATTTGTATATTTCAATGGTAAATAGATTCGAAAGCAGCCAAGTTCTTCCGCTTCGGTGTCGTACAATATGGCGCAAATACGATACTCCTATAAAGGTGTAAATACCTCTCTCATATCAAAAAATACATAGTCTACTCCAACATGACGATCGAACAACTTTTTCCACGGTATTTTCTTGTGAAAACAATCTTCATCGTTGAAAGCATTAACAAATGATATGGCATCCATCATCACACCCGCAGAGCTGACACTCAAATGATTTGTTAACGATTGTACTTTATAGATATTCATATCCCCTCCACACCCGTCAGCAGTTTTGCAAAGTAATCGGTAGAGTTCGTTACCGTCGATAACTCTACAGGCAAACGGATTTTCTCATAACACTTCGTATTTATTTGCACGTACCATAGCGTACATTCTTTTCACGTTTTCAATAATCAAATCGCACGAACACAAGTATTCTGGTAGTCCACGTCCGCAATAGTCGAATTTCTTACAATCGATAGCATGTTTTTTATCATCACCACCACCACCACAGTGAACAGAGTGAGTAACAAGCATCATAAAACAATATTTACAAATATACGATGCAATAAAACTCAATTCGTTAACCGAATCCGTAAAAGTCTTCTCCATTGCTAATACAAATCCGATAATTTTTTACAGAAAAACAATATCTCTTTCTAATCGTTCAAGTTACGATTAGTCTTTGCGATTCTTTCGTTAAGTTTTTTTGGTCAAAATATGTACATATCACACTCGCTCACCACAATCCAATCTATCATCTGTCAGTTCATTTTCAATATCTTGAATGTGTCTTTTGTACGGTATTCCTAAAAGTACGGTATTTAGTAAAGTCTCAGTTTCTGTAATTACTGAAATCGGAAATCGAGTACTATATCCTTTAAATGCGTTAGATTTGTTATCGGACTAGTCGGTTAGAATGTCACCATCCATCTGGACACTTCCATCGTTTAGGCTTGAATGATTGTCTACTACTTTGTGGTTTTATATTATACCTTACCCCCCACCACAACTACCATAACGAATATTTGTTTACACATTCCGTCTACGTATCGATTTTTAAACTGTCTAAATATTCTTGTAATCCGTTATAAAGTTCAGTGTAAGTAGCGTCGTAATTAAAAACCACTCCAACGGTATTGAAACGGTGTACGTGCATGTACCCGCGGTTATACTTGTTGCGTGTGGAAACGCAGCAGTTGTAAGTATCATAAGATGACGCAACGTTCTTTCGTGTCGATTCGGAAAAAATCTAATCGTCCACACCGATGCGGCTATATCAACATCCATCGCTAAACTGTGGATGCAATTGTACATCGGGAGGACTTTAAATCTGGTTACGTTTCCACACCATCCACGAGGTAGTAACCGTGGCACGTTGAGACTTTTTTTTACATGAGTGAAATCTCTCCCCAATAGGCCTACTGTAAAACACTCGAATCTTTTTTTATATATTTTTTGTTTAACTTTTTTTATATTTTTTTTGCAAATTTTTGTAAGTGATTCAGTGCAAGCATAAATAATATTCCTGGCATAAACCAAGATGGAAGGCTATTACTATAATTGAGATCTCTAACCAAAGATGTTGATTCATCAACATCTTGCAGCTCTACAGCGGTTCTCGACGTAAAACATGTTCAAACAAACGCGGTACGTTTTCCTTGATGCAGTCTTGACAACGAGTTCAGTGGTGATGCACATCCATCTTTTCGTTATCCCAACAACATTTTACACACAATTCGTTAAAGGAATAGTAATAACCGTTTTTTGTCAATTCCTCTTTGTTTTCTGCGTTTGTGTTTACAAACGAACGCAATCGATCGGCTTCCCTCACAAGATCCAACGGCTTTTTACACAACTTCAACCAATCCGTATAGAAACAACCGGAATGTAGCCCACATTTTCCACTCGCCTAGTGTGCGGTGTGGTACGGACAATTTACGATAAAGTTTAATTTCGGTTTCGGTGCGTCGTCCGGTATCTGACAAACATCGTTATGAAACCGACGCAAAAATTCCACTTTCTCCAGCCGTTTGGTGTATATCGTGGCAAACTGCGAACATAACGCCTTTATGATATCGTCGTTGTATATGACTTCGCCGTAATTCCAATCGAATTTGTGAAAATTTCTTTCCAACCATCCAGCCATCCGTTTGTATTTGTATGACATCTCGGATTTTAGGTACGGTGATCAAAAATGTAGAATCATATAGCATCCATTACCGATAAAAGCAAGTTCGTTAACTATAAACTCACCTAGTTTTCTGAGAAAGCCGTGATACTCGATAACTCCTTCCATGACGAACGCTCAACTGTGAATGATGTCTCCGTGGTGTGTAACCACCAACGATGTCTACGAAATCACAATGTTGGTGGTGGTGGATACCCCTCCGTTCTCCTACCCCTTATCCATTTTCTTGTTATTCTTCTTTTTATTGGTCTTTGTGATCGTCTAGTCAGGTTTATCATAAGATTTTTCACGCGGATTTCTCCTTTTACGGATCTTCGTTGGTTTCGATTTCACCTCCTTCTCAGCCGACTTTGTAACTTCCGGTTGGTTTTTGAGGTTATGTTAAGTTTCTTCCATGAATAGAAAGTATTGAGTGTCGTCTGGCGAATAAGAACCTCCTCCTTCCATGACGGATGGTCAACAACTACTGATTTGCATGCACGCAGTCGGATTAAGCCTTTTTATACTTTCAAAGTAGAAGTGGTGGTGTTAACCCCCTCCACAGTTCCTTCTTCTTCTTTTAAAAATCCATCATAGTCATCATCATCATTATGTACATGTGACGTTATGTTAGGTAATGAGATATTGGTATTACTAGCGTTTACTATTGGTACCACTTGTCTTCGCTGAAGGTAATGATTACGTAACATTCACTTTGGTTTTCTTCAATGCGATTTGGTCGTGTAACGTTACGTTAGGTAATGAGAATCTCGTATTAGCAACATAAACCGTTGGTAACACCCCTGCTTTCTCTGAAGATAGTGATGTTGCTAACAGTATCAGTAGACTTGTTTTTTGAAGATGATGATTCGATAGTATTGTAAAAAATGGACAACGCTTCCACGGACGATGAATTAACACCATATTAACGGTACGGACGGCTGTGACGATGAAAAAATAATTTTACATCTTTTCGGTTTCATATTCGGACATGGAACCGGGTAGATGTTAAATGATACTGACACAAGTAATCCGATCAATAAGCCGGTTTTAAATACTCCCAATGTTTCCAATCACCACTTAAACGACTACCACCACCATCGTGATGCTGAACGTTCATCGTTTTCACCTCCCTTTTTTCATCTTCAAATGTAAACGTTTCCGTCATTACATAACCTTTTTCACTATTCCAGTGAGCGGATTGTACGTGACGATGTTATCATGTATAATGAGACAGTAGGCGGTTGTGTTGGCCGGTATATTGTGTTTGGTATCGAAATCGATACGCACATCTACGGTTCCTGTTTTAAGCGATTCGTTCTGACGGGAACAGTCTATAACTATTAACGGTACACTGGCTTTGAAATCTGCCAAACTAAGCGGGACACTCGTCCTCCGGTTTGTTTTAATTACCGGACAGAAAACTGGCGAACATTTCATACATCATATTCACATCACCCTGTAGACTGTCGTACGGATAGTACCGCGAATTCAAATATAGACGAACGTTAACCAATTCGTACATATCGAAGAGTGTCAGTGACTTTGTAGCTTTATCGTTTCTGTCCGTCTGTAAACCGAATATCACGTATCGGTTTCTCCGTTTGTGCACACGTCTTTACCGTCCATGAATGTATGTTTTTTGCGGTAGTGCCGGATATTCGTGGATTTGCCATGTACGAAAAGCTATCGCTAACGGTCTATCTCTTTCTACTACTTTCAACAACTCCAATCGCATCGTATCGGCAACATGACCATATGGAATTTTCCACGCTACTTTAGTCAGTTTCAACTTGGAATCGGTGCTTCTTTGGAAGATATTAGTGCGTTCACGTCGTTGGAAGATCTAAGCAAAACCAATTCTTGTTTAACGTTCAATATTATGTGTTTGTGGTCTTCGGCGATACCCATCAACATACGCAGCGGTAGTAGAAGCAAAATCTTCCCGTTTGTTCTTCCAAATCGAATTTATCTGACGCTTTGAACTTCTACCCGAAGTTTTTCAAAATATTTTCTTCGCTTTTACGCAAGGATCAGATGCTTTTTATCGTTGTCGTTATTCCTAACTTTTGTACGCGACACATCTCCGTTCCGCTTATCTCTTATCGTATCTCCTCGAAGAGAAACGGTATCGCGTTGTTTGTTAACCACGATTCTGTTGCCTAAGTAGTTAGCTTCCCTTTGACCATCAAATAGCTTTTATGCGGTAACGTGTACACATCTTTTGGTGTATCGGCATCCGGATTTCATCGTTGTTGTTGTAAGTCGAGGAAGCGTACGGTAGATCAGAGTGATATTCGTACTGGGTGATGGTGTTGTCGAAAGACACACTTTCACCGATGTTTAACATGTTCACTCCCGCCATTTCGGTTTACCAAAACTGTAAAACCAAGTTTTCGAAGAAACAGCACGTTACCCGAGTTTAACGCTGTGGTGTTTGCACGTCGACTGATCGGTGTGCGTGTCGTTTCGCTACTACTACCACCGCTATTGTATATTAACCCCATCGGTTGGTTTTCCTTTGTAAATGCAAACTCACCGTTATGGTTTCACCGCGGAAATTTATCAGTTTTCCGTCGTGATCGGTAAACTTTATAGCGATCTCGTCTAAGTTTTTTGTATTCACCGGTAGTTATATTATATTCTTCGGCGAATCGATTATTTTGAAACCAGGCGGAACGCTTAGCATAACCCACTGGGTTGGTCTAGTGGTGAACGCGTCTTTCCATATCAGCTGATTTGGAAGTCGAGAGTTCCAGCGTTCAAATCCTAGTAAAGCCAGCTATTTTATACACGGATTTGAATACTAGATCGCGGATACCGGTGTTCTTTGTTGGTTGGGTTTCAATTAACCACACTTCTCAGGAATGGTCAAACTGAGAATGTACAAGACTACACTTCATTTACACTCATACATATCATTCTCATTCATCCTCTGAAGTATTATCTGAACGATAGTTACCGGAGGCTTAACAGGAAAGCAAGAACGCTTAGCGTAAATTCGTGCAACACATGTCCTGATCTGTTCGTTTAGGAGCCTCGTATAAGGTTGCATTCGACCAGTACGGTGTTCACATTGTTAATGGCATCCGGTTTCGACGACTCGTGCCATATATCCGCCGCTAGATTAGTTTTTTCAAATCCCAACAACGGTGGCAGACTAGTTTTTGACGACAGATCGATCACAGCGTTGCATTTTAACGTATTGTTATTCGGTCGAATAAGTAATTCTTTTTGGTGTTTGTCTTTGAGTTCATCGCTCAATCGTTTAGCGATATCGTCTACCTCGTACGATCGGTAGTGTAAGTTAAATAGTTTTTTTAGGTTTCTTTGGAACGACAATAATTGTGTTGTTAATTCTCTCTTCGACATTCGGAATCGAGTTATATGTGGTTAGGTTTATCAACGCCAATTCCGATTCACCATCAGACAAATCCAATAGTGGAAAGAACGTAGCGTTTAATAACGATGTATTTCCACTTATGCAGAGCATGTTTACCTGTGCGCTGATAAATCACGACTGAGAAATTCAAGACATAAATGTCCGCAGATAACCGTGTTAAAGTCTGTCTACTTTTATAATTGAAATTTATAATCGCATCGGATGGAAATTACCGCATGAATTCGTTAGGTGGACGTAAATTACCGAATCTATCAAAATTGTCCACCATCCGTCTACGTTTTCTATATCATACCGTGTGTACCATGACCGGTACTACGATCAAGATTAACTATCGCAGACTCGTTAGTCTTTGGTTTTTTTTGGGTAATGCGTCCAACATGAAGACTCTTCGAAAATCGGCTATTATTAGTTTTCTCGCATACCATATCAGTTCTATATTCGATAGCGGACGCTCTGTTATTCCCTTTATTGGAGACGAAGACGACGTCGTTGGCGTTTTTTTTACCACCTTTCCCCGATCCGGCCAAAGGGTAGGGTTTAAGGTATAATCCCTGCCCTGCAGTGCTTGCTTTTCTTTCATCATTTCAACAAGACGTTTTATATTATTCCTTTTCGATCGTCTTCTTACTCTTCCACCGCCGAACTTTGCTTTTAATTTCATCTCGTTTGTAGCCGCTAATGCGGTAGCCTTTTCTGCGGTACTCGAATCCTTAGCTTTAACTTTTTCCCAAGCGCTATCGGCTAATCTACGATCCGCAGACGCTCTATTTTTGTTATCACTGTACGTAGCATATGCGATATCGTGTTCTTTACAAGCCGCGTCCAACTTGTTTACACCATGGTCACCTCTTTTTAATCGTTTTTTTAAATTAGTTCCCGGCCCGCAGTACTGATAGTCCGGAATATGTAGCTCTACCGGCAATAAATCGATTCCTTTGTTTAAAACTTTACCTACAACCTTTTTTACACCTTTTAATGCCTTATCACCGATATAAGATCCTGAAGCACCAGCAGCTCCTGTCGTTAGAGATGTTCACAGTCCTCCGTTTCGTTTAAGACTGGTTATTCGTTTAGATCTTCTCACCTTACCCTTTCGAACAGGAGAACGTTTTGACCTCCTCACTCTTGCCATGTCGGACAGACAATGAATTCATTTACAATGTCCCACCATCTTGCATTGGTTCCGTGATCGGTGGTCGTATCATATTTTTGTTCACATCCTCCTTCGTCGTATCTTTTTTGAAGCCAAGATCCCAGGGCGTATCATATTTTTATTCATGTCCTCCTTCGTATCTGTGATTGATAGACGAACCTCATTCTTAGTCAGATTCTCCTTTCTTTTATCGTCAATGCGTCTTTCTAGTGTTCGGTTGTTCGGTTGTTCTAGTGATCTGTGTTCGGTTGGTCTTTTTGTAACTCCACTTTAACATTGTCTAAATCTTGTATTCCATTTTCGTCAGTCTGTTTGTTTGGCACCCTGGCTTTGTCGCATAAAGGCGTCTCGATCAACATTATGATAATTCGGATAATTAGGAAAATCCTCTATATATTCCATTATTTATCTGTAAAATCTGAACAGATATTCCATAACGTATTCTTTTGTAGTTAGATTTGATGACTCTACTGGTATTCTAGCGTTGCTACCAACACTTCCTTTGACATCTACCATTCCATCTTTCCTAAACAGACAACTATCATCTATATCCTTTTTTATGCGAAACTCCCTTTGATCAACATACCACCTTGTGGTATGAGATCAAGATCCTTTGCTCTTATCGCCTCTCCAGAATTCATCCGGATGCTTCCTTTCATATCAATAATATTCTTTTCACAAAACAAGTTATGCAAACAATTGAGGTTAACGGCATCGTTTTTTTCGATAGGTTCACCAACATCACAGAAACGCTTATTTGAAAAGGAAAGTTCGTTGTTGTTGTTGATTGAAGGTATGTATCGATTTACCAAATCGCTTTGCTTTACGTAGATCTTGTTCGTAAAACCGAAAGTGGTAGCATCATCATCCTCTATCGGACATTCCACGTTGCACAACCTTTATTTTCTAATATTGTAATTTCCGTCGGTGGTTTTATCAAATGTTTCGATAACCCTCGTAGGTGGTGGTCTGTTACCGATCGCTTCTCCACGAAAACGTCCGAACTTGTCGATACTCATCTTTTGACTGATTAAAATAAAATGTTTCCTCTACCCTCCTTTATATATCCAATTCCTTGCAATTCTTTTACAATGGACACGATTTCGTTATTATGACCAGTATGACCTGCACGCTTAAAGACTACTAATAGACGAAGTCTATCGAAAAGTTCGTTCGGATCGTCCCAGTACACGTAATGTGATCTTAGTGTTTTCTTCGCCCTCAAGCAGTCCTGAACCGGTTGTAGGGCTTTCTTCCTCTTGACTATCTAGTCGTCTTTGGTGGGGAAACAACTCCTTTATAATATTGTACTTGAATGATCTACTTGTTATTACGCGTCCAGTATTTTCGCTTTTATGCGCCTCAGTAGTTTCTAATATTTTTTTATAATTATCCAAGTCTCTTATAGTATAGTCTTTGGGTTTCTTCAAAAATATCAGTTGGTATAAGCCTTCGGATCTGTTGTACGATGTCTTACCGATTACAATATTATTATTTCCTTTAAAAACAACATTGTGGTTTCCAATCGTCCATTGGTCGTTTATATTTTTTACACCGTATACGTTGTCACTTTTCCTATTTCTATCCGTTACGATCGGATCCAAATAATATTTTGCACGTTCACCAGGTGATGGGTGTGTAGGTTTAACGAATCGATTGTTTGGTGTTTTAAAAAGTTTTCTCATAACTGTGTGTGTAGATATTCCACCCTCATCCTCTTTCTCTTCCTCCTTTTTTTCATTTTTTTTTTGATTAAATGTTTCCTTAAGCTCCCGTAATGGTTCGACAATCGGTTTAAAGTGCTTTTGTAGCACTAAATCAGTTTCCATTATTCCTTGCGTAATAGCGCGATGTTTTCTTTTACTCGAATCTCGTATTCTATCGATTTCCATTACCAACTCGTCGATGAATCGACCTCATTCATGTTCGACATCGTGGTTACGAATGATCGGAAAAGAGTCGATCACCATCCTAATTCGACCGATCTAAAGAACACTGCATGTTTTTTGGTTCTGCGTAAGAAACGTACAACATCGATTAACGAAACATTCATTCTCACCGGACGGCGATTGGTACTGCACAATTCGCGGTGATATTGCGTCACACCCTGATCAATAGACGGTATCAACAGTTGTGTGTTTGTTTCTGTAAAGACGACAACTCTTTTACATTTTCAACCCTCAGTGGAATATCCACCACCGTTGAGTGATCGCGTTGTGGGACCTTTGTCAAGTACCGTGTGGAAAGTCGTCTGATCGGATGACGGTCACCTTCCGAATGTAAATGCAAAAGATAGTTATTCAACAACCAAAATTAGTCCGGTTTCGCCCCTGCATATTCGCACCGTTTTCGCAGTAAATCTTCGTTTTGGATTTCAAACAGTTCGCGTCGTTCGTTGTACCTCAATCCGAACACATCAGCGTATAATGTATATTGTAGAATGTAGGTAGCGCTTCGTTTAGGAACTCACCGGAAAAGAGCGCCTGAGCCCTGTTCACGATGTCGAACAGTAATCCTCCTCGTCTTATCGGTAATGTTTTCGGTACTTGGTCGGTATTTTGTACTCCGTAAGCCGTGTCCACAAAACAGTTTCTACCGTATGATAACGCTAAGCGGTGAAACGTCTTGGACGATCTTACCGAAATAGTTCGTTCCGTGATCACTATACAGCATCTCGCTCCTTCTAGACGACTACCGTATTCCAACATGTGCATGTAAACGTTTGTGAAGTCCATAGATGCATGACGGTTTCGAAGTTCCAATAAAGGCTTTTTGTACACGAGAGGAGAGGGTCTTAATCTTGAAATAAAGTTCCATCCGTGTCGGACCGTTGTGTTGAATATGTTTTTATCGTAGATCACAAGTTCGATAGGCATCACGTACTTATCGCATTCTTCTAAAGATGTTAACCATATACGCTTATTGAAAATCTTATCTTCGCTAGTAATCACCAACAAAACAACCAACGGATAGTCGCGATTCATTCTTTTTACATGTCGCCAACATTTTCGGTCTTTATTTTTACAGTAATTCACTTTACGACAAACGTAGTACCGCAAAACTTCTGACGGGCGCTAAAATATTTGGAACACAAGTTGTTTTGTAGTTTTTCTCTAAACTCTTAATCCGTCGGGGGAGAACAACAAGATGAATAGAACATTTTTTCCCGCATTTAGACGGTCCACAGATAATACATCTAATTGATTTCGGCAGAAGAGGACTATGACGAGTCCTTTTTCCCCTCTCCACACCCGGCCTCTGTATATTCGTCAAAGTTTTCAAGCGTAATATTACCAGCTTGTTGGCGTTCCAACCCTATGTTTATGATTGATCAATTCACCGCAATAAATGTATCCAACTGTTGTGTTTTCCATCAAACTCTTGCCACTTTACAAATAATTTATCACCTTTTCTTCGTAAGACTTTCTCGACTAAATACACATTATTTGTAACGTTGGTTTTAGCGAGCTCTTCACCGTAAAATTTACCACTTACCACCTCACCGTGGATATCAATCAGCGTGTAAATGCACGGTCGGGTATTATCGTGAACCTTATGTACAATAAATATTTCGTTCGACCAATTCGGTACATATTTTTTGGTGAACGTCTTTTTAAATTTGCTTATACGCACTTGATCGCCGACATTGAATTTCGGTAAAGTAGGCTTTCGATAGAGTACTGTGTTCAATCGCTGTAAAACCGCAGCTTGGTTTCGTTTGTTTACATCTTTCGGTTTCATTTCGATAGTCCGATGGTGGGTGTTATATTTTGCGATCAACCTCGGTAGTAATTCTAACCACTTGTAAATACCTTGTTCGGTCAATTTTCTCCACATGATCGTTTTCAGTGTTCGATTAAATCGTTCGACTATCGATGCTTTTTTATCCGAATGTGTAGAATAGTGATTTATATTGTACAAATGTAATAGTCGTTTAACCGACGGATTGTAAAACTGTTTCCCCAAATCGATTTGAAAATGTCGCATTTTGTGTTTCTTTAATATGGGTTTGAGAGCCTTAGCGATCTCCGTACCGGTTTTGTTTTTAACCGGAATAGCGAATGCTAGTTTAGAAAAACAATTTATCATCGTCAGTATATAACGATAACCTTTGTTCGATTTAGCATATGGTATCATCTCTACCAAATCACTTTGATATAAATCGTTTATTCCCTTCAACTCAACGCGTCTTGTGGGGTAGTTTCGTCGCGCCTGACGATGGAGCTCTTTAGCTATTGACACCTTGGCGTTCATTGTTGCACTTACCGTATTTTGTGTGTTAGCACTAATACGATACGGCCTTAGCACCGGCCGTATCGATAAAATAGTCAAATCATTGTAAATCATTTACAGTATTGTAAATCATTAACTGATTTACAATACTGTAAATCAGTTAATGATTTAATGATTAATGATTAAACCAGTTAATTTAAGTATCGATTCGGTGGGTTTAGGGTGGTCCTGAAAAGGACTGTTTTAAATTTATGGATGTGTTTTTTTTTCTTTATAAAATTTACAAGTAGTTTTATGTGTTTGGTGGTTATCAAATTGTTCCCACATATTTACACATACGCCACAGTCTACGCATCTTACTCGTAGACCATCACCTTTATAAATAAATCCTAATAAGGCTAGTTTTTTAGGAGTTTGAATCGGTACAATAGGTAATTGGCCACTTTGGAACAAAAATCTTTTTATTACCGATTCTTGTAATAGTGTAAAAGGTATTAAGTCTAAAAAACACATCCATTGTAAATAATAGTTAAAACAACAATGATAAAAATTATTAAAACTGTACAAGGAAAAAATATTAAAATAATATTACGAACAAGGAAAATAATATTATTTTAAAATAATATTAAGAACAAGGAAAATAGTATTATTTTAATATTTTTTCCTTGTTATTGCGTTTTAATAACTGCATAAAATACATATACGATAATAAAACTGCAGTTGTAATTAAAACTACGGAAATTGATAATGAGTTTAACATATAATATACAAGTGCTTTTAACGGAAACGCCTACAGAGATAACAAGTTTACATTATTCAGGTAAACGTTATGTATAGCATTCACTGTTAAAACTTCATTGAGTTAACAACTGTTAAAATGCAAAACATCCGAGACATTTCTTCGGCAAGAGCCTCATTAAATGATGCGTGTGTGAGGCTCTTAAGGAACACCGACGATGTAGAGGAGGTCTACTTCGCGTGTCAAGACATTATAAATTCAGAAAACCGTATAAAAAGGAGTGCACCTCCTTTTTTCCTGTGTTGCACACAGGATTATACGGGAGATGGAGGAAGAAAGGTTTCAGCATCTTCCCCTTCACCAACATCTCCACAGACACCAGCGTCGCCACCACCACCACGAAGACTTCCATCACCGACACCACCACCACGAAGACTTCCATCACCGACACCACCTTCACCACGACCACCACATTGTAGACCGATTCCTCCTGCAATACTAACGTTGCCTACGTCGTCGTTACCGTCGACAGAAGCACAACCTTCGACATCATTTAGGAATCCAGATAATCCACGATCCGTCATAGATTCACTTGAAAGCGATGCCGACAATTTGAACTGATGTCCGGTCTGTTTATCAGAACCGGTATCTGTACATGTTGAAGGATGCCATCATAGGTACTGCGACGGATGCGCAGGAGATATTGATGGAAGGTGTGCCCTCTGTTGGCGAGAAATATCATCTTACCGTGCAATAGATTAAAGTGGGTTAAACCCTCTCGGTTCGGGTACGACCATTTATACCCAACCCACGGCGATGTTTCAGATGCCAAGGTTTTGGTCACACTACAACATCTTGTACAAAAACTGAGATCTGTGCTCGATGTGCTAAAGAAGGTCACAATGACACTAACTGCGAAGAAAGTGAAAAATGCGCAAACTGCAGTGGTCCACATACAGCCCGCTCCCGAGATTGCCCAATCTTTAAAGAAGAAAAGGCAATTCTCAAAATCTGTACGGAGCAAAATCTATCTTTCCCGGCCGCACGAAGAGAATACAAAAAGTTAAATAATTCACGGAGCCTGGTTAAACCAGATGTATCTTTTGCTACCGCTACATCGAAACAAACTCTTACAAATGTTAATAATCAGCAGTGCGGATCCTGCAATGAACTTAAAAAACTTGTTCAGATGCTTTCTGATCAAGTAGCTTCACTTACAGCCACTATTTCAGAGCTGACAAAGATGAATAAAACGTCTTTCGTCGCAGTTAGTGAATCCACCAGTGTGATACACACGAAAGTTCCTGCTCCCAAAGTCGTACCGGCACGAGTAGCGACTATCACAGCTGGCAGTTAGCCACCTAATAAGCTCCCCGTAAAGGGAACCCACATAACCACCCCCTCTGGGATGTCAACTGCAGCATTTCATTCAAATAAATTTCCTCCACCATACCTCATATACTGGATGATATGGTCGAAGAACCACCCGATCCCAGAGCATCGGAGTTCTTTAAAATAAAAAATACAAAAAAGAAAAATTGAATCACGTACAGCTAATTTTTATATAATTTCCGAAATTTAATTATTTAATTTTTTATTTATTTTTTTTTACACTTATGAACATTATTCAGTGGAATTTTAGAAGTATTCGGTCCCTCATTGAAGATATTAAAGTACTGGTGCACGCACATGATCCACTAATCATGTGTTTCCAAGAAACTCACCTTCTACAACATGACCCAATTACACTCAGAGGATACTTCTGTGAGAGATACGACTGCCTAGTAGACAGTAGGGAGAGTGGTGGCGTGGCGATTTTCATGAAGAATGGGGTGTCGGCTACAAGAATTCAACTAACCACTCTCATTCGTGCTATTGCAGTAAAGGTCTCTATCCCCTTCAATTTGCATATCTGCAATCTGTATCTCTCACCGAACACTGATGTCTCAAATCAGAGACATCTTAGATGTCTCAAATCTTTTCACGCAAATACCATCTCCATCGTTAATAGTAGGAGACTTCAATGCTCACCATATTTCCTGGGGCTCCACTCGAGGAAATATGATAAACAGAGTGAGACAAGACTCGGACCTTTGTCTACTGAATAATGGATCACACACATTCATGTCCTTATCATCTGGTACTGTATCTAACATCGATCTCTCCATATGTTCAGCGAATCTACTCCCTCATTTTAATTGGTCTGTTTGTGATGACTTTCACGGCAGTGATCACAGACCAATTATTATTAGTTTCGATGTAGACTGCGAGATTAAAAGAAGGCCACGGAGATGGATTGTTGAAAAGGCGGATTGGAATGGATACCATAAAGCATTCCAATCACACGATGACGATGGTGCGAACATCTTCGACCAATATTCCTCTTTTACGTCCATGATACTTGAAAATGCCAACAGATATATCCCACAAACATCGGGTAATCCTAGACGTCATTTCGTTCCATGGTGGAATGATGATTGCAATTATGCTATTAGGAATCGACTGCAGGCACTACGCAAATTTAATCGTAGGCCTACAGTTAAAAATATACCGCAGGGCTAGAGCGGTATGCCGTCGGGTATTCTTGAACGCTAAGAGAAGTTCATGGACGAAATACGTGAACACTATCTCACGCACTACTCCCACGTCTATTGTGCGGAAAAAAATCCGTGCACTTTTCGGATCACCGAAACAATCTATTCTCGGTCTTATTGATGAAGGAGAACTCCTTTCATCACCCTCAGAAGTGGCAAATAGTCTAGCAAAATCTTTCCGCTCGGTGTCTCTCACTTTATCATATAATAACGATTTTCAACGGTACAAGATACAAATAGAAGTATTATCGCTAATCGTAGGTGAATTAAACACCCCCTTCGTATTTAAGGAATTGTTACATGTACTTAATAACTCACGTGACACTTCCCCTGGACCGGACAACATTCGCTTTGCCATGCTTTCACACCTTCCTAATTCGGTACTACATCTTTGGAATATTTACAACGGTTTATTCTCCGAACAAATCTTCCTACCCGACTGGTCAGAAGCATTTATTACACCAAAACTAAAACCTGGTAAAGACCAAACCAGCCCCTCAAACTACCGCCCTATTTCATTAACAAGCGTTTTGTGTAAAATCATGGAGAGAATGGTAAACGGCAGGCTTACATGGTACTTGGAGAAACATAAGCTTTTTATCTCCAGAACAGTGTGGTTTCCGACAAGGACGATCTTCCATTGACCATTTAGTTTCAATGGATACAGCCATACAAAACGCTTTCCTCAATCGCCAGCACCTCGTCGCTATCTTCTTTGATATAAAAAAAGGCGTACGACACAGCCTGGCGACGTGGTATTCTTAACACCCTCAAAGAATGGGGAATCAAAGGCAATATGCTTGCTTTTATCCGGGGATTCTTAAATCACCGAACTGCTTGTGTTCGGGTGGACGATTCGCTCTCAGATAGTGTCATCTTGGAAAATGGAGTGCCTCAAGGTAGTGTATTAAGTGCAACCTTATTTTCTGTAGCCATAAACAGTATTACCAAATGTGTGCAGGCTCCTGTCTCATGTTCTCTATTTGCTGACGATTTTGCTATTTACATTGCAAGCCGTTCAACACCGACAGCAGAGACTACTGCAGAACACTATATCTCACCTTGAAGCTTGGTCCAGGATTACTGGTATCACATTTTCATCCGAATAAACAAAATGTGTAGTTTTTTCTCAGCTACGAAACCCTTCTATTCCGCAAGTTTTTCTGAACGGAGAGATTATTACTATCTCTACCTACGTCAAGTTTTTAGGTTTATTTTTTGATAGCCGTCTTACTTGGGTCAAACATATAAAAGAATTAAAAACAAAATGTTCCAAACTTCTAGATATGATGCGAGTCCTTAGTAACACTAACTGGGGTGGCGATAGGTCATGTATGATACGTTTTTACTATTCCTTTGTTCGCTCCCGTTTAGATTATGGTTGTGTCGCCTACAATGCTGGATGGTGTACATCATGCTTTCCTTCGGCTTGCCAAGCCGCGTTTAGATCAGGTCCTTTCGCGCAAGCTTACTTGTAGACTGTGGTGAACCTTCACTTTGGGTTAGACGAGACCAGCTTTTATTATCTTATTTTGCTCGTGTCAGAGGACAGCCAAATCACCCGGCTCTTGACTCAGTCTTTAGAAATCCTAATCTAGGAAAGTATGAGGACCATCCACGCTGTACTGCACCTGTAGGTGTCCGTACCCGACGTTTGCTGCAGCATATAAATGTTAATACACCGTCATTCTTTCCTACGTATCCTTGCTCATATCCTCCGTGGAGAATACAGCTTATAAATTTTACTTTTGACCTTACGACATACAATAAACAATCAACACTACCTATTGTCTTCCAGCAAATGTTTCAGTGTGTTCTCCCAGATGAGACCAGACGCGGTATACACCGTTGGATCGAAACAAAACGATACCGTTGGTTGTGCATTTGTTGTCAATGAAAGAACTTATATGTTTGATCTACCCGGTATTACGAGTGTGTTTACCGCTGAACTATACGCTATAAATAAGGGTCTAAACATCATTAACCCTAAATATAGAAAAATTCTTATTTGCAGTGACTCGTGTAGTGCTCCCCAAGCCTTAAAAAACTTTTATCCCAAACATCCTATCGTCATTGAAATTTACAACGCAATCGCTGAGTTGAATAATCGCAACACAGTAGTAAGTTTTTGCTGGGTCCCTAGCCACGTAGGGATTCCAGGTAATGAACATGCAGATCCCGTTGCCAAAGAAGCATGTAATCAGCCTCCTTTCACCACCCGAGTTGCTACTTCTGATTTTATTAATTATGTAAAACAATCACTAAGAGCAAAGTGGCAAGGTGACTGGACGGCTACCGTTGATAACATAAACTCCGGCAGATTAAAGATTCTGTGTTGCCATGGGACTCCTCATGTAGAAAATCTCGGCGTGAGGAAGTAGTCCTCTGTCGGTTGCGGATAGGACACACGAGTACCTGATGACAAGGGACAAGCACCCCTATGCGCACGATGCAACTGCACTGTGACTGTGCGCCACATACTCGTGGACTGCATATGTTATGCGGCATTGCGTCGTAAATTTAAACTACCCAGAAACATCCGTGGTGTCTTGTGTAATGATGATTAAACCGGATGTTTCTGTTTTTGCGTAGTGTAGGGTTAACACAAAAAATTTAATATAAAAATTTAATTCCTTTAGTTCTATCTATTGTTTTTTTATCCGAGTAGGGAGCCTTTTACACTCCCTATCGGAATTTGTCAAACTTTATATATATATATATATATATATATATATATATTTATTTTTTTACAAATTCGTCTGTGATATTAGTTGTAAGATTTTAGTAATATTAGTTGTAAGTCTTTTAACATAATAGTTTTAAGTTTTATTTCCCTTTTTTAATTATTGTTTTTTTTTTGTTACTTTTAATTTAGTTTTAATTTTTTACTACATATTTTTTAGTTTTAAGTTTTGTTTATTTTAAATATTTTAGTTTTTGAACCTAGTTTTAAGTTTTATGTTAGTGTTTTTTTCATTCTTTTTTTTTAGTGTTTTTGTTATCTGAGAATAGGCTTTTTACACCCATTCCGGAATTTGTTAAATTGTATTTTCTTTTATTTTTTTTACCTGTGATAGTAGTTTTAAGTTTTAATTTTATCTAATAGCTTTAATTACTTTTATTTATTTTTTTCCTAAAAAAAACCGGGCGATGATAACGTACAGACGTTTTCGCCCAGACTATTTTTGTTTAACCGTTAAACCCTTATAATTTTATTCCCTTTTACATTAGAAAATTTATCTTCAAAGATTTCCTAATTGCTGCTTAAACAATGGGCTTTCATCTTGCCTTTTAAGAATAATTTGCTAAACTAGATTTATTTGTTTCTATTTTCTTTTTGAAATTTAATTCATTTTTGTTTAGTGTTGTTTCTATATCTTGGTTTTTGTGCATTTGTAAAATGGTCTCGCTGTAAAAGAAGAATAATTAATCAGTATGAGTTATAGAGAGATATTTTTAATTAAATTAACAAAAAAATTATGCGTGTAACATATAAATGGTTATTTACATTGTTTTTTGTTTCAATTTTAGTGCCACTGGTGGTGCAGACAGTGAAGGTCATGTTTCGGAAGAAGGTACACCTGTAGAAGATAAAGATGGACAACAAGCATTTGGAGCAGGTAGCCATATATTTTATTTAATGTTGTTAATGATTTATTTTTCTATTCTTTAATTTTTTATACTCTAAATTACATTAAAACATTTAATATTAATCTTTCTACTGTTTGTATTGTTTCACTTTCCATGCTGTTATTTTATTATGTAACGTGTAACAGACAAAGTATTACTATCAAAGTATGATCTTCCCCTTGGACCTTTATATTTCTCTATATTTTGAAGTTCCCGAGTTGCTTAGTGTAAAAATCTTGATTAGAATGTTCTCTTTGTACTTCGCAATATGTGCATAATCTACATTGATGAAATTAAGTGTTAAGGTTACATATGAAAGGGATTGGTTCTATTAAATTTGTTTTAATAAAAG
Organism: Lycorma delicatula; assembly: GCF_047948215.1. Taxonomy (NCBI): domain Eukaryota; kingdom Metazoa; phylum Arthropoda; class Insecta; order Hemiptera; family Fulgoridae; genus Lycorma; species Lycorma delicatula. The sequence continues at coordinate 12,170,163 of NC_134461.1, read as the reverse complement.
TGTCAGGTAAGCGGTGGGGAGTTATCAAGGAGATGCTGTATTTCTAGCACGGTTAAACCTGAAAATTTTATGTTTTTTATTATGCATTTTTAATTCATATACAAGTAATAACATCAATAATGTGAAACTTGCTTCCCTAGTTTTTCCATATTCTTTTACATCTTGGACATTTTATGTCTATATATATTTTTCAAGAAAAACTATTTCTTCTGTAAGAAAATTTTTTCCTATTAGAAAATTACATTTTATAAAATAAGTAATTGTAAAAAAAATATGGTTCTATTGCTGGAAAAAAAGCTAAAGAATTTGACCTACTAGAGAAGAAAATAAGAATCAGAAAATGAATTATAACGTCTGGTCTGTTTGTGTAAAATAAGTTTAATCAATTGAACAATGCACTTGAAAACCAAATTTTAACAAACTAGTGGTGTGATAGGTGGATAACAAATTACAGTTTTTCAATTAATATTTGACAAAGAAATATTTAAGGATGCAGTTCAAGAAAACAAGGTAGAGTTGAAATTGAAGCAGCTAATAAGTCATTACCAGCCAAGAAGAAGTATTTGATGGAACAAAAATGACAATCAAGTCATCAAAAGCACAAAATTCATCAATTTTGTGAAAGTTATAACTTTCATAGTGTAACTTTCAGATAGTTATAGACAGAAAATAAGATTTTCTGTGTATTTTTCATCTGTTTTGCTTCAATAGAAAACTGATTTTTAAAGGTTGTATTTATTGGCTGTATTTACATTATTTTTCCCACAATTAAATTCTCTACAAATTTTGTCACTAAATATTCTGCATTAATTAGTCATTTAATTAAGCTATTTTACTACAAACTAAAAAAAAAACTTGATTTTTGACACAATATTTTGTGTTTTACATCGGATATCTAAAAAAACTACTGGAGTTATAGTTCTGAGACCTATTTTATCCTACTTACCAAATTACCTAAGAAACCACTAACTTTACTCCATACTTTGAGTCCCAAAAATTACAGTAGGGCTTCTTTTTATTAGAATAGCTGAAATCCAAGCAACATCTTCCGCTAGCCATAACTTGAAAACAAAGCGTTTCCAGACTTATGTTTATATGAACTTTTTTAATTATTTTCACTGGTAAAACATGTCCTGAAAATTTCTGTGTGGGACACTCTGTATAAGATTTTTTTTAAATATAGTATATTTCATAATTACTATATAGAACATTATTGTAATAATAAAACAGTTTCAAGTGTTGCTTTTGAGCCATAATGCCTTTTTTTTTTATAGAATTAAAAGTAGCATATCTCTTACAAATTGAAAAAAACACAGTTTATATGGGGGACAAGGTCATTCAGAGTTATCTTTTGTATCTATAACACAGTTTTTACTATGTCATTAAATATACTGTAATTTGGGAGTACAGTTAATTTTTGGTTCATATTGTATGTTTTACTATTTATTATTTCGTAGCGACTTAAAAAATTTATATTTTTATCTTTTGTTACTGAGGTATTGTCAGAGTAAGAATTGTTTTCAACTGTTGTTAACAAGGGTAAACAATTTATTTATTATCTTTTTTCTTATATATAATACCAATATCTTATAATATTAATTTACTAAAACTTCTTTTAGTGAAATAATCTGGGTGTGACATGTTTTAGATAAGAGAAGTAGATATTTGTTTTAATTTTATTACTTGCATTTAAGATACAGTTATAAAACTCCTGCCATATCATTATATAAAAAGTTTGATCTACTTTTGATATTTCTATAAAGATAGTCTTAAAAATGTACAATATATCAAAAATAATAAATATGTATTAAAATAATTATATTTTAAAATAATGAACTAAAATATCTTTTATCAAAACATCATTTATAAAGATAATCTTTACAACTATTGTAATGGTTTCCAGCTTTTTTCTTTGTGCAATCTTGAATTTTCCTTTTTGCTGACAATACAACTGATTTAAGTATTTGAACATGTTATACTGAAAGTATTGATGGTAATAATATGTAAAACTTAAAAACAACTTCATTATGATAACACTTAATTTAATTACGTGCATCTTCATTATTAAACACAGAATATTGTGTTGTTTAAGAAGTCTAAATTGCAAAAGTAATTTTACTTTTACATTGATGTTCTCCTTTTTTATGATTAAATAATTTAATTTTACTTTCTCTTTTATATTTATGGCCCATTTTTATTTTTTTATTATTTTTTTTATAAAAACTAGCAAATTAAATTGGAATAATGGGGTAACACAGTTTTCTGGTGACCTCAATAATATCTTGTAAATTTCTTAACGAAAATCATTAGAGTATGTCTGCCGGTGTAGAAACCTTTGTTGTTTATGTCTAAGCCCATTTTCCAAAGGGTGGACACCAAAATAATAGACACAAAGGTAATAGTTGAAAAAAAACTTGTTTAAAAAAATAGATATGAATAATATATAATAACAATTACAATGTAAGCAACAACATTGCACCTTTATATTTTTATTTTACTTTTTTAATGTTTTTTGATATAATTTAAACTGATTAATTTTTATTATCTCATTGAATCAAAAGTGGTTTTCAAACAAAACTTTTTTATTTACAAAATATAATTTCCATTAGATCAAAACATCTTGCATATTCTATACAATACACTATTAAACATCATCACTTCTATGCAAGCTTTCCTCATCATCATTATTGATACTTATCGCTATCTGACATTTCTGTCTCCAAATCAGTATCATCATCATCATTACGAAATATAATTTCATTAATACTACAAGGTAGTTGATTGCTAGTAAACTATAGAAATTCATATTTATTATCATTATTTAAAAGCTATCTGTGCTCTTCCAATATCGATTTCGATGGAATACACTTGTGTGATCTTTGTCAGATATTACAAACATAGTTAAAATGTGTTGTTCTAATTCATAGTAGCAAGGAGGTAAACTTGTAGCATCAACATGTTTTAAATGTATTTTTAAATGGTTCATCAGTACGTTTTATTTCATAATTTTTCAAAAATAAGTTAAATTGAACTTTACTAATGGTTCCTGGATCATTTGGTTCTTACTAGTAACCCTGAACATTTGATATACAAACATTTCAATATCTGGTATTACTTGATCTTCAGCCCATGACAAATTACCGAGCTATTTTTTACATTTATTCGAATTCCTAAAGAAATTTAAAATGATGCAACTTTCCCTTTTTATAAAAGATTGATTGTAATTACACCATGTAAAGGTATGAAATCCTGGAAGCGCTTTGCAGAGAGATTAACTCATAAATTTCATTAATATTTATTATGTTTCGCTTACCTTAAACTCCATAATCAATTGAAATTTGTAATTGAGATTTAATTTTACGAAAATTTCCTAATAGTATAACCGAAATATCTGTATTGAAATATTAGCATCACAATCAATTTTAAAAATATGAAACATTATTTTCGTGTCTGCATCTTCATGATTAGGACAAGAAATCACTTCATCTATAGACTATGTGAGTCGGCCATTAACAACTTTGTATGATTAACACTTGGTAAGTTGGTTTGCTTGGCATTTCTCCCGTCACCACACCCCGTTCGGTTGCCCTAAAGCATAAGACTGAATGTCTGTACTACAAACGGTTACTGAGCCTCGAAACAGTTTAGCGACGAGTGTCCTAAATAGCTCCCAGAGCTTACCTAACAGCGTGAGTAGACTAAGCACGGTGCCATACACCACCGGCTTATGTATCCACCCCGCTCACTTGTCATATATTTACTAAAATGGATAGGCGCACCCCGTCAACTACTAAAAATATATATGACATCCATAAATTAAAATTTACTTCATCTAGACGCAATTCGCTGCCATGCCTTGGTTGCTGAATGTCGCAAGTACCTGTCCACCATATTAAAGCGCTTGGAGCCTTAACTGGCTGGTGGTCAGCCATATATACCTCTAGGTAGGTTAGCTTCACACAGCAGTGCGATAAGAGTCTTTTCCCTTAGGTAAACTACTGATGTCGGTTGAACATAGCAACTGAATCAAGGAACTCCCACACAGTCCAACATTGTGGCTTTCGCCACTTGTGATTGGCCAATTTACCCCTTGACCTCTAAGTTTCAGGGTGGCCCGACCTCTGCCCCCCCCTCCCAAGAGCAGGGCAGTCAAACATCAGGTGTTTATTTGACTGGACCTCTCCACAGATGGACAGCTCATTACCTGCCAGGTAGAACTAAAACAGATATTGGTTTAAATTAACATGGTTGGTGAACACCCATTGCCCTTAAAAATGAGCTTGAGGCATACCATCCCCCCTAGTTCCTGTATAAATTTATACAAGGATCTTCCCTAGTCATAATGTCCTATTCCAGCTGCTATGCTTCCATCTTGAGGCTCTGCAGCCTCTTCCCGCAGGTGGGAGATGGTCTACTGAACAAAATTTAGATCTGGTGCATTTCCTCTTCGGTACTGGTCCAGCTCGAAACCGCATCACAATTACCTCGGCCTCCTGATCTCTTCGCAATTTCCACATGACTGTCCGAACTTTCAGCACTAAATCGATTGGGAGAGCCTTTCCCAATACAGTGGTAGCCTTGTAGGAGGTTATTTTAAAAACACCAGTGCATACAATTAAGGCGTGCTGGGCACTCCTTAAATTTCGAACAAGTGCTCTATTCATATCCAACCTATGCACTGTATAGGTTGGAATGGACAAATGGGTGCCGCATATGAGGTCACCATATGAGGTCATGCTTTTGAAGACGCCTCGGTACACCATATACATTTGATGGCCCAACAACTCATTGTCTTTCTGAGCAATTCTTCTAAGTTTGTGCATCACCGAGATGACGTCCGCCATTTGTCTAATGTGATGAATAACATCAAAATTCACAGAAATAGTTTTATCTTTAATATTTTCAACAAGATGTTGGTTTATCGAGTGATTCATTATAAAATTAATTAATGCATTTTTAAATTTACTATTGCCAATTGCTTGGAACAATCTGTGGCCTCGATTGAGTTTCCCTGAAAACGATGAAGTCAATGATCAGATGAAGAGCTTCCTCTTTGTGAACGCTTGTAATCTTTAATAGAAGATGGAACGTATCAGTCAAATGTGAATTTTGGATGAACTATTAGTGATGGTTTGCAGTATTTTCTTAAAAGTATTTCCAAATGTTTGAGGAATATCTTACATAGAATGTAACATATAAAACCCATGTACTATTATTATATAAGGTATTAAAACTCGGCTACTTACAAGCTTTAAACATTTCATCAATTTAGATTTTTTTGTATTATGAATCATACCATCTAAATTACAAAAAGATTGTTGAATGGGAGTTAAGGGATATATTAAAATCTTTTCAAGGTAAATATTTTGCTGCATTGCAATTGTAAGCAAATGTCCAAGTAAATCTTTTTGCAACCACATTTCTTGCACTTTGTTATTCATGATTATAATTTTCTTCCAGTTACACAAGACGGAATTAAAAATTTTATTATGAGATATATACTGTCTTCAAACCAAAAATCAGATTCACTGCATTCTGAAATTTTTCCTTCAACTCATTGCCTTTTTCTTCTGCACTCAAAAGAAAATCAGCTACTTCATTTGAAACAGATCATTCTGTTGCAATATTATACAGTAAGTCATCGTCCATCTCAGTACAATCAAAAGGATTCATTTTATCTTGTATAACAGATATAAATTTCTTTAAGCTAGTTGAAGTCTGACTGATTTTATTTTTTTATAAATCTGAAGTAACATCTTCACTTTTTTTAACCCGGTTTCATTAAGAACATGTGAAATTATTTTTGATCTGATGGCATGACTTCTAAACCATTTTTGTTTCAATGAGATTATAAAAATTAATCCGTTGATTTAATTATATAGAAAAACATTGAAAAAGTAAAATAATTTTTTTGAATTGACAATAATATTTGATTAACCCTGAAAGTAAAAAAAAAATAATATAAAGGCGTAATGTTGTCGCTTACATTCTAACTGGTATTAAACGTTATATTTATTTATTTTTTACACAAATCTTTTTCAACTATTATCTTCCATTTTGGTGTCCACCCTTTGGAAAATGGGCTTAGACATAAACAAAATAGTTATATCTACACTGGCGGACATAACCTAAGGATTTTCATTAAGAAATTTCCAAGATATTATTGAGGTCGTTAGAAAACTGTGTTCCGGTCACTTTCAATTGAAGTTTTTATAGAGAAAACTAAAGATTTTTTTCTGCCTTTTTGCATATGAGCCTATACACTTAACATTGCACATATGAGTCGGCAAACAAGATTTTCTGGTATAAATTTCCTCAAAATTTTCTGAAAAATTGAGACTTTCTGCCGGCTATTTATCTTCCACTCAGCTTTCAGCCATTATGAATGGAGTGTAAATAACAATATCCTTTACTTATATTTAAATTTTCAATTTTACCCTGAGTGATTTACCAACCTTCCTTGAGACTTCTCCAACTTTCATCTGCTACAACAGTTTCCATCTTACACTGCTTTTGGCCGTGAGTTATTTACAGTCAAGTATTGCATGAGGTCAATGCAAGTATTACTAGTTGCATTGACTTCTGGAGATCCTGGGTTTGAATCCTGGTCAGGCATAGCATTTTCACATGCTACAAAAATTGTCATTCATCTCATCCTCTAAAGCAATATTTAAAAGAAAGTATTACTACTATTTTTGATCATTTTTATACATAGATTTAATAATAAAATAGAGGCCCTTATCTCTTCATCTATAAAGTAAACTTTCAGCATTTCCTTATATCATTTGTAAATAACATTTAGTAGAACTTAACATAGTTCTTTATAAATATACGTGTACTTGATTGTACCACTATGTGTCTGCAAAATATATTACTAATTTGTATACAGGGGATCATATGAAAAGTTACCACATTTATTATTCAACAGCTATCAGTTGCATCGTATTTCTGTTTACAGACATATATGCTACTCTCATGGGGAACTTTTTTAAAATTATTTTCAAAGGGATGGAACCCACTCTTTTCGCTACACCTACTCAAACTAAAAATCTTAAATGGCAATGGTAACATTTGATTAAATTACTTGACAAACTGAAGAAAAAGTGAATTTTGGTGAAAAGAAAATTAAAACCCACCCACCCCTTTACTCGGTAGGTGCGAAAAACCATTTCGTTACTACTTTTTTTAAATTTCAATCCAACAAAAATAACCATAAAATTACATGATATAACTTCTTAAACCATTTGAAATAATCATAATCTGTGGATTAAAAATGTAAAAATTATTTTAAAAATTACAACATAAAATTTCACCCTTAGATGTTATCAAAATTTTCAAGGGTTGAAAATGTATTTTTTTTAATTGAGACGTATAGCTTGTGACACCTCATTGGAAAGCCCTTTGAATGACAAGTAATTTGATGCAAATAAAAAAAATTGGTTTTCTGATGTTGAAGTTATAATTAAAAATGTGTTTTTTTTTTTTTAGATTATGTTTGGATTTTTTTTAGGTTGTGTTGGGATACAGTGTTACTGACCTAAAGCATTAGGTCTGAAATTGCCCTTTCTTCTTAAAAAAATATGGGTTTTACATTTCTCCAGCATTGACATAAACAATAAACACAGCATTATACATAAATTAAACATTCGACAAGCCAATTATAAGGTACCTACATCTTTGCTGGCAACATGTTGAAATTTGATAAACTTAATAATTAAATTAAAACGAATTCATGAATGAATAATTTTTAATAAAAAAATAATTAATGCTTAAATTCTAATGACTATACCATCATTGATGAAGTGGAGCTTCCATTGTTACATTGCAAAAAATTAAATTTAATTCAATTAACAATTGGATATTTTGAGTTCAAAAGTTGGCAACTGCACTCTACAATTTTAAAAAGCTAAAAATTCCATTGTTGGTGTTTGCTTGTTATAACACATTATAATTTTCTGTCAATTATTGAAACCTTAGTTTCTATGGTAAATTTTTGCAAATTGTTTTCTTTCATACGTATGTAATTAGTGGCTTTTTTTGTCTTCAGTCATTTGACTGGTTTGATGCAGCTCTCCAAGATTCCCTATCTAGTGCTAGTCGTTTCATTTCAGTATACCCTCTACATCCTACATCCCCAACAATTTGTTTTACATACTCCAAACGTGGCCTGCCTACACAATTTTTCCCTTCTACCTGTCCTTCCAATATTAAAGCGACTATTCCAGGATGCCTTAATATGTGGCCTATAAGTCTGTCTCTTCTTTTAACTATATTTTTCCAAATGCTTCTTTCTTCATCTATTTGCCGCAATACCTCTTCATTTGTCACTTTATCCACCCATCTGATTTTTAACATTCTCCTATAGCACCGCATTTCAAAAGCTTCTAATCTTTTCTTCTCAGATACTCTGATCGTCCAAGTTTCACTTCCATATAAAGCGACACTCCAAACATACACTTTCAAAAATCTTTTCCTGACATTTAAATTAATTTTTGATGTAAACAAATTATATTTCTTACTGAAGGCTCGTTTAGCTTGTGCTATTCGGCATTTTATAACGCTCCTGCTTCGTCCATCTTTAGTAATTCTACTTCCCATTGTTCTTGTTTATTTTCATGCGATAGTTCTTGCTTAGGACTTCATCTATGCCGTTCATTGTTTCTTCTAAATCCTTTTTACTCTCGGCTAGAATTAGTATATCATTAGCAAATCGTAGCATCTTTATCTTTTCACCTTGTACTGTTACTCCGAATCTAAATTGTTCTTTAACATCATTAACTGCTAGTTTTCCATGTAAAGATTAAAAAGTAACGGAGATAGGGAATATCCTTGTCGGACTCCCTTTCTTATTACGGCTTCTTTCTTATGTTCTTCATTTTTTACTGTTGCTGTTTGGTTTCTGTACATGTTAGCAGTTGTTCTTCTATCTCTGTATTTGAACCCTAATTTTTTTTAAATGCTGAACATTTTATTCCAGTCTACGTTATCGAATGCCTTTTCTAGGTCTACAAACGCCAAGTATGTTGGCTTGTTTTTCTTTAATCCTCCTTCTACTATTAATCTGAGGCCTAAAATTGCTTCCCTTGTCCCTATACTTTTCCTGAAACCAAATTGGTCTTCTCCAATTCCACTTCTTCCACTCTCCTCTCAATTCTTCTGTATAGAATTCTAGTTAAGATTTTTGATACATGACTAGTTAAACTAATTGTTCTGTATTCTTCATATTTATCTGCCCCTGCTTTCTTTGGTATCATTACTATAACACTTTTTTTGAAGTCTGACGGAAATTCCCCTTTTTCATAAATATTACACACCAGTTTGTATAATCTATCAATCGCTTCCTCACCAGCACTGCGCAGTAATTCTACAGGTATTCCGTCTATTCCAGGAGCCTTTCTGCCATTTAAATCTTTTAATGCTCTCTTAAATTCAGATCTCAGTATTGTTTTTCCCATTTCATCCTCCTCAACTTCCTCTTCTCCCTCTATAACAACATTTTCTAATTCATTTCCTCCATATAACTCTTCAATATATTCCAACCATCTATCAACTAGTTTAGTGGCAAATTAGTGGCAAAAAGTATTCATTGTATTTAATTCATCTTCATATTTTATTTAAACTGTTGTTGTCTTTAGTTAAAATTAGCTTTTGGTTTGAATTATTGTTCTACCATGTGGCCTTTCATTTTTTCTTTTGTAAATTTGTCTTGCTAAAATGACTATCTGGAAGAAAGGACTGAACTAATTTTTACATGCGGAGATCAAAATATATATCCTGGAACTTCCCAAGCGTTTAATGAACAGAATCTATATAAAATTTTTCACACTTTTAAAAATATTCCAAGAAATGGAAATTGGTCATGAATAACAAACGTGCAGTGCAAAAGGTTTTAGTTGAATTAACTATGGTTGAAATTTTGGGAAATATATTAACAAATCCTCAGAGCTTAATTTGTAAAATTACCCTTAAAATTGGGGTTTCTTATGGTTCTATTTTCACTTTATTAAAATACAGTAACACTATCAATTTAGTAACACTGTATCCCAACATAACCTAAAAAAGGTATTAATATAATGTAAAAAAAAACACATTTTTATCCACAACTTCAATACCAACATACCAATTTTTATTTGTACCAAATTACTTGTCATTCAAAGGGCTTTATAATGAGGTGTGACAAGCTGTACATCTCATTAAAAAAAAGTTTTCAACCCTGAAAATTTTGAAAACATTTAAGGGCAAAATTTTATGTTGGTTAATTTTAAAATAATTTTCACAGTTTTAATCCACAGATTGTGATTATTTCAAATTATTTAAGAAGTTATGTCACGTAATTCTATAGTTATTTTTGTTCGACTAAAATTTAAAAAAGTACTACTGCAAATGGTTTTTCGCACTTACCAAGCAAAGGGTGAGCAGATTTTTATTTTATTTTCACCAAAATTCATTGTTTTTCTTTTCGGGTTGTCAAGTAATGTAATCAAATGTTATCATTGCCATTTAAGATCTTTAAGTTGGGATAGGTATAGCAGAGAGGGGTGGGCTCCACCCCTTAAAAAATAATTTTAAAATTCTGCTTGAGAAAGATATTCATGTCTGTAAATAGAAATACAATGCCACTGATAGCTATCAAATAATAAATGTGGTAACTTTTCAAATGATCACCCTGTGCATTTTTTCACTTTAAAATATTGTTTTAATCAATTGTCATCTTCAATTTGAATTTTCTATTGTTTTTTTGTATTACTTTTCTTTATTACATCATAAAATATACTGTGTATTGCAAGTGTTAAAAAATATTTAATGACTATAAAAATTGATACTAAAGAAAATGAACTATTAATTTAAATTATTTGATATTTTATAACTTTATTTTTCTTTCTTCTTTTTAATGAAATAAATTCTATGTTTTATCTCTTTTTTTTACTTTACCAGTGATCGACTTAATGACCGCGTTTATGTACTCATAAAACATTACAGCATATCATGTACAATTCTGTTCATTGAAATCAAATTTTTTTAATTTGAATAAACCAACATATGTCTTATGCTCACATATATACATATATATATATATATATATATAGAGAGAGAGAGAGCGCTGGTTGTACTATATTTATGTATATATGCTTGAGAGGAGGTCAGAAACTATCCAATCTTTGCTTATAAAAACAAAAATACTAAACCTATTTGGTTCAATGACTTGTCCCCTTCAAAATAGGCCCCTTCTGATGCATCACAGTTATCCCAGCAATGTTTACATTGTCGAAGCATTTTTCAAAGTTTTTTTAGCGAGAACTATAAGTCCTCTTGTTGCGACTCTTTTGCTTTCTTCTCTGTCTACAAATCTTTTTCCTTTAAGAAGAATTTTAAGCGTAGAAAAGAGCCAAAAATCACTGAAGCCATGTCTGATAATTAAGGAGCCTAGTGAAGTTTGATCCCGTTTTGCCTAAAATCTATGGATAAGTTGTGATTTACAGGTTGGAGCTTTGTTGTAATGAATTCCATAATCTCCATCTTCCCAAAGTTATGGTCTCTTGCATTGAACAGCGTATCTTAGCTGACAAAACAGTTATGTAGAGTTCTTTATTGACTGTTTATGCTTGAGGAGCATACTCGTGATGAATTGTGCCTTGACAATCAAAAAAGACTATCAGACCTACACATTGTATCATGGTCATCTGGCTTTCTTTTGCTGCGGAGAACTTGGAACTTGGAATTTTTCAAACTTGACGACTGTCTTTGCTCAGGTTCATAACTATTGATCCATGTTTCATCTCTTGTTGTTATTTTTTTCATAAAATTTGGATCACTATTAGTACATATTTGCAATTGCAGTGAGTTTTCTTTTTGTTCATGAGAGAAGTTATGGGACACATTTTTCTGTTATAACCACATTCCAAGATCTGTTAAAATCTATTTATTTATTTATTGCCAATTGAAAATTACATATACAATTTTATTCAACATATTTATCCTTACACAGCTAGCAAAAGAAACCTTGATTACATTTATAGTGTATGTAAAATCTGAAGGCGGGTTAGTAGTGCACTGTGGCATCCCCTCCACTACTCTTAACATCACTCTATGACTTCTCCTCACACCAGCAGCCAATGTAGTGTATTCCAAAAGTTACATCGATTAATTTGCAGTGACTTGCACTGTATCTAATTATGACTGTCACTATTATAATAACAATATATGTTCTGGTAATTTGTTATTTCAAATAAAATATTCACACTTACATATATTTATTTAACGTGGATGTACATGAATTGACAATAAAAACTGGGTATGTGTAAACCTTGAAATACTGAAGCAACATTTTTCAGATTTGGATTCCCATTAAGGAATATTTCGTGATATTCTTGAAGCGCAGCAAGTGCATTTCCATTACAGTACGTGTAAACAAAAATTATATCTGTGTATTCTTCATTTTTGAAATTATGTTTCTTAATATTTTTGACATAACACAATTTAAGAAATAGTGCATTGAACTGTCACTTTTTTTTCTTAATAATCGATTTTGTTTGTAGATATTTTCCTTATTGAAATTATTCTTATAAATTATAGTATGGTATTATTCTCCCATATTTCAGTTCGTTGTGTTTGTAATAAAAGTTAAATTTCTTAAACTCATCACCTTTTTCACTTGACGCAAATTCATGACTTACTTAACATAAATTCTATCAGAATTAGATTCTGTAAAAATTTTATTTGCTTACTGGCCATTTAATGAAGTGATTATACATCAAACTTGTGTTTTTCAACACCACTGTATTGTGTTTTACAAAAGTTCGTAAAAAAATTCTGGTGATACAGTTCTATTTATTCAATTTAATTTCAAAGAATTTTGATATGATTATTTTTTTTTATCTTTGTACAGAAATCAGGCACAGTGTTTTGCAAGCTATTGGTAAAATGAAGCATTTCTGGCCGTTTGTTTATATAAACCTTTTTCTTTATTCTCATTTGTAGAATGTGCCCTTAAATTCTTTCCATTTCCTCACGAGATGCTCTGTTTATGCAGAGTGTCAATAAAATGTCTTCATGAACTGATGTTCTGCCTGGCAGCAAGGTCATTTATAACACTGCTACCTCCATCCATTTCTCTCCCATGCCTTCTCCTTCATCGTAGTTTCCAATCTTCACCTTATCTGCTCACTTAATCCTACTTCTTCTTCACCTCCATTCTCCTTTTACTAATCTTTCTGATGCAGGTGTCAAGATACCACTTCCTCCGATCCTAACCGGCTTCTTTTTCTTTTGTGTACTTCATGGACAAGTACTCTTTCTCTTTTAATGCTGTTTATTGCTTCATCATCCCTCAGTTTTATCCATCCATCATATTTTGTCCATCCTCTTCATATCCATGTATCAAAAGCCTCAATCCTGTCTCTTTTCTTCCTTATTGTCCATATTCCACTACCACACACTCCATATAGTATTTCACTATAATCAATTATGGGAACCCCCTAAATAATGTTTCAACTTCAAAAAAAGAAACATGAAGTTTAGAAGATTTTCCTACCTTGAATGATTAGTTTCTTGGTATAAATCCACCATACCCGCTTATTCCCCTATGGAAAGCAATTCAAAAATGTTAAATAGAAAAGGTGGCATCATTATAAGTAACTCTTAAATAACTGCTCAACAGTGAAATATTTAAAAAAATATACTGCAATTGTTCCTACCCCAAAATGATATACTTTTTGGCACTATTTTAAATGCACTGTGCTTTTGAAACTAAATGTAAAAATATTACATGTCTGCCACTTTGGTTAGGGGTCTCATAACCAGAAATTATTTGTATCAAAAGTTTTCATTTTCAATTCCCTTTAAAATGATTTATTACAATCCTGCTTTTTCCATTTTGAGTATGATGTATGTGTGTCTCATACCAAAAAATAGACTGTTTTCAGGTAGTAGCATTTGCTAAATCTAATTTGTTTTAACTGTTGAAGAATTGTTAAAGGGTCCTAAAAATTTGGTAACTCTCTTTCTTTGTATGTGTATGCACGCACTCACGTGTGTGTATAAACCTTTGGAGTTATTCTGTTCGCCTTAATTTTTATTGTTTGAGAGGTTTTTTCAAAACATAATTATATTAGCATTTAGTTTCTTGAGTAACTTTCTTGAAAAGTTTTGTTTAACTGAAGCAGAATAATATCTTTATATCTATTCAAAAATAGATAATAATCAAGAAATTTCACAAAGTGAAAACATGCTTTTAACAAAAAGAATATTTTACATTGTTCCAGTATCATTTGTCTTATGATAAGAAAGTAATTTCTTAAAACGTGTATTTTCTGGATAGTAGTATACGGAAGCAAACATTGTTCTATCTGAGAACCACAGAAAAGAAAACTGGAATCTTTTGAATTTAAATAGACTAATGCTGGAAAGTAGATCGACAGATAGAAGATTAAATGAAGAGATATTTTTATAAGGACAAGTGAAAGATGGTTGTTCTAGAAAACATTAAAAGAAGAGATGTGTTAGTCGGCTGCATTTTAATACACGACAAGCAGCCATAAATTGTATCCAAGGAATGATAGAGGAAAAGAACCGTAGAGGAGGATGCAAGCTGGAACTCATAAAATAAATAATGTATGACATTAGCTGGTCGAACTATCAAAGAGTGAGATGAAAGCACAGGATAAAAGTCTTTGGAGACTTGCTGCAAACCAATCTGTGGATTGATAACAGCAAAGAGAGATCTGTTTAATAATGATATGCTTCAATAGAAGTAAATATTGATTTATGTACTTCTCTTATTATTAGTATTTATATGTATGAATAATAATTAATGAGAGTCAATATTTTTTTTTCCAGTTACAACTAAAGCATTACAAGGTGCAAAGTCCATAGGTGGATTCTTTTTCTCTGCTGTCAATAAAGCTGGGAAGACTGTTACTGAAGCTAGCGCCAAAATCAAGAAAACTGTTGAAGAAAACGTAAGTTTTTTAAATTAGTGTTTTTAGTAATTAATTATATTAACTTGTTGCATCGTGATCTGGTACTTTTATGTTTTTATTATCTCAGTTGGATCTCTTCTGCTTCTTTCCTTTTTGAAAACATATTATTTTTTATAATTTTTAGTATAACCTCAGTAAATTATAATTTCAAACAAAGGATCTAGTTTGCAAAGAAAAAATTTTTTACTTCCTTGCTCAAAGTAAAGGAAGTATTGTGATCGCAAAAAATCTCGATTTTCAGATTTCAATGGAAATATCCATTTTGGTCATCTCTGAATCCATTTTGATTGTTTCGGCGTGATGTATATATGTATCTTGCATATCGAAAAAACAATTAGCTGTAGGATGTTGAAATTTTGGATTTAGGTCTGTCGTAACATCTTGTTGTGCACCTCCCCTTTTGATTGCAATCCACTGAACCAAAAGTGTCCAAAATAACCCAAAATCAATTTTTTTGGGGATTTTGGACTTTTTCTTAATTGCAGTAATAAGCCCTCATTGAGAGCTCTTTTCAGCAGTATATCGTAAGGGGTATTTATTTTCATCGGTTCCAGAGTTATAGTCAAATACAATTTTAATTAATGAAATATTTGGACCTTACAAGGGGAAGGCACATCTGTTCAAATCCAACTTTAACTCCTGTTTTTTAACTTTTCTTTTTTTTAATTTAATAATATTGATTTATTAATAATTATTAATCTCCGATTGTAAAATAATCTTTACAATAAATAATAATTCAATAACAAAAAAGAAATATGAAAAAAAATTAAAAAATTCTTTATTAGAGAATTGGACAATCATATCTCACTTTTAAATGAAATAAGTGTAGCAAAAAGTGTGTATATGTAATTTAATTCGCCTACAAGGAAGTCATATGGTGTCCATATCATATGTTTTTATACTAGGTAGTCTTGAGGCTGTGCCGTTTAGTCTATGAGGTCAAGGTGTTTAACATAGCGTTTGTATGACTTCACCATTTTTTTGCAGTAATTATTTTAGTCTATTTTTTATTTTTTTGAATGAAATGGTCTTGATGAGGTATTAGTGTGAAGTCCCTGCGATTGATCTGTTTAAAGTTTTAATTAATAATATGAAATATTTTTAATTGAAAAAAATATTAATTTTGAAATTATCTTTTTTTAGTAAATAATCTATGAAATTATTTTAAAAGATTTGTAGTGGTAGATAGTATAGACCATTTTTTCTTAGGTAAAAGATGAAAATTGTTTGAATTAATTTATGTTTACTTCACTGTTAAAACATTGATCTTGCACAATATTTAAAAATGAATTATTGGCTCATAAATGACCTGATTTCTGTTCTCCTTTAGGCTATTGTGTTGAGTGCAAACTTATTTTGTGACTGTTTTCCCATTTATTTTGGTGTAAATGACATATTTTTCTTAAAGAGGGATTTTTTAAAAATTATGTTTTTCTGCACCATAATTATTTATTAATTATACTTTTTTATTACCGTAATTATTGTTTTGACAGCTGCATAATTTTATTTTAAATATTTGGATCGGTTAGATACAAAAATAAAAAGTTAAGTCGTGAATTGTAGAGAATAAATTGCTACTACATGAGCTTGAATATACAACGACCCAGAGTATAGGTTGACCTAGGTTGAGTATAGGTTTTTGAATTTAATTTTCAGAAAATAAATTTTTTTCCACTAAATAAATTTTTATCACAAACAAGAAATAAATTTAAAAAAATCTTTTACGTGTAATTACATAAAACCATCAATACCTTATTATACTATTATATTAGTATTTCTTAATACTGCTTTGTAATATTATTCATACTAGCTGAAATTTTATTTCTAAATAGAATCATAATAAAAATTTTAAAAAATATAAAATTTTTAAAGAAAAATTAGTAAGAAATATTTAAAAGAAATAATAATGATTGCAATTTTTAGATTTTTATTTAAATTGTTTTTCTACATTTTCATTAAAAAAAATGGCATTAAAAATTTTACGACTTCACAAAAAATCACTCAGAACACACAAACACTTGAATTGTCTCTTACTATCATCACTTTTGCCGTTTGAAAATAAAAAGTTGATTTCATTATTTGATTCTTCCTCTCACAGAATATCTTCACTTCCATCTACTTTAATTTTTCTAATGCAGCATTTTTTAAATCCTTGTCTAATGCTATTTGGGTTTTTGAATTCCATAACTTAATCCACTCACACAATAAGCTCGCAGGAGGGTTATTTATTTTTCCAGTAGGAGTTAGCTGATGACTGTTGCTTCATATCCAACAATTATAATTTTTTTAAGATTATCTTTAAAAGGCATGTTCACAACTACATCCAAACTTGTAACTGTGAAGTCATACCACCACATATTATAACTAAATCTGTGTTTAGTTTTTAATTTTTTACTTTACATTTTCAGTCAAATGACTCCTGAATGCGTGTAATATTAATATTTATCGCCGTCTTCTAAGACCTAAGTTTCTGGGCCAGATCGTTTTATGCCAGTCTTTGACCAAAGACTCATCCATCCAACGTTTTTCATTCATAAAGTACTTCTATTAATATTAATAGGTAATAATAATAATTGAAGGAAGTTATTACTATAAATATAAACTATTAATTTCTCCATCATAAATGTAGAAATGAAAATAAACTACAAAATAACTTAAAAGCCTGGTTGAATCCAAATGTAAGTCGATTCCACGTATAAGTTAACCCCTCATTTTATGGGAGAAATGTAATAAAAATCTTCATAATATAGATTCTGATAATGTAAATAAATAGTCACCAAAGAATATATCCATTCTTATTTTTCTTCTTGTCATAAATCAAACATTATTTCTGTAGTTGTTACAAAAAAAAACTTTGTACTAAAAACTAAAAAAATAAAATTTTTCAATAATTGTTCTTTAAATTTCATTTTTTAGAAAATGGCCAAAAATTAAAAATAGACTAGTTGTTTGATATTAGTTTTAATTTGGGATTAATTTCTAATAATCAGAATTTAAAGACTAGTTAAAATGTATAATTTTTTAGTG
Source organism: Lycorma delicatula (assembly GCF_047948215.1). Lineage (NCBI taxonomy): Eukaryota > Metazoa > Arthropoda > Insecta > Hemiptera > Fulgoridae > Lycorma > Lycorma delicatula. Next base: position 12,152,158 of record NC_134461.1, on the reverse strand, counting down.
CAGTTTTGGAAAATATATATTTTGTACAATTTTGTGGCCTGACACGTCACCCTCACAAAAATCACGTTACTTAAGAATAACAAGCATCCCTTGCCAGGCTTATTAGGGAAGTGAACCATAAAGTGGTTTTGTGATGCCTATTTCATGGTTATGCATATTCGCGTCCCAAGTCCAACAAAATGCAGGTGACATTCACCTCTGCATGCAACACCTTTATTCCATACATCACAGAAACTGGTTGTATATTGAACATCATTACTTTTCAAAAAGCTGTCTGACTATTGTCTCTTGTATATGTCTCGGCTGAAAGAAAGAAAATAAAAAGCCACAGAATAATATGCATCTGTTTCTGTAGTGAAATAATGAATTAAACACACACACACACACACACACATATATATGTTAATAGTATATATATATATATATATATATATATATATATATATATATATATATACTATTAACATATACAGGAGAACTAATTTTGATAGGCATAGAAAAGAATTTTCTCACGCACAGGAAAAACCTGTTTGCAAGGATATGTGGGTATGAAACCTGAAGTGTGATAAAATACTTTTAGTATTTTAGAGTATAGAAAAATGACATATGCTGATTGTTAGCTAAGGTTTTCTGGAATGTGGAAATAAGTATTATAATTTTTACTGCATTCTGATGGAAATAAGATTACGGAATGCAGAGAAATGATGAAAAATCAGCTAACAAGGTTGAGGTAATGTTTTCTAAAATGTAGGACCAAGTATTACTTCTTTATGTTTTTATATTAAGTTTCATGAAATTTTATGTGAAAATACATTTTTGAAATAATGTAGAATGTAGAGTGTACATTATACACTCAATTATTAGAATAAGATATATTAAGATAATAATATAAGATATATTATTAGAATAATACAGTTATTAGAATAGAATCCATTTCTATTCTAATAATTCAATACTGATCAATGATGATAAAAAAATGTCTCCAAATTGCCTATGTAGGCAACAATTATTTTGCATTTAAAAAAATTCTCCCTGTTATTTGAAAAAAATTAATCTCTACAAAATAAAAAGAATAATTATCAAAATTAGCTATTTGGCAAAGAATAAGGTTAGAAATAAAAATAAATAAATTAGTTAAAGTTAATTAAATATGATTTTGTTTTTTCTTGTATTTTTATGCGTTTCTCTTTTTACTTCCTTTTCTGAGCTAATTTCCCTTCTCATTTGGCTTCTAATTAATTAATATTTGCCAGTAACTCTTTGAAGAAGCTATATGCATTTTTATCGGGCTGATACACTGGTTATTAAATTTTAATATACTTTGATTTTTGTAAGGAGAAGGGACGAAGCCCATTATTATAGACTGCAGATAATAAGTCTGTCTGTTGTGCTTTAAACTTTCTGTAAAATTATGGAAAGTGTTTATTGCCAGATTTTTTACAGATTAATGTTTTTTTGCATTTTATTGAGGCTGGCTCACAGATTAATTTTAGAAGCTAGATTGAAGAAAATTCTGGCTTTTTTAATTATGACATTTTTAGACTTCAAGAAGATATGAAAAAGTGCAGGGTAGTATAGAACAGAATAAAATAGTATTGAAAATAGGAGATAGAATCGGAGTAGTGTAGTAAGGTAGCATTGAATAATAAAATATAGCTATTTAGAATTTGTATGAGAATAAGGTAAATGTTAGAGTAGAAAACGAAGGAAGAAGTATAAAACACATTCAGTTTATCTTTGTTGTTGTTTTTTTAATTTCTATAAAAAAAGTAAAAGGAAAATTTGACACCAGAATAAAAATTCAAAGAAAGAAAATAAAGTGGAAATATTTATTGATTTTTTTTTTCTTTTGGCAGAAAAGAAAACTAAGTAAAAGAACTATGGATTCACTATTTTTAGATTAAAAATAAAAAAAATAATAAAAGAAAGGTAATGAAATAAAATTGTGGTTTATTAGGTATTTGCTTTTAAAATAAGAGAACATACAAAAAACCCAAAAAATCAGTTTTCTTATTTAAACAGGAAAATTGCTGTTGATGGAAAAAGTAAAACAGATGTCAAAAGCCGAATAACACAAACAAGGGGAAATTTTTTTTTTTTAAAGAAATCTGCTAGATCAAAAATATTTATAGGAATAAAAAATAAATTTTTTAAAATACCTATTTGATAGTGCTTTATTCTTGTGAAACATGGACTGTAAGAAAAGAATGTCAAACCCCTTTGAAGAATTATGGAAAAGTTTAAAAAAATTACAGGTACGATTAAGTTTGAAAAGGAATTTATGGATTGGAAAAGAGAAAATTTGATGAGAGAATCTTGTTATAAGAAGAACTAGGTCCATGTAATAGACAATGTAGGATGTTAATATTTTGGGATTGAGAGATTAAAAAAAAAAACAATGGATGAAACCAATTAAATGATGAAATGAAAGTAAATGGAAAGCAACTGTTCATTTATACTAAATGCTGCTAGAACCCTGTTGTAGATCAGTATCAGGAAGGGTCTTAATATAAAAATCCTGCCAAATACCTCCGCTCTTAAACTCGTAAAAACCTGACAAAAATGGATAAATAGGGTACAAAAATAAAACCTGTGGTAACATGTGGTATATGTATGTGTATATATATATATATATGAACATATTGTGGAGGAACAAGTTGCTGAAGTAGGCAACAAGTGGAAGCTGATTTAGAGTTGAATTTCAGTTAGGGAATGGAGAAACATGTAGCTGCAGCACTGAGCTAGTGAGCTTTTCCGTCCGTGTGGTATGGTGTACAGTTCGACCACCTTACTCTGCTTTTCTCCCCCACTTACTCTTGACATGTTAAAGAGAGGATTATTGATCAGATGTGGCTTGTGGGGTGCGCTCTGTACTAGTAGCATGTACCATTCCCTCCCCAGTCTCACTTTTCCTCCTATTTTCATTACCTTCTTCCCCTTCCAGGTCCATCTTAATGTACAGCATCCTTATATTTTTTGTTCTTGCAGTAGTGTACCTTTCGTGTTAGATTTTGTACATTTTTTTCTTGCCAGTTACCTTTGTATAATGATGAATTACTATTCAAAACATTTCTTTATAAATTAGTTTTTATGTAAAAGTGTGAACCCGTGCGCTTATGGGGCATCATATTTTATATTCAACAACTTATGTTACGTCATACTTAATAACTTTTTTATGTCATCATTAAAAATTTACATTTTGTATGGTTTTAATATTCCTTGAAGATGATTATCATCATTTATGTGTAGCCATTTCATTGTGGACATTGCTTCACTTTTTACTGAATTCATACCAGAGAAAGTTATTTATTTTCTCCCTGTAAAAGAAGAATGTGTTGTAACTGTAAAAACTGTTCCGATTTACTTTTTCAAATGATTTATTATTCATGAATTTCTTTCAACCAAAAATAAAATTTAATATACACGGAAAGATATATTTCAACAAATTTCAAATTTAGTTAAAAAGTTGCTCTACAGATATAAGTGATTTTACAATAAAGAATTTTATAGAAGATTTTCATTAACTAAAATCAGTGCTGTTTGAATATTATTTATTTCCGAAAACAAGTCGAGAAGCATTTATACAATATTATTGTAATAAATTGAGTCAGCCATATTATTAGTAATATTTATTTTTTTTTGGAAGTTTCAGGACATCGACTGCTATGGTCATTAGCTGCTTTTCACAGCAAAAATAAAAAGGGAAATATTTCTTTCCCTCCCTGTTAAAAACACCAGCGACATAGTCAGTAGATTAGTCTTCCCATAACAGATGATCCAGAAATAGACTTGTCAAGGGATTTTAAAACTCCAAAAGAAACACCATATGACTAAAGTGTAAAGGCCCCTTGCTGCTTAAAGTAACTTAAAACTAATGCACTATAAACACTTCAAAAAACTTGTCCATTTCCAACGAAATGTCAAAACTTTCAAATGCTGCAATGTCGCACGAGTATTAAACAATCATATTTCCAACATAAAATTTATAAAAGCTCATAGAAACTATATCATTCTTTAACCCTTAGGCCTTCCTTTTTTGCTTCTTTTTTCCATCTTCCTGAAGGCCATGATATTGAATTCGAAAGATTCTGATGCATAGGAGATATATGTATCCTTCTGGTCCTCCAAAGCAAATGACAGAGGATATCTTGCTGCCGCCATCAAATGATACCAGCTCATATTGTGCACTCAGTAGTGTATCGGTACCAGATAGATCAGACATAGTGCGATTAGGACTTACTAGAACTTATCAGAAAACTTAGTAGACTTATTACTAGAAGAATTATTTTCTAGGACTTACCAGAGCTACTCACAGACACCTGATGTCAGCGGAGAGCACACCAATGTGCGTCCGATTTGACTGCCGCTTGACTGTGCACAACAACCTTGTGCACTGCATATGCTTTGCAACCTAACGTCGCAAATTTAAATTGCCGAGAGACGTACGACACGTCCTAGGAAATGACAAGAATGTATTAGACCAAGTATTGGTACTTCTAAATAGAATTAATTTATTTAATAAGATCTAATCCGTCAAAATTTTGATATTATTTTGTTATTCACGTATGATGTACTATCCTGATTGCTATGTTTCTTTTCAATTTTAATTTTATTCCTATTATTATCTTAGTTTTAACCCAAGTTTTAATTTGCAATTTTTACTATGGGTTCAGGCTTTTCTATTCTGTATTCACTGTCCTTCACCTTGCAGCTGGTCGAAGGTTCATTCCTAAAACAAAACGATCTCTTTTGTTTAATAGCTGTTGTTTTCTTCTCCGGTTGAACGATTTCCAGGTTTGTTGTCCACAACAGTTTAACCGTACTTGCTAGCTCTGCAATCACATCCTTTGTTTTGAAAGAAGTTGTGAGAGTTGACGCAGTCTGCATACGACATTATCTTTGGCGGTATATTTTTGACAATTTTCTTTGCTTCAAAGTAGCTCACCTTTTGAATTTTCAACCTCTTGGATTGCCCTTTATGCATTAGACAGTTTATAGATCTTCCTGAATGATTCCTGTGACAGTCGACACAGACAGGTGGATTCCTGCACGGGTCATCAGGATGAAATGGTTCACCACAAACACGGATTTTTTTCCTTGTGCAACTTGCTGTTGTTTTTTCAAAAATTTGACATTCAAAACATCGCAACGTAGCCTGGATGAACAGACGAGGGACGTCTAGTCAGTGAAAACCAGCCTTTATCTTTTCTAGTCACTTTGGCTTGTTATATGTCAATACATGCTACACGGAGGGTAGAAATTTTTCATTTCGTCCGGTCTTAAATCGTCGACACGCTCTAACTCCTTGTTCATTCACATCCTCGAGGTATTTAAAGTCGCTTGTCGTGAAACTTCAGTATCTAACGGTCCAATTTCCTTCCCCTTCAGCAGCCGTAACGATTGTAAGACGTTCATAGTCTCAAAAAAAAAATCCTACTGCAGTCTTCCTTATATCCTTTACCGGTCCTCCAGCAGCTTCCATTATGCCTCAGGCTACCACGAAAGGACTTATCTTGTTAAAATCTCCTTCACTATTGATAACCGATTATTTTGGTATCGCTACGTCGCCTTTTGGTAGAAACTTAGTTCGATCCGTTTTCTCAATGTTTGTGAATTCTACACTCTTCCTCTCCTTCGCCTGCGAAGATAGAGGCTTTTCAAGACGAGGGTTTTTACGTGAATCCTCTGCCGCGGAAGGTGTGGAAGTGACGCATCCATAGCCTATAATGTCACCAGTGAATATGTCATGAAGTGTGGGTGGAGAGACGGTTGGGTGTACCCCGGGTCATATACTCTGCGTGGGTGCTCCCAGTCAGGCGCCTCCCACAAATTTAATCCGGGTCGGGGAGTCAGGTTCTGCCCGACCAACAATCCCGACATCCCAAGACTCGCATGAACCAGTAAGGGCTCTGATACCCTTACCCATTAGACGATCCTTGCCGGGGGCCGAAGCGGCTGACTGGGTGGCGCTAGACTTCGGTAGAGCAAGCTCACAGCAGCCTACTCACAATCCGGCTCCACAACCACGAAGAGGAATGGTCACTCCTTGTCCGCACTCCGCCCAGCAACGACAAAATCACAGCCATGCCACCCGTCTTTGCTACTAGTGAAACCGAGAAGTATAACCGTAATCGGCTTGGACAGCTGGTCTTTTCAGAGTTAAATACCATTTTGTGTTGATTGCTCCACATCTCTAGTACTCTACAGACCTGAGTTGCCCGAAATTCGACCTCGTTTAACCGTTTAACCGTATTCACTCGTTCGAATTAATACTAATGAAAAATATTTTAACCGAATTTACATGCCTTCGGTTAATTAAGATGGTTATAATATTAGCAAATATCTCAGTCGAGGATAGTTTAAATAAAGTACTGTCTTCTTCGTGGAAAAGATGTTTTTTTTTCATTTGGTCGATGCAGATATAACCATCTACTATGTCTAACTGTAAAACTATTAAAATTGAAAAATACCTTAGAAAGGCGATAGAAGCATATAGTAGGATCAGGATCCTTTCTAACTTCATACTCCCTATATACGTTCACTCTGAAACGCAATTTGCTACGATCAAATATCGACAATAGATGTTTTAGTTCATAATGTAATAGTAATTTTCGATTTAAAATTTTCTTCACTACTGCAAAACACGAATATACTGGTAGTGATGATAAAGTTTTCTTGTAGCCGATAAGACGACAGTTCGATTTAAAATAAACTATAGTGAACTCAGACGTAAAAATTACGACGCTATTCAAATTTACGCTTAATAATTCGTCAAAAATTATATCATTTTTATAGCATGACGCTTTCAAATAAATTGCTTAATTCCAAAGACGTATGTTTATGTACGTATGCGATCGTATTAATTTCATCGATTGCTATTTTGTCATAATTACATATCGCCAACTTATTAACCGTAACGATATGAATAATGTTTTCAAACCCGAAACATTTTCATCCTGCGATATAAATTTGATGCGGGTTCTTCTAAACAGGCTTTATAATCGGCTAAAGTAATTTCGTTTTTTACAACATTTTTCTTAAGACCTTTTGCTTTTTTCTACTTTCCGGTATCTGTCCTGAATGTATCCTGAGTGTCTCCTTAAACTGATAAATTCTACAGTTGGAACGCTTTTACATTCATCCTTGAATTAACCAAGAACCTTTTTATTTGTGAGCGAATGAAAATGTGATTTATGGCGTATCTTATGTGCCAAAATATTAAATAAAATTTTCTTTTTGCATATCGCGATAAAAATCAAGTTTCAATTTGATAAAAAAACTGTTTACAAACATAATAATTTTACATGCGAGCCATTTTAGTTTTCATAACGTCGAAATGAAATGATACATTAGCGTTTTACTTAAATCTAAAACGGCTAGAAGTCATGGCTTATATCCCTTTGCCTAAATAAGTTGGGTGCCTCAGCACCCCACTTATTTAGGCCATTCATCACGCATACGAAAAAATTGTCAAAATAACATCAAATTTTTAATTTGAAGCTGACTCATAATCATACGTATCACCATCAAACCTTATTGTCAAATCCATTCTGAGATACCGTCCAAAAATTACTTTTTACATTTTAGTGTCTTTAATTTAAGAGTGGTTTGTTAAAACATTTTACATACTTTTTGTTTATGTGATTGTTTTTCTTCATAAAATTATGAACTGTAGCCAGAAAGTAGGTACCGGAATGTACCTATCGCTAGCGGAAAATCCCGATTCTTTAGTGCCAATTTCTAGAGTTAAATTTGTAATTTAACTTTCATTATATCATTTTCATCATTCAAAAAAAAATATTTTTACATAAGAGGTAATCATTTTTAGACATCTAATAATCTTATTCCGAAACGCCGGCTGCCAGGGCTCTTGGATAGGTAATATTTTGACATCCAGTCAGGACCTTTTCTCTGTTCATCATTGAGACCGATCGTATAACGAACATCATCACTCTCGAGAAAGAAACTTGTGATTAGTGCATATATGTGTTATACTGCATATGTTTTATGTACAAGTAGAAAATAGTTGTACAGGTACTATTGTGTTATGAGGCGATTTGTGTGGTGGCCGGTATTTTGCCGGTAGACCTTTTGTAAAAGCGACATGTCTTCGGTTCGGTGGGACTCCAAAGAGTGTCGCCAGGGGACAAGTGATGGCCAAATGACAATTCCGATGGAAGGCAGGTGTTAAAGGCGGCCGGACTCAGCTTCTTATTCCCATGGTGGCTGACCGGGTGGGGCGTCGTCATAGTGAGGTTGACTGCGGTCTCCCCGATGTTTGACTGGGCACGGCGATTTTGCCAAGTACCTTGCACGTTTCAATTGAAGACGGACTCCTGAATGTAGGTACTGGGGCCGTGAAAACACCGTCGAACACACGTGGTTCGAATGCGACAGATAGGGCAAAAATCGCCGATACAATGACGCCTGATAATGTTATAATATACACGTTTCGGAGTCAGAGTAATTGGCGCGAGGTGACGACTTAAGTCAACCGTTTATCGGTTGCAAAGAATAATGGGACGTCGATGTAAAAAAAATAAATAAATAAATAAATCATCGAATCGTGGCTGCCATGTAGGGCCGTGAGGCAGCCCTCATGCCTAGGGCTCTCTGGCAATTTCGCTTGCAAGAATGGGGTAGTGGCCTATTGTGTGGGGGACCCTCATGGGTACGAAGTTTCGCGTGGTGACGGGTGCGCGTAAGGCGTACCTAGAACCTGTTAGGGCTAGGGCCGGGATGGGCTCTCTCCGTCGAGGGGCTTTTTTAGCTGTCCTCAACAGGAAGTTGGATTGCTCCGTCGACACGGAGGGGACCGCGATGGGTATGGTCTGTTGGACTGAGCTAGGATGGGCAGACAACTACCACGGCACCCTGGGGCGACTGACGTAGTGCTTAATAGTGGGTCCGGTTGCTCTGGGGGTGCTTAACAAGGAAAAAAATAAAAATAATAAAGGTATTGTTGTGTAATAAATTAACGAACTTGTCTTCGACTGAAATATTGCATTGGGTTGCAGAAAAAAAATTGTCAAAGTTTTTATCTGGATTAGTTTTTTTTTTTATGTTTAAATTAAATAAATTTACATAATTCTTTGAATCTAAAGACATAAATGTTATCTAGATTTATTTGAACACTTGAAATATTTACTGCGTTATCAAAATCAGGTGTTTTTTAAATGGTTGTGTTTTTATTCGGAGAGGGTAGGTTAATGGAAGCAGTATATTACTGGCTGTCAGTTTTGAATTATTGTATTACATACACATATAAATTTATACATAGATGCTATATATATATATATATATATATATATATATATATATATATATATATATATTTAAACGTGTACGTTAAATTTTAGTGATTTGTTTTTAAAATAATCTTTAAAAAAATCCAAGTATATTTCTCTTCATATTATAACATCTTTTTTTACTTATTCATGTAACAGAGCAAAGAACGTATTTTTTTCTCTCGTACATTAAAAATTGAAGTCTGATATTTTGTTTTATTTCTTAATAATAATTTTGTCGTGACACCTTTTCTTTTATCTTCAATGGGATAAATAAATATTCTGCTTGATTCATCTTAATATTAAAGTACAGAAAATAAAGGAGTGTAAAGTAAAATTAGCCGATCGTTGTTATTTTTTCTGTGTCTCATTCGTGATGCGAGACGACTTAAGGGATGAATTTATTCCTAACCCTGACTGAGATATAGTTTGTCATTTTCTTTTTTTCTGTATTATTACTTTTTATGTGGGATACGGTGTCTAGATGAGCTATATTTCATTACGATTCTAGACTATGGTATTTTATTAAAGTAACATTCTAACATCTAAAAATATAAATTTTTTTTACATTTCGAGTTTTATACCCGAATTCTATATTTAATTTTACTCCAGATTTGCTTCAGATCGAACCCGAATGTGCAGAAAAACTGCGCTTATATGAATAACTACTTGCTTTTCAAACTAGAGAATCGAAGATCCTCCAGTTCCTGACGTAAATTATCCTTTAAACCAAAATTTCCATCGAGGTTGTCCAGTTTAACGGTAGCGTTTCTTGTACGTTAAGTGTTGCGTGAAGTTAATAGAAGAGAGGCTTGGAAATTTAATCCTTTCCTATTAAATTGTTTATTTATGTATTTATTAATTGTTTTTCTTATTTATTTTCTTACTAAGCTCCAGCAAGTCATCTGGTCCTTCGCCATCAAGCAAAACCAGTCGCCTTAGTGTGCCGTTGCAGCAGTCTCTGCCCAACCAGTTTAGCTCTTTTCCAAAGGGCATACCCATCGGGGTCCTTCTGACTTCATGTCAGACGGAACATGTCGACTTCCACTTCAGGTAGCTGACATACTCCTCTGTTATAGGCTACCCTTCCGTTTCCTAATCTATCAGATCCAGGTGTGCATTTCACAGTCCTTTCACTTTCCCGTCGATTCTCAAACCTCGAGGGTTCTCCATACCATCATCTGGGAGCCCCGACCCTTGGGGCAGACCAAGTACCCTAGTCATGGAGGCTACCTCCCTGGCCCCCTAGTCGTCGCCACGATTCTTCCCATTTTTTTTTATATATCCTCCAAAGTTACTACTATATCTATCCAAAGTTACTATCCTCCAATCATCATTATCCTGGGCTCGTGCTCACGCATTTCCTACTACAGATGATTGGAATTTGATTACACTAAATTACATCCGCTATAGCTAGCTATATATAGGTCTTAACATTGCATTATACATCGCCCAGCTGTTGGCGATGAGTTTTATTACAATTATTGAAATGAATAGTTACACAGGAGTTAAATAATTAACATTTTGAAAAATAATACAAAATACTACAATACAAAACATAATTTTAAACAGTATAGTATATAAAAACATGGAGAAATAAATCATATCCAAGTATTTAGCACACCCCCCACTTCAGCTAAACAATGAGTCTTTTTACTCTTTCTCCCGGTCTGGTCAGTACTATGGAAGAGAGGCTGACTACCTAGTCAGCCTCTTATAAATAGTCCGTTCTATCCATAGCCGTAAGTATTTGACGTGGGGAGTATCAGTCACCCTAACCTCGACTACTTCGATGGCGATGGTTCTGACAGCCTTCCACCCATTACTGCTACCATTTGTGTTTTATTGGCAGCTAATTCCAATCCTCTTGCGGAGCCAGTTACTGACCTGTCGGATTGCCGTTGGTCGCTCTACGTTTACCCCCCTTTCGGTGTAACTGCTCACCATCAAAGCCACGTCATTGGCGTATGCTAGTGCCGAGGTTTCACTTCGGAATCCTAGCCGTAGAACCCCGTTGAAGGCCAGATTCCACAGGAGGGGTCCATGCCCTCATCCTTGGGCACTCCCCCGTACATTTCAAATCGGACCTCTCCGTTTTCAGTGGTCTTCAGAAGGTGACGATCATGCAGGAAGTCGTTCACAACTTACTGCAGGTGTCCACTTATATTTCTCCTAGCCAGCTCCTCGGTAATTGTGGCCCAAAACATGATGTTAAAAGCGTTGCGGACACCTAGGAGGACCAGGACTGGAATCCTCCTAGTTTTCCAGGTGCTTGCAGAGCATGTTCGAGTCCATGCTGTTACTTTCCTAAGAACGTCCACCGTCAACCTCTCCGGGTACAAAGCCATATTGCGCCGGGGAAAGGCCTCTTGTGTTCTCTAGCTCACCTTTAAGCCCCGTTCTACTGTCAACCTTTCATAAAGTTTCTCCAAGGAGGGGAGCAAGCAGATCGGTCTTTAGGTCCCTTCTGCTACCAGTTTAGGAAAAACTACCAGGTGACACAATTAGTGTCACCGCTGCCATTCCCTTGCGTGAATCTACTTTCAGAATTGCATGTTTGTTTGTGACAGTATGTTGTGGTCGCATTCCCATCTGTATCAACGAGCCAACCTCTGGTCGCGACCAGAGGTATTTCGGCTCAGAGACGACGAACACAAAGTCCGCCCCTGCGTCTACTGCCGCGGCTCATAACAGGTCATTAGGCGCAACGCTCCTATTGGCATTTAGTTGATAGACTTTCAAGAAGGGCGGCGATTACACCCGTAGCCTCCAGTCCGATACCTATCCGTACCACAGTCCAACGATCTCCTAGGGTTGGCAGCAGTTGACGGCTTTGCGCTCCTGTCCACCACAGTTACGGCTCAAGGCAGCGCGATTAAGTCCACTGCTATCGGCCTCGTTATGGCCCTGACCCCAGCATCGATAACAACGTAGTACCTTTTCTCGTCGATCTAGCCGACAAAAGTGCCACCCGACACATATTCTCTCCTTTACGGACAATAGTCCAGCGTCTATTCGTAATAGGAATTCTGTGTTTGTCCGTATGCAGACCTTAAAGAGGTAACTCTCAACGTTGATGTCACTGCCTACTACTGCTTGTACACTACTCTACTACTGTGCCTGTCTTTACAGCTACCTGTACCTTTTCACGTTTGGTGTCCAGGTCGAGTCTTCTGATATGATACGTCACTGATCGCGCGTCTCCGGGTGTGTCTGTGATTATTGTTTATTCTACCTGCGAGTTAAAACGTCTCGTCATTTCCTCTTTCTTTGCTTAATTCGTATTTGCATTTCATCGGATTTACCCTTCTTAACTGATAAGATGTCATCAGCCATGTCTTCGCCTAGGCCGCTTTTCACCGTTTTTAATAGGTCGGTATAGCTCATATCCGCTTTGCTAGTCAGTATTTTCGAGGTAGGCCCCGTCGGTGTTGTCTTTCTGATCTTTGATGTTATCTGATGCAAGACCCATCGTAAGCCTGAGCAGTCTTCTCGTCTCGCCCAGAATTCCATAGTTTTGGCGAAGTTTGCTCCAAAAACGCCACCCGGTGTTACCATTTTTAGTTTACAGCCACCCACCTTTCTAGTTTAGTTGGCCTGATATGCCTGCCTTGTCAAGTCCGTTCCTTCATTCTCGATTACAATAGCGAGGACGGTTCGGCTTTATGCGTCTTCTTCTCCTGGGTAGAAGACCTCCTTGCTTTGGAAATCTTTAAGTACAATACCCCCAGGGATGGATATCCTTGCGTCTAGCTTGCTCCCAAACCCTGAGACAAGCCTGCGTGTGGTTTTAACAAAAGGCCTTTAGTCTAGTGACTTTTTGTAAGCGAAAAATCAGGCAGTCCTCACCTTCTAGAGGTGGAGGATCCTCAACACTTCCATTATCTTATATGCTTTCCTTTGCCAATCCTCCTTATCCTTTGCGAATCCTTATCCATACGATCACTAATAGGGGCAGATCTGTCTCTTGTTGCCTCTATCAACTCTCTCACTTTGTCCTTCAGTGTTGAGACTAGTTTATTCACCTTGTTGCTAAGAGTTGGTCATTGTTATATAGAGCCAAAAAGTTGTCAGCTGCCTCCATTAGGCTGTCTTCGCAGCTCTTCACTGATGCGGAACCCGTCTGGTTGGACTAGTCCCTTTCTCTTCTTAACGAGGAGTCTGTCAGAACCCTTTTTCTCGCCGATCCCTACGTTTGCCTCAATTTTGCAACCTTCATCCGAGTCGCTTACCGGCGATGACTGGGTGGTACGTTTATGTGTAGCAAGCACTATTTAGTCCACTAAATAGGTCATCTAAATAGATGTTCTTCAACCAAAATAGGTGTCAGTTGATACGGTTTCTGCCCGTTGTTGTTTTCCAAGTTCTTGGGCTAGTATCGTGCCCGACATCATTTCTTGTAGCATCTGTTCTAGTTCCTTTTCTATTTCTTCTTTGGTCCGTATTCGATCGTGTAATTCAACATTGGCCGACGTGTGTTGATTTTCCTGTGTTGCTCCTGTCTAGTTTATCGTTTTCCCATGATCGGGGTGCTCCTCCTTCATCTTGTGTGTGGTTTTAGTAGATGGACCACCAACCATCATAGATTTTTTGTTTGAACTTTTCATATTTGTTCTCACGAATATCGGCGAACTACAAGACCACCTCAGCAGAGCGCACGCGTACTAGGGCTAGGGCTGTGATACAACTGGGTTCACCCTGGCGCCCAGAAGACTTCATTTAGACTCACTACGTGGAGCCATCCACCCAACAACACGATAGTTTCCACCTTGGGGTACAGTTGCGGTTCGAAAGGTGTCGCAACATTACCTTATGTAGTGTTGTGTCTGTTTGCACGAAGTGTAGTAAAGGGTACACGGTGTACTTTTGTAAATTTTATGCGTAATTGTATGTGTACTTTTGTGTATTGTATGCGCGCGCGTCCGCGTGTTTGTATGTGGTGTAGTGTTTTGCAGCCCACTGTGTGTGAAAGTAGAGCTGCAGTGGCTCGGGGCGTAGGGATGCCACACCTCAAGGTCACAAAGAACGAGACCCCTCCCCGTGCGGCCTATTAACTTGATCGCACGTTATTTAACGCTGCATTAAATTGGTGAAATTTATTAAAATTTTCAGTCGTTAGGTTTTTTCGTTCATATTGCAGTTTTATTGAGACTGTCGCTCGCATTGAAAAATCATCGATTTTTTAAACGATATCTAATTTTAACTTAGAGTAATCCAAAGTTGAGTACGGGTCATCAGGAAGACGTTGATCCATCCCGATTTTAGTTAGTCTCCCGGTGGATCGATCGCACCCTTCCTCTTCCCTTTTGTTTCTCTATTTTCTATTCCTTTTTTTGGTCGAATGTTATTGAACTCTGGGCGTAGGGCTCGTATCCAGTATAAAATACACATTTGAATCCGTAAAGATTCAATAACTTTATTTGCTGGTGTAACATAAATGAGCTATGTGAAATTATAGTCTAAGCGTATTTAGCTTACATAAATTTGTACAAATTTCCATTAACGGCTTCTAAATCGTTATTTTTTAGTATTGATTTTATTTATTTCATATGTTTATTATTTTTACGCTTAATATTAATTTTCATTACTGTTTTTAAACGTACGATTAACTCCATAGCATTACAGCGGTCGACGTTTTACCTTGATTTTCTTCCCTGACGTTCTTGGTGATTCGCGGAAGCAAATTCTATGTTATACAGCTTGTCCGAGAAAAAATGTACCCTTTTCAAATAAATATTCTTGGCCTCCCCGATATGATATTTATAAACCAAAAGTAAAGTAATCTATAAATTTTTTTTCGTACCTTTCAAAGATTCATTATGGGCGCTCTTCGTGACACGGCAGATATCTAGTCGATAGTCCATTTCCTCCCATATTCGAATCAACATTTCTCTTGTAACGGCAGCAAAGGTTTCTGTCTTTCGCTCTCGCAGCTCCATCAGACCTTGAGGCGAGGGTGAGACAAAGACTCATGTCTGGAGACTTCGGGGTGCCATCTCAACAACGCTTCATCGTCAAGTCCAGTGCGACCTATTCAACGCTGTCGGAGATGTTCATTCAGATACCCTCTCACGTCATTATGGAAGTGGGGTAGAGCTCCATCCTGTTGAAAAATGAAATCTTGGGTTCAAGTTGTGGCATCAATCAAATCTGGAGCGTGTCAACATACGTGTGTCCCTTAACAGTTCTTCTGCAAATAAAAATGACCCGTAAAGATTCTTTCTGCATATGGCAGCAAAGACGTTCAATTTTGAAGAATCTCTGACATTCTCAACGATTAGCCGAGGGTGTTCTGAACCCCAGATTCGAACATTATGCCTGTTGACTTTGCCGTTGGTAGGTCGCCTCATCACTGATGACTGTCCTGTCCCCAAAATCTTAATTTTCCAGGAATCCCAACATGTCTACACTGAAGACAGTTGTTTGTCATCAGGAGTGCCTGAAAAAGTTTCAGCTTGTAAACCTTGAATTTTAAACGCTTACAAAGAACATCCCAGACTGTTGAGCGGGGCAAGCCAAGTCAGGCTCGCTTTCAGAACTGACTTCATGGAACTG
Organism: Lycorma delicatula; assembly: GCF_047948215.1. Taxonomy (NCBI): domain Eukaryota; kingdom Metazoa; phylum Arthropoda; class Insecta; order Hemiptera; family Fulgoridae; genus Lycorma; species Lycorma delicatula. Next base: position 12,136,316 of record NC_134461.1, on the reverse strand, counting down.
CTATGGAAGAATTGCCGAATTCTATCCACCGTCTCCTCTGATTGCGACGGATGGCGGATTTGCCTTTGCGTAGACACCCTGTCTCTATGAGTTGTGTATGCCAACGCTTAATGGAGTTCTTGTCAGTCGGATCGACCCCAAACTGTCGCCGAAATTTGCGTTGAACTGTGATAACAGTTATCTTTGCGTATTCCACAGCACAAAATGCCTTCTGTATTTTGGTGGGTGCCATCTTGAAAAATTTGTGCTCGTGGAAACGCCGGGTATTTCGATCAAAAGTTGGAGTATCTCATAACAATCTGTGTAACTTACACCTCTCTCCACACACTGGACACAGAGGGAAAAAATAAAGAAAAGGGTACAATTTTTTTTCGGACATTGCATATTTCTTTTTTTTTTATCTTTGAACTAGCTAACTTAGTCAGTGCCTGACGTGGCCGGTATTATGTGCTGATCTAAAAAAATATTTATTTGATATGTGAAGAAACTACTTTTTGAAAATTTAAAAGAGTATTTTTCTTTTCTCTCTCTCTCTCTTTTTCTTTCTTTCTCGATGAAAATGTTTTGGTTTATTTTCTGGAACAAGTATTAAAATTAAAGCTTACATAATTAGAGGTAACTTCTGTAAACCAAGAGTCAGTATTTTACCAGTAAGAAGATATTACTGATTATAAATATAAGTAAATTTGTTGTATAAAATACGTACGTGTGTCATATGTTCTTATTTTTATGAAATGGCATCGTTTAGATCGTTTTATTGTAAATGCTTTTATTTTTCAAATCTCCTAAGGTACGGCAGTAAAATATCCAATATCAATAAAACACTTTTATATTTAATAATTTGATATTCGGACGCTTTTTCATGGTGTAACCGCTGTTTATAGTTCATAAAACTAAATATAAAGAGTGTGTGTATTAATAGTTTTATATCCATCGAGAAGTGAAAGTTTTTTCATTTACGGTGTAAGTAAACTATTCGTCTGTCAGAGAATGTCAATAGCTTTTTCTTCTTTTTTTGTGATTATTGATCGGTTTTAATTAAATAAATTATTAAAATATTATTTGCAATACTGACTGTTATTAAAAATTAAAATTACACGGCGTTCTGAGATCATATGAGATAACAAAGAAAAAAAACCGACAAAGTAGATATTTTGAGATTAAAGTAATTAGTTAATTGCGCCGTTCATTAATCGCACGCTATAACGAGTAACGTTTTAATTTCTTTACTGTTTAAATCTATTCTGGCATCAGGTATAGCTTTTTGTTTTGTAATGCTCGTTATATGAATTGCAAACATTATTTTTTAAGGTCGACTGAACCCTTTTAAACGATTGTTAATCGCTGCAAAACTGGAGGTTTATTAATTTTATAGTAATATCTTATACGATCGTCTGATGTAAACGCTTCAATGTATATCCCGGTAATGTAATATTATGAGAGTGGGAAATATTTGGTTATTTACTGTAATTCTTCTTTTAGTACGACTTATATATTGGTTATGCGACTTAAATGATGTAAATTTTGCGATACGGCTAACAGTAATACCTTTCAAGGTCAAACTAACTTTAATCCCGGTAAGGCAAGGCATTTTCACACGCTACTAAAATTATCATTCATATTATTATTATTCAAAATTATTATCATATCTAACGGTGGTCCCGGAGGTTAAAAAAAAGGGGAAAAAATTAGCTTTAATGTACGTACATTAGATGTATATGTATTTAGTTTTGGTCTAAAGGTTTGAAACTTCACCGATGCGACCATCTCGTGTAACGCAAAGGTTAGATACCGCTAAGGAATTGAACTTAAGCGAAAATCGTACTCTAACGATCGGTTATTTTATAATATTATTTTACTAGGTAGTGAACGGTACCGTTTTCTGAATAGCATAGTATCCTACGCTTCGCGATAAATATTTTTAACCCTTTCCGATTATTAAGCTACCGAAAAAGTTATTCGTTTATTTTTATGAATGTTTGTACTCTTACTTAAGAAAAGTAGGCGTCCGATTTTACCCGATTTTGTAGCCGGTAGGAGGATCGCCATTACCGCACCCGAATCGGGCTTTTTGTTCAGGTATCGGCGAAATAACAGGAGTCCCGGCAGTTCCATAGCTAGAAAAAAATTCTCACAGCTGTGAAGAACGCAGTTAATCTTTTCGCCTTCAGATTTTTGGCGGAAATCTTTTTTAAAACCCTTACAACGCGGAAAGGATCGGATAATAATAAAGGGATTATCTAGCTACATATCGAAAGCAAAACGAGAAAAATTACTCGACCGAAGTATTAGTCCTCTCCGGTCGCCAGTTCCGCTCGTAATTAGTCGGGAGATAGGAAGCAGAGCGTTGCCGATCAAAAATTTTGCATCGATCCGGTCGATTGTATACTATGAAGGAATGGATTATTTGAGCCGCCTGGGAATAGTTTCAACGTTAAGGAAAACTCGTTCGTTCCTAGAATTGCACGACGTGTAGAAAAACTCTTATGTACTACAAACCGTGTAGGTACATCTCCATTGTCAAGCGGCTTGCCACGTAGCATAAGTCCCTCATTAATACGTGAGATTTTTACTCTGTACGTCCGAGTAAGAAATGATCGAAGGTAAGGCAGGCGATGTCTGCCGAGAGAAAGCGAGATCAGCCTACGAAAAAATTTTATTTCGGTCAAACTCCCCGATCTTACGAAAGCAGTAATCGACTATTTCAAGCTCCTGCTAGGAAGATGGTACGTAAACATTTTAAAGGATAGGAGTGAAAAAAAATGTTTAGGCGTTAACTATTAAAGAGTGCGCTTAACTTGTTGATTTTCAAAACGTCGAAGTAAATGATCCAAGAGTACGAGATCGACTCGTGTTTTCCTGAGGAACATCTTGCCTGTCCTCGTTACATCGGCTTGTAAAAGTATCCGACGAAGTACATTAAAATTTAGGCGCTATTTGCTTTTTAATTAATCTTTTTTTTTTTACAATCAGGAAATAGCGGATTAACTACAACTTTCGCTTTAAAAGCCGTTTCCCTTAGTCATTTTTAAATAGTCGTTCGGTTCACTTTTTGAACTTAATTTTTTGTTCTTTGAGTATCGGCCCAATTTTTTAATGAAATTTACGAGTACGTCATATTATTTCATTTTTATATACTTCTACATCGACCGGTTTGGGTTTGATTCCAAGCAGATATCTGGTACTTTCCCCTGTTACTCGCCAATATTTTCCTCGTTAAGGTACATGTACAGTAAGTCTGAGGTTGTGGTTATAAAAATACGTATTAGATCTATATTAAAAAGTACGGTAGTTTTTGTGTGGATCGCTTTATAATTTTTTTCACTTTCTTCCCTAAATAATTTAGAATACGAACGGGTGACGTTTGGTTTTCCGAAAATGTACCCCGATGACCGATGATAGAATTTCCCGAATTGAACGTGTGGAAAAAATGTCAATTGTTTAATTTTATTTTGATCGGTTGTACTTAAGATTTGTGTAAGCATATAAACAAACGATCTCTTTCTGTTATTTATTGGGCATTTTTTTAGATATTTTTAAATCAAAATCGATTTAAAATTCAAGTCCCTATTGTATTAACGGTTCAGAAAATCCGGTTGAATTTTCTCTATTGGCTCCAAATCGGATCTGTTATAACGGATCAGAATTTATATTATGAATTAACAGTTTTGTAGCCGTTACTGAAGTTCAAAAAGAAGCTTGTTTCCTATTAACGTAAGTAATCGATACGAGAAACCTGTCGTAGAGATTTAAACGCTTTTCTTTTACGACTATTTACTTTATAATTCCGACAAGTTTTTATTTTACAGGAAGTATGCTCCTGCTAAGTGAAACTAATGAATGATAGATTTATTGTATTTCGAGTAAAAATGAATCCGAGGAGAAAGTTGCAGAAGCGTGTCGGTTCGAGATAACAGAATCCCCATGTCTGAAATACGCTTCGTAGTTGAATTCTTAATGTTTCAGTCTCGTTTGCTTCAGCTCTTCCAAAATATTATTTTCCAAGTTTACGAGTAATATACTTCCTACGAGCTCCACCGTCCTCTTCCGTGTGATTTTAGAATCATGTTATTACAAAACAATCTCTCGCCGTTCCAGAATATAAAAAGTAATCGTTACTTTTTTTTTTGTTGTAATTATTAGAGTGTGATGACCGTTTTCGATGGGATTTGAGTATAGTACATGTTGAAAAATTTCAGACGTAACATGTATAAAAGTTATAAAATGCTGAAAAAGTAAAATGAAAAGTTCAAAATTATTTTTGTTTTTTTTTTATATTAATTTAATATCATGACGTTGGATACGCCGAAGAGGACGAGTTGAATAAAATGATAGCTGGAAAAACAATTTCGGATTTCGGCCGCGAAACAAACTCAGAACCGTTTGATCTAAAAGCTACTTCGGTAACCTGTACGATTGGTCGGCTTCGTCCGAATCAATACCTATCCGTTGCATAATTGTACTAATATTTTTAATTTGTCTGATGTAATCGGGGAAAAAGACGGTTTAGCTATTTTTAAATTAAATTTGAAACCGACGACTGAAATTATTAAACATTTTATTTTAGCAGAAAAATCCAAATTTTCCGTTATTATTTTAATATTATGTTCTTAGAGTGAACCCGTAAATATTGCAATATTTCTTAGATAAACCTAAAATTTTGTTAATAATAAATTATCTAAATCTCTTTTTTAATAAACGATCACGAAGTCTGGAAAAATAAAGATAACACTTTAAAATAAGCCGATTGATGATGGTCTTCGTCACTCTTGAAAATGTTCAAAATCGATCAAAGAAACAAACTGTGGACAGCCAGTCGGCAGTAACAATCGTTTGATTACTTATGAAACCGAACGGCTGACTTTTTTCATATCTATTATACCTAAATCGGTTTCTCGCATAACTTGCGTTAAAGAAAAATTAGCTTCTCGATTGATAACTCGGAATATAAATTCTTAATTTCTGTAAAAGTCAGTCGTTTCTTGTTCGAAAATTTTGAAAAGTAATTTTAGGAATAAAACCTATTTATTGCGGTGAAATTATTTGTCGTAAACCCTTATCGCAACGGTTTATTGTAACAGAGGATTTTATTTCTTTTGAGGATGTAGCGAAAGCCATTTGAGAAATCTTCAGGTCAGGTTGCCGCTGGGAGGAAGTAAATATTCCTTCGACTTAATTATTTATTCCTTAATAAAAAATAAATTAAATAAACTTCCGTATATTTACTACCTTTTTTATGAATACATTTTACTTGTGGCGGCTTACACTAGCGGCTGCATTCCACCAGATCGTACAGAGATATTTCTTTGCTATACCGGATTCCGCGTTCCCTTCGTGAGTCGAGTGACATACGACTAATACCCGCAACGAGGATAAACAAAAAGTTGAAGGGTGAGAAAGATCGATCTACTCTTGAGAATTCTTTGTACAAGACAAAAACCTCCAGCACTAATAATCGCTTAAGGCCGCGTACGGGAAAGGAATACGCGAAGTAAAGGAGCTATTATGATCGCGAAAAATTTTCGTTTTCAGATTTTAACGGAAATATCCATTTTGATCATCCCTAAATCCATTTTGATTAGCTTCCCAACAAGGACGATCTTCTATTGACCATTTAGTGTCATTGGAAACACCCATTCAAAACGCTTTTCTACTACGCCAGCGCCTCGTAGCTATCTTCTTTGATATCAGAAAAGCATTCGACGCGGCCTGGTGACGTAGTTTGCTATACACCCTCAAAGAATGGGGAGTCAAGGGCAACATGCTTGCTTTTATCAGAGGTTTCTTAAATGACCGAACTTTCCGTATTCCTGTTGGAGATTTTCTATCGGGAAACGTCATCTTAGAGAATGGAGTACCTCAAGAAAGTGTTTTAAGTGCCACCTTATTTTCTACAGCCATCAACAGTATTATTAAATATGTACAGAGCCACCTGTTTCATGGTCGTTATTTGTTGTTGATTTTGCTATATATATATATTACGTCCCGACTTTTGACTCGGTCCTTGGGAATCCTAATTTAGGAAGGTATGAGGATCATCTACGTTGTACTGCACTTGTAGGTGTTCGTACCCGACGTCTACTGTACCTTATAAATGTTGACACACCTTCTATTTTCCCAACGTATCCTTGCTCATATCCTTCGTGGGGAATCAACCTTATAAATATTCTATTTGACCTTATGATGTACGATAAAAAATCAACAGCACGTACTGTCTTCCAGCAAATGTTTTACTATATTCTCTCCAACATAAACCCAGACGCAGTAATACGCACCGATGGATCGAAACAGAACGATACCGTTGGTTGCGCATTTGTCGTCAGCGATAGAACTTGTTATGTTTGGTCTACCTGGTATTACGAGTGTGTTTATTGCTGAACTATATGTTATAAATAAGGCTGTGAATATCATTAACGCTAAGTACCGAAATATCCTTAATTGTAGCGACACGTGTAGCGCACTCCAAGCTTTAGAAGATTTTTATTCTAGACATCTGTTGGTCACTGAAATCTATAACGCAATCGCTGAGTTGCACCATCGCAACACAAAAGTGAGTTTCTGCTGGATTCCTAGCCACGTGAGAATTCCAGGTAACGAACGTGCAGATTCCGCTACTAAAAGACTCACGGAATCAACCTCCTTTCACCACTCCTGTTGCTGCTTCTGACTTTATTAACTGTAGAAAGCAATCTCTTCGAACAAAGCGGCAAGATGACTGGATGGCTACCATCGATAACAAACTCCGGTACATTAAAGATTCTGTGTTGCCGTGGGACTCCTAATGCAGAAAAACTCGTTGTGAGGAAGTGGCCCTCTGTCGATTGCGATTAGGACAAACCAGAGTCACACACGAGTACCTCATGTCAGCAGGACACCCACCACTATGCGTAAGATGCGACTGCCGTTTAACTGTTCGCCATATCCTGTTAGATGGCGTGTGTTATGCGGCCTTACGTCGCAAATTTAAATTATCCCGAAACATTCGCCGTATCCTAGGTAATGACAAGCAAGTGGTAGATCAGGTACTCTTATTCCTACGGAGTATAAATACGTTTAACAAAATGTTATATTTACCTAGTTTTTGTAGATTAGAACGTTAATCTTTGTTATCCGTGAAGGAGCCCTTTACGCCCCTTATGGATTTTGTTAATTTTTTTATATTTTAGTTTTTCGTTTCAAATAAATTTATTTTACTATTAGATTTTGACTGTGATATTAGTTTTAAAGCTTTTAGTTTATTTTATACTTTAATTTTCGGTCTTGTTTTGTATTTAAATTTTTACAGATCACATTATATTTGATCCGGGCGATGATAATGCGAAAGCGTTTTAAATAGAGTTATCGTCTTGTATTCGATTTTGTATTTTCCAGTGATATTTTGATTTGATCTTTACTGAAAATTTTAGTTTACTGATAAAATAGTAATAGCTATTTTAAAAAAAAAGCGAGTTAGATTTGGCGTACAAAAATTATATGGCTTGATAACTTTATTAGAATCCGATATGCGATAAAAAATTTATTGAAATTGTTCCCGGAAAGAAGAAATTTGCAATTCCCAACATCAGTGTCATAAGTCGTCAATTTATTGAGCTCCTTATAGTAGGCGTTTTTATATTTTCTTTATTTGGTTAAAAAAAAAAAATTAGGTCGTTTTGTAGTCTCCACGGATGTGAATAGAATTAATCAATAACACTTGTGAAAAAGCGTTTCACTATTTACTATAAGCGACTTGCCCGTCTTTATACCAAGGGTGGGCGGGAGGTTAACACGGCCGTTCCCCTTTCCACCAGCGGTCTGTCTGGAGCCGGGAACCGGCTAATGATCTTGGAACGTACTACATAGCAAATAGTACAGTGTATTCTTGTATTTGAGTATTAATTTTTTTTTTACGTTCTGTTTGGCGCATTATCATCTACGCCGATGATATCATTATAATAGGCTTAATATAAAGCGGAAAAGTTTCGGAATGAAAATGATTAATGTAAAAAAAAAATTTACGGCCGCGGTTTACTATTTTTGAAGTTAAGTCTTGTCGGGTTGTTAAAATAAATAGGGATCGGCTGAATGTGTGCGCGCCAGCCTCTACGCTGGACGTCTGGTAGTGGGCGTATATCGACCCGCTCTCGTACACTCGTACGAAGTAGATAGAGCTTCTATTCTTTCTACTCGACTGCTCCTAAATTCTCCATTATCTTTTCATAAATTTTCCTAATCCGTCGGTTAAAATTTCGACTCTGAAAAACTTTTACGATTTCCGAATATTTATTTTTTTCGCGAAAATTGATTCCCGGTTCAGCTCTTTAGATCCGATTCGTCGTTAAACTTGTTTTAGAAAATTTTCACGTGAAATCTTTTTCTCTTTCAAAACCGACATTGAATTTTTATTAAATTTTTCCTATTTTTGGACCGACCTTTGATGTCGGTCCGATATTTTTTTCGTTGCCGTTCAGCATTTTTATTTTAGCGTTTTATATTGCGAAACATATAATAGGAAAACCACGAAGGAGAAGAGTAAAGTTCCTCGTCAATTTGGTTTTACAAAACGATATGAAGTTTTTGATAAAGTATAAAATGAAGACGAATGCAGAAGCTTGTAAAGCGACGGACTAGGACGTTTGATCGTATGTGTATTAAGATATTCAGAATTTGTTTATCAAAGGATGCCTGTCGGGTTAATATTGTGGAGGAAAACAAATGCAAGCGAAGCGGAGTTCTGATTTAAGTCGACCTTTTGACATGTCGTTCGTTTTTTGTGATGTAGTTACAACAAAACGTATTTCCCTATTTTTACCGAATTTTTCCATAAGTTTCAGCCGGATCGACGTACTGTAATGATTTTTAATGTAATATTCATTAAAATTGGCGGTTTTGTGTTGTTTTTTTTTTTTTTTTTTTAGACGGAGTTGATGGGTAAAATAAAGTGAAGGAAAGTTTCCATCGGCAAGCAGTCTCCCTTTCATTTCTGACGTCATCCACCATTTCCAATTCGTCTCGCAACGGCTACGCGTTAGATAATTCACTGTTTCTGTTTTAATCGTTCTTTTAGACTTAATATTTTGCTCGTTTCTTTTACTATACCCTATTAAGTACTAAATGTTACGTTTAATTTTTTTATAAATATATGTTTTATCGTTTTTCCTGTAAGACACCTTTAGAAAAAATATATAAGTATATTAAGCAAATAAGATTTATGAAATATGAGAATTTTAGGAAGTATCCTCTCGACAGTCGGTGATGTGTAGTGTCCCCAAAAATTAATGTTTTCCTATGTACTGCTAATTCAGTAAAATCTTTTGCTTTTTTTGACGTAATTAACCCTTCTTCAGTCGCCTAGAATTGACAGTATCGTACTTTATTAATTAAATTTCATTTTAAAGTTTAGTTTGTTAAATTCAGTACCAAATTGTCGAAACCCACCGGGTTGGTCTAGTGGTTAACACGTCTTCCCAAATCAGCCGATTTGGAAGTCGAGAGTTACAGCCTTCAAGTCCTAGTAAAGCCAGTTATTTTTACACGGATTTGAACGCTAGATCGTGGATACCGGTGTTCTTTGGCGGTCGGGTTGCAATTAACCACACATCTCAGGAACGGTCGAACTGAGAATGTAGAAGACTACACTCATACATATCATCCTCATTCATCCTCTGAAGAATTATCTAAACGGTAGTTACCGGAGGCTAAACAGGAAAAAGAAAGAAAAGTACCAAATTATCGAGGTCTACTGTTTGTAGAAATGATATATATTTATTTTAAAATTTAAAAATTGCTACTTAAAAAGGATCGGAGAATAGCATCAAACGACTTAGCAGAATGTGGGAACATCGATGGGTTTTAATAATTCAGTATTACTATAGGTATGGAAATAAACTTTAAGTTATACCAGTATTGGCTAAAATTTAGTCCTTTTCTCAATGTATCTTTGTTTATTTGTTTTTTCTCTTGCATACATTTCATGATTACAGATTTGTCCGCTTTTTTTACATATTAATAGAACAAATATACACACTGAAATGTAACTGAAAGAACTTATTTTTATAAATGCGTTTGCTTTCATTTCTTAATACGCTGTCATTTATAATTTAACATTATTACGTTTTGACGAGCTAGTATTGCTGATCGTTGATCAGAGTATGTCGGTTCAATTCTCAACTGATCAGCGATTCTGACCTGGATTTCACCGACAAGATTGTATTTTTTACTGTGATTTCCGTCGGTTAAATTCTCACAACAAAAGAAAAAATCTGAAATGCTGTAAAAATTTGAACATTTAATCTTTATATAAAATGGGATTTATTGTTAAATGTAACAGTGAAAGAAAATATCGGTATAAAATCGTCAACGAATTGAGTTCCAGCTTCTAAAACTTTCAACAATTTTCTTCTCCAATAAAGGTATTTCTTTCCAAGCTTTAAAAAATCTGTTTACCTGCTTGAAAATTATCATGCAACTTTAAATAGTGCCAGTTTTTATTAAGAGATTTCGTTACACTTGTGCGGGAGTCTTAAAACTAGGTTTTTATTATTTAATTTCAGAAATAACTTTCCTTTCTTGAAAATAGAAGTAAGCTTTTAATAAGTTCTCATTATATATATGTGTATATATATATATATATATATATATATATACAAATTGTGTGTGTGACATACACTAGTGTACTGTGATAGAATACTTTGATTAAAGATATTTTGGAACATGGATACAATTTAAGTTACTGTAAAAACTAAAAGTCTTCATTGAATTTTAGCTGAGCTCCCGTTTTTTATCGATTCTTACGTGTTTCAACGAAATTGACTTTTCTTTTACATATACATTAGCATTATAACCGTACTTTACTTAAGGTACGTTCGTGTACATGTATTACATACTAGTACTCTCGAGAATGTGTGAATTTATCGCAGCCATTGCGTTCTGCCTTCTAATAAATTAGTTTCAACTCGCTCGATTTAAGCTAAGCTTATCATGTTTCATTGTTATTTGACATCGGTTTATTTATTCGTACTGTGTTACCTTTGTATTTCTTACTTCTTGTTATTTTCTTTTTTTTTACTTGTCAGTTTCCTTCCGTAATTTTATCGGGTGAACGATTTAGTTTATTCCGTATTTTTTTTTATTTGCATAATAAATAAATATTACAGCTATCAATAAAATAAAAATCTCTCCTACAATTTTTGTTTTTTTTCGACATTTTTAGACGATTCTAACTCATATTTATTAATATAACCTTTTTAAAGTTATAGTTGTATGATAGTAAAAACGGCTTGTTCTGTTTACTTCGTGCTGGAGAAAGATAGTTTTATAAAGAGCAGTACAGTAGTTTTAAATGAGTGTATAAGAATGGATTTGATAACCTACAATGAAAGAAAACGTTTAAACATTTTAAACAAAATTATACCGAGATGTAGGGATTTTAAAGAAAAGTTAAAATGCATAACCCCGAGCAGCAATGATAGCCGAGTAGGAGTAAGACAAGGATTTCTAGCCTATTCTGACCGCTCTAAAAGGAATCGAGAAAAAACTGAACGGCAAATTCGAGAGCAGAATAAGTATCTCAAGATAGTTATTTTGCTACTTAAGGAATAAAGTTTCAGAAGTATGGACGAATTAATTCGATAGTTTTTTTATTTTTTTTTAACGAGCAAACTGGTTTCCCCACAGAAAAGGGGAAAAATATTAATTCGTCGATTTACGTTATACATTCATTATCTGTCCTGTCATTCTTACGGTTGTGACACATGTAAAACGTTTGAAGTAGAAGCAACTGTTACATTAGAATTTCGAGGAGGTTAATGATCGGTATTCAATTAGGCCGTTTAATGAACGCAGTAGTAAATATAACTATCTTACGCGTTTCGGCGAGTTTAGCGTGTTGATTTACATCAGTATATTTGGCTCCATGAAGGTGACAAACAAGAAATCAAATCGCTTCGCTTTTCCAGGGAAGCCTGGTATCGGATTGAGAATCGCTGACCCGCTTTCGGGAGCGAGTGGTGCTTCGTTTCAGATCCCCGTTAATCGGCGACTGAAATGACTGAAACTTAGACACCTCGCTTATAACGGCTAAGCTTTGCGTATCGGTCGAAGGTTTTATTGAAGAAGTTAAATCAAGGCTGTTTAAGGCTTTGAAATCGGAGTGCTACATCGCATGAACTTCGGCAAGGTGAGAATTCGTTGCAAATAATGCGCTCTTTTCAATTATAGATCGATTATCGAGCGCATTTCGACGAGTCCGACAAATTACACGTGCAATACGTAAACGGAGACGTCGGGAAACTACTTCATTTTTCATTTCCTCTATAATCCTTACACAGGTTGCTTGTTATTTTTGGATTATGGCATTGTGATGACTGGCGCCTTATGTCAAGTCGCATACAATATTTAGTATGTTTAACGATTCACATCTGGTTTTCTCAGTTGTAGCAGGTGTTTTTACGGCATTATGCCACAAGCGGTTAAAATAAATCCCACCGGCATATTTAAACCTCCCACCAAAAAAAAAAAAAACAGATTTATCCGTAAATATCTTAATTTTGTTATTTATTTTAAGAGCATGATGATCTCTTCATCGCCTTTAAAATAAAATATTACACGGTTAATAAAAAAAATCCAACTTTAATCTGAGGTTAATTTTTTTTAAATATCTCATTTTTATGAGGTCGTGTGTAGCCGATCTCGTGCGTAGCTTCTCTGCCTTTCATCCAAAAGTTCCGGTTTCTTATCCCGGTAAGTGATGACATTTTTCACAAGCCAAAAAAAATCACCATCATCCATCCGGTACTGTTATCGGGTGTCAGCTTGTTTTTGCAGTATAAATAAATAATTTATACATTAATTTGCTTCAAAACATAGTTGGAAATAATCGATATTATGCCGGGTCGCAACGGACTATTAACATGTTTATAAAATTTTTCCTTTCAGGATCTAACTTATCCCGGTGTCATCGAACAGTGTATCGGCTGAAAGCGCTTGCGATCGCTAGTTATACAGGTTAAATACCGTTAGGCGACTGACCGAACGGGTGTGATGACGATAAAGTCAAAACGTTTGCGTTATTCTCCCGTTAGGTTGGATTCTCGGTGAAAATAGCGGCCCTTATTGTTAGCGGGTAAATGTTCGAATAGTAATTTACTTTCGTAATAAAAAATGAGGTTACTAGAGAATTTTTTATAGCGATGATGTATTAAGTTTTTATTTTTTAAGCGGTAGAAATTACGTATTTTTGATACGGGTAGAGAAGCTTACAGAAAAAAAAGAGAGAGGAAATAAAGACAGAAGAATCTAGAAGAAACGACAAAGGAACTCTTTAGAAAAGGACGTACAGAAAAGCGTAGAAAGTGCGGACAATGGAAATTATTAAATTTGAACAATTTGAACGATCAAAAGGACGGGTCGGGGACCGGTACTGTAGATCAGGATATATAAATACCGGCAGAGACCGGCGGAGGACAATGTCTGTAATTGTTTAAAGCTGGCCAAAGAAGAAGGAATTACATCTCAATATCGAACTCGGCCGACGCAAGAAGATGCCGAGAGTGAAGAAAAGTCTACCGATCCGTTGCACCCTCCAGAAACTAAAATCCCGTAAGGCGTATTTTTTCTAGACCGAAAGGCACTAGCACCGACAGGCCTTCATCGGACGGAATTAAGGGAAATCGTGACGGAAGAAAGACGAAAATACATTACTAGTATTCCAAACATATCTCCAACTAACGATATTTCAAATCGATATGCAAGGATCGGAACGGAATCCACAATTCCGTCCGCAAACAAAACAAATGACATTAAATAAAAAAATACCCGCCCGATAATAAGAAAGACCCGGCAGCAAGGGACTGACCTTCAGGTTTTGCGATGAGTAAGGGCGGGTACGTATCCCCCGTTATCCTTGAATTCCGTTACGGAGGATAACCTCGAGTTCGGTTTGGTATGCGTTCAAAGCGATCGCGCAATGGGGAAGCGTTCGGAGTGAAGAGTGCATCAAGAGCGGATGAAAACAAGAAGCTATTCGACGAATTATTTGTAAATAGTAGTGAAAGTGACAGTATTGAATTCAGTTCTTTTGTAAACGATAAAAGTAAATAATTCTTGCCGAAAATGAGTTGTTGATTTTTCGATTGTTTTCTTACTGTTGATTCAATATTTGTTTCTATTAGGTACTTCAAAGGTTTTTTTTTTTTGTTAAATCGACTTGTATTTTGGTATTTATAATTTAATTGTTATTAAATCAATTTTGTTTAATTTGAATTAATGTTTTGAACGTTATAAAATATCTAAGAGTAATAAACCGTATCTGTAAGAAATTTTAACCCGTGCTATCTCTCGATATCGTTGTCGAACCGCGAACACGCGACAATATTAAATCCGTCGTTATAAATTTTAATTTTGTTCCGGTTTGATATCGTGAATAATATATATCCGTAATATTTTTAATGTTAATTTTACATCTTCTAATTTAGTTGCGTTCTTCGCCGTGAAAATATATTATTGCGTATTAACATGCCAAGCTCTCCGAAATCATATCGTATTCAACTATACACCTTTGCTCTATCCACGACTGGGGCCTCGTTGTGTAAAGAATATCAGAAATTTTGGATTTTGATGCCCGTTATATTTTAGGTATTTTACCTAAATCAAAGCGTAATAATATTATGAATGAATTAAAGTAGCGTTTATTGCGTGAAACGTTCGTTTTATAATTCTTGGTTTACTTTTGCACGGAAAGAAGAAAAGATTTTTACGAATAATTTTTAAGCTGTTTATACTTAGATGCCGGTTATTCTGTTTATACCTGCTAGTGAAATCGACCGTTATTCGGCGTTACTTTTAACCGCCTAGGGATCGGGCGGTTTACTACAGTCAGGAGTATACAACTCTAGCGTGTCGCATTAGCGTTCTTTTAACGCCTAGTGATTGTATTTGACGCGGTTTTTACTTTACGGCTAGTTTGAAATTTAATAACTCTCTTCATAATAACTGTGAATTACTCCTCTGTTGCTATTATATTAATTTATAACATTTCTTGTTATTAAAACAACAAAAAAAAAAATTTTTTATCTCAAATCGGGTGAGGAAACGGAGAAAAAATATTTTTTACGCGAGTTAATGTGGGATTTTTTAGCGTTTTATACTGGAAAAAGGTTGTTAGGAAAATAGTAAAAAAGGGCTTATTTTATTTTGAAGAAAATTTCAGCCGTTAATATTTGAAACAGAGTTAAATTATTATTATTAATCGAGCGATGATAGGAGAGTAAATAAGCCTATATTTTTTATTATTATAAAGTGATTTCTTTAACTGTAAACTCATCGGAAAAGAAATAACTCGTCAAGTATATGAAGGTTAAACTATTCCGTCGGTTGATTATTGCGTACGAATACATTCGTACATAAGTTATTATTTCGTTAAAAAAAACGAACGTTTCTTTATGAAAATAAGGTAAGTCGATTTTTTATCTCAACTTTTTGAGAAAGTTTAAAAATGTTTTTAAAGTCAAGAACTTCGCTCGTAAATACGCTAAATGCTCCGACCCTAGTTGCGGGTGATATTCGAATTCCCACCCGGTTCGGTACGACTTCGTAAAGGCAGGCTTGTCGTTTTATTTCAAATAAACATTAACGTATCGTTGAATAAACTTTGAAGTGCTCTCTATTTATCGATTTCATTTACAGTAGACGAGTCGTTTTTTTCTTTTTCTTCTTATATAATAAATTATATTTGGCATTTTCTCTTTTTTTGTTTTTTTTTTTCTTAACCCGACTACACCATTATGAAAAAGTCTATATTACAAGTTTAAGCGGGATGTTTTATGTTAACATATATTTTTGCTGCGCATCTATAGAAAATTAGCTTGTCAAACGATTCTATTTGTCTCTGTCAGAATCGTGACAAAGAGTGCAACGATGATATGGAAAAAAAATTATTTTATGATTGTTTTGTTTTTAAACGCTAATCAAATTTGTTTTACAACCGTTAAGCAAGCCGTCAAATAAAAACATTTGAAACGACAATTATCTAAGAATGTCGTTATTCACACTTCTATCGATATTGAATGGTGACAGTTTCTATAATGTTGTTTTTCCCCGCAGAAATGGTTACGTTAATTAGTTGTTTTACACTTTCTGTCGCAGCGTTTTTATTATGATTCTGACGCGTGTGAAACACCGATCTGCGCTATAATCATCATCATCATCATCATCATTGATTTAGAGTAATGATGTTCAGTTATAATTTTTCTTAACATTTTCAGCTGTAAGCAAGGGTGTATACATTCCAAGAGAATGTATACACCCTTGCCTCGTTCTTTTTACGCCACCTTTCGGTTATCGGATTCATATGTGCTGTTAGTAAATGACGGTCAATAGTAGGAAGTTCAAAACCTCTGTAAGCTCTAACATTATTGATTTCTATCGTCTAATTCACTACACAGTACGCGACCTAGTTCTGCACAATATTTTCTACTGATACTATGAATTGTAAATTTGTGGATGTTTTTATTTTTAAACACTGAGTTCTTGATTTTCAGTTATTTGTTCAGGAATATTTCAGAAGTTGTCCGTTACGATTTGACTATCCAGCGTCAAATTTTCCTAAGAAGAACCAAGTTTGACGGTGTTGTGCCGCATGCGTATTAAAATCTCCAGTTACTGTACCTCCTTTGTGGTTACTTTGCTAACGGTGTCCTGCAAAATCGTTTAGAAATTTTCTGTATCCAAACGAAGTTGTGTTACGTTTGTTGGCGCATGAACATCGATCATTATGATGTGCCTTTATTCTTTAAAAAAAAAACAAAAAAAAACGTATTTTTGCCAAATATTAAAAAGTCTGGTGTGAACACCACATGAGATCCTTGTACGCCTATTAAATTACTTATACACATTTTTAAAAGTACATAAAATTTTATTTCATTAATAACTTCTGATTTTTGCTATTTTTCTTCTTTTTTTTTTGTTATTGAATTATTATTTATTGTAAAACTTTGTTTACAATCAGAGGTTAATAATAATTATTAATAAATCAATATATTTAAATTAAAAAAAGAAAAAGTTAAAAAAAAAGGAGGTGAAGTCGGATTCGAACCGATTGCGTTCCCTTCGTAAGATCCAAATATTTCATCGATTAAAATTTTATTTGTCTATAACTCTGGAACCGATGAAAATAAGTACCGCTTATGAAATACCGTTGAAAAACTCTCGGTGACGTCTTATTATTGCAGTTAAGAAAAAGTCCAAAATCCAAATGTTTTTTATTTTGGACTTTTTTGGACGCTTTTGGTCCAGTCTATCGCAATCAAAAGGGAAGAAGGTGCACGACTAGATGTAACAACAGTTCTTCAAAATTTCAACAACTTACAGCTAATCGTTTTTGAGTTATGCGAGATATATACGTACGTACAGACGTCACGCCGAAACTAGTCAAAATGGATTCAGGAATGGTCAAAATATATATTTCCGTTGAAATCTGGAAACCGAAATTTTTCGCGATCACTATATACTTCCTTTATTTCGTACAAGGAAGTAAAATGGAAAATTTTAATAATAAGCTATCATTTTATAATTTCTATTTTAGAAATAGGCGTCAAATTAAAAATCCCAAAAACTTACTAATCCTTAATTTGGTGTCGTGTTTAATAAAAAAAAAAAAAAAAACGAAAGTAGAATTGAAAAAATTTTACTGTTTTTTTGAATTTGTAGTGTTTGTTAATTTATTTTAATATTATATTTATTTAAAGTTTCGATCGCCCGATATAAAACTCTTCCCGTATGAAAAACAAAATGATTATTCACAAGAAACGCAAAGCCGAGAAACCTGCGTCAATAAAAAATAAGAAAATATGCAGTATGTAGAAAAATATCTCAGAGGAAGAATAATGTAAGAAACACTCGTTAGCTATCTCTTTATTTCAGTGAATTGAGAGTGTGTGTGTGTGTGTGTGTGTGTATGTGTGTATGTGTATGTGTATGTACACCTTACGTTTTCTAATTTCCTTGACTTTTCGGGTGAGAAATTTTTATTTTATCAGACAGAATGACTTTACGATATATATGTTTATTTATCATAGCGTGGTTTATTTCTACGATTCAATTTTTATTTTTAAAAATTCCCCATTTTATGATAATACTGATAGATATCTTTTTTTATCAAAATTAAATTGGAAACATAAAAATCAATCCTTTTGGTGAAGAGTAAAGTTTGAACATTTATTTTAAAACTAGGTGCAGGGCGTGCCGTAGGAACGCCTCCGCAGTTACGCCCTCCGGGTGGGGGTTGCCCTGGCGGGCGGCGTTTCGGAATGGGATTATTAGGTGTCCAAAATTGATTACCTCTTGTGTAAAAAAAACTTTTTTTAAAAATGAAAATTGATATAACTAAAGTTAAATTAGAAATTTAACTCTAGAAATTGATACTAAGGAATAGTTATTTTCCGCTATTGATCGGTACATTCTGGTGCCTACTTTTGGGTTATAGTTCATTGTTCTATTAAGGAAAATAATCGCATAAATAAATAAGAAATATGTAAAAAAAAGTTTTAAAACACCTCTCTTAAATTAAACATATTAAAAAGTAAAAATAATTTTAGGACAGTATCTGAGATACCGTCCTAAAATGTGGGGTGCCGACCGGCACCCCACTGTTTAGGCCATTCATCATGCGCATAAAAAAATTGGCAAAAACATCAAATTTTTAATTTGAAGCTATGATTTTCACATAATCTTACATGTCACCATCAAAGCTTGTTGTCAAAGCCATTCTGACATACCGTCCTAAAAGTATTTTCTACAAATTCTTTATTTTCTACTTTTTTGTTCGTTTAACGAGTGGTTTTTAAAAAGTTTTTTAAATATATTTTTTATTTTCTACTTTTTAGTCTTCATAAGTTTATACCTTACAGCTTCGCTAGCGCACAGATTTGATCGTATTTAGAGAAAGATCGGATCGGTACGTTTTACGGCGGGTCAATGTAATCAAGACAAGTTCTAAACGTTTTAATTTCCGGATAACCAAGATCCAGTCGATCAAGAGTGTCCCCGATGCGTTAAAAAGTTAGCGCTCGACCTGCTGATACATAAGCCGTTTGATTTGTGAAAATTAGACGAGCGGTTGCCGAGATATTACGGTGGAACCTCATTGCACCCTCTCCCTAATTTCCCAACGGCGCCCCGGGGGACTTGAAAATACTATCATTCGACGAGTACCACTAGGAGCGGATGGAGTTAGCATGTAGGAAAGGATCAAAAAATCTTTCAGAGCGCTACGACCGACCGTTTTCGAGATATTTGCGATTTTCGTCCGAAAATTCGAATCCGGTTAAAAAGTACTAAATTTTCCCAAAACTTCGATATATATACGGGTATATCGATGTATAATAATATATAAAGTATACACCTGACCATCACGAGACATGTAATAACGAATCGGGATTTTCCGCTAGTGATCGGTACATTCCGGTGCTAAGCTAAGGGGGACGCACACAGACGCACATACAAATGCCGTTTAGTAGGATAGGATGTATATTTACAAAATAAAACCGAACGGTGGAAGTAAGAATTTTCTTCTTGTATTGAAACCGTTTAGAAATAATTTCAATAAATGTAAAGAACATTTAAATTGATTTTTTTTGTCGAATTAAACCGAACGTAACAAGTTGTAAAAGCGATATCTTCTCTCCGACCACGATAATAAAGTTAACTCTAACCGATGCATTTTTTACCTCACGCGATTAATGTGCATTACAGCCATAAGAAGACAAGACAGAGAATTAATTTTTTCGTAAAATAAAAATTTAACGAATCCCTTTCTGGTGTAAAACAACTATTAATGAGTCTTGAAAATGCCCTTTTCACCAAAACGTATCAGGGTCTTGATAGAAGTAATAGTCAGAAAACGGTTGTCCTCAAAGTTTCACCCAATTTTTTTTTGGGGGGGAGACAACTAATTTTGTATTATAGGATGATGGATTGTTGAACCGTTTTTTCCTACCTACGACTTCCTATCGCGATACACTGTCCCTTTCACCCACCGTACTATTAGCGTCACACTACTACAAATTTCCCGTCTACGACTACTTTACATCTCTCTGTTTATACTTTCTCAACTTTAGAAAACATAAACAAGACAAGTTTAGAAAGTATTACCGTTAACAGACAGTTGAGAAAACTGGTAGACGGTTAGATTTTCACCTGAATTTACCTACCTCAAGAGGGCATCGGATGAAAAGGAACTATTCCATCCTCTCCTACGATTTTCATAAAAATCGAATAGCATCGACGCTGCGTACTCGAATTTTTGCCATTCCGGATTTCATTATGAGCAGAATAGAAGCCGGCCAACTTTCGCGTCATAATACCGAGTTCCGCTTTAGATTTTCTTTTTGCATTTTTGGACTTTCGATCTCAAAACGTCCGCTATTGCAGAATAAAATAAAAATCCAGTACCCGATATTCGACTATTAAAATTTTTCTCTCGTAGTTTAGTATTCTGAACGGTAACTCGTTGTTTCTCGCAGTAACGGGCACAGTAAGTTATCGTTCAAACTTTTCGTTACTCTTATAAAGCGTATGATAATCAAGTGACACTAGTCGGAGTCGCTTTCTCTGAGAGTAATAATGTTCGTTGTTCATCCAGTCCCTACAGCAGAAAGAGTGAAGGTGTCAAATATCGGTTTTAATGTCGTTCGAATTAAACGCACTATACGATTCGGTTCGGTAATGAAGACGACTGGAAATGGCTTCTGTCTCGCGCACGGCAGTAAATCTGCTAACCTGTCGTGATATTCTTGAGGACGATTGTTTCATTTTAGGGAACGACTTCGTCGGTGTCTAGTCGTTAAAACCTTACCGTTAT
The DNA here is from genome assembly GCF_047948215.1 of Lycorma delicatula. Classification (NCBI taxonomy): domain Eukaryota; kingdom Metazoa; phylum Arthropoda; class Insecta; order Hemiptera; family Fulgoridae; genus Lycorma; species Lycorma delicatula. Next base: position 12,115,480 of record NC_134461.1, on the reverse strand, counting down.
GACATCAGATTTATTTGCTACGAAAACGGGGAATGTAAAATGTAATTTTGTTAGTATTACAGTCGTATATTCCCACAACGGCCGGGTCTATTATGCGCCCTTATTAAGTGGAAGTACTGTTATCCTATTTTGATACCGGTTTACGATACGCTGGGTGTTCTACAGTCTATTTTTATTCGCTCTAATTTATGGCTTGTAACCACATTAGCGAAACGTTTTTCCGTCTTGTTGTAGTAATCGAGTAAAATACATCAGAGGACGACGGCTTTTTCTTTGCCGTTTGAATACTAAATATTTTAGTCCTGAAAACTTTGTAAATTTTCACCCTATTGTATTCATAATTGCATCCGTTCTCTTTCCCCTGTCTCCTCCCTCTCGTCCACCCTTCCGTTACTCTTTCATCCCCCCTTCGTCCGTTGCTGTAACCTTTTATGTCTCTTCGAAGAATCTCATTTCTATTATCGAGATCCTTTCTTCGGTCGTATCTTCCCTTCTAAGTGCGTTACGTTAGATGTTGATTTTTTTTTTCAATTTATTCATCAATATACTCCCGTTTTACTTCGAAGGGATGAAAGTACGAAACCTAGTAAAGGTTTTGTAAGTTTATATCTGTTACTGAAGAAAACTTATGAACTCATTGCAGCATCGCTTTGGGGTGATTTAATTATTAGAAAAGCGTTAGAATTGTTTTTGTCTCGTTTCGTTTCGCGATGCTAAAGACGGAAGAATGCTGCGGTAAAAATTCTTTCGATTTTTTGCACAGTCATTTAGCTTACCGTACCCCACCGGATAGGAAATGGATCCTTCTAATGCGTGTACCGACAGATACATTCACGAAGAATACTTTCAATACAGATACGCATTCATTGAATGTGCCGATAGAATACCCCCTTACCAGTAAAAATCATACTTACTCGTAATGTGTACGTTCCAATCTGTTCGACTAGTGAACAATAACCGACTTACCCTACGGCCCGATGAGATGAGGATGTTTTGTATGACGTGTAAATGAGGTGTAGTTTTTACAGACTGAGGCCGACCGTTCCTGTGACGTGCGGTTAATTGAATCCCGACTGTCATTGAACACCGATATTCACCGGACCCGTATCGTTTAAACTGGCGAAAAAGGGATTAAAGATTAAGAAAAAACCGGTTACTTTGGTGGTGAGAGAAAATATCGATTGAAAAGAGGAATTGGTGATAAGAACGAAAACGCTTCCGGCAAGAAGTTTAATTTAAAAAAAGAATAATTCGATTCAATCCTTGTTGTACAACCTCGTTCTCTGTGTCTGACTACATACACGTTTCGAAAATAAGTACTCGACATCGGTATAAATGAATCTAATGTTCATTATATAACAGTTGTTGGATAATGATAATATTACGCGTAAATTTGCATAGAACATAATTCCACATGTTGACCGCAGCAGCAGTTTTTATTTGCGCGTTCTGTGTTAATATAATAATCCCGATGAACATTTTTGCTCGAAAAAGTAGAACGGGCTCTTCAAAACTGTTATTGCCAATTTCTTTCAATAGAATGCAAAATGAAGAAGCGTATTTGATACTCCTCCTGTTGTATCCCCTTTCGCGTATTTCTATATTTTTTATAATTTGGTTTTTAATTTTCTTTTGGTTTTTCAGTTTTTTCCAAATATTTTTTTTTTTTTACTTCCTTGTACGAAGTAAAGGAAGTATTGTGATCGCGAAAAATTTCGAATTTCAGCGGAAATATCCATTTTAACCGATACATTTTGACTAGTTTCGGCCTGATATCTTTACGTACGTATAAGGCAAAAACGATTAGATGTTGAAATTTTGGATTTAGGACTGTGTAACATCTAGTTGTGCACCTCCCCTTTTGATTGCAATCGACCGAACCAAAAGTGTAACTGCAGTAATAAGCCCTCGTTGACAGCTTTTCAACGATATACCATAAGCGGTACTTATTTTCATCGGTTTCCGAGTTAAAGCCACATAAAATTTTAATTAATGCAATATTTGGATCTTAGGGGAAGGCACATCGGTTCGAAGCAGACTTCATTCATTTTCTTTTTTTAACTTTTTTGATTTAAATATATTGATTTATTAATAATTTATTAACCTCTGATTGTAAAAAACATTTTACGATGAATAATTCAATAACAAAAAAATAAATAAAAAATAAAATGAAATTCTTTACAGTTTACAACTGCTACAAAGTTTTTATTTGTTAACTGGCAGTTAAAATTAATTTAGGCTGAAATGAATTTAGACCGTGCCTACGTTTTCGGTTGTAAATGTTTTGGCGATACTACTTTTTGTTATGAAGCTATTCGATAGATCTGCGACCCATTTTTTTTTGTTTTTTTTTTTACATTTTTCTTATAAAAAATTATATTAATTATCAATTTTTCCCCGTAATTTGTGTGCAAAAAATTTCATTATTGCCGCATTTTACTGTTTGAGCAGAATCAGGATATTTTTTCTGATCGTATTCGAAAACGAAACTTTTTTTATTTTTCATTTATATAAACCGATTTTCGTTTTCACCGATAAAACATATCCTGAAATTATTTACTTTTCTTTATGAGACGTTTTGTATTACGATCGATCAAATTACCAAAGGATGTTGATTAACGATAGGAATATACGGAGTGGGGTAATTTTTATACATCTTTTTTCTCACAAAACGGTTTAGGCTATTAAATATAAATATAAACGGGACTTAAATTATCGATTCAGTACTTCCTGAGTTTATCCCGAATAAAGAAACTAAACCACCTTACGCTGCAGGCGATTGTTACGGTACAGCCGGTCGTTTCCCGCATTCTATGCACGATTAGCCTCTGCCCTCCCGTTACGTTTTCGGATATCGATGCGTGGCCTAGTAGGCAATATGCAACTTCCCGCTCTTCGGTTTTCCTCCATCGCAGATTCATCAATTTCTTGATCGTTGCCTTTCTCTTTATTTCCTATCGGGTCCCTGAGACTCATCTTTTGCAAAATCTCATTTCGGTTGATTTTTTCACAGCTTTTTTTGTGAGGATTCATTTTGTTCACACTGAATTTTGAGGTATCGCATTTTAAAAATAAAATTAACAAGCTTACCTTTTTTTATTGTATTTTGGATTAGCGAGAACTAAGTAAGTTCGCAGAATAAGTATATAAAGCGCGCCATTAGCCTGCGTGCAAAATGTACAGTAATTTATTTCATCCTAGGTTTTTTTTTTGTATTTTGAAACCGTATCAAAAAATAATACGTTTTTAAATCCTTATTTTAATTTCAACTTTTAGAAATCGATGGTGTCACATTAAATGTATTAACCTTTAATTTGGCGCTGATTTCAGTAGGCGAATTATGTAAAAAGGTACACACACACACATTTAAATATACATGTAGTTTTTTAATCTTTCAAATATTTATAGGTTTAGAAAAGAAAAAAATCTGATGTGGACACCACATGACTTCCTTGTACGCCTATTAAATTACATATACACAATTTTTTTTTTTTAATGAAAACAAAACAATGAAATGTAGTAGAAATAACAAAGATGGACCGCTGAATGTGAAAATAGGAGGAGAAAAGATTATGGAGGTAGAAGAATTTTGTTATTTGGGAAGTAAAATTACTAAAGATGGACGAAGCAGGAGCGATATAAAATGCCGAATAGCACAAGCTAAACGAGCCTTCAGTAAGAAATATAATTTGTTTACATCAAAAATTAATTTAAATGTCAGGAAAAGATTTTTGAAAGTGTATGTTTGGAGCGTCGCTTTATATGGAAGTGAAACTTGGACGATCGGAGTATCTGAGAAGAAAAGATTAGAAGCTTTTGAAATGCGGTGCTATAGGAGAATGTTAAAAATCAGACGGGGTGGATAAAGTGACAAATGAGGAGGTATTGCGGCAAATAGATGAAGAAAGAAGCGTTTGGAAAAATATAGTTAAAAGAAGAGACAGACTTATATGCCACATACTAAGGCATCCTGGAATAGTCGCTTTAATATTGGAAGGACAGGTAGAAGGGAAAAATTGTGTAGGCAGGCCACGTTTGGAGTATGTAAAACAAATTGTTGGGGATGTAGGATGTAGAGGGTATACTGAAATGAAACGACTAGCACTAGATAGGGAATCTTGGAGAGCTGCATCAAACCAGTCAAATGACCGAAGACAAAAAAAAAAAAAAAAATGAAAACAATATAAAATTTTATTTCATTAATAACTTCTGATATTTTTACTTTTTTTTTCTTTGTTATTATTGAATTATTGTTTGCTTTAGAATAAATAATAATTCAAGTTGAACAAGTTTCTCCGTTATCGGTCGAATTTCACCGTCTGGGCGGTAAATTTAAAGCTTATTAAAGGATCTTTGTCTTCCGGCTTGAACAAATAGCTACATACGTTCGGCCTTCACTCTCGACAATATCCCGTCTTCCATCCGGGTTTCCCCTCTTTAAGTTATCGGGTTCCGGTGAGTGTTTACATTTGACCGTATTTTGTCGTGTACCTGTATCTTTTATGAAAGATCGGAATAAGCGACGACGTACAGAGAAAAAACATTTGTAAAAGTAAATCGAAGACAACAGATGTCGGAATAGAATTATTCGATCGTTACGCTCCGATCCGATCGAAGCGAGAAAGAAAGTGGAATCTTTATTAACTTAATTCCGTCGATTTTTGGGCATCCAAAAATGAAACTGTTTCCAATCAAGATTTGATACAGTAGCGTTTTCAGCGTTGTCGGCTTATAGATAACCCGTGTGACTTCCTTCGCGAAAGGAGTGCATCGCTTTTTCCAAAGACTAGGGCTCCGTCGGCCTTATTTCTTTTAGACCGAAAGACGCTCGCACAGAAAGCCGTTCAGTGGACGGACCGAAGGGGAATCGCGTGTCGGGAGAAAGACGCAAATATCTTGCTGATCTTCCGAGGAATAACCCGAATAAAAACGAAGGACCGAAACGCAACCCCCGGCTCCGTCCACCTTAAAATAGAGAAACAAGTATTTAACCGTCCTTAAAAATTAAATACCTGTCCGATAATTAATTGACGTCAGCAGCAAGGGACTACGTCTAGGCTCTGCGATTAGTATACGGTTAAAATATCTCCCGATACCCTTGCGTTCCGTTCCGACGGAACGTTTGCTTTGCGTGTACGTACCTTAGGGTTAAATAAATTGTGCGTAAAATACAGTTTGAATTGAGAAGTTTCTCATCTTTTTTTGTAATCTGTTAAAATTGTTCTGTGTGTTAAAAAAATGCAATCAGAAGTTCTATAAAAAAAAAGGTTAACCGTAATCAAAAAAAGTTAATACGAGCTTATTAATCGAGCTCATTTAAGCGATTACATATACTAACAGTTAAGTAAGTATAACGTACGTACAGATTTTTGTCGTTCTGGTAATCGGGGTAGAGCTCGATCGTTAAGCTGAGGTGAATTGCTATTTTCGCTCCGTCGATGTTTTATTTATATATTTATATATTTTTAAAACAGTCTTGTAAAGATTTTTCTGGATTATCCGGTATTTTCGTGGAATGTAACCACTGATAACGTTAAACGTTTCTTTTATGTGGTTACTGATTTATTTATTTATTTTTTTTTTTTATGTATCCGGAATAATCTTTTTTCTAAAGAATGAATAAAATTAAATAAACCTGAATTTTATTCCTCCTTTTTGACGCGCTCCAATAATATATACTCAAATATTTTTCAATAAACCCCTTCGAATTATTTTATTCTGTACTTATTTTACTTAATTTGATATCTTCAAATATTAATATCTTTATAAATAATATAATAATTACTTGTATGTGTTCAGTCGTTATCGTGAAGCGCTCCTCCCACCGAGATAACCGATCTTACTTGAAGGTTCCCGGAATAGAACTTTTAATCAAATTATAACAAAAATATTTCGTACGAGAAAAGGTTTTCAGAAGGAAGATATGGGATCTCTGCTGCCGCTTAGAAGTGAAAAGAAAACTTTTCGAAGGAGTTATTTAAAGTTTTATTTTCTTAATTCTAAATTTTAAAATGCATCCGGAGAAAGTAAATTACCAGTAAAAACACTAAGTTAAAAAAACCCTGACCGGGGACGGAATTAATTTTTTTCATTTATAAATCGGTCTACACACTGTAGACCGATATCTTAAATGACTGCTCGACAGTAAAACACTAAAAAAATAAAATTAAAAAAAATGCTTCTACGTCAAAACGATGTACGGATTATATTGTAGGGCGTTTTTGAAACTAGCTGTGAAAAATAGGTATTATATGGCAAACGTTTTGGTTCGTAGCCCTCTGTTTTTAACATAAAACCTTTTTTTTTCAACGCTATTTTAAATGATGTATCGGCAGTATCCTTTCCTTTTAAAATGTTTACGTCGTCGCTCTGGATCCTTGGTCTAGGATGTGGTGGTCTCATACCGAAATAATATCCTTTTTTGACGTAGGAACATTTTTAAACTTCATTTTTCTCTGCTTATTAGTCGTAGAGTTATTTAAGGATCGCCAAATTTTATGAACACCTTGTATGTATATATGTATATATCCTTTAAGTATTGTAGGCGTTCTCAAGACAAGAATAATCCCGTGCTGATCCTAGCGGGGAGCGAAGTCGTTTCTCTTGAGCTAAATATACTATTATAGATTAACATGTCGAGCCTGAAGAAATGCAAATTACATTCCGGTCTACAGATGATACCTTCGCTTCGTTCACCTTTTGAGGACCGGCTGTGTACTTAACATCGTTACTCTTAGAAAAATTTAACTGTGACTAGTGCTTTTTAAATATAAAAAATACGTTTAAAACTTCGAAGACAAATTGAACCGTTTAAAGAAGACAAACGTTCTACCGGAATAATAGATTATTAAATCTAATCCCCGTTGACGTTTTTCAATTTCGAATAACTAAATCGATATAAAGCATGTCGAATAGCGGGTCGAGGGATAATTTTATTTTAAAATAAATAATCTTATGTAGAAGTTGTTTTCAATTTTGTAAATTGAAAAGCTGTTTGTAAATATATTTTTCGATTAAGTCGATTCGGAATTAAAAATTTGCTACGAATATTTCTGTAGGAATTTAGCGATTAAATTTGAAATCGGATGAAGTATATTTATAATTATTTAAATAAATATATTATTCGGACCGATAACCTGCGTCGCTAGCCAAACAGTATATATAGCTTCCGTTAACGGTGTCTTATGGAATAAGAGAAGAAAAGGAGGCAAAATATTGTACCGTCCAGCCCGATACCTCGTGCCGAGATTTAACGCGATTCGAGATTGCCTCATCATCGTGCAAAGACTACTTAAATATTCATGCGTCCTCGGGCCGGCCTCTAGTTCTGACATTCCCTAACGATGTATATACTTGTATATTAATTTAGACTGTTGTTCTTTCTGAATTTGACGTATAGTTTTGCATCCCTGTCGGTCAGATCAGAAACAATACCGGCGAGTAGATCCGTAATATGTAAAAATATTTTTTTTATTGAAATTTTAAAAGAAATTTTTATTATATCGCTTAAACATTAATTTTTTTCGTTTTATTTATTTATAGTTTTTTCTCCTTAATCCCTATAAAAATGTATCGATCGAAGCCAACGGTTCAGCAACTTCTTTATAAGTAAAATCGATGTTTTCAGTTACCGGTTTTTAAAAGTAATTAATTATTTTACGTTCAGAAAACACGTTTTCATTTTCATCCGAATTCTATAAAGGAGAAAGATCTCGGTTCGACCCTTCTTATATTTATCTTCGAGCCTTATTCTTCACCTTACGGATCGGTTTCGATGATCCTTTTTACTTCCTTGTACGAAGTAAAGGAAAAATTTGGTTTTCCGATTTCAACGGAAATATCCATTTTGACCATCCCTGAATCCATTTGGACTAGTTTCGTCTGTACGTACGTATGTATCTAGCAAAACTCAAAAACGATTAGCCATAGGATGTTCAAATTTTGGATTCAGGACTGTTACAACATCTAGTTGTGCACTTCCCCTTTTCATTGCAATCGATTGGACCAAAAGTATCCAAAAAATGGCCAAAATCTCAAAAAATTTGAATTTTGGACTTTTTCTTAACTGCAGTAATTAAGCCCTCATGGAAAGTTTTTCAACACTATATCATAAGTGGTATTTATTTTAATCGGTTCCAGAGTTATAGCCAAATAAAACTTTAATTAATGAAATATTTACATCTTACAAGGGGAAGGCAATCGTTTCGAATTCGACTTCATCGCCTTTTATTTTTAACTTTTTATTTTTTAATTTAAATATATTAATTTATTAGTAATTATTAACCTGTGATCGTAAAAAGTTTCTCAATAAATTATAATTCAATAATAACAATAGAAAAAAATATGGAAAAACATCAGAAGTTATTAGTGAAATAAAATTTTAGTTACTTTTAAAAATGTGTTATGTAATTAATTTAATAGGCGTACAAGGAAGTCATGTGTTGTCTACATCAGAAGTTTTTATTTTGTACCATATAAGAAATTCTTCTGGTTGCTGTTGGATTTTTTCGTATGTAACTTAATGGGAAATTTTCTTTTAATGGAAAGTTACGTTGTTTTCTTTTTTTTATCGTCGCTGTTTGTTATTGTTTTTTTTTATTTTTAGTAGTAATAAATATAACCTTGTCAAAGTATTTTTACGCTAAAGTTCAAAAATTATTTGAAAGACTAATAGTAAAACATTTTTCAAGAAACTAATTATTAAATCTCGTAAATTAATGCATTTTCAGTTCTTTTAAAGTCTACCACCGCCACGGAGGCCGGCCTTCGTGGCACGAGTGGTAGCGTCTCGGCCTTTCATCTGGAGGTCCCAGGTTCGAATCCCGGTCAAGTACGGAATTTTTGATACGCTACGAAATTCCATCCGTTTCCGTATCCCGCGCACAAGCTTCAAGCGTATGCGATTATATCAAGCAAAAAAAAAAGTTGGACTTTTTTCATTTTTCTATTTTCGATTTGAATTCTAAAGTTGAAATTCAAAGAAGATTTTTGTAAAAGCGTTATTTTCTGTTTACCGCTACGGGAATCTTGTTTCGCAGTTGTATGAAGCAGGAATGAATCGCTGCTCTAGCTCTAAAGGGCAAGTATAGGAATCGGCCAAAGTTTTGGGTATCGAGGTTTTTTTGATTGTCGTTTCAAGATCCACTCGGTCCAAAACACAAAAAAAAAATAACTTTTTTTGTGTTACAAAACACAATTGTTAAAATAATTTCTATGCATTTATATGAGACATTGATCGCATTAAATTTTGGACAAAATTTAAAATTGTGAAGCTTAGTAGCTTGCCGTGACTTTTTTTTTATAGCGGTCGTAGAAAATCGAGCTTTAATACGACGAAACTACATATTAAGTTATTTAAAATTTCATCGTCGTAATTCGATCGGATTTTGGACAAGTGGAATATTCAACATTACTTCTAAGTATTATTTACGTTACTAAAATCCCAAAATCCCGTTGACCAAATTTAAATTTGGCTACAGATTATATATGTTTGGCCTAAACTGCAATCTCATCGGTCTAGGGACTATTACGATACGCAATTATTTTTTTAGTAAACCAATTTTTTTAGCTTTGTTGTATAAAATAACACCTAATTGGACCGCATTTTTTATATAACTGATTTTTGGTTAAATTAATCGGTTAAACTGGTTTTTATATATTCCGGTAAATAGAATTTTAAGCCCAAAAAAACAAGGGGATTCGAATGAGAATCTTAGTTAAAATTTCAATTCTTTTAAATTTCAATTTTCTACATTGAAACTCTCATCGTATCTGATATTAATGTTGACGACATAGGAACTTTTAAAACAAGTCTTCCCTTGCGATCCGACTTAGGAATTAAACAATTTTTGGAATATTTTATAATTTTTGAATTATCTGTTTTTCAAGTTGCAGCTGTTATTAAAAATGTTACACGAGGTAGTTCTGTAGCTGTTGAGTAAGACGACCCGATTTTTTTTCGAAAATGTCTTTATTTTTACGGTAAAAATATCGTTCGATTAAGGGGTTAACTCAAATTTGTAAACTTAAATTTCAATCTTTTTTGCAATTTTTTTTTTAATTTTTTCAAAATTATTAAATTCAGTTACTAAATATTATTTGATTTTTGCATTCGTAGGTGATAATGTTTACAATTTTTATTTTTAATCAGATAATTTTATTTACTTTAATTTTATTGTACCGTTTCCATTTTAAAACTCTATTGGACAGCTCCGAGAAAGTTTTGCAATCTTTGCTGGTTTTTTTTTATTATAATAAGATACTCTTTGTTTGCAAACAGGAGTTTCAGCATTTCACTTCATTTTACAGTTTATTTTTATAGATATTCTTTACAAATTATATCTGCACGGGTTAAAAAAAATGTATAATTTAATACAATTTATTTTAAATATTTAAGTATGATTTTTTTCATACTTGTCCGGGAAAACGTAGTATTTTTTCATCCATTTATGTACTCTTACGAGTTCGTTTGTGTGACTTGCACGCATGTATCAAACGTAAATTTTTTCTTCGGAGATTCTTTTTCATTTCAGTGAAATTCAAACATTGTATACTTGTTTTCATTATCGAATGTACATTTTAAAATTAAAACGTATAATAGAACGTGACAAACCTTCGTAAATTTATCCTGTCATTTATAGTCCGTTTCATTTTGTTCGCTAGTTTTTCGTTATTGCACGAGTGGGTTTGATCATCTGCTCCCTGTACTTCAATTAATAATTAGTTTTTTGTTGTGTATAGTAGCCGAATGAAATGAAATTAAATAGGGTTAAAGAGATTAATCCTCTATGTGCAATATATATAATTTTTTTTAGACGGAATTACGGGTACGCATATACAGTACGGTTAATACATACTCGTGTAACTGCACCTCTTTCTATTTTATTCGGTTTAATAGCAAAGCGACTAAGAAATAGCGGGCTTGATTTTAATGTATTCTATTGTTTTATTTTTTTTGTGACATCTTCGCTCTTCTTTTCCTAAAATATGTAACCTTCTAAATAAGCTAACCGACTTCGCGCCTAGTCCAATTTTTATATCAACGCTTCTGACTGTAAATACCTTAACCGTGGATTAAGTAACGAGTCGGTACTACGTTCAACCAATACCGTTCAAAATGTGTTATACGTAACAACGAAATTCAGACCTACATTCCGTCACCCACTACAAACATCATTCATGAAGACCGCTCGAGGGCGGTCTTCAAGACAGTGCCACACCTCACTGCCGCACGGAGTACCATGCCCTCGGTTAAAAATATAGCAAACACTAATAACGGTGAAACACAACACACAGTATAGACGCCGAATAAGATTTTAAACTGTCTAGTAGGCAACAACAGATCTCTGTACGATGTCATCGGACAAACATGTTTGTACGCGTATACTTCTCACGATATATATTTATTTATTTTTTCTTTGTTAACCGTATACGCGTATCGTTTAAAATTAAAAATACAGAACTATTCTTAATTGTAACCCGGCAGTTGGTCAAAATAAGTTTATTATAAAAGATTTACGATTTACGTAAAACCTTTATGCGGAACGCAATTTTATTAGCGTATTTGAAATCGGCAACCAAATAATAACGAGAAAAGTCGTGTAACATGTTAAATACAAATTTTGTGTCGACTAGTGTTACCGAACCGTTAAAAAAGTTTTACCGTCACTTTATTTAAAGTACTATTACAAAATTTCATTTTACCGAAACAATCTTACTGTACCTATGAATGTTTTAAGTAATACTAATTAAAAATTGTTTCTAAAGAATCTTGAATCGTTTGCTTCTCATATAATTTGTATTAACGTATTTTGTATCGGGATTATTTTTTCAGTTATTTTACTTTATATTATCTTGATGTATTTACCTTAACGTAAAATTTAACCGTAACCCTTTTTTTTATTTTATAAGTAACGGTATATTTTTTATGCTTCTCCGATTAAGGTTTTACCGTAGATGTTTTTCAAGATCTATCGGAGCAGAGTGCGGGACAGTTTTTTTTTAACCGCGTAGTAGATTTCTATCCGTTCCTGAAGCGATCTACTTGATGTATTATAATGTACCGATGAAAGTAAAAGATTAATTTATTATCGCGCGTTCCGTTCGTCGTTAACGCTTGCTACGAAATTAAAGAATTTCGTCGCTCTCGCCGACCGATGAAAGCCTCGTTACAGTAAAATTTTCTGTTAAATCCTCGGCGATCTCGAGAACAGTTTAAACTGTGAAATATACAAAATAAAAATCAGTTCGGAATCGGTTATTTAACGTAATAGAATATGTTTCTTCAACGACGGAAAATTTACGCTTTTCATTTAAACGTACTGCTTATCTAATAACAGAGTTACTTGGATAAATTTACACCTAACATCGTTTTAAAAATTCATCGAAATGATCGACATAACAATCATTCGGATCGGACATTCTGTTTATTTAAAAAAAAAAACTATTACCGTGTTTCCTAAAATAAATAAAAACCTTTTAACGGATTTTGTGATTAATGTACAGACGTGTTTAAAATTAATTTGAACGGTATTATTTGAAATTCTTACAAAAGAAAATCGGTTTTCAAGATATCAGCCTTTTAAAATGTCACGGAATAATTTATAAAGATATATTCTTCATCCCGTTTGTAACTTCAAGTACAGACGTCTGAATTTGTTGAAACCTTGGAAATTTTATAAATATTATTCTGTTCTCGTGAAGCCGCCTATTCGGCCCGTTATCGATTTCTGGAATCCTCCATCGTAAATCGTACGGTTTTCTTTTCTATTTTATTTCGTAAAAATTTTTTAAAATCTATAGGCGATTCGATCGTTTATGATGATTGCCGGATTTTTAACCTCGATGATTTATACGTTCGGTTGTAAGTACCGAAAAAACTTTAACATATTTTTATTATTTTAAAAATTAGAAAAATTAAGCGTGAAAATTGAAGGGGGGAAAAGAGAGCGGGACACTGTTCGCTGGATGTTTGTGAAATGTTATAAGTTGGATTGTGGCAAAGACCGATTCATCTTCCGTATACTGTAGAAGTAATACCGAAACTGTTAGATGTCACCATTCCCTGTATTTCTTGCTGTAACAGCATAGCTGTTAATGCCTGGGCGAGCAGAGTGAGTGCTGCTGTATCCGCTGTGGCGGAGGACATTCACAGCAGTTTATCCTAGCCTACTGAACGGCATTTGTATGCGTGTCCTGTGCGTGCGTTCCCCTTAGCCTAGCCGTGTTATACTTGTTATATTATTATATATCGATATACCGTATATGTATATATATATTATCGACGTTTTGGTAAAATTTAGTACTTTTTAACCAGATCCAAAGTGTCGGACGAAAATCGCAAATATTTTGAAAACGGTCGATCCTAGCGCTCTAAAAATAATTTTTTTCTAATTTTTCAGATTGTCGGATGATAATATTTTCAAGTGCCCCTGGGGCGCCGTTCGGAAAAGGGGAGAGGATGCGATGGTGTGCCACCGTAATATCTCTGCAACCGCTCTTCCGATTTTCACGATTCAAATTGCGTATGTACCAGCAGGTCGAGCGCTAACTGTTTAACGCATCGGGTACACTCTTGATCGACCGGATCTTGGTTATCCGGAAATTAAATCGTTTAGCCCTATGTTTTGATCGCACTCACCCACCGTAAAACGTATTGATCCGATCTTTCGTTAAATACGCTCAAACCTTTGCGTTAGCGCAGCTGTAAAATATAAACTTATGAAGATTAAAAAGTAGAAAATAAAAACTACGTAAAAAAGACTTTTTAAAACCACCGTTATATGAAACGCACTACGATGTAGAAAATAAAAGATGTGTAAAAAATGTTTAAAACACCGCTCTTAAATTAAACGCACTAAAAGGTAAAGAATACTTTTAGGACGGTGTCTCAGAATGTATTTGTCAACAAGCTTTGACGGTGATATATAAGATTATGTGAAAGTCATAGCTTCAAATTAAAAATTTGACGTTTTTGTCAATTTTTTCTTATGCGTGTTTGCACACCACCTTTAGACCATTCATTACGCATATACCTTTTAATTCGGTCTCAAGGATTATAATACCGGCTTAATTTTACTGAAGGCGCAAAAATCAGGGCAAAATCTTTCGCCGGTCGACACTAACCAACAAAGCGTTTTCGAACCTATGTCGATAAGAAAACTTTCTTCTTTATTTTCAGAGGTAGAACGTCACCTGAAAGTTTTATACGTTCTTAATGAATCGCCTGTATAGCTGAGTGATTGTACACTAACCGTTGCAGCAGATCGATTCTTATATTTATGCGTTTATGGATGTACACGTTTGCACAAAGATTCTTTATTCTGTTTTCAGTACGGTGTAAATATCTCACGACCTGTCTTTCTAAACGACCTAAAGTATTAATTCGATCCGTAAAATTAGTTTCCGTAGTTTTATTTTCTTTATAAATTTAGGAATCGTATTTATTATACAAGTTTTAATCGTTCAGATATACCGGTATAATTAAATGCGCTTGCCTAGCAACGAGCCTTTTGTACCGCCTGGGGGCCGCTTTTATCGGAAGCTTTGATTGTAATTACAACGGTTGTCTGCACCTTCGTACGGGGTCGTGCCTGCTCATAAAATAATAGCGTGTGATAGGTCGGCAAATGAAGTTTCAACGCCTAGGGTATTTTACGTCGCGTATGACTTTATTAGATCTGCTGGCTTTGGGTAAATTTGTATTGAAAAATCACTTAAAATTTAAATTCGATTAATTATATTTGATTTTTTTAATTTATCAGGTTATCGATCAAAGTTAATTTAATTAATTAAAAGTTTTCATAAATAAGGTTAAAATTTATCCTCGAATCACATATGTTGAGAATTTGGTTGAATTATTTTTAAGGATATCTTAAGGAAACGGGAAATTTTGATAATTTTTTAGCGTCGAATAAAAACCCCAATCTACGTAGTCTCGTAACTTAGTTATCATGTATCGCTTTAAGCCAGGCATGGCCAACATACGGCCCGCGGGTCGGATCCAGCCCGCGTAATGAATTTATGCGGCCCGCGAAAATGTTTTCAATATTAGCTTTTTTTTTTTTTATAAGCAATTGAATGGAAAATACGGAAATTTAAATAACATAACTCGTCACATGAATTTTTTTTTTTGTTTGTTAATTTGTTGTACTAAATTACTTACGTTTATTCGTAAACATCGTTTTTGTATTTAACATTTTTTTTATTTTAATATTTCGTTCGGCCCCATGAGAAAGGTTTTTTCCCGATTCGGCCCGGAGGCAAAATCTGTTGGCCACGCCTGCTTAAAGCAGTATGCAAAGTGCTTTTGCCGTCAAGGCATTTTATAAAAACCGTGACGGTGTATTGGCACCGACAGATGGATGGAGAGTAATTTTTTGATCTCTTCTGCGCCCGTGACCTTCTACGGTTTCGGTTAGACGCCCTCCTGATTTGTGCGAAGGATATAAGGACCTTTTAAAATTGTAGCGTGACAGTGTAATGGCCGCCCATTACAAAACCGTGAGAATGTAATGGCCGCCCGTAAAAAATATTTTCGTCGCTTAACTTAGAACCTCATGATGGTGTTCTGTCGATGCACGGGTACTTAATTTTGAGGAAATCGATTCGGCTATGAAAAAATAAACCTTCGGGCGGTGTGCGAACCGTTTGTACGCCAAACGATAATTAGACTGTTTGAACTTCAGTCGTGAAAAGTCCATATCTTTCGATCGCCGTGACAATCTGATCGTTCGTGTTTTCAAAAATCCAAAAAATTACCTACATTAACTTCCGTAAACGTTGCAACCCGAACGTTCAGTAATTCACGTCTGACGATTCCTTAACGCGAAGATAGTTCTTTGAACCTACGCTTGCCAACATAAACGAGGAAGATCGGTTCACTCGCATCCTAGGGATATCAGACAGGGCCCGTTTTCACCTACATCGATTTCTCGATAAACAAAATTGACATTGGATCCGACAAAATCTTGCTCTGCCGCGTCAGCTGCAGTTGAACAGTAAGATACCGTTCGGTGTTCTTTGTCATCGTGCGGTTTAATAGTTCCGTGTTTTGGAAATGAGCCTCGCGACTACCGTGTTGTCGGTTCGGTATTTATCCTAATAGGAAATCTTTCCGGGCAAAAATTAGACAATTCTATAAACGAATTAAAACTCTTGGTTTCATCAAGAAGGATGAACGTTACACACAGCAAAATATCGACGGGGATTACTGAACGGATTGTGACCGTTTAAATTGGAAAACCGTAACGTTTCACCGTCTTCAAGGTTCCCTTGACCTGTCGGCGTGGGATTTCATCTTTTGTGGTCGCATTAAAAGCAAAGTGTTCTTCGCTTTGTTCTTTTTTATGTTTTTGTGTAAATTATAATATATTTAAACAGTACTTGCGCAGTGAAAGAACTGAAAGGTAAGATTCTTGAGGAAATCGCCAAAATTTCTAGTGAAAATTTGCATCGAACCGTTCAAAAAGTCGGTTAGAAACGGTAGGAATGTTTGCACAGAAATGGAGCTCGCCTATAACTTTTCTTCAAGAAATAAATTTGGGGCTACTAGTTTTAAAGGGCGTATTTTTTCACTGTTAAATTCTACGAATCAATTTACTATAAAATATTATCTTTTTAAAAATATTTACGTTCCAAAATTTCCTTTTCTCCAGAAACCTACTCAGTTTTGGCCAAATGCGATCTTGTTGCCGGGTGGCTCTTTGTTTGGAGTAAAATAAAATTTTTCAGTGTTTGTGTATATATATATATATATATATATATATATATATATATATATCTGTCGTGTGTCAAAAAATAAGTTATTTGATTCGCCCGTTCTGGTACAACGCTTCTATCTCCTGAGGTCTTAAACCGTTTAGGTCGTTTGTCTTGCGCTCTTGGTTCCTTCCCGACTGGATCCTTCAGAAAAGATAGAGATCGGATTGTTTTTTGTAACCTTTTCTTTACAAGGAAATAATAATCCTAAAGAGTAGCGGTTGTCACTCTACTACGGTTAGTCGCATTCTCTATATAATATTCTACATTTTGCGCAGCTTTACGTTGAAGATTCAGGCTTTTATTATATTATGTTTGTATTTTGGGTGACGGTGGCGCTGAAATTAAAAGGCTTTTTAATTTCTTCTTTATTCTAGTCTGATTATAATTTTTTTTTATTCGATTGTTTTTTTCGTGAATTTTTAGAAGTTTCAGTAAACGATTAAATTTTCATTAAAACTGCTGGAAACCTCCAGTAATTTATCGAGAGAAAGAATACAGTCGTTTCTGAGTGTTCCGCAGCTGAATAGCTGCACGGACGAGTTCAAGATCATCTACGCTTTGTCCTATATTTATATGAAGCGATTGTATTTTTTTTCTAATAAATAATCGCCGATCGCTGGAATTCTGAATCGAAAATATTGACGCGAACATTATCGGGGGAGATAATCCGCAGACGGTTCTAATCAGGCGAAGACCACGAAACCGACTCTGAAACGGAAACGATAAAAAATAAACCGAGATATTTTGTCCCCGTCCCTTTATGGAGGTTTGAATAAGACCAAATACTATCAGGAAGTACTTTAGCTATTAGATGTTAGTGCAAGCCAATAATGCCCCGTACCGGGTGAAGTGTATAGTTGAGACTATTCCCCTGGCGGTTGTCGTCGGTGGCTCCCAACCACCTCTGGGACCTACGCCGGAACATCCTAGCGACGCATTGGAACGAGGCTGCTCCACGCAAAATCACTACCCCCACGAGTCCAACACCGATGGCGGGGCACGCCTCACGGCGTGGGGTCCCCGAGGTATCCGTTTAAAATGGCCGGGTCGACCGTGCTAAGCGGCCTGCCAAGAGCCTAGACGGGCGCGCTTCAAAAGGGGCGGGACGGTATTAACGCCCCGTTTGTAGAAATCGTAACGTCAAATTTGATTATTCGAATCCGTTTATCCGATCTGGAGGTACTGAAAAATAATTAGGCCGACGTAGACCCGTACGTAGATTCATTTTCGATCGTAAAATTGTTTTTTGCTTATAGGGCCAAGAAACGGTCACGATTTTCTAAATCCCAAATATCCAAAATTTTATCCGATCAGCAAACTTTCACTTATATTCTAAACTGTACGACTAAAAAAGTAAACGTAACTTCTTAAAAAAAAAATTATAAAACATAATTTTAAAAAATGTGCCCTAAAAACGAAAAAATAACGACTCTTCAATATTTCTTAAATTTCTGCTCTTTTAAATCTGCATCAAAATGCTGGCTAGTAAATCGTTATTAATTTTTATTTTATTTTGCGTCCACTTCCACAAGTGAAAGTTTAAAATAGTTTTTAAAATCTGACCTTTCTTACCTGCCCAGCAGCCACTGACAGCACGGAAGAACGAAGAAACCTGCACTTTCCCCCGTTCAGCCCTTCGGGGCCTCGGGAATTTTAAGGTTAACGGTATGTAACTTCGGTTACTACCAATTCTCGGAAAGTGGAGGCCAAAGAAGAATAAAGAAGTCATCGGAAGAAGAAGAGGGAGAAGAGGAAGATGAAGAAGAAGGAAGACCCTCTACTCGCCGCAACATCACGGACTGTAGTCCGGAACAGAGCCCAGCAGAGATACGTCCTGGAAGGCAGCCATAACAGAAGTGGATGAAGAACTTCTAAACAACCTTTCCTTCTTAAAAACTTACAAGTTAGATAAAATAACCCAGCAATTGCGACTCCTCCGGAGTAGGGGTTGCATTGCTCCCTCCTTATAGTTAGTGCCCCGTTGTGGCGTATTCCTGCTAGCCTATTAAGCGTTAGCACCGAAAGGACTTCAGTGGACGGTCTGAAGGGGAATTACGTCGGGAGGACAGGCTCTATAAGCCTAGCCTTCCGCAGTCGGCCCGTAAAATGGGTTCGATAACGCCGGTTCAACAACGGATTGGAATGCAACTAAATCCGTCTTAAATTCACTAAATAACAATACACAAAACTTAAAAAAATTAGACCCGCCATTTAAAATAACCCTTTTAAAAAAAACCAAGCCCGATTAGAATCATCCAGCAGCAAGGGACTCTGTCCAGGTTCTGCCATAAGTAGGGAGAAATAAACTCCCGTCAACTTTGCATTCCATTCCATGACCTTTCTTAACGGATTCAACGTTAGTGAAAATAAAATAAAATTATTTTAAATATATTTTTGTATATTTCACATCCAGACTTAGTCAAGTTAAGTTAAACAGTACATAATATACATACGTAATTTTTTTTTTGAGTTTTTAAGAAGAAAAATTATAATAAAATGAAATTATATCGGTTAATAGAAAAGTTATTGGTATATAAAATAAGATCGTCCTCAATTTTTTTATCCGTTACTTTTGAAGCTAATTGTCCGTACTACAGTTCTATAAATTCAGTTGCATTACAATCTATTATAATAAATAGTATTTATCTTTTAAAATCGGACCTCAAAATTAAAGAAGTAATAAATGTAATCGATTACGATTATAAATTTTAAGGTAAAATTAAGTGAAACTATTTGGGAGGATGACTAATTTCTTAGGTTAAAATATAAGTATTCATACGAGAAAAAAAAATTTTTACTCCTCTATAATATTCTATTAGAAAATTATTGAATCTATTGTATTACGCATACATTTCCTATATTGAAAAATGTTTTTATTATATTAAATCTTAAATTCAATAGAGGATTGCATCGTATAAAAATGACGTTTAACAACGAATGAGTTGGTTTTTAGTAATTTACATGTGTGTATATATATATATAAGTGTGCGCGTGCCCGCACCCATACCTGGTAGTAGCACCGGATTAATTTTATAGGATATAAAGAATGATGGAGCTTTTTATGTTAGTTAATTTTTATATTGTTTTCAAAAGCGTTTATTTTTTAACAACTGTGTGAAACTTTTCTTAATTTTGAAATAACGAAGTAGTATACCTTGTACGAGTGTGTGTATATATATATATAATATATATATATATATATATAATGTGTGTGTGTGCGCGCGCGCGCCAATTTATAAATTTTTCATAGTTCATAACCTGTACAGAGTATTAATACTGTTGCTTTATAAATATATATGTTGTGTGTGTATATGTGTATTTGTGTGCCGTACTTGATGGAAACTGCTATTTATTGATCGGTCGTGTCACCGCCGTTATAGTCCACCCACCTCTGTTTCAACACTCATTGTATATCTTGTCAGTTCTTCTCCGCAGCGTAATAGACAATAGAGTTTGAATTGCGGTTATTTTGTTGTTTTGCCGATCGCTACTAGTTTCTTTTCTTTTCTTTTCGCTTTCTGTTAGTAAAAGAAATCTATATTAGTTTTTCGGTACTATTTCTTGTTTTAATCAATCGCATCATTTATATTTCTCTTTTTTTTACTTTCTTCGAAATAGTTTTAATTTTTATTCGCTTTTCCGTGTTTTTCTTTTTCTTATATTTTATAATAATAATTGTTTTTTTACCGATGACTTTAACGCTTAATCGCTCGCTTCACGATAAAGATAAGAGCTCAAGGGTGATCTTATTTTACTCGATAACGGAATCTATATGTTAGTTCTTCGGCACCGATCGAATCGTAGTACGTGGATGGATTTTAGATGGATTTCTCCACATCCCTGTACGATAAAATTCGGTAAATGTTTTTCAACCGTTACGTGAGACGTGTATTTAACGACCGGTGTCTATTTCCTAAAATCGGTGACCGTCTGATCGATTTACTGAGCGGAACGACCGGTCGACCCGGAAAAACCGCTTCCTTATATTCTCAACCTTGAAATTTTCACCGATCGGACGAATTGGTTTTTCATTTCCCACGATATTTCCACGAAGTGTAGGACGTGGAAGCCGGGTTTTTCTCTGGATATCTAACCGCAAATTTGTAAAATACTTCGGCTTTTTCCTTTCAACAATCTTATTACCGATGTCGTACTATCCAGCCTTTTTGGTTACATCATCACCGTCATCGTACCGTACAGCGGCGCAGAGAAGATATAATTTTTAACTTGTCTCTTTCTTAAATGTAAACTTAAGTTGTGGCATTCCTCATTCGGAATAAAGTCGATCAGACGTTTGTTATTTATTCTTTATTTCTCGTGAGCGGTTCCGATCGTGATACAAGTAATATCCGTACCGTACAAAATCCGCTTTATAAACCTTCTAAGCGTCGGCCATTAGTACCGTAACATCCGTTTATCGTAAATCGTCGATAACAGACTTGTTCGCAGTTATTCCATCCGAAACGTCATCCGGTGCCTGTTTAAAAAAGATTTTCTCCGAATAAATGTCGAAGAGTACGGACGTTAAGTATAACCTTGTCGAACGCTTCTTTTTATATTTACATTGTCTTTTAATCTAATTTTTTCTTTACGGTTCCATCGTTTATTTCTGATCTTAGTACCTTCGCTATCTTTTCGTGCCTTATCCTGTTAAAAGCCTTCTCGAAACGTACGAAACGATACGCGTTTGTTAAAATCGCTACGTCTTTGCATCAAAGCCTGAATACTGAAGCTCTGGTCTCGGGTAATTTCTAAATCCAAACGGTTTTCAAAATATTATTTCATATAACGCACGCTAAACTACCTTTAAAACGTGACTTCAGACCGATCGTAAGATATTCCTCGCGGTCCTTAGCGCCGTTCTCTTTTGGGAAAGTAATTAACCTTGAACGCAGCCGGTAAAATGGAATATAGTGCGACTTATTTGTTCGAATCGAAAAATTCTGTCGAATGTATTCTCTTTATATCTGATAATTATGGACATTCAGTCGGCTTGTTTCTGTTTTTGGCAACGTATAAAAATTGTACGGAATCGGCTGCGTTTTAGAGCATTGATTCTCATACTTTTTCGCCCACCGCCCACATTGAGAATCAAATATTTTCTAGCGCCTCCCAAAATTTTTAAACTACCAATTGCAAATGCTGTTTTTAAGATGCGAGCTTAAAAACAGTAATTGCAATTATTGTTTTTAAACGTGGCAAATCCTATTTCTGAATTGAACTTACATTTTAAATGAGAGCAATTAAAACACATATTTAATCGTATCTGGAAGTATTTTTATTAAAATTGTATCTATACAGTTTTATAGAGACAGTGATAGTGATAGAATATTCGATATTAGAATAGAATAATTAAAACAGAAGTTTCAGTTGAAAAATTACACTTACATTATTGTGAAGGACGAATCTGATGTGCTTTAACGAGTTTGTTAATATTATTAAAGCTAGATCAGAACCCTTTAATTTCCATATTTATTTGTATCAATACGTGGCTTAGATCGGAAGATACGCACCATTAAAGAGAAAAGTGGCTTTTTCTCTTTAAAGTGGAACATTTCGGATCAGAAAAATCGTAGACAGACGTACAAAACAATAATAAATAAAGCTGAAGTCTTAAGCTTTTAAACGGTTTTAATGCAGTTTAATGAAAAAATTTCGTTTCCCCGTGCTCTCGTTCACACGAAGAGAGTGTTCAGGCTTTAATTTTTTTTTCTTTATTCGTCTCTCCAAACCTCTTCGTTGCAAAGTTAAATTAGTTTGAATACAACCATTTTTTTATCATAAAAATATAAGTATCCCTTTCATTTTTTTTAACCGGTGTAGTAGGTATTTAATTTTAATTTGAAATATCAGGAAAACATAATTTTTGTCTTTTTTTTAATTAGCCATCGCCTTCCTAGATCGTCTGAACGCTCCCAATTTTCTGCGGGTCTTCTACCGCCCCCCTGAAGGCCTCCAGCGCCCACAAGGGGGCGTTATCGCTCACTTTGAGAACGAATGATTTAGACGATAAAGGTAATGATGAGGCGACCGTAATCGGTAAATTCTCTTTATCTCTTAAATCTGTTCCGCTTTTAGTTGAATTTAATGTATTTTAGACATCGTTTGAATAAAACCATGTATTGTCGATATAAATATCCACGGTAGAAATCGAGTACGTTGTTCACCTGCTGATTGAAATCGCATAACAGAAATCTGCTATTTTAAACGAATATATCGCTTTGTTTAGGCTTTTTCTACATTTATTAATTTTTTTAGTTTTTTTTTTTTTTTTTGTAACTATAATCTATTTTTGCTATAAAAGTAGTTTTATTTTTACTTACAAAATATTAATAATGTACAGATTTGTACCGTAAATTTTATTTAACGCTATTTAAACTCGTCCATCCTCCCCGCAAACGATATAAAATAAAACTTTATTTAATCCTTTTCCCTTCTTTCTTAACACATTAATAGACGACCCCGTATTTACATGTCTCGAAAGATTTCAAAGCTTTTTCTGGAGCGAACATTTGTACCGTAAGGATGTTTTACAAATTAATAACAGATTATCGGCCCTTGTCCCCTTCAAAGTATTCCTCTCCTCTATTCATACACTTTTTCCACGGTGTTTTCACTTCGAATTAGTTCTGCATAGCTTCATTTGAAATGGCCTTTAAGGTCCTCCCTTTAATGTCATCAACAGTCTCAAAACGGCGTTCTTTCATCGCCGATTTTGATTTCGGAAATAATTAAAAATCGCAAGGAGCCAGTTCCGGCGAATAGGGAGGCTGAAAGAGGACAGTCGTTTGATTTTTGGCACAAAAATGACCAATCGACAAAGCCGAGTTTGCGGACGCATCGTCGTGCTGAAGGAACCGTGAGTTGTCTCGCTACAACTACGGTTTCTTTTTTCGGACTTTTCACGAAACTCTTTGTAAAACGCCTCGATAGTACGCACGGTTCACTGTTTCTCACTTGAGGCAAGAATTCAGAACGCACAATCTCATTAAAATCGAAAAAACCAGAAAGCATCACTTTGACTTCGGATCGAGACTGACGTGTTTAGTTGGGGCGTGGAGATCCTTTGTGACGATTGAACTTTTGCCTCTATGTCGTAGCCGTAATCGCACATTACAAAAATCGTTACTACCGCTTAAACACGTCGCTTTTAAATAACAATAACGCGAAAACTAAACGAGATATCAACAATCCAAGAACATGTGGTTACCGTGGAAGTTGTGCGGAATAGAATGCTGCCGACCGCATGACACTAAAATATCTCTGTTGACGCGTAATTAAAAATTTTCGTTTATTTTCTGAACAGACCTCGTACTTCTTTTATTTAACATCCTGCGGTGCGGTCGGTTTATTTATCTGTCTTTCCAGGTAAAGTTCGACCGCTTCTGGTGAAATATTTTTTTTTTTTTAACTTTTCAGCGCATCGACGGCGTCGGTATTCGGTTCTGATTAAAATTATATAATCGCGATTCTCGAACTAAGCAAGAATTTATAGCCGGTGAACGACGACGACGTATTGTAACCGATATTTATCGGATAATCTCCGTTAAACTTTTAACACCGCCGGACTGTTAACCGGATTTTATATAAATGTATAATTTAAACGTTTTTTATCTGCCCGTTATCTTCGTCAAAAAGACAACCTCGTACGAAGATAATAAAAAATAGGATACGCGTTACCTTTGATCCAAACGGACGCGATTAAAAAAATACTATTCGGTTCCGACTAAAACCATAATATATCCCGAGGGTTCTACAATACGCGCGACGTTTAAAGGAGTAGCATCGCGGTATTTAAAGGTTGTATATATCGAGATATAATGTCGACTACTAAAATCGAATTCGATTAGCCGATACCCGTAAATCGCCGAAATTATGAAAGCCGGTTGCGATACAGTTTACCGCGTACTGTTGACCGGTGATCACAATATTCCATTCTACTTGGAGTACAAGTCGCGTAAAGAACGCGCGTCCGTCTCGGTAATCGTACGGTTTTTTGGAGTCGAGACTGTAAAACTAATCGGGAAATCGGTTTCCTATACGGTGGTTTTTGCAGAAGGTCCGGCTTACGAATGAGTCGCTTATCGCGTTAATTAGAGATTTCTATCTGAAGAAATACATTAAATGTTAAAAATAATTACCCGGTTTATTCATTTGTTCGCAGATTTATGTAGTACAAAGATGATTTTTTTACGTTTGTTTTTAATTTAATTTTCTTCTGTGATATTTCAATGGAGAAATTTTAGTAATAACATTCATTAGACGGTACTCGTATTTTAACTTGAAAAATAAACGCGTGTGTGCGCTCGAGAAAAAAAAATCGGCAAAAAATGTAAAAGCAGTCAAGGACTGTAACCCCTGCGCTTCTAGACTTAACGTTTCTTTGGAAAACGGATGAAAACCCATGAGCAGGGTACAAACAATATAAACTGTATCACGAAACGGCGACAAAAACATGAATTGTATAACAGATAAGGGCGCATAAGTTTAAATCTGGTAACAATATACGATACAACAGGTGGGTAAATGTTATCGTCGAACGGAAACGGGAACTGAAACACGAAAGCTGACCGAATAGAAGTTAGTAAAGGTAGCGAAGGAATTATTAAGTAGGTATATATTACGGAAAAAATGCGAATTTTGCAGTCCGAATATAGATTAAACTGAAAATTTCTGAATAGTGTAATAACTCGGGAGCGGTTAAAATGCTATTGCGGTTGATTCGTAGGATTTTTTTTTTTACTATAAGAAAAAAATATCCTCGTTTACTTATTTATAAGAAGAGCATTATTAAAAATCCACGCCGTAGATTTCCCGTCAAATTTTCGAAAGAGTATTTTCATCTTCATTATTTTAGAGAAACACTTCCTATTTTATAAGCAGGTTTAGATGCCGGTTCTTCTGCCGCTGTCGATAATGGAAGACGTAAGTCGCTTTCACGTTTAACCTGTAAAAAACGATTTATTCTGCTATAATTTTGCACGGACGAATCGAGGCAGATCGTTTCACAACGAAAAGCGATTCGTTAATTTTAATTTTTAATCGCTTTCTCTTACAGTAATACCAGTTATTATGCGTCCGATGACCGACGCGTAGAGATTAAATCTATCGCTTGTAGGGCTAAATATCACCTGCATTCCGGTAATATCCAACAGTATATTCGGTTCGGTACGGAGAAAATTCTGGAGAACATTCATTTCTATTTTTCTTCGGTAAAGCCTAGTAGAGGATGCTTGTTATTCTTCAAAACGGCTTTGTCGCTTAAATTTTTATTTTTCCGGCTGTTACATGTGTGTGCAAAACATATCGCTATCTGATCAAAAACGACTGCTCCTTTTCGATTTTGTATTTATCGGCTTTTAATTTTTTATTTTTCTCGCGTTAAAAGATATTACGACCCGAGTTGTTTTTTAAAACTGTATTTCATTAGCGCGTAATTTTATCAAAAATTTTCATTTACGATCGGACACAATATCGATAGAAGAATTTTGCAAAAGCGATTCTCAAAATAAACCTCGCGTTGTAGTATTAATTTTACTTATTATCAATCTTTCAGACTTTTTACTTTTCTAATTTCCCTTCCGATTCGTAAAAAAAGTAAAATAAGGATTTCCGTTAATTAATAAGGATTTCATCGATTCGGATCTATCGACTTGAAATTTAATATTTTATATTAAGAAGGAAACTTGGAATAGCGTACACAGTATGTTTGAAAAGTTCCCGAACTGAATTAAATGAAAATACAAATTTAAAGATAAACGAATTTACTCGCATCAGCCCTCTACATAGAACCTTCTCTAGTTATACACTCGTTACAGCGCCGGAACAGCCCGTCGAACGCTCTGGAGAAATCACTTTGTGGGATCCCTTTAAATGGTCGGTGTAAGCCTTTCGGATGGCCGGAATATCGTCGAAAAAGCGGCTATAAGTGGTTATAAACCACACGGAGAGGAGTTACCTATCTGGACCTGTACCACCGTCTAATCCGACATCGCTAAAAGAACAATCTGAAAATGAAGCGGATGTGCAGAGGATGTTGAAAAATTTCTTCCGTATCTGATGAGAAATCTCATTTAATTCAACTATATAAACTTAACGATTTAGTTCGCGATTTAAAGCGATCGAAGCAGCAAGCTGAACTTCCGGGATCTAAATGGGAACAGTGGAATCTTTTAGCGGCAAAAACAAAAGTGACTACGTTTAGAACAGGAAACAAAACTCTTTAAACTTATTTTACTATGAAAAATTCATTCCGCGTTTGTGCTGATATGGAAGGCCTAATAAAAGACGAAAGAGCGTGGAATTCAGCATATTCCTGAATAATACATCCTTTTATTGACTCTAGTTAGCATGCAGGCAGTTTTATTTCATAACGGTAAGAAACAGCCATCCGTTCCATTAGCTCAAGAAACCTATGAAACTACAGCGTCAATATTAGAAGCGATAAATATATTAATCGATGTCTTTGGGATAGCGGTGACACAAAAAATCATTATCAAATGAGGAACTGACTATTGCGGCAGAACTTTGTGGCCGGTAAAAAAAAATTTACTATTGTATGTACTATTGTGTTACTATTGTTGGTTTTGGTTTAGAGAAACCGATCAAAGATCGTACAAGCGAAAAGGTTTGTCAACGTATTTTAAAAACTAAAGGTGAGACTATTCCAAAGATTTAAGTATCCACTTCGCTTAAAACTAGGACTCGTGAAAAATGTTATAAATGCACTAGACAAAGATGGACCAGGATTTAATCATTTAAAAATAAGTTTTCCTACATCGACCGACGGTAAACTCTAGGAGGATATCTTTTATCGGCCCGCAAATCAAGAAACCGCTAAAGTACTCAACTTTTATACTCAACTTTTTACGATAAACTTAGCGAATGTGAACTGGCCGCATAGAAGTCCTTCAAAGACGTTGTCGGAGATTTTTTAGGAAACAGAAAAGAAAATTATGTTTTTTTTTGTGTTAGAAAACTACAAAGGTCTAGGATGAAAGATATCATTAAAAATTAATTTCTTACACTCCCACCAGACTTTTTTCTCGAAAATTTGGGTTCTGTCAGCGATGAGCAAGGAGAAAGTTCCCGTCAGGATATTCTGACCGTGGAGCATCGGTACCAAGGAAGACGGGATCCTGGAATAACGAGTGACTATTGTCGGTTTTGGTTTAGAGAAACCGGTCAAAGATCGCACAAGCGAAAAGTTTTGTCAACGTATTTTAAAGACTAAAGGTGAGACGATTCCAAAGATTTAAAATTTTAAGAACTATTATTTGAAAAACATTTCCGTAAATTTAGACTTTTACAGACTGTTATTTTAAAACTGCGTTAATGTATTTCCGTTTATTTGTGTTAGAGTAAATACAGGTTTAGTTGATTTAACCAAATTTTAAATGAATTCACATAAATACCGTAATCATTTTTTTTTTAATTTGATTTCACAGTATTATGCATTTATCGGTAAATAAATCGTACGTATCTAAACGTCGTGACTATTATACAAATTCTAAACGGTTTTGAATTTAGCATCCCAAAATTAATTAAAATCACCTTGTGCGATTCCAGATACACGAAAAACAATATTTTTGTTGACTATAATTAATAAAAAATTCCATTACTAATAATAATAGAACAAGTACAGAATTGTCCGACCGATTTTTGCGATTCAGTTTAACAATTTCTGTGTTGTAAATTAACCCGTTTGAACTATTGAAGTGTTTGTGAACGATAAAATGCTTAACGTTTTACGTGATGAAACGGGATTCGAAAAAGTTAATACGTACGAAACTATTGACGATTAAACTATTTAAATGACTGCCGTTTTTGGGTCTTCGTGGATTAAACGTTTAGTTATTTATTTTTTAGATGTTATCGGACGCGTGTACAAAAAATTTCATATACGTATCCGTTCTTAAGATATACATTAATATTAAAGAAAAAAATTCATAAACAAAATAGCGGGCAGCGGGGAAATGAAGCGAGATAGGACATTTATCCGCATAAATTTTAAGGTTTATTTTGATGTCCAAAATCGATCAGATCTTTTAAGTTTGGCCGTTCGAGTCGTTTCCTGTATCCAATAATATTTTTAGTCGCCGGCCGTATAATCTTCTGAAAAAGATACGTAATGAATTCCCGCGACTGAAATTTAGAAAACGGTAACCGAATTTTATAACGAGTTCGCTGGTCTGCGGTTATCGTCGGTTGTTTAATAGAAAATTTATCGTTATCGGGAATTCGATAGGCGGGCGAGTGACGTATTTTTCGTATCGAACGCTATCTGTGTAGTGTATTTATAACTAAAGTTACGTTTGCAAATAGCTACCGACACGTTTTATTGAACTTTTGCTTCTACGGCTTCGTTTATTTTAATATGCGCCCGTTATCTCGAGTAAGATGTTCTACAATTTTTTTCGGGATCGCTCACGAACGATACACTGTTTTTAACAAAACTTGAAGAATGAACTTATTTTGCTTCGACTTATACGATTGAAATTTTAGCATTTTTTTTCTAAACCCGCTCCCTTTTTTGGAAAATAACTTTTTTTTTATTTACATATTTAGAATGCATTTTTAGCAAAAAATTAGATCTATTAGAATTTTTTGTAACTTTCACACGCATTTTTGAATCATTTGAAACGGAGATTAACCGGTTTTAATCAGTTTTTGCGATTGAGTGCTACAGATGAATTTTATTAAAAAATTCCCGGTGACAAAATTTAAAGGAAATGAGTTTTAATTCAATTTTTTTTTTTATTGATAGTTCACTTTGGGATAATGTATATAGTTAACGATGCCGAATCGTATCCTGAAGAATACCGTGTTGTTCAACTTACGTAATAAACTAAAGTCTGTTGACATAAAAGTACTTTATCTCATCATAAGTACGGGTTCGAATCGTTTCTTTTAAGCTGATCGCTATCGAAAATGTAAGTCGAATATTACTCGGCGGTACATTTTGCGTTTACTCGCATCTGTTTACTCGATCGGATAGACTACTAAAGCGAAACATTTTTTCATATCCCGAAAGATTTTATATAAAATTTTATATGAAAACGGCTACGGCTATTATGAATAATTTTGAAATTACATTTTAACTACTAAAATAGTATCTGTCGATTTTTTAATTCGGTCCTAAACATTCTGTCATCGTAATGTTTTGTAGCAAAAACTTAGCGTACAGTTTCCGTAGTCGTTGATCGATTCCGTTTTTAATCGATCGACTTACGTTCTATAAGATGCGTTCAATTACTTGTAGTTTCGCGAATCGCCTCCGTTTAGTTTACCTAACTTCTAGTCGATGAGACGTAGAGGCTTAAAACTTTATAGAAATAAAAACAAATCGGTTAATCGCGGTAATCATTTATTTCTAAACGGAAGAAAAAAGTTAAATACAGCCGATTCCGGTTGTATCGCAGCGACCTCTTTCTTTTTTCCTGTTTAGCCTCCGGTAACTACCGTTTAGATAATTCTTCAGAGGATGAATGAGGATGATATGTATGAGTGTAAATGAAGTGTAGTCTTGTACAGTCTCGGTTCGACCGTTCCTGAGATGTGTGGTTAATTGAAACCCAACCACCAAAGAACACCGGTATCCACGATCTAGTATTCAAATCCGTGTAAAAATAACCGGCTTTACTAGGACCTGAACGCTGTAACTCTCAACATTCCAAATCAGCCGATTTGGGAATACGCGTTAACCACTAGACCAACCCGATGGGTTTGTATCGCAGCGACCGGTCGGTGTCGATCGAACGCATCGATGAGCCGGTGAAACAGATTTGAATTTTAACTGTGACTATTTTAACAATTTCAACCTTTTTCACTTGTTTTTCGTCTTAAATCTTTCCCGCGTTTGTTGGCGTCGTCTTTTCTTAGCGATATTGCACATAGACATATCGGACTAAAGTCGTTACCTGTTTTGTTGCACGATTTGCTCGACTCGGGGAGATACTAAATAAACCTAAAAAAATGTTATAAAGTCGATAAATTCGGAAATAAAAATAATTTTCTATGTAGCTTTATTTTATATCCGATGTGAACTCGGCGTGATTAGGTAGTTTCGTTAACGTTTTAGAAATGAAAAGATGTTATCTATATAACTTCCGTAAGAATTATCTAGTTACTTTGTATAATTTAGCATAAACTACGATTTTTCTAGTAATCTAAACTTAGAGGTTTTTTTTACGAATCATCAGACAGATTATTTGACATAATTCTTCTGTATTGTTTGTCGTTCTCATTTAAAATCGACGTATTACCTGTATTATCTGCCTTATTTATCGTATTTATTTTCGTTTACCGGTTTTTAACTTTTACGCGTACCTCTGTCGTCAAATTTACTAAATATAAATAAGTCGTAATGTTTGATCCGCCGACTTAGTTCCTCTTTTAAAAAGATTTTCGTAAATTTCTCTCCTATTTGTTTTAAGACCCCTTCCGTTTTTATTTTCGTTACGTAAAACGTTGCGTCTAGACAATTATTTTTAACTTTTACGTCTACTCTAATAAATTTTATTCGAACATAATTATTATCTGCTCTAAATCTTTTCTCGCTTATCTAATTCTTCGGGTAATATCTTTATTTCCTAATGAAAAGATTTTCTACGACCTTTGGTATTCTAATTTCCATTCTAAACGTTTAATCTCCTATTATTTTACCTCTTCATTTGTATTCGTGTTTAAACTGGATTCGTATTTTAAAAACAAGTTAGAATAAATAAATATAGCTTATTTTAATGGATATTTTCATCGGCTATTCTGAAGATCTCTTTATTTTTCTCTTCGCAATAAGTTACTCAAAACACTAAAAAATGATACAAAACGGCCGTCTACACATCGATAAGCATATTAACTTTAAACTTACGCTAAAATGAGTTTTATTACGTTTTAATACGTATGTTCTCTTCGATATATTGTATTAAACATCTTTCCGTTGTTAATTAATTATCTCTTTCTAATTAAAAAAAATCTTCTATGCGTAAAGAAATAATGAGAAATAAGGCTGAAATTTTGTTATTTATTTTATGGCTAAAATTTTTTTTCGTTTTGCCTTTTTCTATTAACTTAGCTACGGCAACGGATAAATTATATAGTGGTGATTTGTGAAAATTGAACCTAGTTTTCTAAGTTTAATAGAATAGAAAACATTTTATTAATTGAATCGGGTCTTAATTTATTTTTCTTCTAAATTTTGTGGTATTTAATGAAACGAATGTTTAATTATTCGGAAGTGAATTTAATCTGAATGCGTTATCGATTCATAATCCACCATCCGGTACGTTCCTATCGAAAATGAGATTCACAAAACGTTTATATATACGGGAATCAAAACAATCGATTTTACATTCGACTCTAATCTGTATACGATTAATTCGTCATATTGTCACGCGTTAAAATAATTGTTTGACGATTGATTTTTTATTAATTCGATATTAAATACCTAATTATGTATTCGACGATTAGCCCTTGCCGCTGTTATTTTAAATTAATTCGTAATTATAATCGTTTAATAATTTAATAATGTTTCCCGGTTTTAATTCTGAAAATCCTGGAGGCGGTGTGGAGGCTACTGATGTATCCCGAATGAATACGGGTGGAAGTGAGAACAGCAAACGGGCAGCAGGCAATTGAGCTTTTAGTAGGAAAAGTGGTGTGCCGGTCGTTGTAACTGGGCGAGCGGGAGGTTTAGTGGTGTGACGTCACTGCTTTCGCTCATCGATCGTCCCTTCTTCAGACACGCTTTTTTACAAAATCTAACACACGCCGAAAGCGTACCGTACTTACACAGATCTGCTAACTTTTCAGTTATTAACTACCCGTGTATACAAAGAAATAACATACCTGTTTATTGTAGACGTATACTTTTATAAATTATCTTATTTTATATGCTTAAATCATTCTCGTAAAATATATGTAAACGTATCTGCGCGCGCTTAATTTATTTTAACTAGGTTCAAATTAATATTATTTTTATTTTAATTTTCACACTATACGGCCAGTTTATTTTAGTTTATGGAATGGATGATGATAAAAAAAGAATAATAATAAAAATAACAAAATTCTTGTAAATGTGGCAGCGTTTTTTGATAATTGTATACATCGACTTTAACTATCGATTCGATCTTGCGTCAAGCGTATTTTTTGTTTAATCCGGTCGATAAATAATAATACATTTGTTATGTGTATCGCATCAAAAACGGGAAGATACGCTACTCCACACAAAAAAAAAAAAACTACCTTAGAATTTAGCCGGATAGATCAAGGGAAACCTGTAGCAAAACTTTGACTACAGCGCTCACAAAATAGAATGAATTTTAAAAATGAAAAATAGACGTGGTAATTTGATAAATACATTTGAAGGAAATGTTTCAGCGTAAACCCAATTTTGAAAGCGAAATATAAATAACCAGGAAAAAAGCATAATGTTGCTGAAATTCCTAGAATTGTGTTAAAGTTTAAAATTTAACTTTTTACCCTTTGATAAACTTTAGAATTATTATTTGCCGTATCGCATTATTTATCATTCTGTTATCAGAAGAAAAATAATAAAAATGTTCAATCTTTTTTTTTTTTTTCAAAAAAATGCCAACTTTGTATTAGTGTCTGTCTTTCATCTGAAAGTTTTAGGTTCAAATCCTAATAAGGCTTGGTATTTTTACTCGTTAACAAAATTTACTAGATGGAGCCTATTGTCCCTAAAACAAGTAATAAATCGATTTTTAAATTAGTAAAGAGTTGTAAAATTTCTTTTACAAATTTAGGAATTGCGTTAAAATTTTGTGGGGAAGTTTTATAACTATTTCTACCCCGATAACATCTCATTTAGAAAAAAAATTAAATTTTAATTTAAATCAAACGGGTGAAAAATTTACGAATTTATTATTTTTAGGATGGACGTTTTTAAATCCACAAACATTTGAAATGTTTGAACATTTCTTTTTACTCTAACACTTCATTCTGGTCGGAACGGTACAGATTGTTAATGTCTGTCTTCTGATACAAGCAGTTGATGTTAAAGAGCTTGGTTTGAACGGTTATATTTTAGCAGTAACATTTTTTTAATGCCGATCCTGGCCGCCGTTCTGTTTTCAGGTTTTAATTAAAAATTTATCTCTGTTTGATAATTTGTGTCTGTAACAAGTTACAGTTATGCTTATCACTAGAACAAGTGATGGGTACTACCGATGGAACCCAAATCAGGAAACTGCATACCTGAATATTTGCAATGTTATATGCGATCAGTCCAACAATGTATTTATGGAAAAAATAAATCTAAAATTCTCAAGTCGGTAGTATCGGTGTTAAAATTTTTGAGTGAGAGAAGCAAGGTCTTGTTTTAAACCATCATTTTGGCATTTCATCTGTTAGTATATTTGTGATTCTGTTATGTATTTTTCAATTTTTATGAAATTTTGCAGTAGTTTCCTTCCTAACTTGTTTTAGCGGATTATCTTAGTATTTTGTATTGTTTTGATGATTAAGCTTATATTGTCATTCATTGTCCTCATTGCTTCCTTGTTTTTCATTCTGCTCGTTTATTCTTCTCCCCGTATTCTCCATGTCCACATTTTAAACATCTCAACCCTTTTTTCTTGTTTTTCTTAGTGTTCGTGTTTCACATACTTACAAAAAGACAGGTAATATTTTGCAAGGTCCTTCAAGTCTGTTTTATTATATTCCTTCATTCGAATGCTATTTAAGTTTTTATTAGGTGTATTGCGAGCGATATAAAACAAACCTATATATTTTATCATTACGTTGGATTTAATAGGTTTGTATTTCTTCTGTCGGTCATTTCTACTCTATATTATGATTTTTATGCTTGGTTTTTAATGCGGTTGTTTACTTTATATTTTCATTTTATTTTTTTTTGGTTATTATATAATGATGTCTCCTCCTATTCTTGGTGTTTGAAGTGTACTATACCATTGCCTTCTTAATCGATATCGTTATATTTTTTAACGTCGTAAGTTTTCTTATACTTTTTTACATACACAAGTCTTTATATTCATTTATTTATTTAATTCTTTATATTATCTTCTCATTGTATATTGTGTTTTTAATGATTTTTATTTCAATTATTAAACTTAACGTTTTATGTTCCGTTAGTACAGATTAATTCATATATATTGTAATCCACACCATACATCTGCTTCAAGCTTTGTTGTAATGTTTTGTTGTTATGACATCTTTTATCCATTCGTACGTGCTTGGTGCCGTTCAAAAAAAAGTAGCACCGTATACTGTTAAAATTCTTAATAGATTTACCTCAGTCGCTCCCATCTTTTAAGCAATCGACTGTTATGTCAAAGGTACTCGGATCAAATCCCAACCAACGTCACTGTACATTTCATTCATCTTTCATCTTAAATATACATTAATGAAAAATAACTATGAACGCAGAAGATTAGCTTTTATAGTGGGATTTGTTTTAAACTACTGTACATTTTTGATTTATAAAATTATTAACTTTTACTATCGGTTTGCATATTAGATTTCAATATTAAATGGCTTTATTATTGGCAGCAGTAGTTTACGTTTTTTTAAAAATAAAAACCAAAAAGTCTTGTCTTATGTTATCAAAAATAAAATGTTATCTAATACATCTTACCTACGAGTTAAAAAATTTGATGAGGATTTAAATATAGAACATTGTTTTACAACATATGGGATTTATAGTAAAGTATATCAACATACTTGTTTACACAATTTTTTCTTTCACAAATGATCATTTATGATTATCTCTACAGTTTACTTTCCCGGCTATAGCTTTGTTACTGTTGCAGCAGCATAGATCTAAAAAGAAAGTATAATAATCAAAATTTTGATTAACAACAAGACTTTAACATCCAGAAAACTTTCCCTTACTCCAAAAAACTAAAAAGAAGCTATAGAAATTTCTGGAAGATTTTATATATATATATATATGTTGGCTTATATTTTGATTAATATTTTTGGACTGACTCAACTTGAATCCTTTGAAAATAGCTCAAGAAATTTTCATATATATGAGGCATTGATTGCATTAAATTTTGGACAAAATATAAAAGATTGGAAGAAATAGTTTTTGCCTTAATTCCTCAACAGTTTTTGCATCATACCTTGATAACTTGTTTACCAAAACAAGTTGAAATTTTGTATAAATAATTATATAAGCTGGCATATATTTGTGTGTGTGTGTGTGTTTTTGTCAGATTTGGTCTAATTTTGACCCCGTTCAACTAGGAGACATGAAGGTACCCGTAATAAACTAATTTCTTTTTAGCGTTGTTGAAAAAACATTGTACCAAATCGGGGCAATTTATCAACGTAAATAATTACTTTAATAAATTAACCTTAATGCGTCTAAAAATAAGGGGGCTGAGTGCGATCAATATGCATTGAAGGGGGTGTTTCCAAAGTGATGGGCTGGCTATACTTATTCGGATTCTACTTGTTAAACTAAACAAAAAATATCCGTATGAAAAATGGAAATTTCTCCTTCGTTCTCCCTCTGTCCGCTATTTTGTTATTTTTATAGAAAAATTTATATCTCAAGTTCGGATAGAGGAATCACAATAATATTTGGTAAGCATCTTGGAAATAAAGTTATAAAATTAGCAAAAAATCAGGACTTAAATAATTTGCAAATTACAAAATGGCGGCCATGTTTATTTTTCAATCCGTTATATCTCCATAAATATTAGTTTTATCAAAATGTATATGCTAAAATATTAAGCCTTTTATTTTGAACAAAATGACATTTCATTTTTTTAAATCGGTTAACAAATAGAAAATTGATGTAATTTTGTGTCTGTTTTCATGTCCTCCACTTTATGTTCAATTCTATTAAATATTAATTGTTTTTATTTATTGTTAATTCCAGTGTTGTAAATTAGTATCAGATTAAGTAATAATTTTATCACAATAATGGATGAAATAATTAAAAGAATAAAACAACTACCTGTGATAATCTTACATTAATTGTTGTAAAACGTTAGGTGTATTTAAAAAAAAATAATAAACGGTTAACAGTTGTTAAAAGTTATAAGCGATGTTCAAAGTGTCCACTATTAGCAATTACACAAGTCTCCAATCTTTTTCAGAAAGATTGTCTTAACCGTTCAAAAATTCTGGGAGTATTCCTAATTTCTTGAAATACATTTTGGATCCGTTGTTGAAGATCCTCAGTGTTGAGTATTGGAGTTGAATAAACAGTATATTTCAAGTGGCTTCACAGGTAGAAGTCAAGAAGGTTAAAGTCAGGTGATGAGGAGGGCCAGTGCCCTGGCCCTCCATGGCCCTCCATGGCCTATCCATTTTTTCATGAAAAGTTTCCCGCAGGAAATATGATACCGACCGATTGAAATATGTTGGTGCTCCATCGTGATAAAACCAAATATTTTGTAGAGGTAGGTCTTCCAAAAAATGTGGAAGATTTTCAGTCAAATGAGCTAGATAATTTTCTCCATTCAAATAATTCTGTAGAATGAGAGGACCCAAAAGACGGTTATTAAAAATATCTGCCCGGATGTTCAGGGAAAATCTTTGTCGATGGCTACTTTGGAAGGTACCATGAAGATTCTCATCGCTCCAATCGTGCCGGTCGTGACAGTTTTAAACACCATTCCTGTTAAAAGAAGCATCGTCTGTGAACAGAATCCTTGGTGAAAATAAAGGGTCTTCAGTCCGGTTACAGAAAGCCAACCTAAGTGAAAAATCATCAGCAGTCAGCCCCTTTATAAGCTGCAAGTGATAAGGGTAAAGACAGTTATAATTTAAAATCTAGCACACAGTAACACGGCCCACACCTTCTTGTATTGCTAGAGAATGTGTACTTTTATCAGGGGATTCTTCCACACTATTTAGAGAACACTTTGTTCTAATTCAGTAGTCCTAGTACTCCTTGGTGTAAATCAACCTGTTTCTCTAAGCCATATGTGAAGTTTTTTTCATTTGGCACACATCTATTAGGAAACCTGTTTTCATACGGTCTTTTTGCTTCTGCCCTGTTTGTATGGTTTGCTAAACCGTACGTTAAATGCATATCACACATTTCCGCAAAAGAATATTCAAACTCCATGATGTATTCAAACAACCAAAACTTAAAAATAAACCGATAACACTGAATGCTGTACAAACACTCACACGTAAACAGTGAGTTTAGATTATTTTAAAATCGTACGGTTTTATTTTTTTAAATTTGCATTGCATTTTTACATTGTTAACAATCAGCAGTAATAGTCGCTGTGTAAAATTATTCAAAAATGAAAAAATAATATCAATCGCTTTATTATTATTTAATATTAAATTTTATTGTGATAAAAATATTACTTAATCTGATATTAATTTACAGTAATAAAATTAACGTAAATAAAAACAATTAATATTTAAACAAATTGAACATAAAGTGGAGAACAAGAAAACGGACATAAAATTACATCGATTTTCTGCCATAATTCGCCTATTTATTAACCGATTTAAAAAAATAAAACTTCATTTTGTTCAAAATAAAAAGCTTAATATTTTAGCACATACGTTTTGATAAAACTAATATTTATGGATATATAACGGATTGAAAAATAAACATGGACACCATTTTGTAATTTGCAAAGTATTTAAGTCCTGATTTGTTGCTAATCTTAAAACTTTATTACCAGACGCTTACCAAATATTAATATGATTCCTCTACCTGAAGTTAGAACAATAAATTTTTATATAGAAAAAACAAAATGGTAGGCAGGAGGAGAACAAAGGAGTAATTGTCATTTTTGTTGAGGATTCTTTTTGTTCAATTTTACAAGTAGAATCTAAAGAAGTAGAGCCGGCTCACAATTTTAGAAACATTGTATAATAGGCTTAAATATCAAATTTTTTTTTTAAGAATAATTAATTTTAAGATTCTAAGTCCAACTGTATCTAATTTTAATGCAGATGACATGAGAAGTTCCTTTCTTTTTTTTTTGCTACTGTACTTTAAATGTGCCGAATAAATATTCCATAATTAAATCATCAATATTTAAAATCCCTATGTTGTTTTTGAAATAAAAATCTGTCAAGAGAAAAACCAAGAAAGCTATGCAAACCTTTTCTGGCTTTTTTTTTGCTATTTTTTTTTTTTTTTTTGTCTTCAGTCATTTGACTGGTTTGATGCAGCTCTCCAAGATTCCCTATCTAGTGCTAGTCGTTTCATTTTAGTATACCCTCTACATCCTACATCCCCAACAATTTGTTTTACATACTCCAAACGTGGCCTGCCTACACAATTTTTCCCTTCTACCTGTCCTTCCAATATTAAAGCGACTATTCCAGGATGCCTTAGTATGTGGCCTATAAGTCTGTCTCTTCTTTTAACTATATTTTTCCAAATGCTACTTTCT
Organism: Lycorma delicatula; assembly: GCF_047948215.1. Classification (NCBI taxonomy): domain Eukaryota; kingdom Metazoa; phylum Arthropoda; class Insecta; order Hemiptera; family Fulgoridae; genus Lycorma; species Lycorma delicatula. Next base: position 12,076,355 of record NC_134461.1, on the reverse strand, counting down.
TCATCTATTTGCCGCAATACCTCTTCATTTGTCACTTTATCCACCCGTCTGATTTTTAACATGCTCTTATAGCACCGCATTTCAAAAGCTTCTAATCTTTTCTTCTCAGATACTCCGATTGTCCAAGTTTCACTTCCATATAAAGCGACACTCCAAACATACACTTTCAAAAATCTTTACCTGACATTTAAATTCATTTTTGATGTAAACAAATTATATTTCTTACTGAAGGCTCGTTTAGCTTGTGCTATTCGGCATTTTATATCGCTCCTTTTGCTATTATAATTATTATTTACGTGCGTTACACTCGAAATTATTTGTCATTCATGAAGCAATCAAAAACATAAGTAAAACAAATATCGCTGCTGATTTGTCGTCATTTATTTCTAGTCTTTATAAAGTTTTCTTAATTTTAAGAAGACTTTCTTAGAAATTCAAGTGGAAATGTTCGCATGCAGTTTATTATTGATTTTATAATTCCGTGTATGCGTATCGATATTATATAAACCGTGGCAAGAATTGTATTATCATTTTTAGTGGTCGAAATCGGTATCCGTTGACCGATGGGAAATCGTCAGTCAATACCTGACCCGAATCCTTTTTATTCATTGTAGGTCAATAGTACTCGTAGAATAAAAAAGTAATACTTTTTGGTTCTTTTTTTAAATTTTGATTTTTTGAATTTAAAGCCAAATTAAGAACTACCACCTACTTACTAACCTTTAATTTGGTGTTTTCTTAAGGCATTTATGAGGTGGTCTTTGGTGCTTATAAGTAAAGAATTTCTTTTTCTTGGTTTTTTTCAGAAGCCCTACAATAGTTTTTAATGTGTATATGAGGTCATTCAATTATTAAAGATACAAACTTTTCTGGAGCTATAACAGTTTATGTAATCAACGTGACTTTTTTTAACTTTTCAACATAATCTCCAACATTAATGCACTTGTCCTGTCTCTGAATCAGCTTATTTATGCCTGTTACAAAATCCTTGAAATGATGTGGGAATCAATTTAGCACATTTCTTTGACATCGTCATTCCCATTAATCACGTAGCGCCTCCTTGAATGGGCCAAAAACGTTGAAATCCAATGATTCCAATTCAGGACTGTCTGGGGGATGAAGTAGTACTTCCAAATGCAATTTATTGGTGGTTTCTCAATTTACCTGAGTCGTATGAGGATGGGCAATATAGTGAAGTAGAACAACTTTGCGTAGAGATCCAGGGTGTTGTTTCAACAATGCTGGCTTCACTTTGTTTATTGGCTTTGCGCTGTTTATTGTTCACTAGTGTAGAAAATTCACAAAAACCGGTCCATTTGCATCCCAATTGTTATCGTGATTTTTCCTGCTGATGTTGGTTGGGTTTGGAATTTTTTTCTTGACAGTTAAACTGTTTTTTTGATTCCGGTTAATAATGGTGAATCCACGCATCATCAGAGGTGGAAGACTGTGCAAAAATGCCTCTCCTTCCTATTTATACGATTGTTTCAGCTCTGTGCACATTCAAAATCTTGCCTTATTATGGTCATCTATCAACTCTTGCAACCCATCTTACATATGTTTTATAGTACTTGAACTTGTTTATGGTAATGTTACGAACTGTACCGATACTTAGTTGTAATTGTTTAGCTGTAATCTCAGTTGTAATCCATAAGGCTTCTTGAATGAGAGAGTCTATGTAAGATAACTTCAATCTAAGTGATGGAGTTAAATCTTCAAGTACAACTTTTGTTTACAACTTTGCCCTTATTGTTTGATCATATGAGAGAGTAAATGCTAACTGGTTTTTTACCTTCAGAAAACAAAAAAATGGATCATCTCGTGCTGTTCTACATATTCTAAAAGTGAGATTTTGAGGTTATAAACAAAACGATTTTACTCTAACAACCGTTCAAAAGTCATCACAAGGTTACCAACTTTTTCTCTCTGAAAGTATCATAACTCTCTTACAAACTGTTTTGCCTCTAAAGCTGTTTATGTCTTTATTTACTGAATTACACTTGTATATGCATCATTATTATTTTTTTGCCATCAGGTTGGTCGCACCAGTGAAGTCTCATAATTGCATATTTCATCTTCTAATCCTATTTATTTAATCTATCAGTCTCATTAGATAACTAAACCGTTTTCTGTTATATTTCTTTTTCTAATCTATTTTTCCCTTGTTCTTTTCCATTAATTACTATACGATAATTTTTAGTGTCATTAACCATTCTCTAAATATTTCATACGGTCTATGTTATACATCTATACTGCTGCATAAATAAGCACGGCCAATCATTACACTTAAGATGATTCTTTTGTCTTTCTATTTTATTGCTAATAGTTAATTTTGGTTGAATGCTTCTTTTGCCATTGTTAATCCTTTTTTTATTTCTTTTTCAATGTTGAAGTCTTTTTATTGGCATGCTTCCCAAATATAAAATTGAACATTCAGTTAGCATAATTGTCAGCATGCCAGTGTTATAGTAGATACTAATTTGACTCATTTTTTATGTTTGATTTCTTGTAACATTAACTTCTTTTTCATCTTTACAATATCATTAATTTTAGATTTAGGATTACATTTATATCTTACCCTCCCGTTTTATAACTTTCTCTTATTTTATCACATGTTTGTACTTCTGTTAGCAATTTTTTTCTTTCTTTCCTATTACCAATTTTTTCCTTCCTTTGTCCTATTGACAGGAATAGGACAGATAAAATCATAAAATCACCATTCATGATTCAAAAAATTGGTTTAAATGATTACTTTCATGGTTATTATAATATTCAGCATTTTATAAAATAGTCTATTGGATTAAAATTAAGGTAGTTGGTTGTATTTTTTATGGTTCTGATTGTTTTTAAGTCGCAGGAGTCAAAATATAAAAAACAAAAACTTGCATGCAAATTTGTATATTTAATGTTTCTGTGTTGGTATTTATTTTGCTTAATATCATTTATTAATCATATTATATATATATATATTTTTTTTTTTCTAAAATCTATCCTTTTAAGAACCATATCGCTTCACTAATAATATAAATTTTAATATATGTAATTGAACTTAATTCACCAAGTACAGATATAAGACAACTTATACCTTATTTATATATGTAATTTTTTCACAGTATCCCACATCATCAGTTGTGTATGATATTTACAAAATATTTATGAAATTACATATTAAACTCTAAAATTAAAGGATTACAAAATTAAAATTGTGATTACATGTACAAGAGTATATGAAGTCATAAATAAAAATAAAATAAAAGCAAACATTTAATAACATGTAAATGGTTAGCCAAATATATATATATATATATATATATATATATTTATTTACTAATAATCATTATTTAGAAAATTTTAAATGTCAACTTATCACTGCGTTTATATTTATGAATATGTAATCTTTCTTTAAAAAGTAAAAATATCTACACCTTATCAAATTATTCAACAGAACTAACTGTTTTCATGTAACTCAACATATGAAAGGTTATAAAATTAATGCGCGGTCATGGCTTACAAGAAAGGGGTATGTTCCTTTTAGTGCCAATTTTAATAAAATACCAAATCATTTAAAAAAAATGTTACCAGTTTATTTAAAATACAATTAAAGGACTTTTTCACAGAAACAATATTTAACAATGAATTTTTAAATTAAACAGTTACAAAAACCCTACATTTTCTACATCCACTTAAACATGTACATAAATATTTGCTCAAATGATCATTAAAAAACCCTTCTGAATTGAAAATTATTTTGTATTTTTTTTATTTTGATGTATTTACCTTTTAACATTATTTTATGCATTTCTATTTTAAATAATTAATCGTGTATTTTGTAATGTTGCTCTGATTGAGATTTTACCACAGGTTTCCTGTGTCTCATCCAGCCAAATGCTGGTTAAGTTCCTTTTTTTATCTATGGAATAGCATGTCTAACATTCCCCATTACCATTACTAATCAGAATAAAAGATTTATTTATTTATTTGTCTATGAAGCAATTGAACTTTTAATTGTAAAATATCATATGCTGACTTGTGTATGAATCACCAATGTTAAATTTTTATGAAGATGAAACAAGCCCTTTTCTTGTTGGGGTAGTTCTCTTTTTATTTGACAACTTTTTTAGGTTAGATGCATTTTGATAAAAACTATCTTGAGAAGTTTTTAACTGAGAAACCTTTATAGTAATATTAGTAGTAATAATGTAACATAATTTTTTCTTTATTACAGTGATATGAAATCTAATCAGAAGGTAAGGAATTAACAGGTCGTCCCTTTTAAAAAAATGAATTTAAACATTATTACAGTAATATAAAAAAGTATTTAAACATTATTACATTTTAATGTATATTTTATTCAAAATGGCTCTGCTTATGAAATAAAAAAATCTGATGTGGACACTACATGACTTCCTTGTACGCCTATTAAATTACATATACATCCATTTTTTTTCTACTCTTCGAAACCTTTATAGTAATATTAGTAGTAATAATGTAACATAATTTTTTCTTTATTACAGTGGTATGAAATCTAATCAGAAGGTAAGGAGTTAACAGGTCGTCCCTTTTAAAAAAATGAATTTAAACATTATTACAGTAATATAAAAAAGGATTTAAACATTATTACATTTTAATGTATATTTTATTCAAAATGGCTCTGCTTATGAAATAAAAAAAATCTGATGTGGACACTACATGACTTCCTTGTACGCCTATTAAATTACATATACATCCATTTTTTTCTACTCTTCATTTAAACTTATTTCATTTGAAATTTCCTTGTATGCCTATTAAATTATATATACACATTTCTTTTTAAAATGAAAAGTACCTAAAATTTTATTTCATTATTAGCTTCAGATATTTTTTCATTTTTTTTTTATTTTGTTATTGAATTATTATTCAGTGTAAAATTTTTTTACAATGAGAGGTTAATGATTATTAATAAATCAATATATTTAAATTAAAAAAAAAGTTGAAAAAAAAGATGTAGTCTGATTCGAACCAATATGCCTTCTCCTATGATCCAAATATTTCATTTGGCTATAACTCTGGAACCGATGAAAATCAGTATCACTTATGGTACATCATTGAAAAGCTCTCAATGAGGGTTTATTACTGCAGTTAAGAAAAAGTCCAAAATCCAAATGTTTTTGGATTTTGATCGCTTTTGGTTCTGTTGATTGAAGTTAAAAGCGGAGGTGCACAACTAGATATTACAACAGTACTAAATCCAAAATTTCAACATTCTATGGCCAATCATTTTTAAGTTATGCGAGATGTGTACATACTTACAGATGTCATGCCGAAACTAGTCAGAATGGATTGAGAGATAGTCAAAATGGATATTTCCATTGAAATCTGAAAACCGAAATTTTTCGCGATCACAATACTTCCTTTAATTTGTACAAGGAAGTAAAAAAATCTTTAAAATAATAACAACATATCCAATTAAAAATAAATCGCTGCCAAAAATGAAAAATGTACTTTCTCAGTTCATTAACTTTTGAGTTTTCAAAATCAGTACCAAATTTAAAAAAAAATACTGCAACTTCTAAACCTTAATTTTTCAAAACTTCAAAGATTTAATGAATTTTATAATAAAAATCTAATGTTGAATCGAAAATTTTTTTTTAGGGCAGATTATAGTCAGTTTTATTATTTTTTTAGTTTGATCTCTGTTTTCTTATTCTGGAATTCTTTTTTTTTTGTTTTAGAGTTTGCTTGGTGAATTTAACAAGGAACAAGAGCAATTTATAAAGAATAAACAAGGTAAAGCCGGTGAAGCAGCTGTACCACCATGGGTTGGTTATCCAAATGAAGATGCCCTTAAAGAAGAGTGCCTCTCTTTATCTTCGGTAAGAATTTAATTGCATCACCGTGCTTGTTAATTTAGATAATTAGTTAGTATGTAGTAAACATTTATTTAGTGTAGTAATTTTTAAAATTATTTTTTAATTGTAAAAATATTTTTTCTGTTTTGACTGAGCATCAATTAATTACATCATGAGTTTATTTCATTGAACATTTAGAAGGAATCTAACAGTATTAAAACACTGCTAGATTCCTGTAAATAAAATTCATATATACTAGATGTCCCAGAAGAATGTTAGCTTCCAAACTTGTTTAGTTTGGCATAAAGTTACATGAAAAAAGAAAATGAATAATAGAAAGATTTTTATTTGCAGTGTAGTATACAGGTTTCAATTTTTGAAAATGACATCAATTAAATAGCTACTACTGCAATGAGCACACATTCATTCATCTTATTAGACCACAGGAGTTGAGGCCATAGGTGATGAAAAAACAATCTTTTAATTTCTGTTCAAATTCAAAATTCACACGTTGTATTACTAAAGTTACAATAATTTGAAAAAGTTATATTTCCACATCATATTTAGGTAAAATTAATGGGCACATTTTACAAAACTTCTGTAATAATATTAAATTTCACAGTTTCAAATCTTTCAGTTTTGTATTACAAATTTTTCTCTATATTTAAATATACCATCATACACAAGGTTGAGTCTAAAATTTGTATCGGTTTTTAATGTATTGCACAAGAACTTAGATAAGAACTTATCTTATAATGCCGATGGACTTGTCCTTGGACATGCAGTTTAAATCTGAATGTCAAGTATGTAGTTTGTGTTTTGCTGTGTTCACCAATTTTATATTACCTTATTAGGAAGGATCAAAGATTTTGCATGAAATTTTGAATAGAAAAATGAAATAAAATGTATTATCATGGTGAAAATTTTGCTTGAAGGCAAAAATTGAATCTAGTGAATCTAGATTGTTGAATCTAGTGAAAAAAAATAAGCATAATGCTGCAAATGCTTTCAAAATTATTGTGAATCAGTTTTAGAGTGTGTTAGGGACAGAAGATGAAGCGCATTAGTAACCAGTGAAATTGTAGAAAAAATTAAAGGAAAGAATCATAGATAATCATTAAATCTCTATTAGTAAAAGTGCTAAAGAAGTTGAAAATTTATCGTATGGTTCATGTGAGACTAATAAGACAATAATAGTAACAATAGTAACAAAATTTGTTTTAAATTTTTATAAAAATTTCAACAAATTTTACATGAAAAAACCAAAACATTGCTGAGGAAATGATAAAATGAAGTCCATAAATAACTAACATTTGTTATAATCCATCATAACTGGGAGTCAGTCATGGGTATACACAGCTCATGTCAAAACAATTATCTCATTAGAAGCTCCTCAAGGGCCTAAGATAAAAAAATGCATGTTAAATTTAATCAGATATTTAATTTCTTACTAGTTTATTGTGGTACTGCAATGTGTATGGTTTTTTAATGTCATATAATGTATAGTATTCTGATACTTGAGTAGTTTATAATAGTGGAAGGTGACAAGAACTAAGAAAGAGAGAGAAGTGACAAATAAGTATATTGATTGACAAATAAATTTTAAAAGAGAAAAATACAGAAACGACAACAAAGAGAAACAGTTAAAAAAATTTCTAAAATTGTATAGAAGGTTTAGGCAATAGTTGTTTTGAAACCAGTTACTCTTATATAAAAAAACGATGGATCGGCTGCTTACAACTGGACAGGCCCTGGATAGGTCTGGACATATAAATACCGTTGAGTGGGAGAGTGTATGGTAACGTTTGAAGTGAATGTGTGATAACAGTTGAGCATACGAGCAGAGTGTGGCGCAACAAGAATAGTCCATTTTCAGACAGTGATTGGTTAAGTACAAGAAGCTATTCAGTGAGCTCATTGTGAACAAGGAACAAGGTCTCATTAATCATTGATAAAAGTATAAGCTAGTTTTCTTTTGTAAATAGTAGAAGAAAGTAATTCTTGTATAAAGTTTATTAGTGATTTTGTAACTGTAATCTCACTGTCATAATCACTTGCTAATTTTGTATTAATTTTTATCAGTTATTATAAATTTCATAATAGAATAAAATTATTATTTGTGACGTATATTTAACTTATTTTGTAAATATTAAGATAATTGGCAAATAAATTGCATTATATGAATTGTAACTTATACATCTCCGAACATCCTGTTTTGAACTGATAACAACAAGTAAGTTTGTACATAGTTTACTATAAATTGCTGCTGTTAATGAAGAATAATAATTGAGAATTTTGTTATTTGTGCTAAGGTGTGGAAGAAATGTACATATTTATGGAAGGGCAGTTTGTGGAAAGTAAAATACATATTAGCTTACATGTTGTTTTCTTGATAGTTTAGAAGTTTTGGCCAAAAGTAATGTAATGAAATTATAACAAATTTATTTATTAGAAATGTCCCTTCTGACTTTTTTCTCTTCTTGAGAATGATGAACACATAAAAGACAACACTTTGCTCCTATTGAAGAAATTTTAAATCATGGAAAAAACTGAACCTATCCAGTAAAAGAAGTTTAAATAAGAATTTTGTTGCAGATTGCAAAATTAATGAATTACATGAACATTTTGATCAAACCTATATGGAATAAAAAAGTAATAAAAAAACTCCTCTATGTATAAAGTATTGTAAAAACTAAGCATTCTTTATGAGGTTATTGAAGATATTAAGTGATAATATATTCTTTTTAACTGATGAATTCTTTGCATCAGTTACTTGGGTTGTGAGTGGATACATGGACAATAAGATAGAGGATTTCAATTTCTCTACAGTTTGCTTCTATGGACTGTCTAGGATTTCCCTTCCAAAATGGAGCCTACTTAAATATTATTTTTGTTTCCTTGTTTACTGTGGGACAATGATACATTCTGGTGAAACAACTGCTGTATAATGAGGTGGGGGTCGCCGCTTCCTTTTTACTCTTGAATGAAGTGTATTACTAAATTTTTTATCAACCTAATGTAGGCCTTAGTGACTTAGAATATTTTGGTGTGTTTTTCTCTTTTCTTTGTATGTCAGATAGTAGAAAATTATGATTTTCTTATTATGTAGATTATAAAGGTAAAAAAAAAATTTGAAACTGAGATAAAAGTAGGTGAATGTATTTTTTGTAAGGGAAAAAGTCCAAATGAGAATGTAAAAAATGAATTTTCAATGACATTCTACAGCCTAAATTTGTGTGGTTCACTAAGAATTCATTTATAAGCCGATCATGGTTTTCACCTTTTTTGTTTCCAAGCAAATCAGTAATGACGTCTTTGAATGAATTCCATGTTGCTATTTCTTTAGGATTCAGTTTGCTGTCAAATATATTTTCACGAATTAATTTTCTTATTTGTGGCCTGATGAATTTACCTCTTTTAATTTGGCTTCACTTAATAGTAAAAATCCTCAGCTAAATATTTAAAGCCATCTTCATCTTTATCTAATTCTTTTACAAAATTCTTCATCGGGCCTGGTTTTATATGTAGAGGTGGTAAAATAATATGATCTGCTTCAACAAGGGGAATATTGACAACATTTTCCCTTCCTGGGGTTAACTGATTTCTAGTTTTTAACACCTCCTAGGCCCTTCCACTCTCACTGCTATTCGGAATTTCTTCCTCATCTGCCTTTGAGGCTGTTGACCATTTCTTCACCTGTTGGTTCGCAGGAGGTATTTGATTTTCCTCCTACCACCCATTACTGGGAGGCATCGCTCGATCTGCCATCTGAGGATGCGCCCTCTAGGACAGGCTCCACCAAGAGCCGCCTGATTACAAATATAACTAGTTTTAAATAATTGATTTTAAATATAACTGGTTTGGCTAGGCCTTAAAAGTATCAACCTCCCGCACAGGAAGACAGATGGAAACAATTGTGTAACTGCAAAGACTGTGTGGTCCAATATACAACATATAAACTGCGAATCATACAAAGAATGTTATTACATTTAAGAAGCTATGTAAAATTTTAGAATTAAAATGATGTAAGAAAAAAACACTAAGTTATGAAAGTAAATATGAGAAATATATAACGGTGAGCATATCAAAAGACAGATTATAACAGTTGGAACAGTACAGGTATTTGAGCTCCTGTAATTAAAAAGTGTCACTCTGATTATATCTCATTTGGAGAAAAATGGAAATAAAAATTAGTTGATTCTTCAATGAAATAAAATATATATAAAAATATGGTTGATATTTCCAGTGGAATTATATACTATTACAGCTAGTATTTAAACACTACAGGTAATTTCTTCTTCTACCTTGCTCTTCAAGACTCTGTACAGGGTTTGACTCCTCCGTTCCTTTCCTCTGCATTGATACATCTACTTTTGTCTTTTACCAATTCTGAGTCGATCTCAACATCTCTGCTTTCATTTTGAGAGTACTCAGAAGAGAAAAGCTTTTGGGCACACGGCCCTCATTTATCTGCCTCTGTCAGTGCTTTCCACAATTGCACTTTTCACTTTCTTTTTTATAAAGTAAAAATTCCTCATTCTGCTTGATGTGTCTCCTTTGGGATTAATTTATCTCTATCTCATTCAACCTTGAGTTCATATTTTCACACGCTTCTGCACTGTATATTGTACAATCTTTTACTAAAGCTTTATAAATAGTTTGCACTCCTCTCCTGTTAACAGCAGAGTTCCATAATAGAGGATGTAACCTTCTTGTAAGAGCTTGGCGCTGACTAATTCCCTGCCTGATATTGTAATCATCACAGCTATCTGACAATACTATGATTCCCAAGTTCCAGTTTCTTTAACTGGGTTAATGATGGTACCTGCATCAAATTATAATTTTTTGCTACAATTCCTGCTAGTTGACAAGATGCCATTTCCTTCACCCTTTAATTTTGCATATCATGTATTTCATGTAACCATCATCTGCTGACAGTCCCATCTATACACGTCTCCTACCTCCTTCCTTCATTGCTTCATGCAATAAATATTAACAGTTGCAGGAAGACATGTTTTCTTTTATCCACTCTAAATCCATCAAGTGTTCTCTTTCAACTTTCACCTCCCATTGTAACTTTTATATACAAACTCCTGAAAATTTATCATTATAGGGTTCACAGCATTCCTTCTCAGCACCATTCATCGCTTATTAAGCGGAATATTACCAAAAGTTTTTATAAAATCTTTTACAAAATACTAAAAAATGATTGAACTGTTTATTTTTTCTTTTATTTATTTTTTTAATAATAATATCAATTTCACTTAATACACTTAATAAATTATTATAACTAATTTCATGATTGTCAGTTAAACTCTTTAAAACCCGACAAACACGAATGTAATAGCTAGATTTTAGTATTTTTGGATTCAGGTAACCTCAAAACATCAATAAGTATAAAAATCTGGGAAAATGTATTTTGATGATAGTAGTACTTGTTTAAGTTTTTATATTGTAATATTTGGAAAAGTAATAAATCTTGTAGTTATTTGACAAATATTGGCAATGAACAGTCAGTAAGAAGCAGATGGAAATTATTATTCATAACTTAAACCAAATTTTTATTTTTAAGTTGTTGATATATGTATTTTCTTATAATTGTTGTTATTTGATTATCAATTTATATATTTCACTGGTATGTCAGAACTCGCCGACCTACATTCCCGATAAAATTGTTCACGTGCAAGGGTGACCTTATAACTATTTCTATGAGTTGCAAAACTATTTCTTTGCGAGAGGCAAATGTTTTATTGATTGCCTGGCTAGGCAGTTATTAAAATAAGATTAATCATTTCACATTGTAATTTATGTTCATAAAATAAAATCATAAATATTATTACTCGTAATAATTTTATTAAACTTTTATTGCCAGATCATTTAAACTTGCATATAATCTAAATTCTGTTAAGTGAGGAGGATTGGTGCCTGTACTGACTGACAAACTTGTATAATCCCTTATGTTTGCATGTTGTTCAGCAGTTTTTGGTTAATTATTTAATTTTTTTTAATTTGTATTTATATAATATCTCATAGCATTTCTTTATTAGTTTTATGACATTTATCTGTTACTTTGATAAAGTACACTGTAAATAGGATGATTAATGTGTTTGATTTATTTTATTTTCAACTACAACTACAAAAAAAAATTAAAATATAACTGTACATTTTTTCTGAGTATTTAACTGCAAAAACATAAATTCCTCGGACTTCTCTGGAAAGATCAAGGTAAACTGTAACAAAATATAAAATGAGTAGAATGTTTCAATCCTTATTTCAAATTATAAAATAGGCCTGTCTGTCAAATCTTTGTTTGCTGTTTAGTAGATATGATTAACAAATTTTTTAGTAAATTAAAAATACTTTGATATTTCCGAGTTTTTATGTTTATGAAAACTAACTTAAAAAAAGGGAGAAAATTTATTTAAAATGTTTAAAAATTCAACCGACCAACAATACTATTTTCACGTCATGTAGCTTCACAGCTTAGCCTATGAGATACAATACTGTGTTTCAGTTTCTACTTTTAATAAAATACCTAATGATCAACATATTTATTTATAATAATTTAAAAATTTCCCTTTACAAAAACAATATTATTATGCTGTTGAGTTTTTAAATAATACCGGTTAGATAAAGCAGGATTTTTTTGAGTACTTCTTTTTACGTGTACTTGCAACTCATAACATAAACATAAAGTATGTATAACATGTACACAAATATTTAAAATGTAATATCTTAAAAACTTTTTTACCATATTCTGTACCAATATTTATTTATTATTATCTTTTATATTTCATCAACATTTTTTTTCTTATAATTAATATTTTTATGTATTAATAAGAACTACACAATCGCTTCTCTTTTTTATTTATAATTTTTTATTTTTAATGGTTCTCTGATCATAATTTTGCATAGTTTCCCTCAACCCTTCTGAGAAAATGTCAGAGCAGTTTCTTTTAGTTATCCGTGTGAAATAGTGAACCCGCTATTCTTGATATATTCTATGTAATGCATAATTATGTTATTAACCGAATAAAGTGTTTATTTATTTAACTATTTGATATTGAAAAAGAAGTTATCGTGGAGCTTTGCTAAAAGATAACATTGTCTACTGAAAGTAAAAAAAATTAGGATTTTCATGAAAAATGGAGAAGAGAACTGACCACAAAATTTCTAATAGCAGGATTATTTAGCCTGTAAGTGGTTATGGGATTTCAGAAATATTAAATGATAGTCGGAAGTTTTAAAAATATTTTCAAATCGGGATTAAGCCGGTCACTTGTAGGACTTAAACAATTAATTTATTGATGAAAATTTTAAATCGTTTAAATATTTTGGAATCATTATTCAAACCTTTTTTGTTAATTCAAATCTGAATTTCAATTCTCTGTGTTGTCTACCTTTCATTGGAAGGTTCTGGATTTAAATCCTGGTCAGGCATGTTATTTTCAGAAAAAGATACTACCAGTTAATTTTAATCGGGTAACAATTAATTTACTTCACTAACGATATGCTTATGAACACAATGTTACTGGAGTAAATAAATTTAATAATATATAACATACAAGGTCATTTTTAATTTTCTTTATCTCATTACCGGCCGAGATAAACTATGGGTTATTTTTTTTTAAATTACCCATTAGCTGTTTATATTATCTTGATTTAATTTATTGAATTAATAAAATTTTTTTCTCTACAATCTTGTTACCGAATCCAATTTTTAAATTCACTTTTCCACTCTTGATTTGTTTTAAATAATTTAGGGAGAATGGCGTTTACTTAAGTGTATTTTTGTTTTATTCAAATTAAAATACAAAGAAATCAGGTAATTTATGTCTAGGAACAAGGGAGCTGTGAATTAGAGGATAGATGAATTTAAAAAATTTATCGTGAATAAAAATGAAACATTCAATAAACAATTTAATTTTTAGATATGTTTGTAGCTTTAATTAATTATTTTTTTATTTTTTATTTTTTTTTTACTAAAAAACTCCTTTATTTATAGAATATTTACGAGTAAATGATTACTTAAGAGTTTTCTGTTTTAATTCTTATAAATGTCTGCTATTTTTCTGAACTACTTATTTAATTCTTTCATAGTTATTAAATATAACAATTACACACACTTTCTCTGTGTCTGATTTTACTGTTAGAACTCCTTACACTTTGATAATATTTATTTAAAATTGTATTAGTAAAAACATAAGTAGTGTCATTTTCATTGTCACCTTACTGATTATTAATGTCCTTGTTTATTATTTATGCAATTACTGCACTGTCTTTCAAGATCTCAAGGAACTATTTAAATTTACTACAGTAACTTATAGTAAGTAGTATTACAACTGTTATATTGTCATAGGTTTGATTCAAAAAAATTTTTTTGTAGTCTTACTCACATATATTTTGTTTAGATTGGTTTATAATCCTGACAAGTATAAAGAGTAGGGATCCTGTTTATTTGTGAATATAAGAATATGTTTTATAAATGGCCGACCTGCATATTAACTTTTTTGGATTAGGAGGCTTGACTTTATGTAATAGGTATTCTTCATGTATTAGGCTTGTTATGCCGTTGCCGGGCAGGAAGATTAGGACCCTGAATCAGTTCACAGGCAACCCCACTACCGGATACCAAGGATGAACTAACTCTTCAGGTCCTGGTATCCTCAGCAATGAGAATTAAGCGGCACCAAACCTGCATCTATTGAACTGAAGTTTTTCTCATTTTCTTAAATAAATACATTCATAAGAAATAACTGAGGTGGAATAGATGATGATTTAACTCTTATCATAGTTTTGCGTTGTTTCTCACAGAGAGAAGTATCTAATTGCTTGCTTTGCGTTATTGGTTATCTCTTTTTGTGGCTTGACACATGTAAATCATATAAGGCTTACTAGTTCTTTCTCTGAGAGTAATTATGTGCATTATACAATTCCTTTATCATTCAGCATGAAGATGTCACTTATAGGGCCAAATACTGAAATCTATACAGTGTTTTTAGTGACTTTGCATGTTGATATGCTACACTATATTTGACTCTGTGAAGTATACAACAGGAAACCATTTCCCTCCTCACTTTCCCTATTTAGCTTGTCATCTAGTGTTTTTTTCTGGGAAACGACTACTTTCTCTTTGGGATAAAGTGGTATTTTTTGGAAGGTTGCTTAAAATCTTATGATTATGGCAACACATACATATACAAAGATAATATTTGACGATTTAAAAAACTGAAGGAAACTGCATCTGTCATTCATATTAACAATTGATTTAAAAGAATCAGCAAAGAAATTTCTCTTTATTTTAAATAGATTAAATTAAATTATTTAATTATTTTAATTTAGCATTTACATTCATTTTTTTTTTGTTATTACAGGATAGGCGAAACTTTGTGCGCAGCCCACCAGCTGGTGTAGACTTTCAGTTTGATTATGAAGTATCATATCCTATCGCCATGGCGACTTTGGCTGAAGATCCTAACTTGGAGAAAATGAGATTTGAGCTGGTACCTAAAGTGTACGTAAAACTTTCATAAGTTTAATTGTTTAGTTTATAGGAATTTTTAAAACGTTTATAATTCTTTTTTTCTCACCTTGAACTCAAATGACAAGTGATTTTGTTAATCAGAGTGTAGTGAATGTTTATTCACTACTCTGTTTTACAATTTTTCTGAAAACTTATTAGCTATTAACCGGTTGATAATTTTATTAGGAAAAAGGGCATTATCCTATATTTCATCTACTATAAATTTAGGCAAGATGTTCTGTAGGTTTCTTGGGGTTAATACGAGTAGGTCATGTTGTGAAAATGTAAATGTTTATGTAACTGCTGAAAAATTCAAATACCGTTTAAGCTGGTAACTATAAAGATACGTCATTTTCTTAATCGAATGTTTTAAAGTGAGCAGTCTTAAATGGTAATAACCAGTTTGTGCCGTGACATCTGTGAATCATTTCAACATTATTTTGTCCCCATCAATCATATTCTGCCATCATCTATCAGAAATTTGTTTAAAATAAAACAAAAATACTTTTGTTTTTGAAAAGTTTCAAAAATGTTTTGTTTGAAAAGGGTTTATCCTTTTTAATAATATAAGTCCAAAGTTATATTTTTATTTTTTTAGCTTTCAGTGTTCTTATTTAAGCATTGGAGTTCATAAAAATGTTGATGTAAACGTTTATTTTTATGTCAGATTTATCGAATGTTAATAATTTTTATTCTGCCTCAAATCCAACAAAAAATTGCTTTAGATGAATATTTTGAAATTTATCTAATTTTTTTGTTAAATTTCTTACAGCTATTTTAATTTTTAGTAGCTGCTGTTTATTTTCCTAGAATTCAAAATGTTCTTGATTATGCCTAAGCTCTCATTTATACATAATATTAAAGTATCATAAATAATATAAATATCATATCAGCGTTGAAAGAGTTTTAATACATTCCAAATACCACATGCGTATTAGTAATGTTGTTTGTATAAATGTATACAAGTAAAAATCACATTTTTAGACCACTCAATTATTGAATTTTTTCCAGTTTTCAAAGCAAATTATTTTTATTAATGAGATTATTAATTTTTTTTTCTAATCAATTACTGTAGAATCTTAAATTACTGTTAAAAAGTAAACCGGTTTTTGCTTTTTCATATTGATGTTACACTGCTGGTAATGTATGTACTGGATTTTGTTAATTGTTTGTGAAACATTATTAACTATCAATCAAAATCACATTGTTACTGTTGTAAATTTCAGGACAAATAACTAAAAAAGACAAGCAAATTCATAAAATTCACTTATACTAACAATCATATAAATTTGAAAAGCAGGTCATAATATATCATATAGAAACAAAAACAAACATCAGACAAAAATTCACATAAACAAAAGTTTTTTTTCCTCTTGGTTACATAAACTTAATCGCTTAACCTTCATAACCAGTAGTAGGTAAGGCTAGAAGGATACTGATTTTCACAATAACACAAACTCTTAAAAAAATTTCAGTTTCTGCTTAAAAAAATTTCACTTTCTGCTTAATTCGCTTTCATAAGTTATCTCAAGGTGTGCCACCTGCATGCACAAAAATCAATAAAAACATGAAATCTAACACATAAGTAATAAGGATTGACAGCATACTTTTAAGAAAACGGACACGATTAAATTAGTTCTTTCAAAACATGATTTAAACAGCACCGCATCCTACAGCAGTACAATATTCATAGCAGCTGTCTCTGAAGAAGCGTAATGTAAAGTGAAACCTAACAAACAGTAAAGTTTTTGTGACTTTCACTTTAAGATCAAGTGAACTCATAGCAGCTGTCTCTGAAGAAGCGTAATATAAAGTGAAACCTAACAAACAGTAAAGTTTTTGTGACTTTCACTTTAAGATCAAGTGAACTTGATTTAAAAGTCGGTTTTAAAAACTTTTCAATCGTCCTTATAGTCAACAGTGTCATACATATTTGTGCTTTTAACATGTAAGGGTAACTCTTTGTTGTAGTCAAAATAAAATACTTAAAATCATATTAACTATAATGGCTGTACGATTATTTAACAAATTACATTTGTCTATGAAAAGTATCTCTATTAGAACTTATATGGTTTTTATGCCTCGGTTAAGTTTTTCAAATACTGACTGAAATAATATTCTAAATTTTTACTGCTAAAAAAAATAATATGTCATTATGAAACTAAAATTACTTTATTAATTAACCGTATACATACTGTATACAGAATGCTCTGTGCCATATTCCTCAAACTTCAGTTACTGATTCAGGACATCAAAACAGGCAAAAAGTTCATTTATGTAGTCCTATTTTGCTTTGTTTTCCTTCTGGCCACCATTTTGTTTTTTTACACTAAAAGATTATTTCTGAGGAACAAGGAAACGTACTTCAATTAAATTTGGCAAATCTAAAACTAGTGTCTTATGGTACAAAATAAAAAATGTTGAAGACATCACTTTCAAAAATTTCAAAATAGCAGCCATCTTAATTTCTTAATCTTCCAAAATCTTTGTAATATTTGTTCAATCAAATTCATACTTTTACAAATTTTATCATCATTTTATTTTGAACAAGATGACACCTCATTTGTAAAAATCCATTGACAAAAAATAGAGTTATTGCAGACAATTAACCCGGCAGTACGCTTGTGCATTGTAATGCATGGTGATATAAATTTTTGCCTGTTATTATTTTCTTCAGTAAATGTAATAAAATGGCATCCAGAAGGAAAGCAAACTAAAATATGTCTATATGAAATTTTTTGCTCATTTTGCTGTCCTTAATTGGTAACTGAAGTTCGAGCAATACTCCCGGAACACTCTGTGTATGAACTAAATAATAAATTAAAGAGGCATGTGTAATATTAGGATGAACAGGGTCTATTATAATAAATAAATAGTAATCGTGTCAAGTTAAATTTTACTGTTCATTATAGAACTATTTCCACTACTAGTATCGAACATTGTGTCAATCTTAAGTATTGCAACATCTGTATCTGAATAGTAATTGGATTAGGTTTGGATGTGCACCCACCTCATCGAGGACCTTTCAAAGCTATTTGTTCAGGTTCTGAAGGGTGCGTGGTAAAGGAGTGGCAGCAATTGTTGATCTGTTTACACCCATTAGGTGTGTGCTGTAATCTGTGGTATTGTGTGATTGCTTACTCGGCCAAGTTCTTACACAGCCGGTCCAACAACAGCTAAGAGGTGCAAGTTACAGGAGGAGTTACAGACCTCTGGCTACCCGTGGCTCGCAACAGACAGTTGTCACATTTGTGGGTTTGCCCGTTTGAGTTACTAAATAAATATTGAGCTTTGTTAGATCTTTATTTCTTCAGGCGGTAATGTCGGAAGGCAAATCTAAGAAGTAACCCAAGCCCAAGCGGGTTAGAACTATTGAGCTCTCTGAGGTAAGGACTGACGTTTTGTTAGCCTCCTCTGGTGATGAATAAAGTCAGACAGGGACTTCCACCCGGGAAAAGGAACATATTGCGGTTGATTTTCTGAAATCAAAAAGTAAGCCGATAGCTCCTTGCCTTGATGAGAGTTTTTAGTGAGCAGTTTGAGCAGCTGAAGGTCTTTCTGGAGAATCCCAGAAGTGCCTCGACTAGTGTAAGGTCAAAATTGACCCCAAAATTGAAAGAATTAAAAGTTTTTATGTCTCCATTGGCAGAAGGATATGAGACGTTGGCTTCTAAGCCGGTCCAAGTGAAGAAAGTGGTGATTAAGGAGACTGTTCCTTTGCCAGTTACTGAGTCTCCTAAGGCCCAGTGCAAATGTTATGCAGATGTAATCAAGAACAAGCGAGATGCCAGTTCGTCTCAAAAGCAACCAGAGGTCCTGTTCATTAATATGAAAGAGGGACATAACAAAACTAGTAAAGAGATGAGGGATGAATTTCAAGTTATTCTTCAATCAAAGAGATCAAACCAGGGTATTCAAAGCATAAGAGAAATTAAGGGGCTTGTTGTGATGGCTGATAACTAGGTGAAAATCAAAATTGCATCGAACTTGTTAATGGTAGAGAAAAGCAACATGAGAGCCGATCCAAAAAAAAGAGGTGTCTAAGCCTCTTACTTATATTATATATATATATATATATATATATATATATATATATATATATATATATATATATATATATCTAAAAGCAGATATTTATAATACCTCTTCAGCTCTGGTTAAGGAAACTTCTATTCCAGTGTCCTTATATTATCTGCTATATTTAATAATATTCTTGCTACAGTTAATTCGTTCTGTCCTGAAATTGGCAAAAATTGTTCCAGTTCATAAATCAGCCTCTTTAGATGTGATTGACAACTATCAGCCTATTTTATTACTTTATGTTTTTTTCAAAGTTGCTAGAAAAAGTAGGTTAGTTTTTTATTCAAAATTAATCATTTTTAATCATGTCAGTTTGGGTTTCAGTAGGGTCTGAGTACTAAATTTGCATTGCATGTGTTTATAATAGCTGTTTATTTAGGAGTTAATCCAGCAGGTATGCAAAAATCTTATTTCTTGATATTTGTAAAGCATTCGATACAGTTAATCATTCACTTTTATAAAAAAAAAATGTACAGTGTTGGAATTAAAAGTCTAGCTTTAAAATGGTTTACGTCTTAACTGGAGGGCAAAGGTCAGTATTTGTGGGTGATTGTGTGAGCAATATCCTTCAGGTGAATTGCAGAGTCCCTCAGCTCGGTTCTTGAACTTATTCTATTTCTAATTTTTATTAATGACCTCTTTTTGCATAGATTTTACGATAAAGCTACATCTTGTGTAAATGATATCTCTAGTATTTTCAACTGAAAAATCTTTATAAATTGAAGACTATAATGCAGACTGATCTGCATAATTTATGTTTTTGATGACAATTGGCTAAAAACCAAATATCTAATTTTTACTTTATCTGCTTCTAGCTTATTAACTCCATTAATTTACCATAATCTGATTGTGCTCATATTCAATTACAATATGACCATTCAGTCATATCTTAGGTGAATTTTACTAAATACTAGGGTTGATGGTAGATGACTATCAGTTATCTTCAACTGTTTAAAATTTTCCAGCTATCATACGGGTAATGTGTGGTGTGAGTTGGAGAACTCATTCTTTCCCTTTTTTCAGAATATGCCTGCGTTTCTTATTAGATCTCTTTATATTTATAAGGTGCTTCTAATTTTTAACCGACTTCAGAAAAGGGAGAGGTTATCAATTCAACTATATTTTCTTTTTTATGTATGTTATGCAATATCTCCAACATTAGTAAACCGATTTTGATAATTTTTTTTAATCTTAAGAGTACACTTTCTGAATTGTCCCATATAAATTTTAACAAATCCGATGATAATCTTAGGAAAAATACAAAAAAACCGAATGGCTTGACACCCTTAGGTCGCTGGTCACTCTCACCAATACCATGTTGCCCCGTTTCCTATATGACTAGAATATTAATAACTGTCTATATTTTCATTGTTTACCTCTCTGTGGAAATATTCATAGGATTTCTTCTGTGGAAATATTCATAGGATTTCTTTCTCAGTTTTTCTTCCATACATAATCATTCCTTTTTTTATCTTTGCTACTTTCCTCTAAACTCCATATAAATGTTAAACCTACATTTAATATTTATATAAGATGGTGAAAAAGTGTATTATCCCTAATTGCAAATTTATAATATAAATATTTATGTTTATATTTATATTACACAATAATAAATTCTAATTTTGCAATATTAAATAAATAGCTCCCAACCAAAATCACCTTGAAGCAAGTTAAATATAATTTTGCAAGAAATAATATTCTTTAGCTATTATACACACTTTTTTTAACCATATATTCGCAAACCTTGTCCAAATGTCTACTTGCAATAATGAAACCTGTAAATTGGGTAGATAACGCAACCTCATCATTTCTGTCAGAGCTTTCTCATATGGTCTACTTACTTACTTATTTGGGTCCAAATCGCACAAGGCAAGTCCTCTAAGGTTTTAACTCGACCAAGAGCAACATAAATGTGCTCCTTTGCAAAATTTTTTCTTGCAAAGGTCTGTCACTGGCCTGTCAGGAACTGAACCTGCAGACTGTAAACAGTTACAGCCCAGCTTAGTATTAAAGGTAGCATTCTGCGCTCAACATCTCCATATCCCTTTATAATGTAGGTGCTAGATACGACTAAAAACTGTGAAATAAAATATTTTTTATAAAAATTAAAAACAGACTTCAAAAAATAGTAGTACTAAAAAGTTACAAATAGTTATATTTTTATGTATTTACAAAAAATAACTATTTTTGAAGTCGGTGCCAACCAACACAAGTTAAACAAAAAAAAAAAACACCTATGATGTATATAATACAAATACTACTTCAAACAATGCAAAATCGGTAATAGAAGTTTTACTACAATAAAATGAGATCTACAAAAATAAAATACAACAATAAAATGGGACACAAAAATATGATATAAGAATACTTTATAGGTGTTAGATATATATATTATCACCAAGTATTATATGTCTTAGCAAACTCAAGATGAAATATGATCATGACACACTCTCTTATGCTCTTGAGATCCCATTTTATTTGTGAGAATCCCATTTAGTCGCCTAGCTGTCAGTTGAGGTAATAATTTTACGTAACTTAGTGTTGGCTGGCACCTGTCAGGAATTGAACCTGCAGACTGTAAACAGTTACAGCCCAGCTTAGTATTAAAGGTAGCATTCTGCGCTCAACATCTCAATATCCCTTTATAATGTAGGTGCTAGATACGACTAAAAACTGTGAAATAAAATATTTTTTATAAAAATTAAAAACAGACTTCAAAAAATAGTAGTACTAAAAAGTTACAAATAGTTATATTTTTATGTATTTACAAAAAATAACTATTTTTGAAGTCTGTGCCAACCAACACAAGTTAAACAAAAAAAAAAAACACCTATGATGTATATAATACAAATACTACTTCAAACAATGCAAAATCGGTAATAGAAGTTTTACTACAATAAAATGAGATCTACAAAAATAAAATACAACAATAAAATGGGACACAAAAATATGATATAAGAATACTTTATAGGTGTTAGATATATATATTATCACCAAGTATTATATGTCTTAGCAAACTCAAGATGAAATATGATCATGACACACTCTCTTATGCTCTTGAGATCCCATTTTATTTGTGAGAATCCCATTTAGTCGCCTAGCTGTCAGTTGAGGTAATAATTTTACGTAACTTAGTGTTGGCTGGCACCAACTTCAAAAATAGTTATTTGTTGTAAATACTATTGCAATCTCACCTGTGTGTAGTAGAGCTTGAGAAAAAGGTGTACACATTTTGCACACTGCCAAAAAATATCAAATTTTGTTCCCACAGTAGCTGCATGTATACCAGCGTCTCAACCCCGTAGATGGGGAAGACACACCCACCTTGTGACATTACCGGTTGCCACACCACCCCCTCCTCCATTCCAAGCCCAGAGGGGCTTTACTGGATGTTGTCTTTAGACCCTCTAACTGATTACATCTCACAGTCATCAGCCAGGCCTCGGTCAGGACGCCACCAATGTAAATACCTTGGCAGACATTTGCATCAGTAAAATACATATCAAATTTCGCCTTCACGTAGGCTTCAAACGGACATCTTCACATCCAACCTAACATGATTCCCTCAAACTAACCGACCAAAATCGTGGAAACACAACCCTGCACCTAATCCAGATTTGATAGCACCATTTGTGACTGAATGCCTGAGAAAATGAATGTGTTTAAAGTTAAATCAGTGCTACACCCATTCTAATCAAAATTATGTCTTATGCATCATAGAAATTCAGACTTATACCCAAATAAGTCGACCAATATAGGTCACCTAGCATGGAGAACGCAACCTCATTCTAGTCTGCGCAGGAGCTGGGGACAAACTCTGCACCCCCACTCGGTCCCATCATGGTGTCTCGCATGGCATTATCAAGTCACGATCAGAACTGCCACCGACTGAGGAAAGTCACTCCCTTGGTCGCTTGAGTTAACATACCCTGGTGGCACGGCCACCCCCACCAGCGGGAGCTCCTAATCGAATCACAAGCAATACCAATATAACCGTGGCATGATGCCAATGCACCTACCTCTAACCAGTCCAGTGCCTAAGCCGGAACCCTAGCCACCAGGATCCTACCACGATCGAGTACATGTACTTCACCAAGATGAGTGGTTGTTACATGGCACAAACATTGCTTTGGGGTTTACATCCAGAATACATATCTGAACACCACTGAGTCCAGCCACGATTGCAGCATTATCATATCCTTGTCCATAGCAGTACTCAGATTTCAGACTATCACCTTGCAACTTGTCACAAATTTGTTCTGTAATTTCATTAACTGATTTCCCAACAAAGTGAATGAATTGTTTTCAAATTGAACAAATTGAACCATTATTTTCTGGTTGTTTTCTATTTTTTCCAACTAAATCCCATTTTATGTAATATTCTCCTTAAAGATTTTTCACTCTCTTTGAAATTAATTTCACTTTTGCGGGCATTTGGCATAATTCTGTTAACAGTAGGAATGCAATTTTTAAGTTACCTAAAATTTATGTATTAAATGCCTCAAGTCCATGTCAAACGAATCTAAATTGCTCACAGCATTGGGGCGTTTACACGTTTTGTCAGCAAAATGAATACAAATTACTTCTCAGTTACATTTGATTTCCCTTCTGCTATAATTCTTTGGACCATTCGTTATGATATTTTTGTCGCTTGAACAACTGTATTCATCACTTCAGTTTTCCTCACTATTCTGGTTCCAGTATTGTTTTGTAAAAAGAAATTGTAAACATTGAATACAATTTCCCTCGTCTGATTACTGTAACTTTTCTTCCTAACTTGAGCATTTTAAAAGAAAATAACTGTATTTAAATATTAAAAATTTAAGTGACTGAATTTATGACATAAGCCTTAAATGAAAACATCACAATAAATAGTAAAAATAAATCACTTACAGCTATTAACTTCATTATATAAAATATACACCGCAATAAAGTTTTTACTAAATAACCACTTTTAGAACATAATTACAAGCGATGTATGTGTAACATATAATTCTTCACAGCGCAATGATTAGAGTAGATTAAAAATAAGTAAATGAAATTCTTAGAATTGCATGTTGTGTTTACAATAGTTCATAAATAGCACATTAGTCAAGTATGATTTATGAATGATTCTACTATTATTAGTTGCTATACAACAGGAAGTAGTCCTAGATCACAACATCAATATATAATTTAGAATAAAACTATATCTACTGATTTTGTAATCACAAATCCAAACAACTTCTTTTGTATAGATCTTTTTATTGTTTTAACTAAATTTTTCTTTACATTTCTCTGTTTGAGTAAATTTTAATTTTGGAGTTGGACAGCCAAAATTTGTAATTTAGAGTTTTTGATAGTAAGAAAGAGAATTATAATGACCTTACCTTAATAAACCTACCTTGGTGCTAATCATTATAAAAAATAAATTATAAATTATGACACTGGAACACCATAAACTAAAAAATTTTTAAAAGTTAACTATGTTTACTATATCTACAGGTCCACAGTCTTACTTATAAAGTAAACAAACAGTGTTGTTACTAATGTGGCATTGCTACATATCTATTGCATTGATAAACTGTACTATGATAAATTGATAAACTGTATTTTCAATTGTAGCTGTTTTGTTGAGTTTGGGGAGGGTTGACCTGAATGATTCATTATTTTTCTCCCTTACTTTTGTTTTGTCATTCATAAAGTTCAGTATTTGAAGTTTGGATTATTATTTAATGTTACTTATTCTTTGATCCTTGTTAGACCATATGACCAAACTTTATGTAAAAATAATAATCCTTTTTTTATTTTTAATGTGTTTTTACTTTTATGTTTCTCACAGTTAATTAGTTTTACTGTAAAATAATTATTAATAATATTTGAGAATATTAAAATAAAACATTAAAAAATTTAACTTTTAAAATTTCCCTGTAATTTAAAGATATAGGGGTTTACAATTTCCAACTGTCTTCTGCTTTTGTATACAAAGGTAAGTACATAATATATGCCCATGGCATCCTCTAGGAAAGTCCTGAAACATTGTATTTTTTAATCAAACAATTTTATTGCACCCTTAAAAATTTAGTGCCCAGGACAACGCCCCACCAGCCAGTCCCCCCTATCGTACACCTGTGTGTAAATGTGATTTAAACATTTTTTTGTTGATGAATGGTCAATAATTCTCATAAGAAAATGGTAAATCACTACATGTTATGTTTTTTTATTACAGTACTTTTTCTTTTCACAAGTACGGTTTTTGTAAATTACTGCTTACATTTTGTCATTTTTAATTTTGTTTTAATAACAATTTTACAGAAATAGCTATTGGTTAAAATTAGCAGATGATCAATGATTTAAAAACCGTTCATCAGAAAACGACACAACCGGTTAGATTTAATAGAAAAGATTTGTTAATAGGCACTTGATAGTACAAAATATTGGATTTTTTTGTAAGTTTTACACAGACTTAAAGTAAGATTAGATTGAAAAATATTCAAAAAGACAGTACTTTTTACTTTTCTTTAGTTACATTTTTGTTGAATGTAAATTTCAATAAGTAAATAAGATTATATAAATAAACGGTAAAGTAATTCGAGAATAAATTAAGACTATCCTAGATTATTTTGCCGTGAAGCAAATTATTTTAACTATCTTCTCATGACAAGTACCATACTAAAGTTTTTTTTTTTTAATGATATATGTAATTAATCATTTTGAATTTAATTATTTACTGAACGAGTGTGTGTGTCTGTTAAATAATGAGATCGTGTTTCTACCTCTTAAAGATAGCAGTAATAATTGATTGTGAGCTCTTTCGTAGAGATCTTGTTCATTTCTGAACCTGCTCTCAAAGATCAACACTTTCAGGTATTCAGTTGATTGCGTATCATCATTTATGCCAGAATGTTCATTCCAGAATAACACAAATATTACTTAATTGCAATAATTTGATCGTTAAATAAACTAAGTTTAAAAGTTGAGCGACGTGTCAATTTGAAATTTTTAATAAAATTAAACAAAACACCAGAGAGATGTTTTTATGCACTTACTGAGGTTTACAGAGGACTTAATATGTGTTTGAGTGGCACAAAAGATTTCATGAAAGACATTAGAGTATGCAAGGTGATATGACTTTCCGTTTATAAGAACTGAAAAAAATGACCCAGATTGTTTGAAAAGACCTTGGTGTCCAAATGATATCTAAAACTGTGAACATTGACAAGAATATTGCATGGAGAATTTTATAATCTTAAAATTTTGATGTTAAGAACTTAATATAAAAAGAATTGTGTCAAGAAGGTCTGCACCAGAGCTAAAAGAATTCCACAAGGAAATTTGAGTTGACATGCTGAAGCAACTCGATGGCCCGAACTCAGCCTTTTTCAAAATATCATCGTTTATGATGAAACTGGATCTTCCAGTATCATCCTGAGACAAAACAAGTCAACATGCTGGAAAATGCCACCTTCATCAAGAATGAAAAATGCTCTTCAAAGCAAGTTTAAATTCAAAGCCATGTTTTTTTATGACAAGAGTGTAATTTTGGAAAAAATAGATTCCAGATGGTATAACAGTGAACCAGCCTTATTATTAAAAGTTTTGAGAAAGTTGAGAGAAAAAGGTCAGTATAGAATTACCAGAACTGAGAAAATATTGTGTTATTCTTCATCAGGACTATACGTCTGCTTTCACAGCGCTTTATGTAAAGCAGTTTTTTATCAACTAACTCATCACTAAAGTAGAATACCCTCCATATTTGCCAGATTTGGTACCATGTAGCATTTTTCTTTTCCCTGAATAAAATTTATGCTTAAAGAAACGTGTTTTAAGTTGGCTGGTGCAGAAAGTAATAAAAAAGCAGATTATTTTAAAACAGTTGGTAGAAGCTAATCTGCTCCACTTCTTTGACCAGTAAAAAATAAGATTGCATTTTAAGTGCAAATGGTGACTATATTAAAGGGGACAAGTGTTAAATTTGTAATCCACAATGTGTCAGTCTCATTATTTAAGACACATCTCATATGTAATATCTACTTTATCCTTAATTTGATTTATTCTGTTTCTAAATGTAACAATTTTGACTGTAATGGAATTTTTTTTTTAACTGTTCTATTTGTGTACTAATTATTTTTATGAAAGTAATTATATTTTTAATGATTTCGCATGTTGTTAATCTTAAATTCAACCAAAATTACAAATAACAATGAGTCGGTATAGCGTATAAGGTTGTCATATTTGTCAATATGTAATGTTGACAAATACAATTGGATTAAAAACAATATAATTAAGAGTGATTTTAAAGAATTAAGAGCTTTTAATGTAAAACCCAAAGAAACTACCAGTACTTACTTTTTTCATGAAAGTTTATATGATTACTTTTCCAAAAGTTGTTGAAGGTGTGAGCTTTGTACAATTCACTTTTTGTACTCATTTAAACACATTCAAATACTCCTAACCTAAAACACATAAAGTCATCAATGTCAGTAGTGCTTTGAATTTTTGGTGTTCATCCAAAGTGTGGGGATTTTTTCATAATCATTTTCTTCTGAGTAGCCCCAGACAGAAAGATTACATTTAGACAAATCCAGGAATTGCATAAATCACTAATCTTGCCACCTTGTATTTCTGTTAAAAATCTTATGAAAAATGAGTGTTTCTAATGAATGGCAAATCTTGTTTCTTTCATCTTGTTGAAAGAAGTCTGTAGTTCTCACGTTTACCATCAGTTAACTAGTTTTTTAGAATTATTAAAAATTCTTGAGATATGCATTTGTATAATTTTTTTTTTTTTTTTTTTTTTGTCTTCAGTCATTTGACTGGTTTGATGCAGCTCTCCAAGATTCCCTATCTAGTGCTAGTCGTTTCATTTCAGTATATTTGTATAATAATTATGTAAAAAATATATATACTTCCGGTTGATTAACAAAAGCATATCATCTCACATCATCATTAACTGTTTTGTAATACAGCTGATGAGGTTTTCCTAAGATCAGTCTTTTATATTTAATGAACTGATAGATGAAAATCATAGATAGATAAATCATAGATAGATGAAATCATAGTTTGTCATTCATGTTATACATTATTGATTAATTTCCAAACTGTACTTTTATTCAGAAGCCTGTCACTATACTTGACATCTCTTTGCACCGTTTACCTCATTCAGTTCAAGTTTACATATTATGGTTCGAAACTTTAAGAGTAAATAGTTTCCCTTGCTACCAGGCAAAACTACCTTAAACTACTGTGGTAGACTTTTAGAGTATTGCTAGTCTTAGTTTTAGGCTAGGGTTGTTACATTGATACAGTATGTTTTATATTTATCCTCTATATAACAGTGTACAACTCATTAATTTTATTGGACTTATTTATTTATTAATTTTTGTTATAGTATTAATGAAGAGAACTTCTGGCGGAATTACTTCTATCGTGTTAGTCTCATATGTCAGGCAAGCGAATTAAATTCAATGGCACAGGAAGGTGATGCACGTACAACCAGCATTGAAGCATCTGGAGATAATGCAGGTATTTATCTGTTATAGCAGTATTTTACATTTAAGCGTAATAAAAACTTTTTAAGTCCAGTTTCATTCTCAAATTGTTTTTATTTTATTTAAATAAGCCAGCATGAGCATCTAGCATTTTTTTTATAATCTTGTGTCATTTCAGTGCTCTTGTTTATTTGTATTCATTTTTAAGCTTCTGTATTCTAGTTAGCTAAAATTAACCATAAACCTGGATGGCTAATAATGCATTGGTTTTTAGTGTGAAAGGCAGTGACCACTATTCTGTAACTATTGCTGATATATATATATTGCTTCTTAGGGTTTATAATATAGCATTGAATTAATCAGATCAACTTGAACTGTTGAACTTAAAAATTATAGTTTAATTTAATAGGAAAGGGAAATAATTTGGCAACTTGTTCTAGAGCTTGAAATTAAGAAAAAAATTCATACGAACATATGTCCAAAAATGCTTTCTTATCAAATTGTGGTTAGCAAAACATTTTGCGTGGGTTTCAGTTTTCCTGGTGAAATGAGATAGTACTGAAATTTTTAAAGCATTATATGAGGGGTAAACTGGATGGTTCCTCATTTTTTTTGGACCCGAAAAATCGAATAAAACAGGTCCCAGAATTGCATTTCACAAGGTTTTTGTGATGTCCTATGTAAAACAAAAAAATTCACTTTTTATAAGTTTTTTAATGTTTAACCTAACATTATTAAATGAGTAATAAATGTGTAAATTTTATTATCAAAACTTGTAGAAAATTTAATTCTGAGAAAATTGAGCTAATAAAGTGTATGAAAAACAAAAAAAATCAAATTTTATTATTACAAACTTAACAGAAAAATGTTATGAATTGGTAAAAATTAAAAAAAAGCTGTTTTTAGTGCAATAAATTCAGACCTTTGAAATTAAAATACTTTTAATTTACTAAAAAAATGTTCACTGTGTTTATGCTGTAATAATGTACAATAAATGTTCAAAAATTCCATCATTGACATCGATGCACTTTTCAACACATTTCATTTTCTATCATCAACCTAATGATATTTTCACATTCCTTGATGAGGGCAGCATTGAGAAGGCAAGCAAGATCAGTTCTTCACTTATATGTATTTTTTGCTTGTATATCTCGCATTTCATACATCCCCATAAACAGTAATCTAAGGGAGTGAGGTCTCGTAGTCTAAGTAGCCAGTTTACCGGCCCTCTATGTACAATCCATTTATCACTAAATTTTACATGTAAGGAAATAAAAAATCTTACTTCATTTGTAAGGTATGTTGGTGTTCTTTCAAGTTTGTTAGCGTATTTCAATTCTTTTCACCAATGGGAAATTTTCAAGCACTGTAAGAAATTCATTGTTAGAAGGTTCTAGCTAATTTCTCCCCATGATGTGTTTGAAGGGGCCCATTAATTGGTTGTTGATCATACCACATGAAACGTTTATCAAAAATCGTCGCTGGAAGTTTGATTTGATTACAGCACATGTGTTTTCTTCAGATCATCAATGTGAATTCTGTTTAGTTTATACCATTATGGGTAAAAGTAGCTTCATTCAAAAATAGTATGAACGGAAAGCAGTAATTTTTGTTAACCCATTGACAAAAATGCAGTCATCTGCATGGTCAACAAGCTAGAGTTGTTGAATTTTTCTGAATGTGGTAAGAGGATGCAGTCTGTTGGCATGCAGTGTCCTCTGTGCTGTACTTTGTGGAATTTTGAGCCTTATAGAAATTCTTTGTGTGCTCATTGGTAGGATTAAGCTACACCGCCTGAAAAATGTTTTCACTTTCATCACCATGTACCAGTTGACGTTCAGATGAAATGAGCGCTAGGAAACGTAACATTCTCCCAAAGTTTATTAAAAATTCTACAAAATACTTTATGGTTTGCAACTACTCGTCCTGGATACCTATGTTGCTACTCTTACACCGCAGCTGGAGCACTTCCATTGCAAAAGTCGTAAAAAAAATCACAGCATATTCTGCACGAGTGAAGAGAGCGACATTTTTCAAAACGGAATTTCATTTTTTTAAATTCAGTTTCAATTGGAAAAGTGTATGTACAGTTTAAGAGTACAGCAAACACAAAAACACTATATAATTTGATTCTCAAAAATAATTAAAAACAATCAAAATTATATAAAAAACAACTAAACCACCTAACAATAATCACTAACACGTAACCACAGTTTCATGACAGCAATTAGTAGTATTCAAATAGTTTCAAAGCATACAGTTAATGTTGCCAACCTGATTTTTCAAAGGTCAAACATATTGTACTAAGAACAGCTGTTTTTAATAATAAAAGTTGATTTTTTTTTTGTAAATTTTATTACATCAATTTTCTCAGAATTAAATACCGTACAAGTTTTGATAATAAAATTTACCAATTTATTAGTCAACAAAATTATTGTACTTTGTCAACCCATCAAGTTTACACCTCTTGTATATCATCTTAAATATTTCAGCATGAAATCCGGGCAATATTTTCGGTAGCTGTAACTCAATAACAGAGTATTTACGGATACATATATTTGTATGAATTTTTTTCCTTATTTCAAGCTCTAGAATCAGTTTATGTACATATTATACAAACCTACAAAATATTCCTTTGATAATTTTAGAAATGTATGACAGATGAAATACAAGTTTTTATTTTTTACATTGAGTAATTAAATATTGTACAATTATTGTTATACAATAACTAATTATAACTCCATAACTAATTATATAGAGTTTTATAATATTTAAAAGGATTACAAGGTTTTTAAGAAATAGAAATAGGAAATCAATATTATTATTTGTAATTAATTCACCTCATCGACCATTTAACCAGTTTTTTTGCATTTTATGTGCAAATCTTTTAATAAAATAACAAGTTACATTTACATTCTCGGTTAT
Organism: Lycorma delicatula; assembly: GCF_047948215.1. NCBI lineage: Eukaryota > Metazoa > Arthropoda > Insecta > Hemiptera > Fulgoridae > Lycorma > Lycorma delicatula. The sequence continues at coordinate 12,044,529 of NC_134461.1, read as the reverse complement.
TACTTTTTTTTATACATTCTAATTTTTGTCTTCCGTGACAGTTTTCACCATAAATCTCCTTCTATATTACGATTTTATTCTAACTTCTGCCATCTCTTGGTACCTATGGCAAAGCCTTTCCTATCTCTTCATCTCACCATGTTTATATTTACTCCTATGACTGATTTATCTTTTTTCTCCATGATTTCCTTAATTCCCTCAGACATTTTTCTGAGTCTTCTTTCATGCCATTTTATTTCTTCTATCACTTTTTTTAATCTTATCCCATCCGTTTTCTTAATACAACCATACCATGACATTAAGAGACATGTTTATATTTCCCCCTTGCCTTCCCCCGCTTAAATTCATCTTTTATAAATGTTTCTCACACTGCCTCTTCCATTAAAATTTTTTAAACTTCTTTTACTTTTGCAGTTTGACTAAAATTTAGGTACTTTTTCAGCAGTTTCATTATATATATAAAGGATTTCATTCATTATTTGTGTACAGGATATATTTATGTTATTTTTTCTATTATAAGGGACTTATGAATTGAAAATTCAGATTTGGCTAGTTTGTTTTGTAACGTCAGAAGTCATTGAATAACATTCTTCTCAAAACATAGCATTATTATTAGTTTTGAGTCTTAAAGTTTTTATTTATTATCATCATAACTCTTCTCGTAGTGATCAATACTAGGATTGGTTTGCAGCAGTCTTCCTCCTCTAGGCAGTTCTATCAAGTACTAAACACCTTGTTTCCATGTGCATTTTACACCCAATATCCTGTACGGTTTATTCATTGTATGTCTTGGTGTTCCTCTTGCGTTGTTTTCTTCAACTGTGCCTCTGTTATGGTTTCCAACAAACTGTTATGTCATATTACGTCCTATCCACATGTCTCCCCATTTCTTTAACAAGCTTCATAAACATAGCACCTCAGTCCTTCGTAACACTTCTTCATCGATTTTGCCCTTCCATATTATTTTCAAAATCTGTCTGTTGCAAAACTGCTCAAATGCATGTATTATTCTTTTCCCTTCTGCCCCTACTTCCTACTGCCCGTACTTCACCGCCATATTTTAATTATAATCTACATATCAATTATTTGATTGTGCATTCAAAAAATATACTTTTTCATTTCAACACAGTGTTAACATAACATATATATTTATTCTACATAACATATAGAAATAAGATTGGAATGCCGTTGCAGTTAATGTCGTGTAAATCCCATTTGTAAAAATCATAAAGCATTCATCAGTAGAAAAAGTAAAGACGCTTACTATAAGATTTCTTTCATTATATTTGTTATTGTAACATATACTTTTATTTGAAGCAAATGAACTACTTTAGAATAGTTCAATTTTAAGCCGATAGAACATAGTTCATGATGGTGAAAAAAATGATTCTGATCGCATTAACACGATAATAGAATTCCACTAGCAAAATTTGAAAATGACCCTACATTAGAGCGCAGGGAGTCTGCTAGCTGTCATTATATTTTCTTTCCTCTCTGGCTCTCCAATTGTTAACATTTTACCAGCATAAAATAGTAAATCGTATTCAAATAATTTAATACATTTTTGTCATGACTCCTAAAGCAGTCTTTAATCCTATTTTCTGCATTAAAGTTCTTGCTTCTGTTAATCTATTTTTGCTTTTTATTCTTAACTTCATGTATCTGTTTTAATGTACCGCCTAGATAAAAATATATTTAAAATTATAATTTGAACATTATTTTATCATATGTTAATTTATTATTACTTAGTGTTTCTTTCTTATGCCATTATTTTTGTTTTTTTCTTTTGTTTTAAAAATTGAATTTTTCTCACTAATGAATCCACACTGTTCATTTTTTCATAATCATGTTTAGTTACCATTAATATAAAAATATCATCATCTTCATAATTATTATTATTACTACATATTTTATAGCATTGGCTTACATAATTTTTTTAATGTAATTTATTGTAGCACTTTTTATAAAGAAATTTTACATGTTTTAACTTTTGGAAAGAGAAAAGTTAGAAAAACTGCTCTTTATTGTGATATTAAATAAATTTTCAGTTAAAAGATAAATCATTGTATTATAAATATTTTAACTTTGTCTAAATAGAAAATTATGTGGAAAAAATTATTATCGCTTATTTTTATACATTATTATTGGAATTTGTTTATAGTTTGTTGATTATTTTAAGATCTTGTGTCTTATATTTTAGTGTTTACTGTTTTTCACAATTCTATTACCGTAATATTTCAGTGGTTTTCTACTTAAAAAAAAAATAGACAAACTTGTGCGGTCAGGAATTTTTAAGTCAATCTATACTTACTATAAAGTTTATAAATTAATACCCTAGTCATTTTATGATCGATTATGTATCCTAACGTTTTCAAGGATTATTTGGAAAAAAATAATATAAAAGCTTGATGCCGTACAAATCAGTATACAGAGTGGCATAAAATTATCTGTCAGTGAGGAAAATTAAATACGTAAATCTGACGTTTAGTTTAAAAATGTAGTATAAATTTACTTCTGTATAATAATTTATTAATGTTATTAATCTAAGAAAAAGGTTTGCATTTAAGACTTTCTTTTCACTATATTTATTAAAGCTGTTTGACCGCTGTTATTAATGAGAGGAAGGAATATTTAAATACAAATCCACCACTTCATTAGACATTGTACAATCACACGCATTTCAACTGTATGATCTTTAACAGTTGCTTCTAGTAGTGACAAATTATAGTCCAGGTTTAATCAAATGAGATACATATCCTTGTTTAACAGTAAATTAGAGATTTCAAAATTCAACTTTAAGATTAGCTTCTAACACAAGATATTTAAAAGAGGTTTGAGTTGATTTTTGTACATATAATGATCTTAAATGTTCATTCCTTATTTACATGACAATGGAGATCTGGATAAATAATCTGTAGATTAGTTGAAAACCTTCATATATTGCATCATTATTCAAGGGATGGGTGAGTACTTCTTTAGGGAAATGTGAGCCCTTCTGGAATTGAAAGGCTATTCTGTGTCTGATGGAAATGCAATTTGTTAAGCTGGTCGACCTTTAAGTAATGTGATGCGACCTTCCCAAGTAAAGATTTCTCATTCAGAAGAATTATAGATATGTTGGCACTTCACAATCCAGGTGAGTCTTGAAGGACTCTTTTGGTTAGCTTTGTTTGTTTTATATTTCAGCCCTTCTATGAATGGAATGTTCTTTTCTAATTATATAAAATTTCATTTTCTTTAGTGGTAGTATATTTTTTCTGATAGTTTTCCTGGAAATTTTTATTTCTGTTCAGCGGTTCAACTAAAAGCTTGATCTGGAGCCAAGTTGCTTGATGTATAAAGTCGGCCTAGGTGCTAATATAACATGGATTACTTGAAGATGACCTAGATCAAAAAATCCCATTTGCAATTTAATTTCAGCCAGTATCCAGACTAGCTGAATTATTGAGTAACAGTGTGTGATCGGATGATCCTGGTTAACATTTGTTTAGGAAAATCAATTCGTTTGAAGGTATCCTGAAAATCAGAATTTGAAGCTTAACTCAATCAACCAGCTATGACAACGGGTAATACCATTAACATATAGCGATAGGGATTATACTTTTTTGAAGTTCACTAACTGATAAGTCAATATACAACTGCTGAGATTTCACTTGGGCATGAGCAATTATTCCAAAGAATTTCTCTTTCATAGTGTAAGATCTAAGACTTATAGAAGCTACAGATAATTTATTAATTAAATACTACTGATGCTTATTATGTATTGATAAGATTTCAATATTGATAAGAGGACCTACATCTTAGAATATGTAAAAAGTGTTTTAGATAGATTTAAACAAACAATGTATTCTTGAAGAAAGTAAATTTTGAACATAAGGAACAATAAATGTAGTAAATTTAAGGTTTTTGAAGTATTTTTGCACAATTTATTTATGAAAAAAAAAAAAATTTTATAATTGTTTAAATTTTTTTTTTTTACAATATAAAGTATCCTATTTGTTCCCATCAACTAGCCAAAATTATTTTATGCCCAGTATATTTTATTAGGAATTTCAGTATTAAAAAGTTGCAAAGCCTTTGTTTTAAATTGAAATTGACTTTAGTCAAAATTAAGTTTGATGAACCATATGTTATTGAAACTATTTTTTCCCAAAAAAAATTTCATCAGTAAGTACACATGCTGGCTGTAGTGAAGTAATTTCCTTGCATTTCTTCAAATGTTGAAGTTTAAAGTATTCTTAGCATTAAATTAGTTTACTTATTCTATATTTAAATATTTTCTTAAGAATCAATATTAAAGTGGATTCAACAGATATAACTGTTATAATTATTATAGTTATTAATATACTTATAAAAAGCTTCTTGTCATAGCTTTACCTGTGCTATATTGTTACTTGCATTTCCGTTGAGGTCAGGGGGTTTCTGTCCCCCAGGATCCGCTTGTGTTCATTAACTTCATGCTTGTGAGAATAATAATGATAAATAAAAATTAAAGCCCATTCAGTTTATAAAAACTATCAGTGTATTGCAATTGCTTCAGAGCGGCAGTTTGGTCAGTGCAGGACCAAACCTATTACAGGATTAATTATTGGGTTTTCAAATTTCCTGTCACAGCTTCGCTCATGAAATACATAATCAGAATTACAGACATAAATTACCATCAAAATGTTACCAAATCTCATAAAGATTAATTCTGTAGTGTTGCAAAAATGTAAAAAAAAACCGAAAATGGTTTTTAGATATTTATCTGAACAGTATTTGCAAGCCCAAATCGAGTGAATATCTTGTTTCAGAAATGGGCAAAATTTGCAGTCATTGTTCAAAATTTGTTTACCTTTCATAACCCTTTTAAGGTAGAATTTAAAAACAAATACAAATTGGTTTTTAGATATTCACATGAAGATTATACACCAAAAATCAAGTTTATATCTTCATTTCTTTCAGAGAAATTAAAAAAATTATAAAAATTAATATTACCCCATTTTACCCTTTAAAATTGAAATTTTAAAAAATCTTTCTAAGCGTGCAGTTACACCTTAAGAAGAATGATGTACAAATTTCCCTCAATTTATCTTCATTGGTTTATTCTGGGCGTTGATTACAACTCACTTACAACGTGTTCTTATATATATTTTTAAAATATGTAGCTTATTTTGTTAATTGGCCTGAATGGATTATCTTTTAAGTGTTATTGCATGAAATATTATCTTATCATGCCTGGGTATTTATAATTGTTTATTATGTATTTATTTATTTATATCTTTTATTATATTTTTTATTTGCATTGTGTGTAGATATTGATCTGATATTTATTACACGTATATTATTATGCAGTTATTTGATCTTTATTTAAGATTAGATATTTTAGTTCTTTTTTTTTATTTTATTTATTCCGCTTAAAATTGTTAAATCCATATACTCCCCTATATATCTATTGTGCACCTCAAAGTATTCTTTTAATGCTGTTATAAACATGTGATCATTGCAGAGCAATCATTATTAAAGAAATTGATTATTTAGAAGTCACTTCTTTTCCTAAGATGTGGCATGTGCTCTTTTTCTGAATTATTTTTAAAAAATTATTTTAAGTCTTTACCCAATAATAACGTGATTAATGACTGCTTTTTAGATTATGGTGATTATTTTGATTATTTAGTGGATTTTTTATTTAGTTAATGTAGCAATATTTGTTAGCAATACTATTATTATTTTGATATGTTTTTTATTTATTTGTTTGCCTTTAAAAAAGAAACTGTCCACTTATTTATATTTCTTGTCTTTAGGTTGCTTCTCTAATTCTTTTTATGTTGTTAGCATTATGGCACAAATCAGCTTTTGTATGATGATTATCTAAAGTAGGTTATATGATTATATCTTCAATATCATCCTCATACGTACATGTGTTCATATTAACATTATATTTTGGAATCGTGAGGTTACCGATTGCATATTAGATAACTAAATTTAAGTAAATAACATAATACATTTTTCAAGCACTAACACACCCAAACAAATAGCATTTCATTCATTAGCTGTCCAAAGAATTGAATTTACATTCATTAAAATTGGACACATTGAACACTGCTTCAGATGTTTGTGGACAATTTTTTAGCAATATTTTATTTAAAAAAGTGTAAATCCTTCTTAGAAGGATTTATTAACTGATTTACCAAACTAATTTTTTTTTTAATAGGGAGAAATGTGATAATTCTTTCAAACAAAAAAATATATATATAAGCTGAAGATCACAATTCATTGTTCCTTTTTACCTTAATATGCTACTCTTTAGGGATTTATTTTTATTTAACCAAGCAGTAACCAAGGACTACTCCTTTGTTATTGAAATTTGACTCAGTCAGTCTATTACACTGTATTTTGAAAGAAGTGCTGTGATCTCCTAAACTGGTGCAAACCCTCCAGATCCTCTTTAATTAAGCTTCCTATCAATTTTAGAGCAGTCACAGGTATTAAGAGTGACTAGAAATTTCTCCCTAAAGCATCTTGCTACAAAAACTTTGTAGTGAGATTTATTCCTAATTTGTACAGATTTATTCCTAATTATCGACAGTATATTAAACTGCAGACTCTGCTTTAAAATATTGAAAAATAGTTTCAGTACTACACACGTAGTAGGAAAATGATGATAATGTGTTGTTACTTACAGTTGAGCTGAGTTTTGGGATAACTTTAAACCTAATACATCCTGCACAATTTTTCTGTTAGGTATTCTTTACTTTCTCTGATTTTCCCTTCTATCCGTTTAGGTCAAGGAGTTGGTACTGAATCGAAACCTTTAATAAAGATTTTAAGTCTTAGCTTAACTTAAATGCTGGCCCCCTCTTATAATATTATTTCGCTAGAAGTGCCCTCTTCATCATTAGAAGTAATAATTTGTTTCTGTGTTTGTGTTAAGTTATTGAATGCAAAGTATTATTGTTCATTTATAGTCATTTGTACTGATATAAAATATATGTTCGTACAAAATATAAAAGACTTTGTGATATTTTGTCCACACTATCCCCACCTAGTACCCTCCAGGATTACTATTCAGTCTGTTACAGCCTCAAAACCAGTGTTGATTAATCTGTAATTTTTTATAAAATAGATTTAACAATGCTTGTAATGTTTTTGATTTAGCTTGAAAGGTTATAAAATAATATATTCATTTCATCCTCTTTTTTCCATTGCATCATCTCCATCTGAAGGATAATCCATTCGGCTATCTTGACTCTAACCTACCTGAATAGTTGAATCACCTTCTTAATTCTGATTGCCAAGACTATTTTCTTCTTCCAAGTACCTCTTCTGCCATCTATTTTATCATGTAAAATAAGTTGAAACACAGAGTATTTCTTGACATTTCTGCTTATGTGCATATCATATTCAGCTTCATTTAACAAACTATTGATCACCTTTATTTCCTTAGACATCCTTCCTGACACCACAATGTTAGCAACATGATCCCAGAATGAAATTTTCAGCATGTATCACAGTATATGTACATCTGCAGAGATGTACATATACTGCACATTTATTTTTATTTATTTATTTATTTTATTTATACATTTATTTATTTTTTTCTCCTCTGGAGTGTGCAATTGAAGACCCAGCTCTCCATGCCATATAGAATGTTGACCATATATAGCAACATATGAACTCAATGCATAATTTTAAGGTCAAATCCTTGTGGGTCATTAGATTTTTTTTTTTTATTCAAAAAAACTTTCTGTCCTCTTTCAGTTCTCGAACATATTTATTTCGATGGACTTATCTGTCTTCTCTTGTAGCCGTGTACCAAGATATTGAAATTTAATAACTCTTTTGATGAGCTCATCATTCGACTTTAATTATTGATAAACTATCTCAGGTGCATCATGTTTTTTATGTATTACCATCCACTTTGTCTTCCTGGTGTTAATTTCCAGACCGTATTCAGTGTTTACATTAGTCACTCTTGTAAGATATCCTGCAACCCAAATAGTGTATCAGAAATAAGCTCAAAATCATCAGCATATCATATATTTGACACATATCTATCCTCCCATCTTGATACCATCGTTATCTCCAGTTGCTCATTTGAAAACGACCTCTGAGTGTATGAAGAATGCCAGGGACAGGATGTAGACCTATCGCACAATCTTCCTGATAGATACCTTCTCCAATTCAACACTTTCAGAACAAATTACTGCCATCTGATTAAAATGCTATAACGAAATTTTGTATACAAAGACTGATACCAGTGTCTTTCAAGACCTTCATCATATCTTTATGTTTCACATAGTCAAAAGCCTTCTTTTGGAGACTAAAAGAAGATTTCATCAATAAAGCTTGCGATTTATATCTCTGCATCTTTCTGCTAGCACAGTGATGGCATAGAAGGCTTCACGGTACCATAACCACCCTTGAAACTAAGCTATTGAGAATCGGAGCTTTCTTTGCACCTCTCATGCATTCTTCAATGAATTATTTTAAGGAGAACTTTTACTATATGTGACATTGGACTAATGGTTCTATAGTCACCACACTCCACAGCATTATTCTTTTTTGGCAATGCAGTAAGCATTGATTTCAGCCAATGTGTTGGAATTTCCCCTGAGCATAATATGAGTTGAAAAACTGGCCAAAACACAATAGACAATTGATCGTCCTTCAGTAGTTTTAATAGTGTGCCGTGCATTTTTTCAGGTCCGACAGCTTTACTATTTTTCATATTTTTAATTGCTTATATCATATCTTCTTTCATTTCATCTTCATCTAGACTATCTTCTTGACCAGAATTGACATTATCCAGCATACGCTGTGCAGGCTTTGCATCACCAAATAATTCTTTGATGTATTTTCTCCATTTAGCATTTTTGTCATTCTCCTCTAGTATCATATTATCATGTTTGTCTTTCAAGTTATTTAGTACCACTTTACAGTACAAACCAGTGAATACTTTCATTTTCTTATGGACATTGAAAAAATCGTGTTTAGTCTACACCTCTTTGATTTTTTGACACTTCATCTTCAGCTATTCATCTTATGGATCTTTCTGCAAATAATTCTGCCCAGTCTCATGCACACATTTCCATTACCTTTTGTCATTCTTTATCACTCGTAAATTCTAATATTTCAGTGGTCATCTATGCATTCCTTCTACTACACTGCAAGGCAAGGTGCCTCATTCTGAATTCTAGACTGCCCTTCCTTCTACTTTTCCCAGATGACATTTGGGTCTGCTACAGACTGCAATTCCACCATTAAATCTTTCATTTCTTTCATAGCATGCATATGAATATCTGATTCTAGCAGCTTGCGATCATTGATCAGTTGTGGTGACGGTGATTTGCCCATCTGTGGAAAATGTGATTTTAACATAATAACAACTAGGTTGTAATCAGAATTCACATCAGCACTAGGATATGTCTGCTCACATTTAACATATTTCTTCATGCTGACCTCTACTGACTTTTGCATTCCAATCGCCCACCCAAGACTATGGTGATTTCACCTCTTAGTGAGTTTTAATAATGTTGCAATCTGTTCATAGAACCACTCGATTTCCTTGCCATCCTTGTCTGCAGTAAGTGCATAAACTTGAATAATATTCAGAAGTCAAATTAGTTAACTTGATTCTTTCCAAAAACAGAACGTAATCCAAAACCCCATTGCCAATGTGTTCAACCATCAAAACAGGAGCACCCACTCTGTGACTAGGATCATTCAAACCGGAATAGAAAATCACTGCTTTGTCCAGCTTCACACTTCCGCAGCCAACGCCCTCACTAAGTTCAAGAATGTCTGTTATATAATTGCTTCCTCTCTACATCAGTGTTATGCAGTTTACCAGCTTGGAACAGACTGTGAATGTTCCATGTGGCTAATTTTACGTTCCTATTGTTTCTGCAGCTTTCATTTGTCAAGGAGTCGGTGCAGCCCCATCTGGAAATCCGATTGGGGGCTGTTTTACTTCCAGCTGATGATTTTACAATAACTCATGCCATGTTGACTGCTGACAATACTCCACTGGTTTCCCGATGTCTTTTGGGGGATTTTCTATCAGGGTTTACTCCTCTATAGCATGGTCTCATTTTGAGACCTTGGAGACTCTTCTACACATCCAACACAGCATGTACTTGACTGGGGTACATAAACGTGCCACAGGTTCTGATTGCCATTTCATTTCTCCTTCTGTGGGACTAGCACCATATGATGGTTGAATTCAAATAAGTTTTCTCAAATCTAACTTCAACTTCATTTATGTAAGCTACTTTTAAAGATTGAAGAAGTATGTTTCATAATATTTGATATAAACATCTCATCATGTAGTTCATGATAATTACTGATCTTAGATTGATTTTTCATTTTTGTATAACTAGTGTTGTTTTTTTTTTTAACAAAAAATAATTTCTGAACAAACTGAAAACAGTAATACAAGTATCATCCTACTTCTTGTACCTTTGCCAGCCTGAGAGTTGAGATAAGATATTGCAGTTCAGCCAAAGTAATCATTACGGTATCACATCCTTAGATGGCTCAGCAGTTTATAAAGAAATTCACCCCTCATTTGAAATGATATCAATAGGAAGATGACACCCAGCTATGTACAGAGTTTGTATGTATCTAAACAGAAAAATATTCATTTTTGACTACATGTTTAAATAAAACGAAAATGACAATTTCCCTTTTGTTTTCCTTCTGTCCCCTATTTTGTGTTTTTCTACAGAAATACTTATATCAAGATCAGATTTTATTCTCAATACAATGAAAGGCTTATCATGTTTGCTAATAAAACATACTTTTATAAAGCTATGATTATCAAGATATTGAAGATTAAAAAATATTGACATCACCACCATTTTAGAATTAGTAAATATGATTACAAAATAGATGATAATTTTTTATTTATTAATTAGGGAAAGTTGCTTAAACATATCTACCCTGTACAAATGTTTACATATTTTTGTCCAAAGAAGAGATGGGATGGACAAAAAGTGGTAGATCCAGAAATTAATGAATTAGATACAGCAGAAAGATGACCATTATGAAAGAAATAGAAGAAAAATAATACAAATGGTTTGGTTATGACTAAAAAGAGACAGAAAGAGAAAGAGTAAACAAGGTCAGAATGGAAAAGAGACATTTCAAGGTAGAGTCAGAAAAGAGCATAGTGGCCATGATGAAAATAAAGATTGAAAATTAGATAAATATTAAAATGATTCCTCAATCCAATCTTTAGATAAAATTTTCTTTTAGCAAACACAAAATGGCTGGCAGAAGAAAAACAAAGGGGAAATTACCATTTTTTTATAGAACTTTTTTTGTTCATTTTGAAATGTAGAGGCAAAAAAATGAATAGCCAGATACACGTTTTTGTTACACATTCCACATTTTAAGTGGGCATTTTCAGTGAAATATTACCTTCAGATAAAAAGCAGCATCAAAAAAACTTCCTTATTTTTGTGTCATAATACTCAGCATAACTGTTGTTTTATGGGTGGAGCAAAATGTTAGTTCTTATGTCTAATTTTGTTAATGCATTATAAATTTTAGATACCACATTTATAGTCTTTCATCATATAGTATGTAATCAGATTTAGAAAATGTAATATATTTTGTATTGTAATTTTGCATGACCTGGTACATTTTTTAGGTTATATTTGTTTATTAGATTTTATCATTTATTCTCATCGGTTCATATTTTAATTTATTACTTTTTCTTTAGTGTTTTTATTTTATGCACTGCTTGCTCGGTACTGATTTTTCATGTATGTACGTCTTGTGTATGTGTTATGTAGTGACCCAAGCATCAGTACAGAATAAGGAAAATTTGAATGCGGCTGCTTCCAGATCAAGTACAGAAGCGACTGGCACTAGTCATTCTGAATCGACCTCTAATAAAACATCTGGTACATCTAATATTATCAGTAATGATATCGTTAATAGCAGTGTAACTAATATTAGTAATGGTAAAGTGCCTGATAGCCCTTTACATGAATTTATTTCTGATACTTTTACGGCAAGTAAACAAGATTTATTAGAAGTTGAACAGAATATGAAGAAACTTGGAATAACTGATGATGCTCAATCAAGATCAGCTAAAAATGGTTTGTATACGGTTAACTTTTTTATATATTTTTTATTTATTTATTTTCAGTCATTTATTTACTGAAAAATCATTTTTAAGTATCATTTTAAGTTTTCCTCTGAACATATTAACTATTTTACAGGTCGTAAATATCCATTTATTTTATCTTAACAATTTGCAATACTAAGAAAAATTAGCGAAGTCCAAGTATAGCGCAGGCTACACTTTGTATTTAAATCCTTTTGCAGTATTCTTTTTATTTCAATGAATGAATCGATCAGTCAATATTTACTCCCTCAAAATAATATATTTACAGTGGTAGTACATAAATATATTTAAAGTATACATATCAATCGCTTTACAAACTGAATTATGCACGTATAATAATTTCAATTAGGGATCACTAGCAGAAGAGAACTTGAATGCTAGTGATGGTGCTATTGAGTGAATATAATTACAATCATTTTATAGTTACCACTCACAGTAAAACAATTGTAAATTAAACATAATATTGATTGTAAATTTAGACAACATAAAAATTTTCACACAACAATAAAATCATGAGTTCAAAATAGATATAGATTGAATAACTGCAGCGCTATCAAGACAAATTAACAAAATTTATTTTGAAATAAATTTTATCCAATATCTATTCAGTTATTTTCCTAAGTTTAAAGTTACTTAACCTCAAAAATGTAAATTCAATATGTATCCGGTGTACTAGTTTGTGACATGCACAATGAAACTGTATCCTACATGTAATCATGTAAACCCTCAAAACATTGAAATACACATCACATCATAAATAATATGTTAAATTTTTGTATAAAATTCTTTTTTGTTTAGACTAATATAGTTAGTTAAATTCTTTACATAAGTTAGTCTTATTATTAGGACACCCATTTCCTTAAAAATTTACTTGCTAGACTATTGATTACACTTAACCAAGGCTGCTTTAAGAATATATTTTTGTATAGTAAAAAGTTTATTTAGCGAGTATCAAATGCCCCATTCCAAATTTCTATGGAATAATTTAGCAAAGAATGAGCATATGCATAGTACATTTATTTATTTAGCATATGGCACTAAAACATAACACTAATTACAGTCAAAATTACAAACAAAGATTTAACAAACTAATATATGCTACTGATTCTGGAGTCGCCATCAGGAAATCTTCAGGATTCCCTTTATACGCTGTCCTAAGGCAAACTTCTGTGATGTGTCTGACAGTTTGATTTTCACCACACTCACAAAGGGGCTTCTGTGTTTTACCCCATTTATACGTAGTACATTGATTTAATGATACAAAAAGATCTGATTTTATTGTTCAAAACTGATAAAATAAGTGTATTTTTTGTTACTTAAAAATTTGACACGAGTTTGCTATTTCAGACATGGCATCCAGATATTTTACTGTTGTAGCTTTTATTATTAATTCAGAACTGCAATTACTTATAGTATCATGAACCACCTCACAAGATGTGTAAATTCTGATCTAACTGTTATCTAATGTTCATACTGGCCAGCAGCATTTGTAGAAAACTTTATATATTTGGTTTTATCCTGGTTTAAAGTACATTATGTTTGAACTAACTTCCAGTTTATCTCTTTATAATCGTTTGTTCATTTTGATTAATTTTATTTTAATTTTCAGTGTAATGTAAATTTTTTTTATTTAAGTGAAGGTATAGTGAATTTCTTTTTTTGAAGAAGTACTATCATTGTAATAAACATCGCTATTGTTTGTATTTATAGGTTATTTTATTTTATATCTTTTACTTTTTACTGTCTGTTTTTATCATTATATCATCACAGTTCAGCATTGGTGTATCAAAGGCTTCACTTTCTTTCCATTCTGGAGTAACTTCTTTATTTTCATCATGGTCACTGTTCATTTCTTAATCTACCTTGAAATGTCATTTTTCTGTCATATTTTTGGTTTTCTCTTTCTTTTTCTTTCTCTTTTTAGTACATAAACAAATCATTTTGACTTATTTTTCTTCTATTTCTTTCATTATGTTTATCTTCCTGCTGCATCTAATTCATTAATTTCTGGATCTAGCTCTTTTGTCCATACAATTGGAATCTTTAGTCATCTCATCTCTTTTGCTACATTGCTTTATTGGTATATTCTTACCGATTATCCAGTTTTATTACTGTATAGTAATGTTAAGCAGTATAACATAAGGGAAAGTCAGAAGTAAAGAGATTTATATTTCTAATCCAATCTCTTATCTTGCAACACCAACTTCTATTGTAAATCATTACCTCATAGAGCTGTTTGTGGTTGTGATAAATTTCAATTTAAAATGAATGCTCCCCTTGTCCAATATCACTAAGGAAAAAATACTGACAGTGATATATTATCTCAATATGGGAGTGAAACTAGCTGAGGTTATTTATAGAATGCTACAGCAATTTATAGAGTGGTATATTTATAGAGTATAACTATACATCACATATCCAACAATCAGTTCAACATTCCCAAAGAAAAAATGTTTTGGGGTTTCACATTTGTTGGCCCTTCTTCATTACTTCCAGTAGATCATAACTGGTAGCGTCTCGGCCTTTCATCCGGAGGTCCTGGGTTCTGTCATGCCTGACCAGGAGGTCAGGCATGGCATTTTTCACACATGCTACAAAACACTCATCTCATCCTCTGTGGAAAGAATTGCTTGACTGCGGACCCGGAGGTTAAATAAACAAAAAAAAAAAAGTAGATCGTACATTATAAAGTGATGGATATATCAAGATGCTGAAGGAAAGGGTTGTGACACAAATTCCCACAAGACAGTGGAGTTTTCAAACAATCAAACAAGATTTGATGCCATACTGCTAAAAATGTCAAAAAATTTTTCAAACAACGAAACATTAAGTGCTCCTGTGGCCTGGCAACTCCCCAGACTTAAATCTAGTTGAAAATCTTTGGACAATAGTCAAAAAGCGACTCTCAAAATTGAATTATACCACAAAATTTGATCTCATTAAAGCAGTAATATCAGTATGGTATCGTGATAAAGAAATTAAAAAAACGTGCAGTACACTTATTGAATCTATTCCAAATCGTGTATGTGAAGTGATTAAGAATAAAGAACATATTAATTACTAGATCTTCACAAATTGTAGTTTTGATTTTTTTTTCTCATAAAGTTAATTTTTATTAAATGACTTATGTGTTGCATTAATTTACGCTCTAGTGTGTGTATATATATATATATATATATATATATATATATATATATATATAACATTATGGTCAATTCTTCTCTTTATATTATCAAAATTATTTATGTTTTTCGTAGTCACTGCATATAATTTATTAATAATCTCTAGCAACGATGTTCTGAGGTTATTTTCCACTGTATAATTCAAGTGCTGTAATTCAACTGATCACATTCTCATGCAGCTCAGTCTCCTCGCTTCTCTAAATCTCTTCATACTGTCACAGATGTGACCTTATGTTAGTGTATTTATCTGTGGTATTACCATGTTTTAATTTTCTCTTTGTTAATTAATTATACACTTTTATTATTTAACAGCCTGTTTCTAAAAATATGTTGTCCTATGAAGATTGCATTCATCGTAAATGATAATCCATGAGTGGTAATTTTATGATAGTCTGAATGTTACTGGAACATCTAGTGGAATATTAGTTAATATTATATTTATCATACATAAATATAGCTTTGTCACTATGTAGTTTTCACCAAAAGAGAGTACATTGTTAATAGAAAGACAATGAAAAATACCAGCTAAGAGTTGAAACCAAATGACAGGTTTCAATTTTTAAACCAGTATGGCTATGCCATATTCTGCTGATATTCAAACATATTCTGCTGATGGAAAAACAAATAATTAGTTGTTGTGATATTATACTATTAGAAGCTTGCGGGATCAATGGGATTTACTATTGGAGGTAAAGACTGCAAATATAAACATCTATCCTTAAAAAGATTTATTATCAAACCAAATTACATGTTTACAGCAAATAATATATAAAGTCTGTTCAGAAAATAACCAAACATTTTTAATTACACGCCAACGAAGATATTTATTGATATTTTGTTGGCAGCATTCTGTTCTGCATAACTTCATCTGTAACCACATGTTCTTATATTGTTGAAATCTTGTTTAGTTTTTGTGTTATTGTTATTTGAGTACAATGTGTTTAAGTATTAGTAGCAATTTTTTGATGATTGAACTTTTGTCTTGATGTCGTAGCCATAAACCTGGCCTTCATCTCCCAGTATGATCCTTTGCGTGAATGTTTCATCGCCATCAGCTTATTGAAGAAGTTGCCAATAAACGTCCACTTGATATTCCTTCAGTTGTTCAGTCATCAAGCGAGGAACAAACTTTGCTGCAACTTGATGCATGTTCAATTTTCCAGTCAAAATGTCACTGCATGATCCGATTGAAATGTTAACCCCTTCTGTAAGTTCTCTGACAGTCAGTCGACGATTTGCACACACCAGATTGTTAATTTTCTGAATACAGGTGTCATCGGTTGAAGTCAAAGGCCTTCTTGTTGAGGGTCATCTGACAACCACTTTTAAATCATGAAAACCATTCGTAACATTGCATATGATCCAGAGCATAATCTCCATAAGCTTAGTTCAAAATTTGAAAGTTTTCTCCAGTTTCACACAAAATTTTATGTTGTATCGTTACTCTTGAAAATCGCAGATTACAAAAATCGCTGCTAACACTTTAAAACATGTCACACTCAAATAACAATAACAATAAAACTAAATGAAATATCAACAATCCAAGAACATGTGGTTACAGAGAAGGTTATGCAGAACACAATGCTGCTAACTGATCATCACTAAATATCACTGTTGGTGTGTAATTAAAAATGTTCAATTATCTTCCAAACAGACCTCGTATATTGTAATTAGGAAATTCATATGATTGAAAGTTTACTGCCATTAATTTTTTCCCCTTATCAGAATGGTTTATTATTATTTTGCACTTTTGTGTGCGTGCGCGTGTCTGTGGAAATGCAAGTGTTGATATACTTACACATGTACAGTATTCATATTATATATTTAAAATATATATATATAATGTATGAGTATTGAAATAGCTATTTTAAAGTGATGTGAGTAGTATATTAGTATATATTTCAAGAACTTCTATTGTCTATTTAAACGTGAAATAACTAACCACCTTAATGTGTTACCAAAATTGGCGTATTTTATTATGAGTATAAATAATTACATTATGTTCAGCTAAATCGTACCAGACATCTTTCTTGTAGTAGAGAGAAATAATGCAACATGTTTCATTTTGGTAGAGTATGAAAGTACTGGATGACCCTGTGGTGATTATTAATATTTGACTTCTGTTAGCAATTTTTTCTAATCAAAATAAGTAATTGTACAAAATATTGTAAAACAGATAAATTTTGAGAAAGATCACAGTATATGTATTGTTTTAGACCCTTTCAGCTCATCAATCAGGTACTGTATATAGCACCTATTATGACTATTATTATTAATTTAGTTAGCAGTTAGTTAAATTTTTTTTAAGAAAAGAATACTATATTGTTTTACTGTTGTGTAACGTAGAATCATATTACAATTGTGTTGCATTTCTGTATATTTATTATTTTTCTTTTCTTTATATATATGTAATGCATCCTTTCTTGACAAAAGGGTTAGATTAATTTGTCGCTACCTGCACCCGGCTTTCTTATGACTTTATGCGCATCAAGACCACCTAAGCAATACTAGGCGAAGTTGAATTTTATTATAGTAGTAATTTTCATCGCTTCACAGCCAGACCCTATTGTGAACAGAGTGAATTGTCACTCGTAGAGCTGAACATATCTTGCACTTCAATAACCTTAACATACTAGTATGAGATTGTATGTTCAGTTTTGTGAAAAGGCAACAGGAACCTGCTTCATCGTTTTTACTTTCCTTAGGAAGTTCAGTTCAGAATACTTCATTCTCGGTTTCAAGAGTCACTTGTACCTAGTGTCGGGTCAGTCTTTTTTCTTATGGCATCTAAAATTCAAGTATTTTTCTAAAAAAATTAATATTTTAGGTTTTGCTTAAAATGTGTCATCTGCTTTAGTGCATAGCATAAAAAAAATTGGAAAAATTGATAATCTTCTCTTTTTGCATAATTAGTTATTTCTACTAAGAAGAGATTTTTGATTTTTAAAAGTTTATTTGTGTTTGACTTACCAGTAAAAAAATTTTCGTACTTTAGAAATTGCTTTTCTACAGTTACTCCAACGGCAGTGATGTTATTACATTCAGTTAAACATACTACATATAAAATTTTAAATGTTTAATCAATTTGCAAGTATCTTTTCAATACTTTTTCACTTTCATATTGTTTGGGGATTTTTTTACACACTATTTAATGCCAGCAGGATGCAGTAAAACTACATATTTATATTAAAAAAAAAAAAAAAAAAAAAAATAGCGCAGCTTATGTGTTATAAATGAATTAATTCTTCCTTTATGTTAATTAATTTGTTATTATCTGTACAATTTATTAGATTTAGCTGTGTTGCATGTTATTGTTTGTTATAAGTTTGTATCTCTCATTTATTCTTTATTAAAATGAGTATTTACTTTAAGTTAACAAACAGAATTTGTTTGTTATTGATATATTGTGTTGTTTATTATCAAATGCTTTTTTTAAGACATTCTGTTTTTATTCGTTGTGGTTATTTGTAATGAACATTTCTTTCTGTAGAATTGTAAAAGATTACTCTTATGTTTTTTTTTATTGATTTTTATCTGTTTATTTTAAATATATTATTTTGTTTCATGTGTATTATTCTGTAAAATTATGGATGCTATAAATGTAGTACATGCAGAAGATATTCATTCTTTAATAATAATAATTCATTATTATTATTATTATTATTATAATTTTCTTATTCTTTTATTAGTTAATAATACTTTTAGTTTTTTATTGTTAGTGATTTCTTTAAAAATTTTTTTTCACGATGACAGTTTAACCTCAGAATTTCTATTATTTTAAATCATGATTTATCTGTTTATACCTTAAAGCCATCTTTCCCTTTAATTTTCATCTTATAAATCTCATTAAATTATCAAAATTAATAAAATCTGAGCGCTTAACATACGACAGGTTGAGCTCAATTCTTTTTTACACGATCTGCCTCAGAGTTCTCTTTTTCAGTGTATCTTAAAGTATGGTCTCTTAAAACTTTATGAATTCATCGTGTTTTTAACACTTTCCTGTAACAATATTCCATTCACATTAAAATCATTGTTCTTCATTATTACTGCTTTCGTTTCATCTATATTTTACCACCAAAAAATGCATGCTGGCTTCAAATTATATAATTTAAAGTATTTATTACTTACACTGTATTGATTGTTATTTATTTATTTAATGTATTCAGAATGTACATCTTTAAAAACTCTCATGAGATCGTGTGTTTTTTAATTTAATTTGTACTTAGTACTCTTTTAATTTAATTAGTAGAAGAGATTTTGACCATAATGTACCATAGTGACTTTCAAAAATAACAAGCATCCCTGATGGAGTTCTTGGAATTATGAAGATGAAGAAGTTTCCTGCTGCCTTTTTCATGGAACTGTATATACTGTTGCTTGCCAATATACTAGTTAGCCTATTGAAATTCAAGTGATATTCAGTCCTGTAAGTGGCACCCTCAATTTGTTCACCGCACGGACTAGCAGCGTAGTGAATGTAATTCTCTCAGAGAAAAAAATATTCAACTGGTGCTGCTTTTACTTAAGATTTATTACAGTGTCACAGCTATATAAAAAATTGGATAGGTGGTATAAAGCAACTCTGATAGGTTATGCGGTATGATGTGTCATACTGTCATTTTTCAAGAGGGAATTTAAATCTTTAAATCGTCATCCTTTATCCGATTATTATTGAGTCAGGCAGCAGATCATGGACTTAGGTTTTTGTTCCCCACTATTACTCCTCAAAAACTTTCTTCAACTCTGTTCTCTTTTTTAGTTATTTTCTTAAATAATTAAGATCTAAGATCTCTTTCTTGGTTTTCTCTAGGTCTTCTTCCAATTATAAGAGAAGAAAAGATTTTAAACTTACATTCTTTAAATACGATTTAAAAAATAAAAATTTTAAAAAATAATCCAATAAATATATTTATGTTACGATTAACAATTAATAATATACAATCTACAATCAAGAAAATAATATAAAAATCTTCCCCCCAAAAATTGCATTACTGTAATAATCACGATAACCAAAATTAGAATTAAAATATAATTCTCTTTATGTTATCTCATGAAGTTTTTTAGTGCTTGAAAATATTTAAAAATATATGAGATTGACAGAGTTTGCTGATAAAATACATTTAACAATAGGAAAAATATAATTTGAAATTTCCCATGTAATATAAATTTTGATTTTTTATAATTGTGTAATACTCATAGTTTTTCAATGTATTGACCTGAATGTGTTAAATTTTATGTCAGAATCTTGTATTTGTGTACATATAAATAAATGCTTCCTGTTATTTTCATGATCCTGGTTTGGCTAATGTTTTTTTCTGTTATCTACATGTCATAATGTTATGTCTTGGCTGAAATGTATTGCAGTTGCCCATAATTTTCAACTGAAAAGGGATAGTGAAACGAAACAAATGTGGCATAAAATTACATTTTATTTGCTAAAAAAATTTATATTTATTTTTCCCTTTAGTCACCATTTACAGCTGCCAATTTCTCCCGACCGTGAACCAGTTCAGTCATTCCATCAGTGAAGAATGCTGATAGTTTTTTTTTTTGATCCACGACCTCACTGCATTGTTCAGTTCATCATCTTTGGTGAAATGAATACCCTTAATATTACCCTTTCATTGCACAGAAAGAAGTGAAAAGTGCAGTACACCAAATCAAATGTTTCTCATTAACCATAGAAACCGGTCGACCAGTGTGAGATTTATCCTCAAAATTCCCTTACCAGCCTCTGATGGACAAATTTTATTACTCGCCTACTCACAATACTTCATTCAACAGTTTCATAACCATAAACAGCTTTTAAACAACAAATCTCATGATGTTCACTTTTTTAGCTGTTAAATAGCAGGCAATGAGTCCATAACTAAGGCGACTGACAGAATATGAGAAAGCATTGGTCAACGAGTTTTGGGGTGTTAGTAGGAAAATGTGCTTTGTGAAACATTTTGTTCAGTGTGCATTTACATGTATGTCACTTTTTAAATTCAATTATTGAATTTTGTTTAATGAAGTAACATTTAATATAAATTTTATATTAATTTAACTTTATATTTCATTATTTATATAAATTGTTGATTACTTGAGTTTTTTTATTGACTGAATCATAACTTAATTCAAGCTTTGTTCAGGAAACTAAAAAAAAAGAAATGGTCTACACCACATGTAAAATAAACAGATCTTATATTACATAATAGCTTACATAATATTATTTAAATTACTTCAGGGAGACTATACACTTTCTACTAGAGGTGCAAAATAGTTCATGTAAAGGGAAGTATAAAATCAACACTATAATTTTATTTTCTGATTTTCTCATCGTTACAAGTGTACATGTTTTTGAACTTCAACTATCTCATCCATCCAGAATAACAGCAATGCTCTCTATTTGGGTAACATTATACAAGAGCTGATTAGAGAGTTCTTGGCCTGACAAAGAAAACACCATATGTTTCAGAAATTTATTTTATTTTTCAACACTTTCAATACTCTCAGTATAATGCGATTTGTGTAACTGCAAAAGAAGCAGTTGTCTCAGTTTAACCTCATCATTTGAAGTGAATCTTCATCTACAAACCATATCTGCTGATTTAGGAAGAGGAAGTGATTACTATGAGTCGAATGCAGTGCATGTGGAAGCACTTTAAAGCGTAGGTAATAGAATTTTGCAGCAACAACACATTATTGTCTTGAAAGAACACTTTCTTTTTGGCCAGATGTGGACGTTTAACCTGAATAGCACCCGTCACTTGGTCCATTAGTAGACTATTCATCAACAAGGCATGATCTTGTGTTTTTCCAGATAGTCTATAAGCTTCACACTGAAGGAATTCAAAAAACCATAGCTGTGACTTTTCCTACAGATTGAACAATTTTCGCTTTCTTTAGCGGCGCTTTTCCATCTGTTCCCACCCGCTGTTTGAACTGTTGTTTGATCTCTGGCATGTAATATGGATGAATCCATGTTTCATCTACTGGTCGTAAAATTTGAAAAGAGATTCAACAGAATTGCATTTAAATAGATCTAAATACAATTAAGAAGTGTTCAGTCTCATTCGTTTTCAGTCGACAAACACACCACCCATTGAGCAGAAAGCTTTTTCGTACCCAAAAAATCATATAAAATGTAGTGCACTATTGAGATGTTTACATCAGTAAGCCGCATAACTTCTGTCAGCCATCATTTAATATGGCATTGTGGGTTTTTATGATTTCATTGGTTGTACAAACACGGTTAGATTTAGAAGCCCCCTTTTTTCCATCAAAAACAGAAGGGAAGAATCCTTTAAAATTAAATTATCTTATTTTTTTATGTGCATATCAAGGTTAAACCTTTTAAAACAAAGTACTTCGTAACAGCTCAAACTTCAACTTATCCATTTTTCAGAAAATGTCAAAACTTGTTTGTTTTACTCAATCGTCACAAACAAGCAACTATGTACATGCATCTGCAACTTTGCTACATGCCACCTTAAGGATCACACTTGAGGATAATCATCATCTTTTAAGGATCATACTATTTGGTCAAACTTGTGCTATCTCTTTGTCAGGCCGAGAAGTTTCTGAATGACTCTAGTAGTCTTGTGTTTCTGAAACACAGTCATTTCTACATTATAATTTCTTATACTACACACATATATATATATTCCATCTTTTCCACATCTGTTTTATCAGTTGTTTTAGCTTGTTGGTTCAGTGCTTTTATAAGAGGAATAAAGATTGCAGTATAAAGACTGCTTGATTTTTATTTAATATTATTCTTGTTTATCGTTCAGCTCAGATTCCATATAATTAAAAATTTTCAAGGTAGAGAAGAAATCGTTACTATGAAACAAGAAATGCTTACTATGCAGTGGTGGTGACTCATTTTTTCATTCACAGTTTGGTAGTTAAGTAAACAAGTAAGAAGTCAAGTAATCATTGTCGGGTCTAATATTAGCTATAGTTTTTTTTTTTCCTTACTATTAGCTATAAAATTAAGAAGCAGAGTGTATGTGTTTAACATGCCTCACATCATCATGTCACAGAGTAATGAAAGAATATTCAGATTATACCTTTATGTCGTATTCCATGTCAAATTTATCTTAAATTTCATCTTATTTTTTATAATGTTGATGATAATTACAGTCTACGTATTTTTACTGAATAAAGTTTTAAGTAACCAGTTAACATCTACTTCATTAAACGTTATATATATCAACTGATTGTATTTATATCTTGATTGATTAATTAGTTATAATGATAATAGTTCCAGTGAAGATTATGTTTACACCAGTATTATGAATATCTTTCTTTAATTTGTCACACAGTCATCAGTAAAAACATAGTTATAAAAAATGTTTCCTTATTGTGATTATCTATTTTAAATATTTAAAAAGTCATTCAATATAATAATATTTAATTAGTTGAAAGCAATTAACATAGTTATTGCTATAATTATTCTACTATTTAATGTTATTTTATCTGTTTTTTTGCGATGTATTTCTGAGCTATTCAGTTTTAAACAAAAATTTCATAATTAAAATGTTTTTTTTTTAAAAAAGTCAACTGAGTCTGTAACTTTCCCTGCAATCAGAAAAAAACTTTGTGCACTCTGGCTTCTGAGGACTTTGCCCTTGCCAGACGAGTACTTCAGAGGAGAATTAAAAAAAGGATTGGAAAAGTTGCCACTGGAATAAGATATATAATATTCACACTAGTATAGACTACACACTACTTACATCGATTGAGTGTTCTGAATGCAAGTTGCAGCTAAGTTACCCTTTGCCTAGCTGCTGTCTGTTTATTATGTGACATCAGTAATCTTTATATCAATACAGTTTAGGAATAAAATTAATATTTTAACTCCATAATAAAAAAAATAATTTATTTAGTTATTTATATTTTAATACTGTTGAGTAAATAAATTAACTTTTTTAATTAGTTAATATAAATTTTAAGATAATTATAGTACATTTTGAATAGTGCTGTTTGTTTATCTGGTGGCTATTATAGTTGGCTGCTTGGTGATAATATAAACAGTAGTTTCTTATGTAAAAATCAACATATCTTGGTCTGTACTGTACATAATCTTTATAAAAGATTAGTTAGCAAACTATAATTAATTTTGGCTAAAGAAAATGTAATCATAAAGAATTAGGTTTAACTGTATTTTAATTTTTTTTATTTTTATTTATTTTTTTTTGACAGTTGATAATTTGATAAATGTACAATTACATCTACTTTGTCTTGAATTCCTTTTAGAAATACTTTCTGAAAGCCCATCAAAACCAATTTGTGTTCTGAATTTCTTCCATAGTAAGATAATAGAATTGCTTTTTGCTTAAATTATATTTATGGTTCAAAATTACTGATTGAGTAAGCTGATAAATATATAACTTATAAGAAAGCCTGCACATATTTGCCAAAAGCTGTCACCATTTCAGGAAAATATGAATAAGTCATATGCAAAAGCAGATTTCATTTGTGAGTGCTTTATGCGCTTTGAAAGATACCTCAAACCATTTGTAATAAAATTCACAACTTCACAAACAGGAATAAATTTTCAGTCAACAACCCATAATTCATTTTTAGAAATTAAAACGATGAACATATTGTTTTTATTCTCATGTCTTAATGTATATTTATTGGATTATAGCTGCAAGCTTATTTTCCAGTATCTTTCAATAACGTTGGATACAAATAGCTAGATATTCTTTAACAATTTCTTGAATATATAACACAAGATGTATCACACCTTTATAGGTGGGACAAACTTTATGGCAGGAGTTTTCAAATTGTTCACTAGTATTACCTAGGAAACCTAATAACAAATCCCAATTGCCAATGACCAATCATGTATCACAAATTATTTGCACAGTCGGGCAGTGTTCCTCATGAAAATAGACAAGTTTTTTCAAAATTGTGATATGGTAAATTATCATATCTGTTCTTGATCTTCAGTCAGTGTTTGAAATGCAATTATAACTTGAAATGTTTTGTTATTTTCATGTTATGAGTATATTTATATTAATAAATTATAAGTTATTTTCACCAACTTTGTTATTTTTTGAAAAGTTAGTTCTTTCTAGTGTTTCAATTGCTGATATTTAGTGCAAAAGTTACTCATTTTCTATATTCATATCCTGTTTTACGGTCTTAAAATGTTGCAAAAATGTAATTACTTCACACCCAGCACATTATGTAGTGTCATGTATGTGAGCACACAAGTCTTGTCGGCAGTGAAATGTGTTAATATTTTAAGAGTATGAAATCATTTAAAATATCTGGTGGAAAAATTAGCGCAAGGAACTTATAACCAGCCTGTTACAAAAAGCCCATCCCACAGCACAGCATTCTTCTGGTAATATGTAGGCTTCTAAAGATGAAACAAAAAGAGGAAGTTAAAAAAAAATTAATATTTACAGAAGAAATACATTAACTTTTACAAAAGATGCTGCAAGTGACCTCCTCATTTTCGAGATGTTGGATGTACAAAGGCATGATTTTTATATTTTGAAATCATATCGAGCACATGTATCTAACATAAAACAAAATCAGTGGCACTTCAAAATATTTTACGTATGTTTAACATACTGCTATATTACTGGAAAATGTAGATCCTGCAATCACTAACAGTCAGCTGGAATACTTTAGATACAGGTTAGAATACTTTGAAAATTGTCAGATATACTGTTACATTAACATCATATCAGAAAATATTGGTTCTAGAATACCATTATAAGAATCAGCATGTTATATCTGATTTTCTCATTGTGAAGTAGTTTCTCATTCTCCTGGTCGTAAGGGTTTTGTTTGTGTTTTGTGAGTCGCATAGCCAGATAGATCAAACAATGATTTATTACTTTCCAAATACTAAACCAGGACTAATATAATTATTATTAACAGCTTATTGTTAACAGTTTATTTTTACAGAATTCAGTTACAGTAATTGAAACAGCTGCCCTGTCTAATTTAGTTTTTTGCAGATTTTTCATAATACTGGTTCAGATTTAAGGAATGTGTCTTTTACGGTTTGATTTGTATTTTACACCGCTATGCTTTAATCTCTTATAATCTTGGTGCAGCCATTTTCATTCTTTACAAAAATTATCTGTTAATTATTTATAACAGTTTTAGAAGATTTTACATTTGCTACATTTCTTAGACCATTTTGTAACAAAATTCAATGACTGTTCATCTGTAGTAGAATGATGTAATTAGAAAATTATCAGCAAAATTTCTCGGTTTTCTTAAAGGATACATATACACATGAAGTAAGTTTAGATTGTAGCGATCATAACTTTCACACAAGACAATAGGGAACAGCACATTATAACATAATTACAATACAGAATGCACTAATCGAAAATCAAAACATATTTGATCGATAACAGTAGAAATGTCCAGTAAAAGCAGTAACAGCTTAAAAGACAGGACAGATGTTTTAATTACGATTTTATTATTCCACTAATCACATTAAATTTTAACAAATTTTTGGATTTTTTCCTCTTATTTATTTTATATGGTAATAAAAATGGATTGTTACAACTATTTTGAAAATTAATGATTTTGGCAACAAAAAAAATAAGTAAATAAACAAATAGCACTAATGCACTGTTTTTCTCATAATTTCCATTAATTTGAGTCTAGTTCAATTTAATTAAAATTTATTATAATTTTTCAATGTATAAAAAATGTTTTATCATCTTAAATTAAAAGGAATTAAGTAAGCTTTCATTTTTGGAAGAAGCCTTTTTTGCTTAACACAAGTTTTAAGTAAAATCTTACTGTTTGCATTAAGGTTGGAAAGTATGCTCTATTTAAAAAATTCTTTCTCTGCTTTTTATTAAATTGAACGCCTTAGATCTGTAATTAAAGAATATTTATAAGATTTTAATTCATTCGCTTCGGTTCTATTTCATCACTTTATAATTATTTTTATATAAAAAAAAATTGTTGCTTTATCACTTTTGGGATAAATTAGAAGGTAAAAACCACATATATATTTTTTTGGATACTTTAGAGGTGTTATAGTAAGTCATTTATTACCTGTTACAACATTTAAACTCTGGTTTAGAAAAATGCCTGTTCTTGACCTCAGAAATTTTATCAGTTTTACTGGATTAAAATACGTCATTAAAGTTCCAGATAGGTTTAAAACAGGCTTAGAGGGGGGGGGGGAGTAATTTTAACTGAATTTTCTCTTTTTCAGGCATTTATTTTTCTTAATGAATTTTAAACAAAATTGTCATTGAATATTTCAGTGATTTAATGATTATAATATTGGTATAAATATGTAAAATTTATTTCTTTATTATTTCACTATTAAATTTTATTTATTATTATTTTTGCTTTTTGTTTTTTAACAGCTTAAGGAACATCAAGGAACGAATGAACTAACACGCATGTTGTCATTTTGTGCAGTGCATTGCTGATTTTATATATACATATAAATATATTTATTATGAAAAAATATATTATATACATAGAGAATATTATTATTGTAAATGAAATTATACGCATTTATTTATTACTATATATTTATATTTAATGATAATAGTTTTGGGACAACTGAAATTTTGTGAATGATGTTGATATTCCTTCTTCCCTGATAATTTTATCATCCCTTAATTTACCTCATAGTGATTATTATTACCTCACAATTGTCATTTTATAGTTAATTACCTGTTATCATTAACTCCCTGCGTTATTGTGCAGTATCCTTAAGCGATCGGATGTAATTTCATTATGTAAATACCTCCCTTCATCGCTTTGTTTAGTGTTCCTTTTAGTTTATTTTATATCACTTGTTGCCTTCATGTTGTTTTTTTTTAATGTTGTACTCTGTGGATTATTTAAATTTTTTTTACTTTTACTTTCTATCCCCGCATATTTAATGTTTAATAAAATGCTATTTTATTTAGTGTTCTTCATTATTTGGCTATGTTTGTATATCATTATTATTACTATTAATCTTTTTACCGTGTGAAATACAATGTTTTACACTGTGTTACAACAATTTATGTTAAACAAATATAACAATTAGTTTGTAAATAAAATAAAATGATATCACATTTACACTAACATAAAATAATGATCTTGCTTTATTTTGAAGAAGTATTTTCAAGATCACAAATCAGCAATCAAGTCTTATGAAATTAATATTGAAAGCAAACACCATTGAAAAGATTTTAAGATTTACAACAAATATCCCTGTTAAATTTATATGGTATGCTAAAAAAAAAATCTTTTCTCTTTGGATAATGCACTATCTCAAAACCATCAGAACAGATTGGAGAGTAGCATCTTTGAAATTGATGAGTATGTAAAATTTCAATGGCCAAAGATAATGTTAAATGAACCTATTCCCATTTGATCACTGCAGTTGTGAATGTTGAGTGTGCTCTGTGCTCTTGGCAATTTTTTTTAGTAACTAATGCATGTTTAGAAATCGATGCTGTTTAATAATGAGAAATTACCATTACCTGTTAGATAAAAATGTACAAAAAAAAAATTTAATGAACTACATAAAATTGAAAGCAGTATATCTGTAGGGATAAACCTTCAGAAAAATGAAATCCTTTTTTTCTTTTATTGAGAAATAAAATGTTATGAATTTAAACCTTCTAAAGAATAGAGCATTAATATATAAGTTTAATAGTAAGTATTGAACAAAATATGTGTACTTCAAAAATCATTTTGACACAGTAAATGATTCTTATGAGCAACGGATGCTAAAACAATTTTTTTTAATTTGTTGTGAATTAAGTATAATTGGAAATGAGTTTTTCAGTTTTAAATGGGCTATTGCCGGTCAATAGATTTTGGGTATTAAAATATAATTAAATTTATTGATATACATTGAAAGTTTAAACTATATCTTACGGAATTACCATCTGTTCTAAGCCTGATGAGCTTTCAAAGTCAGGCAATGAGAAACCAATAATGCAACCAGAGTGAACCCTTCCTGGTGCATAAAACTGTAATTATATTTTTGTGTTGTCTAATCGGTAATTATATTAATTCTTCAACATCCTCTACTTAATTTGTATTTTACACTTAACTTGTGTTAACATCTAATAAATAAATAAACGTATATCTTTACAAATATATGAAATAGATAACGTACAAAATTATTTAAGCCGTAAATAATTATGTTATCGTATAATACAAGAAAACCTCTCCTACAATACAATCTGAACGCATTTAAACTCTCAGTGAAAGTAAAAACCTATTTAATAAACTTTTAATTCTATCATTATTTGGTTATTTTTTTTAACTATTGATATTTGATACATTATATTTCTAGATTTTATAAATTACAAGTATATTACATTCAGATTGATTTTTACTCAGAGCTGAAACATCATTATTTTAAGAATTTGATTTTTTTAACCAAACAAAGTAGTAATTAGTAAGAGCAACTCTAAAAGAAAAAGAAACTACCTGCCAACTATGATCTGCCATCATAACGATGTAAATATTTTATATAAACATTAGGTTTTTATGTTCGAATACATCACATTAATATAGATATTATTCATTAGTTACTGAATTGCTAAGATAATGTTAAATTACTAGCATATATCACTAATATATATATATATATATATATATATATATATATATATATATATATATATATATATATATTTATGGATAAAATTAAACTAAATTAAAAATGCAGTTCTGTACACAAATCATTTAAATATCTTTATATTTAGTTACAGAATTCATTAAGTAATAATAGCAAAACTTTGAATCATAAACTTTATTTTTCTTTGTAATGTGTTCCATTAAAGTTTATTAGCGATTGAAATTATAAAATGAGAAAACTGCTGAAGGGTTTGGTTTAAAAGAATATAGCCATAATTATATACGAAACTGTAAGATAAAACAGGAGTTGCTATGAAGCTGTGTGATAAAAAATTTTGTGTAGCTTGCTGGTGATTAATTGATTAGTAATAAATAAACTAGATATTCTGCATTCTTCCAGAGCTTGCAAGCTTTGAAACATGTACTATGTACTAACAGCAAATAACATAATGTTATTGAACTCAATTTTTCTATACTTTTTTTATATGGTTTTTAAAGTATTTGCTATAAACATGAATAAAAAACTATTTTCCCATCGATATCTGTAACCCTGTACGTTGCAAAACTTTTGGTCTATCATGAATGATAGTTCTATTAAGAGCAAGGTGCGATCGCAATAACTAATTTGTTAAGAGTTAAGATGTCATTGAACTGTGATCTTAAAAATTGTCAGTTCTTCAAACTGATGTGAGATCGTGCTTAATTTTTTATTATTGTTTTGATGTTAATAATTTTATTTTATTTTATTTATATAAATGTGAAGTATATCCATTATAATTAATTCCAAATCCTTTTTAATTAATCAATTTTTTTTTTATAACAATCAGTTTTTTAACAATTATTTTTTCTGTCATGTGCGAGTGTGTTTTTCTTTCTCACAGTCTTGTTTTTTTTTTGTTTGGATCTTCTTTGATTTATTAAAATTACTTTTTATTTCATTACATCAAATCTGTTCATTTTTTTTATTTTTAAACTCTTAAGCAACTACACTGGTAAATGAAACTGTGATGTTACTTTCTTCTCATTTGTATTATTAATGAGTTATCATTAGTAGTCGTGGTCACTTAATGAAGCAGACTCCAATTAATTTTAATTAAATGGGCTCTGAGGAAGATAAAACAATTTTTTTAAAGTAATAATTTGAGAGTTAAGCCATCGCTTCAGTTTTATTAATTATTCAGTTTTTTCTGTATGTTACGCATATAACTTTACTAAGTAGTTTATCGTATAAATTTCAAGATCATTATGAAAAATTACAGTTTATTAACATCATTAATTAAAAGGAATTTTTTTTTTGTTTTAGCCAGGAAATGAAACGGGGTATATTTTCATTAAACTTTACTGTAAAAAATTATAATTTCCTTTTTTTCTTTGAATGAAACATCCCTATTTTATTTCTTAACATCGCATTAAAATAGTAGAATAAGTAAAGGTACATTTTTACTTTTCAGTTTGGTGATCGATGGAATTGATTTCCTATCACCCATAACCTCACACAGTTAGCGTGCAGTCATTGTAATGATTCATCATTTACCTCTCTATAAACATGATACTAAGCTAATTTATTATAAGAGGACTCTTCTTTCTTGTCAATCTTTATCAAGAAAGAAATCCAAGTAGTAAGAATACGTATTCATTTGTTTTAAATCATTGTATTCTTATGCATATGTAACCAGTAAGGTATAGACTTTTTGAAAATTTGAATTCTAATGAACAGTTTAAAATGCATAATCATCACTTATGTTCGATTTGTTTACAATTTAATTAATTCTGACTCAATCAGCAAAATTTATTCGATCAACTTTTTTAGTATCAATTATCTATTAAGTATATAGCCTATAATGGACTTGCTAGTTTTAATACATCTCACTAATAGATCGTATTTCAAATCAAACAATTAACATAATTTTGTAGGTTAACTCTGCAAATAATCTGCATATTTTGATTTTTGTGAATGAAATAAACTGATCACATTTTTTCCATGTTGTAAAAACATCAGAAAATTCATTTTAAATTACTTATCAGAAAATTGAATAACGGTTCATTACCTTTAAAACCACATAGACTCTGGAAGATGATAATGATAATAATAATAATAATAGAGAATTTGTGTTGCTATTACTAATCAGTAAAACAAAAACCCTTTTAGTTGTTTTTTTTCTTCATTGTATAAAAAAATGTTCACCCAAATTAATTATGTATAGATATTCCATTGACTCCAATTTCTTATTAATTATATCCAGTTAAGCATAGATAACTTATGTAAATTAATTTTTAAACAGTTTGTGTATTCATAAATAAAATAATTTTCAAAATTTGTTAAATTATGTGTAATTTACCCCATTAAAAAACTAAATAAAGATGTAGGCCTTATCCTACCCTATTAAAGGGCATTTGTATGTGTGTCTTGTCTGTGTGTGAATCCCCCTTAGCTTAGCATCGGAATGTACCAATCACTGGCGGAAAATCCCAATTTGTTAGTACCTGTCTCATGGTGGTCAGGTGTACACTTGTTATATTATTATATATTATGTTGTCATAATAATACTGTATTTGCTAGCAGTACAAGAGCTAACGTTTGCATACAAAAGATGTACTCTCGATGGTCCGGTTATCCAGTCATTCTCTTTTTCTAAAATTTAGTTATATCTCCGGAACAGTATGACCAATTTTAAAAATTCAATTTTGGACATACACTATAGGAAATATACCGTGCGTGAAGTTTCAATTTTGGACACCTAATAATCCCATTCTAAGACACCACCTGCCAGGAAAACCCGCTCAGAGGGCCTAGCTGTGGAGGCATGCCGTAGGCACACTCTGCAGCTAGTCATGAATATAATCCTTACTTATTATTTTCAATATGTTTGAAAAAATTAATAAAATTTTAACTTCTTTGTAGTTTCTACTTTTCTTGCGATGCCCTATAAACAATATGCTCAAGTGATTGCACTGTATATAGTACCAAATTGAAACTTTTAGTGTCTAAATTTGGGGATAAAAAAAGAATTTTTAATTTCTAATACAATTTTTTTTTTTAATAATTAATTTTATAAGCGCACATTTTAACAGTATACAGCAATATAGTTGCATTATTTCCTTCTTGCTCTGCTTACAGTTTTCATTTACCTTTCTTCAGCGACTGCACTAAGCATCAGATGAAACAAAATTTGCTCTGAATCTGTAAATATTACAGAAAATGGACAAAAATTGTTCTTGGAAGTAGACAATTTTTGAAAGATATTCTAGATCTTTTTCTAAAAATGTATTATCATGTGTTATTATACCTTGAAGAAATTTTTCTACAAACTTTCGTCTGACGTAAAATAGTTTTACATTCAAATAATGTTATTCTGTGAACTTCCTGAAACTTGTTTTGTTCTGTTTCTTGTATTATAATGTTATGCTTCCACTCACAGTTATTCATAAATTCAAAATAAATAATGAAGTACTGAACCTTCAGCAATAAAATTGAAAACATAAAAAATTGCCTGTGGTTTCTTATTTTCCTGTCTACTGTATTTCTAACCTGAAATTTTGTTTCCTAAATGTGCTTAAATGATCTCCAGAATAGTATTGAATAAAGAAATCGTTGTAAAAGTTTATCATTTACTAATATCTAAGAATTTCACTCACTATATTACACTAGTTTACTACTATCTCTTCTTAACTCAGTCGCCTGATTTTTTAAACCATTTTCTTAACATAACTACCTACACCTCGTTAACTTTCAGCCCATTTGTAAATTATTTCCTTTCCATAAAACTCCCTGACAGTTTTAAAAGTTATTCGATATTTTAGAGGATTATGCAGATGGATTATAAAGATAACTTTAAATTTTTTTTTTTTTAATTGACCAGTTATAATTTTAACATAATTTTTTAATAAATTTGCTCAAAAACTTAAGACTTTTAATTTTTAATGAAGAATGATCTGCTAATGTTATTGTTATAAGTTTTATATAGAAAAGTTTTTTTTTTAGATTTGTCTGCTTTTTCTTTCACGGCATGTACTGTAGTTGTGATTTATTCTATAGTTTTAACAACCATCATTATATGAAAATTAGTTTTGACTTTGCTATAAAAGTTTGTATATTTGCAGTTAGATTTAATTTTATTTTCTCTTTCTGTTTTAAAAAAGTATAATTTCCTTGGTTACAGGCGATAAAAAAAATTATTTCTCTTATACGTTTATTCTATTCACACTTTTAGGACAGCACATTTTTTTTTCATTTTTGGAGCTTTAATAGTGTAATTTTCAATACCTTATAAAAACAATGCTATAATTTGCAATATTTTTTAGACCTTCATGTCAGAATAAGCCCACTCACCTGCTGGGAGAGACTGCAAGCAGTTACAAGGTTACACAAGTACGTATGTTGTAGTACATCTGATCCCGATCCAAAGTGCTGCGGAACAGAGTCCATTGCAAACAACCAACTAGTGTGACAACCTGCCGCTCGAAGTCACTTGCAATGGACTCTGTCCCATAGCATGTTTGCATCGTGATCAAACGCACTACTGTGTATATACTCGTGTGACCTTACAGCTGCTTGTAGTCCCTTCCAGTGGACAAGCAGCCTAAGAGATAGAGAGGCTTTTCCTTCCACAAATTTCTGGATTTAAATTCCATTTATGTTTGGATTTTTCATGTATTAAAAAAAAAAGTCATCCATCATTAAGTAGCTGAAAATAATCATCATCTCACGTTTGCGGAAGAAATTAAATTGAGTTTGAATGAATGTTTTTGAGTATGTCAAAAATATAAGTTTTTGACACCTAATTTTTTAGGTTTTATACCCAAATGGTTTTTTTCTTTTACTGGTACCTTACTGTCATAAATATGAATGATTGAGTGTATGTGAATACATATTAACAAGGATACATAAATTCAAAAATTTAATTTAATTAAATGGAATTGAAATTATGCAGTACAGTTATTAAAATCTCATTTTACATCTTGCTCGTTTTTTTATATTAATGTCATTTATGTAGTATAATTTATTTTTAGTTAGAACCAGTTTTTTTTTTTATAATATTCATCACGTATTTTTCTTATTGCATGTTAAAATACCACAGTCCTTTTTATAAACCCATTTTCAGGTCTGCTACCTATTGCTTTTTTTCTCTTTATTATTATTATTAAAACAGTTATTTTTTTCTTTATTTATTTTTTTATTTAAAATATTTATTTATTTATTTTTCTGACCCGACCACCCTTATGATCCCCAGAAGAAGAATGGGAGAAAGAATTGGAGGCTGAGCTACAAGATTATGAGGTTGTCGCTGACGATGATAATTCAGGAAGCGGTGCCAGAGTACATCGCAGTAACAAGTCTAAACATGTTGAAGATATACCTGATGTCGAAGATGATCTTAAATAATAAATTAAAATAAAGGAAAAGACTTACTTATTTTATTATTATTATCGATATACTAGTGCGTTATTGTTATTAATATTATATATATATATAGTTAATTTAGTTATGTACATTAATTATTATTTTTTATTGATATTTTTATCAAAAGAATCACTTACACAAACATACACAATTGCATCTATACAGTAACAAACTGATTGTGGAATATTTCTTTATTGCCCTTGTTGATTTTAAGTTTGAGGTGAGTATAGGTAATTAATGACAAGTCCATTATTAAAAATGTTAATCTTGTTTGTTCTATTTTTTGTTGTCATTTAAATCAATAAATATTAATAAAGCGGTTACTTTTAAGTTTTATAAATAAAGCATTGTTAATTATTTGGTGATTCTTTAATATTATTTATTTGATTGTAATTCTATTTTTTTGTTTGTAGTAAGTTATACAGCAGTTTAGTTTATAGATTATATTATTGTTATTATAATTTATTTATATATGTAGTACTTATGTAGAAGACTGATGCTGCATCATGTTTTTCTTTTAATATTAAATATTATTAATTATATGAAAGTCTTTTTTTTTCTCTGTGGTGTTAGAGAGAGAGAGGGGGGGTTATGTAAGCAAGGAGTCCGGAGTAATATTCCCTCATCTCATGGAGTGAACAGCTGTCATACTCTTAAACATTACAGTGTTCATGCACAGATCCAATGATATAAGGAGGACAAGTAAATTTTGCATTAAAGGAGAATCCTGAAGCGCCTGGCTGATATTATAAGGTCAATTCACTGATCAAAACAAAACTATTCTATTAAAATTTATAAATCCATTTACATAGTGTTTTTGCTGTATATTTATATACTCTGATAAAGCCAATAATGGTTAGGAACAGAGGAGGTGGTGTAGCAACCGAACATGTCACAAGGCGGTTGTTCTTCTCCCTCGGGGGGGAATTGAGATGTATATTTACATGTTCTTGCTGGAGTTTTATAATATCTTTGTTTTATCCTAGACGTTCTGTGTTCAAAACCTTTTCTGCCTTATTTTTTTTTTTTTAATACATAACGTGTATCATAAGTAGAGTAACTAATTACGTGTAAATCTATAGTTACATAGAAAGCAACCTTTAGAAAACATTGTTTCCTAGATACGTTCACAAGTGTTTTATTCCCACTATATTTCAAGGAAAAAGTAAATTAGGCATAAGATAATAGAAAATTTTAATAAGATTTTTACCTACAAAGTTGTAAGGTAAAAGCCACTTATCTTCCAGAAGTACACGCTTTATAAAGCAGGATTGAACCTATCTGATCATATCCATTGACATTTAAAGAAATCAAAAGTATTTCAAAATATAAAGGGTGGGTGCAGTATGTTACTTTTTAGCTGTGTTAACTGTCTTAACAAACATATTACTTTATTCTAGAAATAAACAGTATAAATTAGGTTTACGTTTCCTCGAGGATATCTCCACTTCTGCTCTGTGCAATGTAGACATCTACTGAAGAAAATACAACATTCAGTGCAGTTCACGACTAGTTTATTATCAGTGATATAAAACGTTATATCATGATCTCTTAATTTCTTGTAAATATGCTGTATTTCTTTTTGTTCGTGTGAATTTTTCTTAATCTTAATTTTTGCTTTTAAATTCAAAATAAATTATTCATATTTAATTGATATATACAAATGCATAGACATATTCAGTACCAATAAATAAAATTGTACTGTAATGTTTATTACTATATATTATATATATATATATATATATATATATATATATATATATATATATATATATATATATATATATATATATATATATATATATATATATAAAATAAAAGATTTTATATACCATTAGCGAACTGTAGATTTAGTTCTTGAATTGCATTGAAATTTTATTCAGTTATGATTCCTTGCCCTTTCTTTTTGGTTATGAAAAAATATATATTTTCATTTTCACATGGAAAGATCCAACCTTTTTATCTGTGCATTTATTTTAAACAAAATTTTTATATCCTTTATTTGATATTATTATTCTTCATATAAATTTAATTAGTGTGATCTTTTCCAGTTTGAATATTTATCAAACTGGAATTCCAAGTATGCTCAATATTATGTGCTGAACTCGCTATGAAAATTAGTTTCAAATATTTGTAGTAGTTTGCAGTGTGAAGTTCTGTTTTTATATATGACACACAAATTGTTGTACATTGTAGTAAAATAAACTGTTACTAATTTTAAAATGTCTAAAACTGATCTTTTGTCCTCAGAATATGATAAAAATATTTTTTAACAATAATATAAATATAAACTTTAAAAACCAAAAAATAATGTCCCTCACCTATACAGTATTGGTAATTTTGTTTTTGTTCATAAACAAAGTAGTATCATTAGGTAGCATGTGAATTGGACCACATCCATAATTTAAAACAGGCATATAATTGTAGAATGCATCGAAGATGTTAAGTAGTCATAAGCAGCAAATGAATTATGATCAAACTGTTATTCTGAAGTTTATTAATTCATTCCCTTAACTGCTTGAGGAATAGGCAATGAAAAATGTCTACTTTTGTTGGCAATTTGTTATATTTTATCAGTTATTCTTATCGGCTAAAAAGCTAGTAGGTTTACAATACTAATAAAATCTTATAAGTTGATTTTGACAATTAATAATGTAATATAATGCTCTCACTCTCTGATACCAGAAAATTTACAAAAAAAAATGATTTTTTTTCATTAATATCTAAAAAAAATATACTTACAGTTGTTCAAGAAGCGTGTATCTTCCCCAAGAAATGTGTTCCCTCTTTGGAAACCATACTATTTTATGTATTTAAAAGAATCCATTATCAATATTTAAAACAAATATAATAATTGATATAACGCCTGTTTTTTAAATATAAACTGTTTTTTAATTTTTGTCTTTTTATAAAATTATTATTAGCGAAGTAAGTAATTTGATGTTTTTTTTTGTTTTTTTTTTTTTTGTAGGATGTTGTTAAATAGTAAATAAATACATAACCAGGTTGAATGTTTTTTTTAAAGCAGTTAAACAGAATCAATGTAAATGTGTTTGTTTATAATTATATTTGTGTTTGTAAATGTGCATAACAGTCACAAAATTTAGACTAGCTAAATTCATATCAAATGTTTCTTATCATTAATAAAATCATTTTATTTTCTACACACTTTTTTTTTAATTCACTTTTCTATTCATGATAAAATTTACTGAACAAATTATAAAAACAATTGAAGTAGTTTAAAATTAAAATATGCTTCTTTTTTCATCCTATGTCATAGAATCGGGCATTTATGATTTTTCATTAATTTTAAAGGCAGCTCATTTTCTTTCTCAACATATGTATTAGTTGAATGATTCCAAGCGTGCCTGTTTTTTTTATGATAATAAATTCTTAAGTTAGAAGTAAATACTGTATCATTTTTTACTGAGAAAATTTTCTTTTAACTATAGCTTCTATAATAGTATTTTTCTTGTGAACAGAAAAAATCAAATAGATAAAATTTATTTCAGTTTTTTCCCCAGATATATTGAAACAGAATGAAGAGTATTAAAAAAATGAGAAATAGATACTCTTGTGATAACTTTTTCTTTAAGTAAACCCCAAAAAGTAATAAGCGGAACGTGTAGGAAATAATTTTTCATAAAATATATTTTTAATGTTCTTTTCCACAGTCTACTGGCTGTTTATAGCGTCATATATATTCTGCTTGACTGTTGATTATCAAAAGTGATTTATTATGAATTTTTTTTTTTAATTGCTTTTTGTAAGGATTTGTTCTTCACAACATCAAATTTAGGAAATTCATGACCGTGTTATAAGCTAAAAATAGAAATTGCAAACACAAAATGACCAAATTCAATCATTTTCTATGGAAAGAACCCTTTTTTCTTTTAACCCCTATTTTTCCTCGATTAAAGTTTTTTTTTTAAATTACTTTGCTAGTAATTTTAAATTGTATTACCCCTTTTAAAGCTGTCTGAAAATGAAAAGGTGCAGAAAGAACTATTGTTTTAAATTGAAACTGAAAAACACGCAATAAAAGATTTATTACAAAAAGAAAATTATATATTTTTTCTTTACTACTGTAGATTCTATTATGACTGGATTGTTAACGAAGAAAATAAGCATAATTTTAATTATAAAAAAATAAATTTTAGGTAATTATGAGTAAAACAAACAAAAATTTGAATTAATATATATTTTTTCATTATATTTTAATTTTATATTATGTATTTCTACTCGTAAACAAAGTAAAAGATTGAAAAATTTTATTTAATTACTAAACTGAAAAAAATATCCATGTAGATAAAAATAAAATCAAACGTGTGTATTTGATAAGGTTGTAATATACATAATCGTTAATGTTGTTTTATTTTATTTTTTAATTTACATGTAGATAATGATTTTCAAAGTTGTTATCGGTTGCATTTGTTATTATTATTAATTATATTTTACTGCATTAATGCTACATAAATAATATATATTTTTTAAATCATATTAATTATTAACAGATGTATTATTGATTATTGTTTGTTTTTATTAATTTTAATTTTTTTTTATACATATTCTTGCAGTAGTTAGATTTGCCCGTTATCCATATTGTTTATTCATAGTATGTTACAGACCTTTTAACCAATTACTGAATGTCCGTTTTATGTATCAGGTAATATGAACCGGTTATCAAATTATAGTAACCCGCATTTAAGTAACCCCTACCTATAAAATACATAAATAATTTGTTCGTTGTAGGATTGCTTCTATAAATAGAATTTTTTTTTTAATTTTTGTTACTTATGTATACTAAATAAAACCAAAAATGCAGAACATGAAGTAATTAAATGCTTTTAAAATTGCGTATGCCTTTAATTAATTATGAAATTAATATTCTTAATACATGTGATTTTACTTTTTATTGCTACTGGTTTAAAAGAATGTATTCATCTCTTAGGTGTAGATTTACTGACTATTTGCATTATGAAATGAATTAATCATCTTCTGTTTCATGTAAATATCACTTATGATTTAAAATAAAAATTACATGCATCTCATTTAAATTAAATTTCTGATATAACCTGATTACAGACAATCTGTTGAATTACAACGATCCTATTCTATTTCTTTATGTAGAATATTCAATTAATATTTATTTACAGATTCAGAGGTATTACTCAAAATCTTTACAGTTTAAATTAT
Organism: Lycorma delicatula; assembly: GCF_047948215.1. Classification (NCBI taxonomy): domain Eukaryota; kingdom Metazoa; phylum Arthropoda; class Insecta; order Hemiptera; family Fulgoridae; genus Lycorma; species Lycorma delicatula. The sequence goes on along the minus strand of NC_134461.1, from coordinate 12,004,049 downwards.
AATCGAGTAGAATTAATTATTTATACAATTAATTATTCATTCTCTACTTTTTCACCCGTTCCACGCTTTGAATTACGGTCAATTTCTTATACTAAAAGTAACCATAGATGTTGGTAATAGCTGTTGTTAATTTCATGGTATGCTTAGTTTTTTTTTTATGAGTTTTTTTTCTAATGAGAAAGAATGGATGGATTTGTTAATATTTTATTTTTTAAGGTTGTTATATATTATGATGGAAATTGATTGATATGACTTTAATTTACTGTCTTATATATAATTAGATTATTGTTTACGCATTTTAACTAAAGTAGAAAGTTAATGTGAAAGTACTTATAAAAAAGGGGTATATTGGTAGAATAATGGTCGATAAAGTTGCTATAGGTGGTGGTATGTTTTGTCCTGCCACAAAAGCAGAGAGTGTTGATGAATAATCTTTGGGCAAGTCTACCAGACCTGCCCTGATGCATTTAGTAAAATATTACAATCATTTTCACTTCTAGATTAACACATTTAGTGGCAAATTTTACTCTAGATGCATCGTAAAGAGCAGACCAGCATTCAAAATCATAGCGAAGCGATCGTAAAATTGGCAACCGACATGTTAATGAAGGTAATATAATGTATAATTAGTACATTAATACATTAATTCCAGCACCTGTCTGATATTATATCCTTATTGTCCATTGTATCTGTTTTTTTGTCATCCATGTTAAATTATTAGTAAATGGTTAACCTTTTTAAATCATTTTATGGCATTAATAAAGGGATGTATACATTATGGATGATTTATTACCAAATATTACAGTTGGTAATTCATATATAATAGTAATATGTAACAATTTGACAAATAATCGCATAATACAATAGAAAAAACTATTTAAATGTTTATTCAAACTTAGAGTATCCATCTATCTCCAACTTAATCTACATAATATAACCTCTGCTGTGGAGCAGTAGTACCTTTCATTTAGAAGATTCTGTTGCATTAGTCATTCTTAATATTTTTCATACACTACAAAATTAATTTTTTAACATTGACAAAAAAACTGCAGATAGATTTTGCAAGTAGTACTATACAAAATATTAGTATAATTAATTATTGATTTTCTTTTATTTATTTGTAAACCGGGTTTGATAACAAATAAATTAATAATGGAGTATTCTCATCGATTTATAAAACTCGCAGTACAGACATATGCTGTTCATGTTATTCTTTTAAAGCTTGTCATCGCTCATTCAAGGATAAATTTAAAACATGTTTCCACATTTAAATAGTTTGTAACTGTATATTTATCTGTTATTTATGTTTTGAAATATCAAAATCATTATTAGTATTATTATTATACAAAGAGTAATTATCCATTAAGTTGATAGTTTATCTTTGCTGTTTGCATGTTTGTCTCTGTGTAGTAAATTTCAGTCATACTATATTAATATTTGAACAAAATTTACTGTCACAAAATTTGGCACTAATGAATAATATGTAAAATTTCTTGAGTTTTTCTGTAACAGTAGAATAATGTAATAATACTATTACTTGTTTATAATTTATTTTTATTTCCCTTTTTTTGTATTAATTTTAATGTAAGTTGTTAAATAAATGTTTGTTAAAATTTTTATTAACAGTGGTTAAGACATATAGATGTAAAATAAGTGTTTTTGAACATATACATGTAAATGAATTATATATATATATAATAAAATGGTATTTATTATTAGTTTTATAATATATATTAGGTGAACAATAAATAATTGTAAATTATAATAATAATAAACTGAATTGATATCATGCATTTACCAGTATCCTGCAATTTATACACTTGTACAGTTTTAATGATTTTAATTCAGTGTATCAAAGTTATAAATATATTCCCATTTTTTAATTTTAATTTCACTTTTTATTTTGTTTTAAATTGTGTTATTTAAAATTGCTTGAATTCATTATATTTTGTTTTTTTTATTATTAGTAGTGGTAAATAGACAGACCTCTTTGCACATTTAATTTCATTGGATTTTAATGTTCATACAGTAAAAATATAATTCTCTATTTGTGAGTAAGCATTATAGCCTGTGAAAATGTTCATTATTGATATCGCATATGAAAAATAGTATTTTCATTGATATTAGTAGTTGAAATAATAAAAGAAATACATTATGTCAAAAAATAAGGTGTCTTGCATATATATTTAAATGGAAATGAAAATAAATAGTTAATTTAACCACCTAAATGCTCCTATTCGCTAAGGTATTTAATGAATATCAGATAACTAATATAAAAAAGAGAAAACTTAACATCCATTTAAAATAATAAAAAAAGTATAAGAAATAAAGTTTAAAGAGAAAGTGTATTATTTCAGGGCTCTCACTTGAAATGAAGCTTTTTCTGTATATTAAGTGCAGTATGTTTCTGCACATTAATCTCTGTTCCATTATTTATTTCAGCAGATAACTTACTGAACTTGTAATTTTCTATTATGAATTAGAAAATTGGCCTAAAAAATACAGCCCTTCTCCATCCCATAAAATTTGCATTCAGTCAAGATAATAATTGTCTTTTGTATATTTCTACCTTAATAGTAAATATGTAATATTTTAAAGTAAAATTACTTAATTCTGAGAGAGAAATAAAATGTATTATTAATTTTCAAATTGGTGAATATTTAATCTTTTTTTTTAAATAGACATCTACTTTTTTGTAGTTTTATATTTTAATAAATATTAATAATTAAATAAATAAACAACTTTTGTCATGAAATTGTTTTATTTAGTCTATAATTTTAAAGGTACTTAATAAATTTCAAGATATTACTTTAAAGATTAATTGTTAATAATGAGAGTTATGTAATATAAATACAAATAATAGTAATACATTTTTTTTCTTTTTAATTTGTTATTAATATTATTTTATAACAAGGTTTTTATACAAAAATATTTTGATATTATATTTAAATATTGTATTGTAATAATTTTATGTATTATATTTTTCTTATGCTTTTTAAAATACTTACTCTGAAATATGATAATTTATGAAAAAACAAATTAAGACAAAAAGTGATTTTATTTTTCTATTGAATAAAAATATAAATAAAATGCAATTTTAGTGCTAATATTAGTGTAAGGTATGAAAATTATGATAATATGTTATGCTGTTTTAGTTTTATAAAAAAATTAAATTTGACTCTCAAAAACGACTGCACGATTTAAATTATTTTTATAAAAACTATAATTTCAGGATTTCTGTCAGAATACAAAAAATTACATTATGCAGATTTAAATATGGTATGCATTCATAGATTCTATCGGAGTAACTTAATATTGAAACAAGTATCTCACTACAACGGCTTGGGATGGCATCGCTTTATTAGTTGAATGCTTGGTAACATATTAAAAAAATTCACAAAAATTAATTTTATAAGATAATGGTTGCTCTAAAATTAAAGCTAGATTCAGGAAACATGTGAAATTTTAATGAAGGTTAAAGGTCTGTTCAGCTTAGATTAGTTACAGAACAATGATAAAACTAAAAAATCAAATATCTATATTCTGACTGCAAGGTTGAATACCGTAATAAGCGGATGGAATATTTACGAAAGGATACATAAGCCGTAAAGAGAAGAAGGCTGTTAGTAGGCCGCATTCAAGTAATGCATTAATTGTACAGTTGTTTATTAAATTATACATTTCCTTGAAAGAATCCTTCATCTATATATAGATATGATTTAAGCCTAATAACTGATAGTACGTATACAGTAGAAGAATATAAAATATGGCATCTGAATAAAATATTTAGTTGAATTTGAAGTCATCCACCAAAGTGGCAATTATATCTTTTCTTTCCTATTTAAACTTAAAAGCTTTAGCAAAAAACAACATAGAATTTTCAATGGTTCTATTTAGATCTATTATAGATTAATTTCATTTGTGAATTGCCAAATTTAATTTTTAAATTTTATATACTGAAAAAGTCACCAGATCAGAAAAATTTATATTGTAGTTTATTCCTTAATTTAGAAAAAAAAGAAAGTATAGATTTTTGGTAAATGAAAAGGTAAAGAACAGTAGAAAGTTTTATTGTAATTCATATTGCAAATCAAAGTCAAGTTTATATTTATATCCCCAGTAAGAGGATTTTTTCTTAAAATAATTTTAATAAACTGAGAATTATTTCATAAATTTTTTTAATATTTGTTCCTCTTCAGTTCTGAGCCTAGGATTTTTTAAATTATAAGTATGGCCGTGAATGACCGTAATACAGTACATGCTAAGTAAATCTGAAAAGACTTACAAGGGAAAATAAATTATTTATGGCTATAATAAAGGATACTTTAAAACCCAGTTATTATAATAAATATTGGCAATAAATATTTACTGGCCTTTTTTTTATTTTATTGAATGTAATAAAATAATTAATTAGTGTCATTTATATTTTGTAATATAATTAATAATTTATATAATATGTAATATTTAAAATAAAATATTTACATTTATATGTGTGTGCTTATAAAATGAATTTAATGATAAAAATAATTTTTTATAAAAATATTTTCCGGTGTTTTATTACATAAAATTACAATTTAAAATTATATGTATGTGAAATTTTTATATTATATATGTATAGGTGTGTATTTTCAGAAAACCTGTGTAATGCAGTCATCCTAAGATTTTATAGTCAAATCTCTTTTTTTTAAGTACAATTACCCAAAATAATGAACTTTAATTAATTGCAGGCCCCTTATATGAGCCCTTTAGGTGGTGATAATTATGCTTATATCACCAAATAAGCCTACAGTGAAAAATATAAGAAGTGCAAGAAGAATAAGCCTACAGTGTACCCCATCACTTGTACTATACAAAGCTTGTTGATTATCCAAGTTTCTTCTAGATTCAAAAAACTTATGATAGATTTTATCATATGATGTCCTGCCTGGTGACTGGTTTCTTACACCACTGCTATCTTCATTCATCCCTGTTTGCATTCTCTTCTTCCTCCTTTTACTGACCTTTCTGAACAGTTGTCAAGATTCCACTTCCTCTAACCACATTTCCTAACCGGTTTTCTTTTCTTTTGTGTACTTCCTGCATAAGTTCCCTTTCTTCTTTAATCCTGTTCATTATTTCCTCATTCCTTACTTTATCTGTTCTTCTTCCTTTCTCCATATCCACATCTCAAATAGCCTTAATCCAGTTTCTCTCTCGGAAGCAAAACATGCTTCGCTTCCATACATAGCATTTGGCTAAACTCTTGCTGAACTCTTAAGTTCATACTTTTACTACGTAGTAATTTCCTCTGGATTACTGGAGGCTTCCTTTGCCATCGCTATCCTTTTATCTGAGTTGTACTCTTCAGTCTTCTATCACCATATCTGTAATTTTTTACTTTTTCTATTCATCAATTTGCCCTTACTGCCTCTTAGAGTAAACTGTAGATTTACTCTTAATTATTTTTAAATTATTCTATTGAAGTAAATTCACTGTCCTGGGACATATTTTTTACCTGTATATTAATCGGTCTTGCTAACTGTTGATATGTGGTTTTATTTAGCTCAGTCACTTCATAGTCGCACTGCTTACACATAATGAAAGAAAATCTTAAAAAATACTTGATAAAAAGTATAAACTGATCTTCAAGTGTTGTGCACATCTTCAAATCACAAAACTTTGACTTTTTTTTAAAATAAAATAAAATCTCACCGTTTTGTTGATCACTTTATTAATCATAGGATGACAATATTACTAGGCTTTGCTGTTAATATATATCAATATTTATAATAAAATATATATCAATATCCATTGTTATATAGCGTTCTAAAAACAATTGTGTAAATGTTCAAATAATTTTTTTTTTAAATTCACAGATAATATATATCTATGTGTGTATAATATAATTTTATTAGAAGATAAACTTAATAGTATTTACTGTTTGCATTTCATATCCCATATTCTACTTACCTGTATGCCCTGTACCTCCCTTTGTTATTTCCTTGTACTCTTTATATAATTATAATATGCATAATATATTATGTTTAAAATTAATATTTATGCTAATTGCCTAATAAATAAATTGATTATGTTGATGAAGACGAATAATGTTATAAATTATAAAATAATACTTCATGTTGTGTCAATTGTTAATAAAAAAAATGCAACTTACAATAATAAGTATAATCGTCTTAGAATATTAATAAATACTGTTATAAGATATAATATTTATTATTATTATTATTATATATGCATTGTGTGTATTGTATAAAGTGTATGAACTGTAATAATTCATTTTAATAAAAAAGCACTAATAAATATATAAATTAATCACTAATTAATTATTGGTTCTGGGAAAATGTTGAAAAAATATACTATTACAATTATATGTTATTAAAATCCAAGGATTTTTTTCGTTATTCAATGGATAATGTATTAAAAAACATTTCTACACGATTTAGAGCTTTGAAAACTAGGGATAAATATTAACTGGTTATAAAATGTATACCTTTGTGTTGGAAGTGTGATTAATGCTTATTTTAAAAAAAGAATGAGATTTTTTCAAAGTTTATGAATATCCAGTCTGACGAGTACAATTTTGATGATGAGTTTTGTCCAGCATACTAAATGTTAACGCTGAAAAAAATCTTTTTTTCCTATTTTGTTTTTAAAAAAAATTATTTTGATTAAATTTCAACTTTTTGAAGTCTTAAAAAGAGCCCTTTTTAAGATTATATTACCCCATTGCTATGTCCCATGACCTGGAGGAATTTCTTTGTTGCACAATTAATTAAATTTTATATAAAAATAAATTTTTTATAATTTGATGTGAAAATAGTAAAATAAAATATAAAAATCTAATTTAAATTCTCTTCTAAGGGAAAACAATTATCTTTAATTTTTGAAAATTTTAACATCAACTATTGTAATATTAAATAATTAAAATGAATAAAAAAATAAGTATGTAAAAGTTAACAGGAATTACTCGTGAAATGTTGTATTTTTTTATTACATTAATTTATTAATTTTAAAAGACCATGCATAGATAAAACAACAGGCTAAATAAACTCAATTTTTCCCCAAGATAATTGCTTTTGAAAAAATTATATATACTGAAACTTAACATGAAAATAAATAGCGAGTGACATGACTTATCGAATCACGTGATCCAGTTGAATATGACTCATAAATGTGACATATTCAATATTAACATTGATGATGCTTTTGTTTACAGAACATCTTGCTACTTTTTTCTTATTTATTTTATGAGTTACTTATCTTCATGAATAAAATGAAAGTTTAAATGCACTTCTTCATGATATTAATAATTTATATTAAAAAATAGTTTTATCATAAATAGCTTCTTCTATACTAAATAGTTCAGTATGGAATCTCTACATTTCAAATTAAAGTGAATAAATTACTTATTTTCTAACTGCAAATACCTACATTTTGATAGCATTCACAAAGTTATTAATATAAATAAATAAAATAAAAATTAAAAAAAAAACATATATATATATATATATATATTTAGTTAGTTACTAAAGTAACTTAACTACCTTAATGCTAGTCATAGATAATTAATGTCACTTGATACAAATTTATTTACCTTCATGTACTAAGATATACATTTCAAAGTTTGACGAGTTGCAGTCCTTAAAAAATAAATGCTCCCAGTACCCATACCTGTTGAAAAAAATTACAAAAGCTAATTCATACAAAGACAAACTAGAACAAAAAAAAATTCTAAAAACTGAAACTAATCAGCCCTGCATATTTTGACAAATTTACATTTAAATATATTATAAGATTAATTTTATCATTTTTTACTCGTTTTACAAATGCAGATGGAAAAAACAAATACATCGACTTAATAATGAACTAATAGGGTTTATTAAATAAGAAATCATAAATAATGCCAAAAGAAGGTTCTCACAACTGGCAAAGAAACTGTAAATTGTTTTACCTTCCCGGTGTAGCATTCCATCTCAGCTTTTCATTCAGAAGATCCTGGTTATGCTTGGAATTTTTGATAAGCTACAAAATATTATTCTGGATTGTTTATTTTACAAGAAACATACAACAACAATTGTTCACTTAAACAAATCTTGTATTTGGAATGGATGGAGATTGAATTGTGTTATATGACTTAAAAAACTTACAATTTCTTTCCCATTACTACAAAAAAAGAGTAGCCTATTAACCCAGAAATATAAAATAATATTGTCATTGTGAAGTTTTACTTTTGAAAAAAAAACCAATAAATGTCTTTTTAATGACTTACTCCAATTAAAAGTTTTGGGTCATATTTACCATAAGATTAAGTAAGATTTCCACAACTTATTCCCAAACACAAGCACTTAGCTTACGTAATGAGATATTCCCATGTATAAAATTAAAACTAATACTATTTACCCGATCAAGAAAACATATAATAATTTTCCATGATGATAGATATACCCTGGCTTTAAATAGTGTAGAAAACACAGTTTCTATTCTTTATCTGGAATTACAGTAAGATATGTATGTATGAGATATATATATATATTTTTTAATCAATAGTTTCCCGTGGAAAAATAAACTGATATTTTAATGTGTTTTTAAATGACATGAATGAATGTTACATTATTATTATTTATTAAATTTAAGTTAAATAAATAGAATTGAATGTAGATTTACATTGTAAAAGAACAAAAAAATATATATGTATTTATTACAAAACTTTATTATTGTGTTACGCATTATTTTGAATGAGTTATATGATAATAATATAATGTTAAGGAATTATTCAATTTATAAATTACTTATGTATATGTATATATGCATTAATATAAATAACATTGCTTTATATGGTGTGAATATTTTAAAGATATTAAGTTCATAGGAAAGTAAAAATAATTGCAAAATGAATAGTATTTTTAATGAACAGAATATTACTATTATTATTGCAATGTGTAACAATAAAATTATAACGATGAAGTTATTGTATAGTTAACATTTATCAACTAGTATAAAACAATATAATAAATATCATAATAGTAGATGCTAGATTGTCATAAATAAGTTGTATTTACTTTCTTATTTATTTACATTATCTTTTTCCTTGCGGCCTCATCTACCCATTATAATCACTTTATTCTGTATTTATAAATTGTTTCTACTTTCAGTTTCTTTTTGTCTAAAATTTTTTTCAAAATATTTATTACATTGTTAACACTAGTTACGCTGTTGTTTTATTTCAGGTTCAAATACAGCTCAGATAGATTGAAATTTCCTTTTAATGGACATTACGTGAAAAGAGATGATTTTTGATAGACATGTGTTTTCATCGATTAGTCTACTTATACTGTTTTGTACTGAAGTACGTTACTAATAACGCTAAATAAACCTCCAGTTTTTACAATTTCCCTATAATTAGTTACAGGAAAATCTTATAACAAATTTCTAAAAACCAAATAGATTAAACTTTATTTTAATTTAAAATGAAATTTTATATTATTTAAGAATGAATTATAATAATATTTAGTAAGGAATTAAGTTATTAATTTATTTATTTTTCGTAAAATTAGTATAGCGCTCCTCAATTTTGCACAGATTCAAATATATTGCAAGTAAATGAAATATCCATATTTTTTTTATATGGAATGTTTTAACTTTTGTCATATTAAAAAATGTTGTTTTGTAGAATCGCATAGAAAAACATAAAAAAAGACAAATCAAAATCGCTTTGAAAAAAAAAGTTAAAAATATCTTTGTATACAAGAGGAAGATATAGAAATAGTAAATAAAGAATATTATTTTGGTTTGTTAGAGTAGATAAATAATGTTAATAAATTAAGATTCACTTTATGAACTGAGTTTTACATAACTTTTACGATGGAACGGATGTATATTCTTAGTGACCTGTGATTTTTGTGTTTTTCATAGCAGACAGGATAATGCATTATTTATTTTTAAAACATAATAAAAGCAAAGAAATATTAACAATTTAGAAAAACTTTGAAAGGTATATGTGCTTCATGATTTTTCTTGTAAATTTTTTTACTGAATTAATTACAGGCAATGAACATGTCAAAAGTTTTACATTAAGCGAGAAAAAAATTAAAAATTTTTCTTTAGCCACAGTCCAATTCTAATCAACAGCAAACCGTACTGCAGGGTTCATTCAAAAATATTTAGCAGCGACTTTAATATTAATGAATTTGTAACTTGATCCATGGGCTTAGAAAATTTTAAAATCGATTGAAATATTACAAATTTCTAAAAACCAAATAAATTATATATTAATTTAAATTGAAAATAAAGTATACTATTTAAAGAGTAAATTATAATTTAGTTATGAATTAAATAATTAAATTTATTTATACATTTTTATATAAGCTTTCCCAAAATCAGTTATAAATTACTCTTGTAATTGTTACATGAAATTAGTTTTGCATTCTGCTGTTTTATAATTTCATATTATTAGTCTTTTTGTTACTAAGACCGGAGGAACTTATGTACTGCTAAAAAAATTAACTTTACAAATACGTAGCTGTTTGTACTACACTGCTAAAAAGTGAAATATACAATTATATAGAGGATTTTCTACCATTTTATAATCATAGTTGATATAAATTTCTATAATTCAATGAAATATGAAGGATTATGTAGTTTTCTTTTTTCAAGTTTTCAGTTTTTTATCAATTATTAACGTTCACAAAAAATAATTTTTCTTCACTTAGTTGGCTTGAAACCATTAAGAAATTATCAAATATAATGCTGACTGTAATATGAATTAACTAATTTTACTAATTTCACATTTATACCTCGTTAAAGAATAGAAAAAAGATTAAAACTTACAGAAAAACCTGAGCAGTATTTAACAGTTATAATTTATTTTGTTGTTACAATTATAAAATTTTAAAATATATAAATTAAGAAAATAATAATGCATTTACTTTAAAGTATTTAAATGATTTTATGAAAATTGTTAACCATAATTTTATAATAATTTTTATTTTATAATTGCATTGTAGTTTTCAAAATTTTTTTAACTATATATTTGATGTACTTACAATAACTATGCGTACCCGTTTACTTACCAATCTAATTTATCTCTGTGTACATTTAATAATTGCAATTCCTGCCCGTTAGTTATACATTTACGAAAAGTAATAAATTATTTTATTAGCTTATGATTATAAAAAAAATTCTTTATTATGTAAAATATAATTTTAAGTGTGTCAAAATATGATTAATAATGTGAATACCAACTAGATAATGAGTTATATATATTGTTAATAAAAAAATAAATATTATAAATGTACTAAATACATCATTAAAAATAAATTATTTTAAACAAACAGTACATATTATTTTCAGCATATGGTTTTTACTGCTGAGGAAACCTCAAAGTATTTCATTGTGAAAATCCAGACCCTTGTTAAATTCTTCTGTCTGGAAATTTGTGATTTTTATGGACAAAAGGACTTCTTGTAAATATATTCAGAAAATATCTTTCTGATTACAGCTGCAAGATTAGTAACGGCATACTGTAGAGTATGTCTGAGAAGTCCCCATACTGCTAGACAAACGTGCAAATGACTTTCATATATATTTTGAATATTTTTGTACATTTGTAGTTATGAATTACTTATTCACTGGATCTATGCTAGGATATCATCATGCTGAACATAAGAGCTATGCATCTCCACATTATCCTCAAAATGTCGCGAAGCATCTCAGCTATTATAATTCAAAATGCTTCCTCCAAACTGTTCGGCCATCCTTAAATTGTTCCGTATCGACACATTGAAATATATAGGGCTTGATTTTTCACCACAATGAGTGTTTGATGTGATAGCGTTGAATCTTTATGAAGGCTATTGCACTGAATAAAGATAATAATTAAAAGGTTTACATGGTGTTCTGTTTTTATGCAATTAAATTTCTAGGTACCCTAGCAGCATATGAAATTTCAGCTCCATACAATTAACCATTCCTGAAAAATAAATTTATGTTAAAAATACAAAATGGTGGATAACTGGTAAACTAAGCATTTGCGATTTATGTTGACTTAGAAGTTTTCTTTATTTTAATTTGGGGGATCATTTCCTGAATTCTTGAAACGATTTTTATAAACAACTGTATATAGAGGTGTACCACAAAATCCTTCCGGGACTTTCATAACCTATTGTACTTGTGAAAATAATGGGTTCATGTAAACATAGTCCTAAAATGCTCCATTTATGAGTTACGGCTAGTGAAAGATTTCACTCGGATTTCAACTACCACAGTGAAATGAGATTGTACTGAAATTTTTAGGATATTGATTAAGAAACAATTAATGATTTCTTATGGTTTTTGACCTGAAAAATTGAATTAAATAGGTTCCAGAACTGTCTCTGCACTATTTTTTGAGAAATCTGGGGTGAAAACCAATAAATTAGGTAAAAATACCCTGTTTTTTTTATGTTTTAACATACAATAACTTTGTTAAATGGATAATAAATACAAAACTTATATAGAATTTAATTCTGGACAAAATTGTGCAAGATAGGTTGAATAAAACAAAGAAAAGTTAGAAAAATTCAAATTTTATTTAGAAACGGTACACTAGACCAAAGTGCATTGTACGTACCAGTTTATAATAAAAGTTAAAAAATGAGCCCGCTATTTTCAACACATTTCTTGTCACGCTTCTGTTGCTCTTTTTAGTTCTTCAGGGTTGTCCTTAAGTTGCTCAGCCACATCCACAATGCAGGCAATTAATTAATTTCCCATGAGAATGTATTTTATTTGTTTTGTTTACAATATTTTCCATTCATTCCACATGCAAAAATCTAAAGGTTTTAGATCAGATGATCATGGTGTCCAGGAATGTGGACCTCCACAACCATCCATTTCTCAGGGAAATGATGATTTAAGTGAGTGGAAACAGTGCAAGAGAAGTGGGGAGATGCACCATTGTTCTGGAATCTTCAAGCAGCTGTGGCAATTCTTGAAGAAAGTGCAAGCAGACCTAAGCATTTAAGTGGCTAGGTAAAATGAACGGTCCAAACAGCTGATTGCGAAGAAGACCAAACCATACACTGATGCTAAATCAGTGTTGAAACCTTCTTTCTGCCATTTCATAAGAATTTGCTTCTGCATGTGAAAGTTGTTGATGCCATTTCAAGTGAAATTTGTCTCGTTTGTAAAGAAAAAAACAATTGTAGAATTGACAATTTGTATTCCACCAGCTGCAGAACTCCAAGCAAAGCAGACCAACTCCTGAGTGTTTTTTGATAAAGATAAAACTTGTTTTAAGTATCCTCCAGACATCATGTACTGATGCCTGGACTATATCAGTAATGATTTCCTCATAACAGTATTATGGACAGATTGTTTGTAGTTGGTATGAATATGAGGTAGTGAACTGTTTCCCGAAGATTGCGAAAAATTTAATTAATTATTTTGGGATCTGGAATCATGCGATTTGGAATTTAATGTATTTTATACATTACTGCAGCAGCTGTAGCATTACCATTATTACACACACCCAAAATTAATACCTTATCAGCATATTTCTCTGTTGTACGTAAGTACGGCATTACCTCAATGGCAACCTGATTACTTAAAACTAAAATTCATAGTAAACCTTTGCTAATGACAGCTCAGTTCACAGTACCTGATATTCTTAATGTACCTAACAAAATGATTTTAACACAAATACAATATTGTATTGTGCATTGTTGATCAGCTGTTATTTTATTACCAATTTTGAAATAATTTTTCAAATAATTTATTGCATTTCTATCATTTATAAAAAAATTATCTGAGTAATTATGATTGCAGTTTTATTTCCAGTCTATTTAAATTTTTTAACAGCATAATTTGTTTTCACAAATTTTTCTCATTACCAAAAAGAATTTGGTTTTTGTTTATTACCCATTTAACAAAGTTATTGTATGTCAAATATAAAAAACTGGAGTTTTTACCCCAGTTTATTAGTTTTCACCCCAGATTTCTCAAAATCTACTGCAGACACAGTTCTGGGGCTTATTTTATTCGATTTTTCAGGTCAAAAACTATAAAAAGTGACTAATTCTGCCCCTCAATTAACATCCTAAAAATTTTAGTATGACACATTTTTTTCCTAGACAAAAAACACTTTCGTGTTATCACCCAGACATGATAAAAATACATCTAAAAAGAAAAAGCCTGTAATGTATGCTAATGCAAAATAAAATCACAAAGATATATCACATTATACATCTCAATTAAAATAATAAAATTACCATCTACTTTACAAAAAATGACATAAATGGCTGAAACACACCACAGTAATTTCAAATATTTTAATATAAATGAATGGCCCTAAGAAATCATAAAGTATAACATAATTTAATTATCCCCTAGGATAGTTTGCATGTTACTCCCTAGTTTAAACTTGCAACGTAATGTCGCATAACACATACACTCCACAAGGTTGTGGTGCACTGTTAGCTGCAGCGAGTACAAAGGGGTGCATCTGTTTGTGTCATCAGTTACCCATGATCGACCTAGTGTGCCCTGTTCGCAAATGACAAGTAACTTCTTGACTGTTATTTCTGCATGAGGAGCTCCAAGGTGATAAAATGTTCTTAATTCAATCAAGTTTATTGTTAATAGTAGCATCCCATTCACTCTGTCATTCATCATGAACCACCCTCTTCAGAGTACAGACAAGATCGTTAGAAACAATGCAATTGGTCAAAGGAGACCGGAAACAAGCCTCTTTTGCCCCATTACCAGGGCACTCATTGCCTGAAATTCCAATATGACTCGGAATCCAGCAGAAGCTCACATTTGTATTACATCTATTCATTTGTGAAATAAGACAATGAATCTCATAGACTACAGGGTGTCTGGAGTACACATCACTAATCACCTGTAACGCATTCATAGAATCTGAGCAAACAAGTACATATCGAAGTGTTGGCCTAATTATATTTAAGACCTTAATAGCAAACAACTCTGCAATAAAAATGCTGGGGAGGCCAAGCATGTATTTTCTGTTGGCAACCACAAAAGCACTTCATTTAACCAGGGTAGCTAAAATCTTTCACTAGCTGTAACTCACAAACAAAACATATTAGGATATATGTTTATGTCAACTTTTTCCATTATTTTCATAAGAAGTATAGATTATGAAAATATAGGGAGAACTTCACGATTCACCTTTTTTTAGCCTCCAAGATAACTATTAGGTATTGCTTGTGGATGAAATGAAATGACAATTTTGTAAATGCCATGCCTGACCGGAATTTGAACCCAGGACCTCCAGATGAAAGGCAGAGACACTCTCATGGAAGTCAGCATATATATATATATATATTATTTTTCTAAAATCAATCCTTTCAAGACCCACATCACCTCTGCACTAATAATCTAAATATATAATATAAATCAACTCAATCCACCCGAGTTCAGAAATAAGAAAACTTACCTTATTTTCTTTATAATTTTACAATGGTACTTTCATAGGATCTTGCAACATCAGTCGTATATAAAATGTGTATACCATTACATATTAAACACAAAAGATTAAAATTACATATACATTTGCAAAGACATATGAAGTCATTAAGTAAAATAAAAACATATAATAACCTGTACGTGGCTAGCCAAATATGAATACTGTGCTATTTGAATACATGAAAATTTCATGTATTACCCATGAAAGTGCTGCTATCTACTGCAGCTTTTATGAATATATCTCTTTTAATAATCTGTACGTAGGTTGATCAAGTTGAATCTTTGCTTATATTTATATAAACAAAATGTTTTTCCAAAATATCTAAATTTTTATTTATATTTCCTTTTTTAATTTCAAATATTCTTAAATCGGTATTAACATCAGAAGAAAGTGTTTATTATTTATAAGGTGATCTGCCATATTAGGAAAGCCCAATTTTTTATTTTTATAATACCTAAAATGTTCATAAAATCTGGTTTTAAACACTATTGGTTTTACCAATATAAATATCCTCACAATTACTACCATTTTGTCTTATAAATCCCACATAAATTGTATAAATCAGTATTATTATTGTTTTTTTAAATACACAATAATAATATTGTTAGCTTGTTGTTGTTAGTTTTTTATGCAGGTTTAAATTTATCCTTGTCATAAACTTTGATTATATTTTCAACAATACTATTGGTGTATGAATATTTTAAGTAAACATTATCAACCTTCTGTGTTATGTATCAGTTTCAAAATTATAGTATTATTAAGTTTTTATATTTGTTTTTTATATATATTATCGATTAACAAAGCACTGCATCCACTTTGAATTGCAGTTTGTTTTATAGTATTTATTTCTTTGTTTAATTTCTCTTTATTATTTTGCGTATAATAGAAAGCTCTATTAATCATATTTGTATATATGTAAATTTTATGAGAACAAGGATAATTTGATTTTGTATAAATTGAGGTTTTATTGGCTATAGGATTCCTGTATTTTGAAATTTCAGTTGGATTATATTTGTTAATTTCAATACAAACATCTAGAAAATTGATTGTTTTGTTTATACCTTCAAGTAAATTTTTAATTATAATAATATGAATTAAGTTTATTCAAAATTATGAGGTGTTCATTATTTATAACCGGATCTAAATGACAAAAACATCAACATAACAAGTCCATAATAAAACCTTATGAGTGTGAATAATGCCATAGGCAACTTTAATCTCAAAATATTGTAAGTACATCTCTGACATAATAGCAAATAAAGGAAATCCCATAGATAAGGTATTTTCCTGTTTATAAAAATTTGTTATTAAATTCAAAGTAATTTTGTTGACATATGTTCCTCATAATAGTGATGCTGTTATCAATAAATTCAGGGTCTTCAGGATTATTTATTAATTTAATTTTTTTTATATGAATTGTTTTATCAAAAAGTACACTAGGATAAATGTTACTTATATATCATAACTCGCCACCCTAGTGTTCCTGCCAATTGTTAAGTTTTTTAATTTATTTACAAATTTGTACCCATTTTTTATGTTGTAACTGTAATGTAAATTCATTTTTATCCTAAGTATTTTATCTATAATTTTGGAATAATATAAGATGGAGCAGATGTAAAATCAATCAAAGGTCGCTTCTTGATCTTATATCTGCTCTATCTTATATTATTTCCAAAATTATAGATAAAATCCTTTCGGATCACCTTATAAATAATAAACACTCTATTTCTGATGTTAATACTGATTTAGAAATTTAGATGCAGGATCCTGTAAAAGTACTATCATAAAATTATTAAGAAAAGAAAAATAATAAATAAAAAATTAGGTAAGAGTTTTCTTATTTCTGTACTTGGGTGGATTGAGTTAATTTAATATATATATATATATATATATATGGTAGTCCAGAAAGTAACTTACGTTTGCCAAGATGGCATGAAACACTAAGCACTACGTGCTTAGTGTTTCATGCCATCTTGGCATCAAAACATTTCTACACTCAGTACGCATCAAGCTGTCGTAGTGTGTGGACTGTGATTTTTCTACTTTGTTCAGTAGTATAAAATGTTCATATACTGCATGAACATACCATCTGATTTGGAAAGTCGAGAATTACAGCGTTCAAGTCCTAGTAAAAAGCCAGTTATTTTTTCATGGATTTGAATACTGGATCGTGGATACCGGTGTTCTTTGGTGGTTGGGTTTCAATTAACCAGACATCTCAGGAACGGTCGAACTGAGAATGTAAAAGACTACAATTCATTTACACTCATACATTTCATCCTCTGAAGAATTATCTAAACGGTAGTTACCGGAGGCTAAACAGGAAAAAAAAAGAAGAGATATGGTTAGTTGCAATTCTTTCCTTTGGGCTCTTTGAAGGATGAAGTTTATGAATCAAATGCCCAAACTATCAATGAACTGAAGGTGAAAATTCAGAAAGAAACTGACAGCATTGTCAACATCATTTTGCATCAGGTGATTATCAATTTGGTCACTAAATCACATAAGTGCATTGCTGCATAGGATGTTCACTTCAAACATCTTTTTTTAATATATTGTAAATATGTAAAATATTTCTAATGAAAATACAGAATTTAATTAAATTTACATATTCATTTCATTCATAAAATGTTACATGTCTCATTTGTGTTTATTCTCTAGTGTTAAGTATAGTATTAAGTTGCTCACTCTGTATGTGCATAACCACATAACCGTGCCAGGACACTGGTGTTATCATTTCTAATCCGCTGGATCTGTCATGAAGATCTAACAAATAGTCGCATGACAAATTCTGCATGATGTAGCAATTGTTCAGACAAGCTAAGCTTTTTGTAATGTATTGCACACTTAATTGAAGCAACAGTGCTCTTTAAATAAACAAATGACCAAGATTTTCAATAGTTTAATTGAAAATTCTTTCCTGAAGAGCCATTTTACCAGCAAATTGTTAATTAAAATCGTGAAACTATGTAATGTATAAAACTTTTATAATGTTGATAAAATATACAATTCAGTGAAAAAAAATCCTGTCTTCAGCAAGAGTTGGTGGCACCTTTTTTTAATGGCTGTAATTTTGAACCGACCATCAGAAAAGTTTTTTTTTTTATCCTTTGACAAAAGGTAAAAAGTTATGAAATATACCTAAACATTAGATTTTTTTATAAAATCTGTAGATGAAATTATGGGACTTTGAAATAACACTAGTGGGAAAACAATTTACCATAATTTCTATTGGTTATCATCAAATAAATTGTAATGAATAAGAATAATGTAGAGAATATCATGTTTTTTAGTGTTGTAAAATTCAGTTTTTTTCTATCGAGTAGATTATATGATATAACTATGTAATAGAAAAACTTTTTATCTTTTGTTATAAATATTATAACATTTATCAGATTTTAATAACTTTGTTGAAGTCATTTGTATGTTTTCTGGGCATATTTACTGGGAAAATAACTGTATTTGTATTTTTTACAAATGTACATTGTATAGTATAACTAATTTACTTTTCAATATTTTCTATTTATTCTGAGGGTAAATTTACTTCAGAGATTTAACTGTTACCACACCCATAGCACCAGTGATCAAAGAATACTTTGTGTATATAAGTGAAGAGTGGCTGCCAGTGTGGTAGTGGTAGCTATGTTTCTCTTACTTTTTCCACAAGTTTATTTGCAACTCCATTTTCCAACTGTTTGTGTTTAATATTCCTATAGTTCATGTATTTTTATGTTGAAGTATGTTGGGAGTATTGATGTTGATTAGTACTTACTAAATGATTAACTAAATATCACAATCCATTTGAAATTGAAATTAATCTAAAATTGTTTTAATTATATTTAAATGTACACATTTTTTATACTACATGACCTTGAACATGCTTTGCATGTATTTTAATTTCAAAGATGAAATTATAGGTGAAAAAATACCACACTCATGTCTATAATTGAACTCAAGATTAAATGATTTAGGAGCTAGCATGCTAACCACTACATCATTTTAACAATTCATTAACAAAGACTGATTAGTCATCAGTCTCGCTGACCATGAATAGAGCAGCATAATTTCAGTTTCAAGTAATATATACTTGAAACTAAATATATACTTTTGAAAGTATATGTTTGGAGTGTCGCTTTATATGGAAGTGAAACTTGGACAATGTGAGTATCTGAGAAGAAAAGATTAGAAGGTTTTGAAATGCGGTGCTATAGGAGAATGTTAAAAATCAGACGGGTGGATAAAGTGACAAGTGAAGAGGTATTGCGGCAAATAGATGAAGAAAGAAGCATTTGGAAAAATATAGTTAAAAGAAGAGACAGACTTATAGGCCACATACTAAGGCATCCTGGAATAGTCGCTTTAATATTGGAAGGACAGGTAGAAGGGAAAAATTGTGTAGGCAGGCCACGTTTGGAATATGTAAAACAAATTGTTAGGGATATAGGATGTAGAGGGTATACTGAAATGAAACGACTAGCACGAGATAGGGAATCTTGGAGAGCTGCATCAAACCAGTCAAATGACTGAAGACAAAAAAAAAGTAATATATTTGCTTCACTTTTGCAATTGTATTGTTTTTATGACAATGTAAACCAAGATTTACTTGTTTTCAAAACCCAAAAAAATTTGTATCTTTTGCAGATATTAGTTAGATTGGATGGTATAGACAGAATAATCAATGAGGTTGTTGAAATAAAATTCATTTTGCCATCACATTGAGAGAAAATTGCTGGTGTAAGTTAATAAATTATAATTTATTAAGATTTACAACACTAGTGCTGTTATTTAGTACATAAGTGATTAGTTAGAATTTGAGACTCTTCCCAACTTTTTAACTTACTTTTGTATTTCTTTAATTTGTTAATTAGGGACTGTTATTATTCGTCTTGTTTATTTATTTTTAAATAATTTTTAAGTCACGCTAACTGCTTTGATTACTAGTCTCTACTAATAATGTATAATTCACTTATATTTTCTGTTTAGCCTCTGGTAATTACCGTTCAGATAATACTTCAGAGGATGATATGTATGAGTGTAAATGAAGTGTAGCCTTGTGTAGCCTTGTTTCAGTTCGACCATTCCTGAGATGTGTGTTAATTGAAACACAACCACAAAAGAACACCAATATCCACGATCTAGTATTCAAATCTGTGTAAAAATAACTGACCTTACTAGGACTTGAACGCTGGAACTCTCGACTTCCAAATCAAATGATTTGGGAAGACACGTTCACCACTAGACCACCCTGGTGGATTTATTCACTTATGCACTTATACTATTTTGTATTTTCATTACTTTTTTTATAAGAATATACTAATTTATTATTTTGCCACTTTTCTAAAATATGATTACCTTTCATTAATTTATTTAGAAAAGGAGGTCACATATACATGAGCAAATTTTAAAATAAGTAACAATTGGTGTCACTGCTGACTGAAATTTAGGCAGTGATATTTTTTTTGGATTTAAATTATAATACCAGTTGAAAGTAAACAGGTTGGTATGAACAGTCTAATATGTTTTGGAACAGCAGAATGAATGTGCATTTCTTATTTTCAACAAACACTGATGAGTAAGGCTATAAAAAAATTAAGATTTTTATATTTTAGATGCAACGGGTAACTTACGAGATGCGTTTAAGAAACCCACTGGTTGGTCTAGTGGTAAACTTGTCATTGCATAACAGCTGATTTTGAGTTGAAAATTTTAAGGTTCAAATCCTAGTAGAGGCAGTTTTTTATGGATACTGGTATTCTTTGGTGGTTGGGTTTCAATTAACCACACATCTCAGGAATGGTCAACCTGAGACTGTAGAATTATACTTCATTTACATTCATACACGCCATCCTCATTCATCCTCTGAATACTTTACGATGGTTCTAGAGGCTAAACATAAAAAACTTCTATCTCTTGAAAAATTTTCCATAGCAAGTGATTTATGAGTGATCAAGCAAAGGTTGATAGAAAAAGTACCTGATGAGGGTAATTTGAAGTTTTTGGATCACAAAGTATATGTCTTTAATGTTTGTAGACAAATGTATTTAGTTTTAGTTTATATATATTTACCTAATATATAGGTGCAAAAGTTTATGGCAGTTCTAATCGTTTGCAACAGTATAGTGCGAGAACCAACAGACTGATTGCTTTAAAATTTGTAGAGCACATTCATGTTTTCATACATACATTAAAGCCATACATACATTGAGGCCCCAGCTTCTTTGGGGTTGAGAATAATGAACAAAGTTGGCCAACTAGAAGGGAAGGGCAAAGTGAATCCTAACCGACTAGTGTATACAGGTATCTCATAAGTTTCCATGTATAACAAAATATTTTTTTATGAAAACCAGTTTTTTATTTATTTATTATTATTTATTTTTATGTATTCTATGTATGGACATCTGTGTGTGCATGCACGCGCACGCTCACGTGTGTATTTACCACACTGTGCTAATAAAATTTAATATTAAATAAAATATAAATCACCAAAATACAATAAATAAAGTTAAACTTACTATATTAATTCCAAGAATCAATTTTCATAGGATCCTACATCTTCAGTTCTTGAATTCTATAATTAAAACATTTATTTATGATTTGTGGAAACTGTTTTTTGAAAATTTTGAAATTTATTATGGATGAATATGCAAATTCTGTTATTCAGTATTTAGATAGCTCACATATTTCTTTGTGGGGGGGGGGTTAAATACTAATAACCCCTGAACCACAAATCTAGAATAATTTACTTTTCAAAGATACTGGTGTTAATTTTGCTAGGTACATTGATTTTATTCAGGGAGGAAATTTTTTAACGCTCTAACTTTTTGTAAACTCAGCTTAAACTAATTATTACTTTTCATGATCTCTTACATTAATGCCCAGTTAAACAAATTCTAGTTTTATTTAATTTAAAGTGGTGTAATATATTTTCACTACAGATACTAAATCAGTTTATTGTTGAACCCTCAGATATGAAAATAGTCCTTCCATATGCTCGCAAAGTAAAAGATTCTCAATTTTCTTTTGTAGTTGATGTTCCTTTAGTGGTCCATTAGTAAGTTTCTTTCAGATAACTTAAATTAGAATCTGTAAATAGATAGACAAAATAAATATTTAGTCTGTTTATATGGTTTGAAAGATTTTATTTATCATCAAGGTATTATCTGCTCTTAACTGTGAATGAATAAGTTGTCATTTGCCATTGCTATTAATGAACATAGTAATTTTCATGTTATCCTGACCATTGATGCAAACAGTCATCTCAGTTCTTGTACATTTACAACATTGATGTTCTATATATAATGTTTGTGAACCGTAATTTGAATTTCATTATTTGGTGACGTATTACATTTCTATGTTTATGATATACAGTCTGTGTTTTTTCCTTTTTCAAAGTTTTTCTTAATACTAATTAATATAGAGGAATAAAAGACATATTTAGAATTTTTTTCTAATGAAAGTGATAAAAAATATATATTTTGAAATAATTTACTTATTATATTCAGTTCTCAATTTGTTAATACATATAACTAAAAATAATATGAAAAAAATAAACTTGCTTACAAATATTTTCTAAAACATGAAAGTTATGATTTAAACATAACTTACTATTTGTGGAAATTGAATAGGATCAAAATTATTTGTAAAATTTGTTTTATTAGGTGGTTCATTTATTAATATTAATAATCAATAACATGAAGTGAATGCTGTGTTTAGATTATTTTTAAATGTACTCGTCTATTTTTATTTTAATAATCTGTTTAAAAATTTGTTTTATTCTAATTGCTTACGTATTTCAGAAAATTGATAAAAAATATATATGTGTTGCACATTTTTGAAGAATCACAAATGGTATTTTCTAAAATTTCAGCATAATAATTTTATGATGTTATTTGGAGCCAGAATAATTTTTCTTATTTCATACAACAGTACTTGCATAAATATGAAATATTTTAAACACATTGGACAGTAATTATTTGTTATGCTTGAGTTTTACATAAATAATTTTAATAAAACAGTAAAAATTAATGTTTGTTTTAAGAAAATATAACTATTTTTTAAACTAAAGTAGAGCCATTTTCATTACTGTCAGTTTGCATAAAGAATAGATTAAGTTTATAATGTGCTTGAAAGAAATAAAATTTTAACACTGCATATCATTTAGAATGTTCAGTGTAAGTTACTGTTGAATCTTTTTGGTGTATATCATTAATGTTAGTGATAAATCACAGGGTTTTTTTTTTAATTTACGGTAAGGGTTTTGGACTTTATATGATGAGTTGAAATTTCTTTCATGAGCTTAAAATGCTGTTTTAGTAACAGATGTATATAAAAATAGTTATTTCTACTTATACAATAGCTCTGATGCTATTTAAAGCTAGCCTTACTTTTATTAATAATATTGGAAATGTGATTCTGTATCATTTGATGACATTTAGTTTTATTTATTTGAATATAAATTAAAACATTTATATGGATGGTATAAATCATGGTATTCTTAGTGACATATCTTGATCTGTACTAAAGAAAAAGTATTGTTTAAAGAAGTGGTCAAAGTACACTTTAAGTACTGCTATACACAACAGATTTTTCTGCACTAAAAGGGCTGTTAAGAATTTTTCAGGAACTTGTTCTTATGAATAATTTGATTAAATATATACCACAAAGCTTGTGTTAGTTTTTCTTATTTGTACACTGAAGTTTTTAAATTAATTAGCTCAAATTAGTGTTTACTGAAGGATTTTTTGTTGGACCAACGTGAACAAATTCTTAATTGAAGAGAAAGTTTTTCTTTAATTTCAGTTTAAAGTGGAGTAAATAAAATACTATATTAATCTTAGAAAAAGTCAGTTGGCAATGAATAAATGAAATACGTAAGTTAATAGTGGAAATTAAATATGTAGTCAATAACTCTGATCAGTAAACTGTGAATTATAATGTTAAAATTAAAATAATTTGACAGTTGAAATGAAATAGAAACAGTGAAGCCACTAAAGTAGCACCATCTATACTGTACAGTTTTTGTATATAAGTAGTATAAATTATGCTATATAATTATGAATACATAATGTATTCAAGTACTGTATGAGTAATAATTAAGATTAATTGTATATTACACCATATTACACTTCTGTAGTGTTAAGTTATATTTAAATTTTATTAAAATAAACTAAATAGCACAGAATATTGAGATGAGATATATATTACCTAATTTTTCCATGAAAGTACTTTGGCAGGATCCCAAATTCTCAGTCATGATTTGAATAATTCCAATAATGGAATTATCTCAATATTCTGTACTAGGTGGTTTATTTTAATAGTTTAAATATGATTATCTATGTTATATAATGATTAGTGTTATGTATGAATAATAATTTATTCATATCATGAAATGAAGTTTGGTAAAAAAAAAGCAGAATTTTAGTTTTTCTCAAAAAATCATCAATATTGTTTTTGTCATCTTCAATGTACTCTCCTTCAAATATTGTCCAGTGCTTTTTCCAATCTTTGAACCAACCCTCGAATACAATTCTGTATGGCATTTAGCTCTTTCAGCAATTCTGTCTTTATCTCTTCAATGTTTGCAAAACGTCATCCTTCCATGGTTCTTTCAGATTTGGGAATAGGAAGAAGTAACAGAGGACCATGTCTGGTGAATACGGAGGCTGAAGCATCATAACGGTGTTGTTTTTGGTCAAAACTTAACAAACAAGCAGTGAAATATGAGAAGGTACATAATTGTGGTGCAATTGCCATGAATTATTTCGCTAAAATCGAAGCGTTTTCTTTGGATTGTTCCGTGTAAACAGAGTAGAACTTACAGGTAGTACTCCTTATTGACTGTTCAACCTGCTGGCAAGAACTCATGATACACTAAGCCACTGAAATTAAACAACACAGTGATCAGAACTCACTTTGATCGAACTTGATAAGCTTTTTTCAGTCTTGGCTTTTCAGGAAGCTTTCATTGGGATGATTGGGCCTTAGTTTTGAGATCATACCCATACACCCAGATTTCATCTCCAGTTATGACCTGTTTGAGCAGTTTTGGAATGTTGTTCACTTCATTCAGCAGCTTCTGAATACTGTTCATTTGGCACTGCTTTTGGTCGAAATTCAACAATTTTGGAACAAATTTTGCTGCCACATGTTTCAAGCCCAAAACATCTGAAAAAATTGCTTAAAAATTATGGTTTTATATTACAGTTTTATACAGGTATCACAGAAAATTTTGTGATACAATTTAAAGCAAATATATATATATATATATATATATATATATATATATATATATATATATATATATACACACATAGATACACGTTTTTGTATTAACAAATTTTCTGGGAACTTTCATAACCTATTCTAATCATAAAAATAATGGAAAAAACTGATATATAAAGATATGTCCTAAAATGCTTCATTTGGGAGTAACAGCTAGTAAAAGAGTTCGCTTTCATTTCAGCTACCCTGGTGAAATATGGTCTTATTGAAATTTTTAGGACATTAACTTAGCAGCAGAATTAGTAATGTCTTAAGGTTTTTGACCTGAAAAATTGAATAAAATAGGTCTCAGAAACGTATCTGGTAGTTTTTAATAAATCTGGGGTGAAAACTAATAAATTTGAGTAAAAATCCCTGTTTTTTATGCTGACGTACAATAAATTGTTAAATGAGTAATACACATAAAACTTTTAAACAAAACTTGTAGAGAATTTAATTTTGAACAGATGGTTTAAGGTAGATGAATAACACAAAGAAAGAAAAATAATAAATTTAATTTAAATTTAAATTTATCTCACAAGTTACCCGTTTCATTTAAAATGTAGAAATCTTAATTTTTTGATAGCCCTTTCTTTACTCTTTAGTATGTCTTGAAAAAAAAATTAACCAGAAACTTTCATGCCCTTACTAGAAAATTACAACTTCGTTTTTTTAGAATTATGGCTATATTATCACCACTTAAGGATAATTTTCTTTTAAATTAATTTTACACAAAAAAATAAAAAAATGTTGTTACAATTTCTAATTTTTAATCTCACAACATACTCTTTTAATAATATTCACTGAATTGCCTTCCTCAAATGGGGAGCTCTTAAATTAAAAGGAAAACCAAAAATTAATTTTTTTAATTTAAAATCAATTTTAGTGATATTTTATATTTAATCATTAAAAAAAAACTTGGTGCCCCTAAATTTTCAAAAAGTTGAAAACATATTTTTTTGAAATTGTGATGCTAATTAATATAGTAATATTAAAAATTTTGGTTATTTATCTGTTTTGTTGAGCATTTTAACTTCAAAAATGAAAAGCTATAAATAAATTCAAAGAAGTAATTTTATGTTTAACAAGTCTATACTTGTTAAACATAAATAGAAAAAATGATTATTTCTATAAATAATCATTTTTTTCTATTTATTTAACTACATATCTTAAAATTAGAAATAAATATTTTTAGAAAAAATTTTGGTTATACATTTTCAATAAAAAGAAATTATTTTATCATAAAGATACAAATAGAGCTTTAAATTACTAAATTAGAAAAATTTTCTAACATAGCAGACATTTTTTAAAATAATTTTCATTTCTTTCAACTGCTATGGAATCGTAGTTTAAATTTTTCCCTACTTCCAAATAAAATGTTTCAATTATATTTTTAAGAGTCCCACTTTATTATTCTCATTTTGAAGATAAATGATCATCCAGAAGATACATTTCAGCAGAAGATAAAATATTATTTTATTGGTATGTGTATTGCTTGCAATATAAGCAGCTGCGTAAAATCAGCTATTGACAAATGATCATTATTCTTAATTGGATAATTCCAAAATCTTCAAAGGATTTAGACTGAATTTTCCTATAGCATAGTTGAAAAGATAAAAAAATCAAAAGTATGTTTTATGGTCATTAATTATTGTATTTTTTTTTTCAAGAAAAAACTTTTCAGTGGCTTTATATAATTAAAAAGATTTTCTGGATGCAGAGTTCGTTAATTGTATAAAGCAGTACCAGCATTTCACCTGAATAACAGAAAGGTTTATCGTTCAGAGGTTTTGGCTAGGCTTAATGTGAGCCAACATTAATTTATTGTCACTTTGCTAAACTGGATATTTTGATTTGTCTGCAAGAAATGAGTTTCCCTAATAGTGATCAATAATTTCATTTTTATACTTGTGTCTTTTTCAAAGAAAATAATCTCATAACTTTTGGAATAAATGCATGACATTAGTAAACACCCATATACAACTATCACACCTTATTAGTTAAAACGACAGCTATAAAATACAAAATTCTTCTTCTACTGTTACCTAAAGTTAATCGAATGGTTTTGTTTGATTGGCTTCCATCTGATGTAATAGCAATAATTTTTGCATTATTTTCAAGATGTAAAATGATGTATTATATTTTACTTACCAACATTTGTGAAGCATTGAACAAACCATACATAGCTTATTCCTTGTATCAAAATTTTTAGAAAAGAAATGAACAAAATTCTAATGTATAGTTTGCTACTTTAGACTTTTCTGCGATGTATTCATCATAGTTGACAAATATTTAATTGCAGGTACTCAAAGATGTTCTTCATTCATTTCTTCAAACAACATTCCCAATAATTTAATTTTTGGGCTTTGAGGTTATCTGCAATTGCTTCTTCATTAATACCAAAATTACACTTCTGCCCTTTTTGAAAGGCTCTGAAAGTGCACTTTAGAATACAAAGGAAGAACAATGTTTAAACAATGCTTTGTATCCTTCAAGATTTAATTTTAATACCAGAATAAAACTCACATCATCACAATCCACTACAGCAAACTTACTGAAAAATGTGTAAAAAGGTTTTAGTAATGCAAGATGATTTGAGTTAATACATTTTGTTTTTAAGTGTTCTCTTTTTAATGTTTATAATTCCTTGCTTTTCAAACAAGTTTCATTATAGTTTTCATGACTGCTTCAAAATAAAATTTTCCAGTTTGAAAATGGTCAATTATTTTATCTATAAAGCTGTATTTAAAAACGCATTTGATCACAATTTCAAACGGCCTGTACAAAATTTGAATTTTTTGCAACTTCCTCTTTCATTTAATATTAGAACGATAGGGAAAATGATCAATACTTATTAGTTGAAGACACCATTTCGTTTTGTTACGGGTATCAACAAATTTTTGTCATTATAATAAAATTATCTATTTCTTAATACTCATTCATTAAAATTATATAAATCAAAATTGTCTGTTTTTATAGTTTGACTAGATTCTTACAAAATTTTTGTTGGAGACAGTTATTCTATCTCATGGTATTGCTTTAAGAGGAAGTTCTGCAGAAAGTAAAAGTGTTTTAAAGTCAGAAAAAGTAAAGGGACATTCTTATTTGCCTCACAGTAGTTACTGGTCTGCTATAATTCATACCTCGTAACATCTGTTCACCAGAAGCAAAATTGTTTCATTATTAGCTGTTTGTGGTTGTATTTAAAGTCAATTTAAAATGATCGTTCTATTAAATTGCATAAAGGATAAAATGCAAGCAATGATAAATTTTCTCAATATCAAAAGTATACGAAATCAATATTATTTACAAAATGCAGCAAAAATACTGAAAGAGTTGTTCGAGTGAGTACAAGAACTACAAAAAAACTTATCGCTTTAAAAAAGGTAAGTTTTTTGTCTGTAATGAATAATGGAAAGTGTGCACATTCCACTTCATCTCTGAAGCACCTAATAACCACTGATGAACACAGTACCATAACTGAACCTGAGAGCAACAGGTAAGTTCAGTCTAGATACACTCACCTCTGATAAAAAAGAGTCAAAATCACACCTGCAAGAAAGTAGATAATATTCTGGGATACATAAGGACCAGTTTCTATTCACCTGACTTTCTTTGAATACTGAGAATAATAAGAATCAAGGGAAAAATTAAATCGTAAAAGCACGGTAAGCTTTCAAAAGGTATGATTTTGCTTCAGGATAACAACTGGCCTCATTGATTTTGAGCTGCTGGACCAACCACCATATAATCTTGACTTACTCCAAGCAATTTTTTTTTTTGCTCACTGAAAGAAGAGCTATGAGGAAGTTTTCTTCATTCTGGTGATATTATGTAAATAACACAAAATTGCCTAAATTAGATAAAAAAGCTTTTTTCTATAAGGTGGTCAAAAAGCTTGTTAAAAGTTGGAACAAGTGAAATTGTACACAGAAGTAGGGGTAATAAATTGAAAATATTTAATTTATGTAAATAAAAACAATGGGTTTTAAATCTAACTTTCCTTCTTGACATATTCTTATACAATATATAATTTGTAATAAAATTATTAAAACTCCAGTTTTTATTTTTATCAAGTTTTTCATGATATTTTTGTTTCAATGCATTATGATTTTAATAGTTTATTGTGCAAGAGATAAATTAATAAGGAGAAAATACAGATTGTTAATCATGAAGTTCTTATTTTAAGAATATGTCATTTCAAAACAGGCTCTATGCTCAGTTACGAGTTAGCAATATATCTTCATGTTGAGTGAACCAGTTTTGAACAGTGCATGGTCATTCAAATATGATTAAAGGACTTAAGAAGATAAGCCATCTTATAACAAGACAAAGCTAAGATGACAATGGTACCTAGTAGTATACATGTATTTCACTGAATTTTTTTACAAAAATCTTAATTTTTTGTTTCAATTTATTCAGTGTTGGTGTTGAACATAATTATGTTATCAGTAAAGCCAAAGTATATAAATAGAAAAATTAAATTACAGATTTTAGTGAGAAAAAGATTATACAAAAAAAAGTTAAAACATTAAATTATTAGAAATAATTGCTACATTTCTAAATATGTTTTGCTAGTGAAAGATCTCTTAATTTTCCACAGATTAAAAAAAATTTTTTTTTTTTTACCACCAGAGGATTCATCTGCCAGCTCCGTATTTTCAGGTAATTAGGAACAATTTTTTAAAATAAAAAGTTATTCAGATGACGTTTTTGTCATCATTACTTAATATTGGATTGTCAAAGTATGATACTAAAATATCCTGATGTACAGTGTTTATTATTGAATGAAAATCAAGAAAGTTAACTGAAAACAGCATAAAACAAGTAATACATATATGGCAATCCAGAGAGCTTTAGCTCTTGCAAGGTATACTAGGTCAGCCAATGTATGAGCTTGTGACATCACAAGCAGACTGCATATATTATACTCTGCCTGAAAACATCAACTCTGCGTACATGGTAATAACTATCATATTTACATTTACTAATTATAAATAATACGTAATTAATTCTTTTGTAGCTTTTATTTGTACTAAATTATTAATACTTAATAATAAACAAAAGCTTACTTGAATTTTCTTCATGCATCTAATTCAAACGTCCAGCAAGTTCTTCATCCTCGCTATACAAATCACTATTACTGTCATTTTCATTATCTAAGTCTACACAAATAATATAATGTTTTGTCATTTCATCTATCAGTTTTTCATATTTTTTTCAAAATTTTTTCTTTTTCACAATAGGAGTTCCAGTCATCTTTATTCGTGAAATTACTTTTCTCTGCAGTTAATTTTTCAACATTTGAGAAGGAAAATGT
Organism: Lycorma delicatula; assembly: GCF_047948215.1. Lineage (NCBI taxonomy): Eukaryota > Metazoa > Arthropoda > Insecta > Hemiptera > Fulgoridae > Lycorma > Lycorma delicatula. The sequence continues at coordinate 11,973,006 of NC_134461.1, read as the reverse complement.
TGTTATGACTCGCCACGTGTCTTTTTACAGCTGACCATACCATCTCGATCAGATTCAAATCAGGATGGTACGGTGGGAGTCTAAGAACATGATGTCCATGGTTTTTAAAAAATTTAAAGTGATATTTTTGTACTTTTGTTTTATGTAACAACTATTTCATATACCTATGGTTTCAGCATTTTTGAACTATACAGTATATGAGTTTTCTCCACCCAATCGGTGATATCTTTTCTTCTGAAATTAGAATTTGGTACTTTATCAATACTTGTATTGTGATGAGGGGTATTATCAACAACTACTACTGACACTGGTGAAAGATCAGTTTTTTACACCCATTTCATGAATTTGTCTGTATTCATGTTGTCATGGTAGTCGCCACTTTTCAAGCTGGCATTTCCAAGTTAGTAATGCATTCGGAATAACTTGTAATTATGCTTACAAACTGATAAACTGTAATTATATAAACATTCTAAATTGTCAATCTCTGAATGTCCTGATTGAACTGTGAACACACTACAATATTTTAATCAAATAGTACATCATAACCGTAATGTCTGGAGATGACCTGAAATGAATTAAGTAACCCCTGGCTATCGCAAAGGCATCATTATGAATAACAAGCGTACCATACCGGGCTTAAAAATGAAGATGAAGAGCAGTCTGTCGTTACCTTCTTCGTGGAGCCAAATATATGATTGTATATTGATATGCCTAACCGCTGGAATGCTAATAATATTCAACCCTTTGAGTAGCACTTTCGTTCTACATCGACACACGAGATTGTCCGAAAAACGAACGGCATTACTTTCAGAGAAAGCGACTCATATCGGTGCCCATTTTACCTCAAGTCCTTTATTATGTATCACTGTAATTAGAAAGATCGAAACGAGTAATGTAAATTTAAAATTTCATGTATACCTTTCTGTAAACGTAACATTATTTAATTAAAATTATTTTAACTTTAGTTTAACAGAACTAATGATTCCATGCGGTCATTAAAAGCACATATTTAGGATCGATTAATAGAATATAAAAATTTTATTAGAAATATCGACTCGAGGTGATTTCTTTAAAAATTTGAGTTATTCTAAAATTGGCCTAATTACTGTTAATAATTTAATTTATTATAAGTATATAGATATTATTTAAATGCTGTATATACTCGTATATATAAAAATGAATATTTGTTTGTGTTCCTGTACCACTCATACGATTGCGATGAAACTTGAGTTGTGCGCATGCCCGCGAAAATTTCTGAATTAGTTTAGACCTGCTAAGTGGCGCTGGGATCGTGATGTTTAGAAAAAATGTATTTATGGACCGATTTGGCTCATATTCAGGATGTACATTAGTTACGTGAAAAGAAACATTTTTGCAAAAACTATCCCGCTAGCTGGCGCCGGTGTCGAGATATTTACGGAACAAACAAATATACAGACTTTCTTCTTCTACATATATATATATATATATATATATATATATATATAAAAGGCAACGTTCGTATGTGTTCGCTATAGACCGATTTTCGCGCGGATTTTTGCAAATGGTCCGCGGAGAAGGTTTAGAGCTATTGAAATACTCGATCTGACCACGAACTAATTGGAGCAGTCATCGGCGAAAGCCTGGGCCGTGACCCCTTCTGGGAATGTCAAACCCAGAAATCCTTCAAAAACCAGGTTCCAGAGCAGAGGGCCGATTACGGAACCCTGCGGGCTTCCTCTGGTGACGGACCTTGTTACAACTAGGTGCGCATCTTTAAACAGAGCCGAGCGATTAGATAGTCTCTTACTACGGCCTGCAGGGCTACGGGGAAATTGCGGCGTTCCCTCATAGAGGACAGAACTCCAACACAAGGAAGGAAATGCTGCCTCTATGTCAATAAAAATTAAATTGATCGATGACAATGTCGTTAAATTTTCTTCTTTAATTATTATAGTCCCGTTGTTAGTATGTGACGGCACACCTACCGTCCAATATTTATATATATATATATTTGAATGTCAATGTGCGAGTGTATGTGAATAAAAATTTAGACGTACGTCGAGAATGTACCTGGTCGTCGTGACGTATACACCGGGAGGCGCTACCCGCCACTCCAGGATCCCGACTTGGGTCGTGCACCAGGAGGCGGCGTATGCGCATGTGTTGGCGTGCGTGCGTTGACGGAGTGGCACGGAGATGTTTAGCGTTCGAAGAAGATCTGAAGATCGACCGACCGTCGCGGAGGTACCTCGAGGATAACCCTGGTCGTCGTGGCGTTTGCACCGGGAGGCGACGATTGCGAAATTTTTTTTTAAAGATTCCACCATTTTGCCAACCAGAGTGTGCGATGACTGCGTGTGATTGCGCGCGCACCCTCATCCATTCTGTAAAAGAAAGAAAACCGTTAAATTTTACGCGCAAAAACTACCGCACCCAAATAAATGCATATATGTGTTAAACACTCTCCTCACCGTTCACGAGTGTAATTTGATAACAGATGGTGAATCTGACGTCGGATTACACCGCAGTCCTTGGAACCTTCATCCAATAATGCCGATCGACAAAATTTTATTTCTAAAAAAATAGTCTTACACTACTGTATGGGGTTTAGACTGTTGTTGCATTTCCATACCACCCAAGAGGTAGCAACCGGAACGGCGCGTTGAGATTTTTTTTAGAGTGAAATCTCACCTCAGTAGGCCTACAAAACACTCGTACGAAGAGCAAATGATTTAAAATATAAGCTTAAAATTAAGTATTTTAAGATTATTAAATTATTATTTATCGTATACATTTTTTTTACAATCGGAGGTTAATAATTATTATTAATAAATCAATATATTTCAATAAAAAAAGGAAGAAAATGAAATCGGATTCGAACCGATGTGCCTTCTTCCTGTAAGATACAAATATTTCATTGATCAAAAATTTCATTGCCTATAACTGTGGAACCGATGAAAATAAGTACCACTTATGATATATCGTTAAAAAGCTCTCGATGAGGGCTTATTTCTGCAGTTAAGAGAAGTCTAAATGTTTTGGATTTTGGGCTTTTTTGAACATTTTTGATCCAGTCGATCGCAATCAAAAAGAAAGGTGCACAACTAGATGTTACAGCAGTCCTAAATCCAAAATTTCAACATTCTACGGGTAATCGTTTTTGATCACTGGCGGCTGGTGTATAGGCACTGTGTAACTGCAGCACTCCCATTTCCACCTGTTATTATCAATTACATTTGATATAATGCGTCCTTGTTTCTTTAATTGTTTTTTGTACTTGAACAATATAATCCTTAAGTTTAATGTCAGTAGCCATCCCCCAGTTTATGAAAAAGATATAGAAATATTTGTATAGAAGTGTGCGCTTCACAATTCCAGCGACGTGACAACAGTTATATTTTTTGAAAGCGAAAACAGTCACCCCAATAAAAAGTAAGTTAGGCTATTTTTCGTAGGTCTGCAGGAAAAGGAAAAACCTTTTGCACAGGAGCTGCCAAGTTTAATTGCGTTCGAATAAGCTTTAATGTCAAATACCGCAGCGGAGACCCAAGTGAGATGAAAACAAAAAAAAAAAATATTATAAAAGATCGAATTGACAGTGAAGAAGACAAAGTCAGTACCTCTAAAGGAAACGCCAAAATATGCAAGGGGCGTACATTATTTCATCAACTGTTTTGCAAAAAAAACCCAAAAAAAAACGATTTTTTTTATGCCAAATTATTTTAACATTTAAGCAAATAAATCAAGAAAACCAGACCACAATTTGACTAGAAAAAATATTCAATTCCTCAAGAAATCATGTGGTGTCCATATCAGATTTTTTCAGTATTGAGGCAAGTACATCAAGGAGGTTTCATGAAAGACAATGGAAAGAGTATCGTAACTTAGAGGAATACAAGAAAACTACTTTGAAGTTAAACAAATATTTAATTAAATCTCTAAACTGGGGGAGTTGGGGGGTCGCCGTCCATCTATTTGGGTCGCCAATTTCTTTGGTCCATCTATTCAGGCTTATAACCTTCTTTTTCTTTTTCACTGGAAACTTAGATTTTCATATCGGTTTTCGAAATTTATCTCTGTCTTTACATAAATTGTTAGAAATGTTTAATATTTTTAGATCTGTTTCTATTTCTTTAAATCGGGTCGTGTTTGAGGCTCTTTAGTTCAGTGGGGCTCGTAACTAAAATTAGTGGGGATTCCGTTCCAGAAATTTTTTCAGGGCTTTTTCATTGCCAAGGTTTTTAAGTTTTCTGTAAAATAAAAGAACCGAAAAAATGAATCAAATAGAATAGCTGGAAGCAGGAAAATAATCTAATTCTACACTTTATCGCATTCAAGAATATAGTACACGGTTTTCAAGCGTATTGTCCTTAAAACCCGTATTCGGATTAACCGAATAAATAATAAAATGTCAATTCAAATAATATTTTTTAGTATTATTAGATAATAACTTAATAAAATGTCCTCTTAAAAACACCACAGTCCAACGGTGCTTAATTTAAATTTCTATGTACACAGAAACAAATACATAATTAGTTTTTTCTAATAACCTTCTCTTTCGCCCTTCCAGCGCGTTTTCGGACAGATTTGGAGATCAAAGAGCCCTTGCTTTTCGCCATCTTCTGATCGCTACTGAAAAAACAGTTAAACCGCTTTCATATTCCTTCCACTAAAAATAGAAATAGGAACGTTCCACACGCACGCAAAGTAAAAAAAAAAAAACCTTCTCCTAGTACGCCGGAATCGTCACTGCGGGAACAACAGTGCTATCTCATTCTCGTAGCCTCACATTCGTAAGTGCGCATGCGCACAACAGCCAAACACCACGCCGCTGGAACTGTGAATTGCACAGTTCCATACAAAGATTTCATATCTTTTTCATAAGCTGGGGGATGGCTACTGTCATTAAACTTGAGGATTGTATACTGTACAAGTATAAAAAAAGAATTAAAAAAAAGACTCATTATATTATATGTTATCGATAATATCAAGCGGAAATACGAGGTGCTGCAGTTCCACAGTGCTTATACGCGAGCCGCCACTGAGCGCGTTGTTAATGAATATTTTGGTCGCGTAGTTTTCATTTATATCCATCAGGATTTACAAGAGATGTTTGTGAATCGGTCACCTGAACGCTCATATTCGCAGTTTTTTTGCTTGAACTCTATAAGCTAACTGAATAAGACCTAGATGAAAAGAACTTGTAACATCGAAATAAATTAACGACGAAAATTTACTTCATTTTTAACGTAATTCAATATAATTGGGTCAAGTATGCATAATTGTTGGGAAAATTGAAATAAAACCTCTTTTTAGAAGTTAAAATTATTTTATCGTATCACAAGGCATTTACTTTTCGCTGTACAAAAATAATAACAAAACAAACTGTAGTAAATCAAAAGTATACCCTATTGCCGTAGAAATAATAATAATATGATTCGACCCCCCTCAATTTATTTTGTATATATTCGTATAATTGAGGGTAAAAATTAAAATAAAGGCTTTTATAAATTTTCTAACCGATTCGAAATATACAAGAAATTTTACAGTGAAATAAATTCATTAAATGAAAAGTTGAACCTTAAATTCACGTCTTTAATTTTTTCTTTCGTTATTGGTATTTTTATTAAAATATTCCTTTGTTGATTGCCCTTTGCTTAAATTGTTTGTATTACAGACCTATCATTACAGTGCACATAGTGATATAAAATTGACGTTGTATGTACCTAAAATTTATTTAAGTAAAGTTTTTTGATATCACCAACCACTGACCCAGGGGATGGAAGGAATGGAGTTCGAAGACAAAAATCATTCCTTCCGTAATAGGCACAGTATCGAATCGGTTTAAAGTGGTCGTTAGTTCTCCAAACATTACGTAAAACGTTTTGATATGACCAACCCTTACGGCAAGGGATGACCAAAATATTGCTGAAATTGTAAGAAGATGGGGCTTGTCGTATGCTCAACACGTGAAACTATTTTCACATGCAACCATTGTCATATTGAGCAAATTTGAAGTTTTTCTTAAGTTTAAGGGGGAAATCTTATTATCTCCTACTTAGCACCGGTAAAATCAACTTCGGGATTGCCGAAAGGGAATTTTTTGGTTATGTTGACGGCTTTAACCGTTATCAAGTACTGTGATCTGTGTTCAAACAATCTATAATCGAGCTTATCTAGGTCGATGTTTTAGATAAATGAAAGTTTTTTTTAAATCGTTATTATATGTATTCAATTTCGAAACCGAGTATCTTTAATCGATTAAAGATCGAGCAGTAACATTTATTGTTTACTCTATGCTGTCGTAGTAAAGAGCATTTGTATGTGGGTTTATGTGTCCCGCTTATCTGACCGAAAATACCGATCACTAGCGGAAAACCCCGATTCGTTAGTACTTGTCTCGTGGTGGTCAGGTGTATACTTGCTATATTATATATATGTCGATATATGCGGTATATCGATATACATATATATCGACGTTTTGGAAAAATTTAGTACTTTTTAACCGGATCCGAATTTTCGGACGAAAATCGCAAATATCTCAAAAACGGTCGGTCCTAGCGCTCTGAAAAATTTTCTCAACCCCCCTGGACGCTAACCCCATCGGCTCCCAGTGGTTCCCGACAGACGATAATATTTTCAAGTGCCCCTGTGGCGCCGTTCGGAAATTGGGGAGGGGGTGCATGGGGTGCCATCGTAATATCTCGGCAACCGCTAGTCCGATTTTTATGATTCAAACGGCGTAAATATCAGTAGATCGAGCGCTAACTGTTTAACTCATCGGGTACACTCTTGATCGACCGGATCTTGGTTATCCGGAAATTAATTCGTATAGCCCTATGTTTTGATTGCACTCACCCGACGTAAAACGTACTGATCCGATGTTTCGCTAAATACGCTCAAACATGTGCGCTAGCGAAGCTGTAAAGTATAAACTTATAAAGACTAAAAATTAGAAAATAAAAAAAATATTTTTAACCAACACTTTAGATTAAACGCACTAAAAGGACGCTATCTCAGAATGGATTTGACAACAAGGTTTGATGGTGATATGCAAGATTATGTGAAAGTCATAGCTTCAGATTCAAAATTTGATGTTTTTGACAATTTTTTTCTTATGCGTGATGAATGGCCTAAAGAGTGGGGTTGAAACACGCATAAGAAAAGATTGGCAAAAACATCAAATTTTTAATTGGAAGCTATGATTTCACATAATCTTAGATATCAGCATCAAGTCTTGTAGTCAAATTCATTATGAGATACCGTCTTTTTAGTGCGTTTAATTTAAGAGTGGTGTTTTTTTTTTAATTTTTTTTACATACTTTTTATTTATTTATGTGATTATTTATGTTCATAAAGTAATGAATTCTAACCAAAATGTAGGCACCAGAATGTACCGAGAAAAACGGCGTTTTTCTTGTAAAATTTTAAAACGAAATCATATATCATACATCAACCTTCCTATTTCAAAAATTAGATAAGGCATTGACCTGTTAGTTATCCCAAATACTCTGATTCGTATCCCAAATACGGATCAGAGCAAAGAGAGAAGGGTATGTTTTTATCAGACGCTTACTAAGCGTCTTTACTTTGTAAGTCTGTTTCGAGGACTCTGAGTAAATTAAACTGTAGGACAAAACCGAGGTTGTTGCAGGCAACACTTGTTTTGTTGGCATGAGGATAGTATTTTTGGCGTTTAAAGACACAATCAAAAATTATTTGAGTGCATCGTCTAATTGAAGTTAGGTATAAGAATAATTTTTGTGTGAAACCTTTGCTGTTAGCAAAGGGGGGACCAAATATATCCCATTTAATAAAAAATATTATGTCTGGAAATTATTACAAAATTCATTTTATATTTAACAATTTTCGCTGATAGTAATTAACAAATTAATAGCTTATTCTGTCTTAGAGAACATAATATTACCAATTTTTTTTCTTAACTGAAAAAAATATATCGGTGCAAAAAACAAAAGTTCAGTTTTGTAAATTACTATTGAAAAAAAATGTCTGTTAATTTTCGACTAGATCGGCAATTGTGATGACGTATTTGTTTTTATTAAGTAATATTTTAATACAGGTAAAAATAAAAAAAAAAAACGTTTTGAAATTGCTTCCTTCTTTTATTTTAAATTCAAATATATATTTTAAAATATATTTTAAATATAAATATATATATATATATATATATATATATTGAAGATTACTAAGTTAAGTCAGGAGGGATTCATTAGAACAATTAAACAACTGTAATACAATTGACCAATCAGACACACAGAAAAGTAATTAACTTGTTTTTCAATTCTTATAACAAAGTTGTTTGTCAAAATGTTAACGTTGGACAGATAAGATATGTCACGAGGGAGTCGCTCGGGTCTGTAACGAAACACTCCGATATGATTGACCAATCAGAGACGCAGAACATAATTTAGTTGTTTTTCAATATCTTGTAACCTCATACGAAGTAGAAGACAGTAACGCCGAAATCGTTGGACTGTGTACATCTGTGGTAACTTGAACAATCTTCTAGACTAGATAACCACATAATTTAGGACATTATTTTAAAGTGAGGGACATTTATTTTATTGCATACAACATAGTTTTATTTTTTTTTAATATATCGGTTTTAAATTAAACTTTTTTTTCTTAATTACAGTTTAATGAAAATTAAAATTTAACGTAGATTTTTTAAAGCACGTTGCTACAGTTTAAATGATCTTTTTTACGAAAAAAGATTTTCTTTTTTTATGAAATTTTTAAAAAAAATTTAAAATCTATTCTAGATAAATAATAATCTTCCATTTTACAAAATTTGTTTTATTCAAAAAAAAAAAGAGGGGTGATGTAATCTTTTTTTGAAATGGATTCATCAACATGGCAAAATTTTTATAAAATTAATTACCGATGAATTTTGTGTAGGAGCTAAAATGAATTTTATTCAAGAAAATGCTATAAAATGTATGAATATTTTCAATAATTTTATAGAAATTGCCTAATTTTTATATTACATCTGGATACATTACTTGTATAAATAATTAAGTGTAATTTATATGTACTGAATAGGCATGTTTTTTCTTGCGCTTGGCTACCTTTAATGTCTACTGAAAAGAAGTACAATACCTTAGTACGATGAATATCTTGCAGGAACTATCAAATTTTATTGTTTGATGTATCGAACACTTTAATTATTAGGAAATATTTTTTAGAAACTGTATTAAGATAAGATTGTAGTTTGAATTAAAAAACAATGTGCAGTTATGTATCATATTTAAAATACTCTTATTCTTTTTTAGTTTTTTCAGATCATAATAATTGTGTTATTTCCCCACTTGAACAATCTTAATTTTCTTTCATACAAAATCATTGAACCAAATCTTATTGGATATCCTCACATTTTCACATCTATGTTGTTCAATTTCTTTTTTCTGTAATTCTCTAGAAAATTCTAGAAATAAAAGCCAATTATCACTTGTACAAATATTTCCCATTATTGCAGAGGTATTCTTCCTTTATTTATCAAGAGTTTATAATAATAAGAAATTATCTTTTATCTTGATTAAAGATAATTTAAAATTTACTTTTGTTTCCCATATTTCTAAATTTTTCCTGGACGTCAGTTGTAGTTAACTGCATTCATTCCTGGGTCTCTCGATTGTAACCTGAAAAAGAAATCTTTTGTAAAGCTGTTTTATTGTGTAATCAACCAAACCTGTTTAAGCTAAATTTATTTTAATTTTTTTCAGCTCACTAATAAATAAAAACAGAATATTCAAATCCAAGTAATACTTATTCTAATCCATTTTCAATATTTTCATTTGATCCATTATCATTTGTAGTGAATTGCCAACCAGCACACAAATTTCTGAATACTGTAATACAATCAAAAAGGTTTAATCTTATTTTTTAATTATTTTCAAGCAGGTGCAAATTTTTTATTTATTCTGATTATACAGATGACTAGGTAGAAAGAAAAAATAAGGGCATAATTTTTTAATTACTCATTTTTCTTCTAAGTGAATTTTATTCTACGCTTTAATATATTTTTTATGTAATTCTTAACTTTGTTAGGTTAGATACTTTAGCGGTTAAGGTACTGATGTCATATATCTCTTTTGTCACCAGATTCATATAAAAAAGTTAGCGAATTATTCAAAATAATTTCTTCATTGAAATCATTTACAATTTTTTACTTTGCTTTTTCTTTCAGTTACAATTATTTTACTGAATTTATGTATAGCCATTTGTAAAACTTCATACAGGAAGAAAAATACAATCCCAGTTTATATTCATACCTTTAAGAAAATAGTGAAATGACTATGTACTGTAAAGGTTCCATTTATTTTCATAATAACAAGTAGTACACTATAATCTTGTTCTTTATGTGAATTCTCTGTTTTTTAATGTAATGCAAACAATACAATTTTTTCAAAAATATTAATAAGCATTAGTTTCCTAACCTTTTAATTAAATATTTAAATTTAACCTCTTTGGAGAGAGATAAATGTTTTTACTATGTATATTTTATATACAAATTATGTTTACACGGTTTTGTTGGCTCAAATACAGTAATTTTAATAATATACATAAAATAATTAGGTAGCTTGTAATTGCATGTACTTGTTATGTAGCTAGTAATTTCATGTGGCTTGTAATTGCAGGTTCTTTTTATGTAGCTTAGAAATATAACTGTTTTATCATAAAAAATTGTTTTACTAACATTGAGTAACTTACCAACATTAATCACACTAATTTAAGTTTAGTTTATGGGTATTTTATGTATATCATTCATTCTGCTGCATTTGAGTTTAATATCTGAATTTAAATGTAATATAAATCGATTATCAATTATTAAATTATAACTGTCTTCAAAGAGGTTAAATTATAATATAATTGATTTTAAGGAATAGTGTACATAAACCACTTAAAGGCTGTTTATACAATTTCTCCAGTTTTGTTTAAATTAATTATTTTTACAGCAATTTTTTTTTTAAATAAGGAGAAATTTGTGATTTACTAATTCATAGTATTGGCTTTGTTCAGTCGTATTTGATCTGTTTATGTAAAACATCCTCTTGCATCTTATTTTCTTTGTGGATTCACTTTTATTTTATAATTATCCTAAGTAATTTCTTAAATAAATAACCATATTTAACAAAAAAATTAATTCTAAAATGACCCTTTGATTATCTACATATAAACAAATTTAAGAATACAAATCAGATTTTTTGGCATTCGTTTAAAAAAACTTTTCACCCTAACCATCCAATGTTAAATAAAACTATTTTTGACACCATCAAACAGTATTTGAAAGTATACTGGACTTCTACAGAGAACCATCAAGGAACTATTACAGTATATTCATCAGGAATCATTTTAGTTCTATTTAAAAGGCCTATCACTATTACCGTTGACATTTTTACAACCTAAAAATACACTACATTAAACCTTTTATATGAGCAAATTATATATATAAACCCCCTGGTTTTAGTCTTCTAGAATATATGCCATATCTTGCCTGGTGGTTATCCACTGAAATTATTAGTTTATTTCTATAAATGTATATTTTTTATAAACAATTTTCCAAAACCATGTAAAACTGAAATCGAGCACATTCTCTTTCTTATACGGGATTAGAATTTGTAATTTAATTGGTACCTGTCACCTGCTATTAATCATTCTGCACCTCCCACTGTTCACATATAGAATTTCTTTGTAATTATATTTCATATTGTTGATGAAAAAAGACCTCCTTTTTGATTACGGAATAATCAAATTTAATTTTTTTCTATAATCCTACAGATACAGTTAACTTCAATATTACATTTAGTATTTGCATTATTACCCCCTTTTCACTTGCATTGTCATTAATCGTAACTTGATTCCATTTGCTATTCATTAGCAACTTTACCTTTTTTTCAATAATATAAATTATAGACTTCCAACCAGGATTGGCAATATTATGCTGTAAAAATGCATTCTTAGAGAATCTTAAATGGGATAATCAAGAGGTCTGGATAGTAATGCATACACCTGCACAGGTACAAAAGGGAAAAAAAGAAATATGAAAAATACAAGTAAATTCATTATGATTAAAGACTCTCTGAGTAATTGATTTCTTCGAAAAATCTTCTATTTTTAATATTGAAAATAATAGAAAAATCCCTTAAGTTATATTTCTTCAAATCGATAACATTTTTCTGTTGAAATTATGAAACAAACATCTTCTGGTTAATATTTCCCTAGTTCAGTCTTCTAATTCGGTTTCATTTTAAGAAATACAGTTTCAAATGATTTAACTGTAACAACACACAGATTAGAGTGTATATACAGACAGAAAATTTGATATGTCATATAGTTTAGGCTGTATTGTTTTAAATTTTTGATCAACTTAGCAAGTCTGATATGCTCCGAAACACTTCAGGGTGTATTGTTTTAAATTTTTGATCAACTTAGCAAGTCTGATATGCTCTGAAACACTTCAGGGTGTATTGTTATAAATTTTTTATTAACTTAGCAAGTCTGATATGCTCTGAAACAGTTCAGGGTGTATTGTTTTAAATTTTTTATCAACTTAGCAAGTCTGATATGCTCTGAAACACTTCAGGGTGTATTGTTATAAATTTTTGATCAACTTAGCAAGTCTGATATGCTCTGAAACAGTTCAGGGTGTATTGTTTTAAATTTTTGATCAACTTAGCAAGTCTGATATGCTCTGAAACACTTCAGGGTGTATTGTTATAAATTGTTTATCAACTTAGCAAGTCTGATATGCTCTGAAACAGTTCAGGGTGTATTGTTTTAAATTTTTGATCAACTTAGCAAGTCTGATATGCTCTGAAACACTTCAGGGTGTATTGTTATAAATTTTTGATCAACTTAGCAAGTCATATGCTCTGAAACAGTTCAGGGTGTATTGTTATAAATTGTTTATCAACTTAGCAAGTCTGATATGCTCTGAAACAGTTCAGGGTGTATTGTTTTAAATTTTTGATCAACTTAGCAAGTGTGATATGCTCTGAAACACTTCAGGGTGTATTGTTATAAATTTTTGATCAACTTAGCAAGTCAGATATGCTCTGAAACAGTTCAGGGTGTATTGTTTTAAATTTTTTATCAACTTAGCAAGTCTGATATGCTCTGAAACACTTCAGGGTGTATTGTTATACATTTTTTATCAACTTAGCAAGTCTGATATGCTCTGAAACACTTCAGGGTGTATTGTTATAAATTTTTGATCAACTTAGCAAGTCTGATATGCTCTGAAACACTTCAGGGTGTATTGTTATAAATTTTTGATCAACTTAGCAAGTCTGATATGCTCTGAAACAGTTCAGGGTGTATTGTTTTAAATTTTTGATCACCTTAGCAAGTCTGATATGCTCTGAAACACTTCAGGGTGTATTGTTATAAATTTTTGATGAACTTAGCAAGTCTGATATGCTCTGAAACAGTTCAGGGTGTATTATTTTAAATTTTTGATCAACTTAGCAAGTCTGATATGCTCTGAAACACTTCAGGGTGTATTGTTATAAATTTTTGATCAACTTAGCAAGTCTGATATGCTCTGAAACAGTTCAGGGTGTATGGTTTTAAATTTTTGATCAACTTAGCAAGTCATATGCTCTGAAACAGTTCAGGGTGTATTGTTATAAATTTTTGATCAACTTAGCAAGTCTGATATGCTCTGAAACACTTCAGAGTGTATTGTTATAAATTTTTGATCAACTTAGCAAGTCTGATATGCTCTGAAACACTTCAGGGTGTATTGTTATAAATTTTTGATCAACTTAGCAAGTCTGATATGCTCTGAAACAGTTCAGGGTGTATTGTTTTAAATTTTTGATCACCTTAGCAAGTCTGATATGCTCTGAAACACTTCAGGGTGTATTGTTATAAATTTTTGATGAACTTAGCAAGTCTGATATGCTCTGAAACACTTCAGGGTGTGTTGTTATAAATTTTTGATCAACTTAGCAAGTCTGATATGCTCTGAAACACTTCAGGGTGTATGGTTTTAAATTTTTTATCAACTTAGCAAGTCATATGCTCTGAAACAGTTCAGGGTGTATTGTTATAAATTTTTGATCAACTTAGCAAGTCTGATATGCTCTGAAACACTTCAGGGTGTATTGTTATAAATTTTTTATCAAGTTAGCAAGTCTGATATGCTCTGAAACAGTTCAGGGTGTATTATTTTAGATTGTTGTTTCACACGAAGCAAATCTTATATGCTGTGACAGTTCAGGGTATATTATTTCAACGTTTTCCTTAACGGGTAGGAGATTCAATGTGCTCTTGCACAGTTCTGGGTGTATTATTCGCATTTTACCTTATCAGTTACCTAATATGATACACAATTATTTTTAATTATAATTCTTTATTACATATTGACATGTAAATATCTATGTTGTATGCAATGAATAGTTTTCGCAAGTGCCGGGTACATAAAGCATTCGCGCCAACCGCGTCGCGACCGTACTTCATCATCCCGATATCGTTCATCGGGTTCGGTTGGGGGGTGCTGTGTATATAAATGTGTCTATATATTGGGGGGTGATATATAAATATGTTAATGTTAGAAATAGTTATTCATATAATTCATAATATTTAGTTATTCTATGTGTATTATGTTTCTTTGTCTTTTCAGCTCATCACTTCACTACCAGTGGCTGAAGTCCTCCCTAACTCAATTTAAATTCATAAAAAATTCAGTTTTATAATTTGAATTTTTATTTTAATTTTAAATTTAATCGCATAAAAATTCCTTTTTTTAGTTTAAATTGCTTTATAAATTTTTATTTGAAATATTAATGAGTGGGTTTTTACCTTTTTTGTAAATTATTTAAATTTTGTTCATTTCATTGACAAAATTAATCATTTAAATAAGTTAAAGAAATTAAAAAATAAGTAAATATAGAGGCAATTTCTTAATTAAATGCAGCTTTTAAATCTGGTTCATGTAGGATAAAATGTTTATTTTTAATTTTTTTTTATTTGATATATATTATATTACATAAGCTTTTTCTTAAATTTTTTTGGTAGGTGTTAATCAAATTGAAGGTTAGAGCATTTTTATATCTATCTACAGTTTTAAAAATTTTCTTTTTTTCTTTTATTTGAAATATTTTAAATTTTGAATACCCCTTTGCTTTCCCCAATCAGCGTTCAGCCACCTGCTTCAAAGAAGATGCATGCTTGCATGGTAGTTTAATTTTTTCAAACCAGGGTCAGCTGATTTTAGAGGTGCCATAATAAATTATTTCATTTTATTCGCTAATTTTTTACTTACTTGCAAAATTAACCATTTTTTGTGGTAAAATCCTAAGTAGAATATGAAAAAATCCATCTAGCATAACACAGAAATCCAAATTACTTCAAAATTTAATAATTTTTATATGTAATATATTTGCCTTGCATATTAAAAAGACATGGAACTGACCCTGGTTTTTAGTGTGTAATTATTTTATCTTTTTTACATATTTTTGAAATTGTGGGGGAAATAAGTGATTGGTGTAAATAAAGTGTGAAATTGAAGTGCGATCAAGATCAAAGTGTGAAATTAACATTATCTTCCTCACTACACAAATTTACAAACTATAAATATAAAAATGAGACTAGAAATAATACAGATTACCAGATTACATTCCACATCTCATCAACTCTTCACTTCATCCTGCATCCTATTTCTTCAGACTACCAGATCGACCGATCCTTTCAG
This sequence comes from Lycorma delicatula, assembly GCF_047948215.1. Taxonomy (NCBI): domain Eukaryota; kingdom Metazoa; phylum Arthropoda; class Insecta; order Hemiptera; family Fulgoridae; genus Lycorma; species Lycorma delicatula. Next base: position 11,957,306 of record NC_134461.1, on the reverse strand, counting down.
CTGCTCGATGGATTTGATCTTTGGATTAGCTGTGGCGATAAATGTAAAGCTGTGTTGCCAAATGGTAAAATATTAAGGTACTACTAATTCTTTACTACATCATATAATTTCATGATAATACTAGTATTTATTAAGACTATAGTCTAGTGGTTAACTCATAATTGCAAGTCAAGAGTTCTAAGGTACAAATCCTAGTAAAGACGTTTAAATGGATTTGAATACTAGATTGTGGATATTAGTTTTCTTTCATGGTAGGGTTGTTTCGATTAACCACACACTTCAGGAATGGTCGACGTGAGACTGAACAAAACTACACTTAATTTGCATTCATACATACCATCCTCTGAAGTAATACGTCATGGTGGTTCCAGAGGCTAAACAGAAAAAGAGAGGGTCAGGGCCATTAGTTTAGACTCCAGTTTACATCATTGATAGGTAACTTTCTCTTTTGATACTGCAGTTACTTTTATTTCTAAATTTTTTAAAAATTTTAGGTAGATCTGGCATTAAATGTCATGCGAAACAAAGAAATTTTGTGTGGCAAATTACAAAATAAATGCAATAAAGGAAACAACAGTATAATAAAGAAAAGAAACTTAATTGCGTTACATATCAAGAAATGCCAGTATCTGGTCAATGCCTAATTTGTCTCTGATAAATATTTTATTTGAAATATAAACCACCAAAACACAGAAATTAGATAAGTTAAACTTGCCATATTAATTTCCACCGACTGTTTTTTGCAGTACCCTGCATCTCCAGTATGTATTAAATTCTATTTTTATTACATTAAAACTTATTCTTTTTAATGATATCTCTTTTTTTATGATAAATTATAATGTTATCTATTGTGAAATTTTAAATGATATTATGAACATAAATAGGTACAACGTATACCGAAATGAAACGACTAGCACTAGATAGGGAATCTTTGAGAGCTGCATTAAACTAGTCAAATGACCGAAGACAAAAAAATGAACATAAATGCACTTGGGAAAAAATTTATAATTTACACAAAAATAATAAAAATAAATTATAAAGAATAAGATAGAATTTAATAGCAACTGAAGGTGCAAGATACTGCACAAACCGGTTATTGGAAATAAATAAGGTAAGTATAAATAATCTAATTACTATGTTTAGGTGGTTTATATTTCATATATACAAATTTTTATGAATTTTGTTACTTACAGCAATGAAACTTCATAATATTATTATGTGCATTTCTTGGCTTATATTTCAATGCAACATGTACTTATAATTTAACTCAATTATTCTTTTATAATGTAAAGAATAGCCATGAAAGGCAAATGATTTTGTTTGATTTCATCGTGTAAAATAAATTAAATAAGAATCAAATTATTGTAGTGATAGTCATCTTTTCACTTAGATACCGCCAAACTTTTAATGATAATAAAAATGAATTTTGTGTATGTTTACAGATAGAGATGGGTTTTGATAGATGAAACAAAGCAATATCTTCATTTAACGTATTATTTTAATAGAAGATATACTGTGTGAAAATTTAGAAGTGGTTTCACAAGTTTTTTCTTTTTTGACATGTAAATTTTGTTTGGTCCTTTATTGTTTTGCTTGCTTTGGCAATGAATCTCTTGCCAGACAGTTTGAAAATTTAATGAAACCATGCTTGCACCTCTTTGTCAAAATTTGTAGAATATACTTACAAAGTAGATTGTACATAAATATTTCAAGAATTTTAAATACCAGAGCAATCAAAGCAAGTGGAAACCTATATAAAATTGTAAAAAATAATAAGAAAATAAATGATGCATTTCATTCTATAAAAATATTAAGTATGATTTTAAAAAAAGAATTATAAAAATTAGTAAAAGCATCAGGTGGTATACAGATATCCTGTATCGATTTTTGTTACAATTATTCTTAGCTGAAAATTTTAGCTCGGCCAAGTAAGTTCACATAACACACATTCCTGGATGCAATATAGATCTGTTACCATCTATATCAGTGAACCTTACTTCAAAATAATTTTTTTCTTCTATTCTTGGTAAAGCACTCTGATCTTGTATGAGAGGAATCCTTGCTGCCTTAAAAGGGGCTTGGAATTTTTTTGAGCAAGTTGTCTTGTTTAGCAATCTTCTGTGGATTACTCCTTTCTAACCTCCACTTTTTTCCTTTATTTTCTTCCACCTTGATCTGCTAAAAGGGTTTTTCAATGATATCTTGCTGGATATCTAATGATGTGGGGGACGTAAAAAATTCAGTGTTCTTGGTATCTATCTAGTCTGGAGGAGGGTATAGCTTTTCTTATGTAGCTACCTAGCCAGCGACTCTATTTCTGTAAAAAATGTCTATATAAATAGTTCTACGTCAGGTTAAATATTTACAGACCACCTAATGATTCCTAATAAATATTTTTGTTAGAAAAAGTTCAATGCTATCATAAATGAAATGAATTTAATAACTAAAACAAAACTATATTAATTTCACAACCGTTAATTGAATCTGTCTTATTTTCTTTTGTTTCAGGTAACTCAACGGTTCATTTAATATTCTAAGGGAGAGCTGCCATGTAAGTGGCCCTCCTTACATTGTGGTACTCCCTTTTATTGTAGGATAATTTTCTACTAAAGGTACTTACTTTTGTTATTATTGTTTAATATTATAAATTTGCATGTTAAAAATAAGTTGTGTAGTTTTTAAGTTGATAATATAATATTCTGATAAAATCGCGGTAGGTCCCTAGTCCCAGTAGGGTCCCCTGATAGGAACTTTCCTGTAGGAAATTTTTTATGTCTACTTTTGTGTATGTTTCTGTTTCAGGTTCAACATTAATTTTATATTAAAATTACTTAGATAAGCAGTGTAAATTAAGTTTTATGAAAATAGATTTAAATTTTTGTATATGCTGTGTATGTTTTTTCAGGTACAACATAGATATTATTATTAGTTAAGTCGCGTCTGTGATCCCAATGCCTAGTCCCACTAGGGTCCCCTGATAGGAACTTTCCTGTAGGGAATTTTTATGTCTATTTTTGTGTATGTTTCTGTTTCAGGTTCAATGTAAATTTTACATTAAAATTACTTAGATAAGCAGTGTAAATTAAGTTTTATGAAAATAGATTTAAATTTTGTATATGCTGTGTATTTTTTTTTTCAGGTACAACGTAGATATTATTTTATTATTAGTTAGTTAAGTCGCGTCCGCGATCCCAATCCCTAATAGGGTTCTCCTCCCTAAGGGGGAGGTTTTTAGTCGGTGAGAGCCCGACACTACCGTCTGTTGCGGGCGCAGACGGTGGCTGGTAGAGCTTTTCCTCCTCCTACGCAAAACAAAAAAAAAAAAAAAAAAAAAAAAAAATTAACAGTTCATATTAAGTGCATTACTAATCTTTTTGCCAAGTGATTTTGAGTTGTAGGTGCTGTACCGGGAGTACTTTTAAATTCATGGAAGCTGTGACAAAAAAAAAAATGGTTACTGATTCTCAAATGTAATATTGAAAGCGGAAAATGATTATGGAAGATAAAGAAAATTTTAGTTAAAGTGACTATAAACTGTAGTTTCAAATCTGGATTGAATAAAAAGTAAGTATTGTAAATGTCTAATAGAATTTTTAAAACGCAGCAAAATATAAAAAAAAACACATCTAGAATTGGGCATGATGATTTTAACAAATATTGGGTGCTGAATTAAAAACTTACAAAATTTTGTGTAATACATTGCATTTTTAGATACATACGATTTATTTACCAATAAATGCATAATCAGTGTCATACCAATATTTCAAAAAAAAAATTATTTATGTGTATTCATTTATAATTTGTTTAAATCAGCTAAGTTTTCGTTATTCAAATACAGATGAATTGAAATACATTCAATACAGTTTTTAAACTATTAAATCATTGGAATTAAATTTTTAAAATAAGCTGACAAATGTTTTCTCGCTTGTATGATGTTTTATCAGTTTCTCTAAATAAAAATCAACAACAGCCATCGGTGGGACCAGATTACAGTGAGGAAAGTTGTGTAACATGTTAGATACAAATTTTGCATCGACAGTGTTATTTCAACATTTGACAATATGCTTAAATTTAAACAATGTTTTATTTAAATTTTATAAAACATTTAATTATTTAAAACAAATAATTTTAATTAACTATTTTACATCTGCAGTGATAGTAGATCATAAGAATTAATTACATTGTTAGTAAGTAGAAGCAAAGTATATAATGTGCTAACACCAATCGGCTACGCATAATCTAATTACATGTTCATTCACTTCATTCGATTTAATGCTGGTAAAAGAGTAATCGATGCAACACATCGATGCTACTGTTCCCATCTGTGAGGAATGTTTAGCGATTCATTCTCTGTGACCTAGCAGAAGTTGTATCTTAAGTGGTTTAATTACATAATCTGTCGCAATCATAATGCGTAGATGCAAATAAGCACAACAGATGCAAGAGATAACAATTGCTTTCGCTTTCATTAAGAATATTGATTTACATACGCGACCAGTCCCAGTGTTGAACAGAGTGAAGATGTCGCTTGAACAGGTGAAAGATTTACTGTGTTTTAGTGGGCTTGGCCTACTCTGGGTAGAAGACCCAGGTAAGACCCAGGTGAAGGTAATTGCTTCAGCCCTCGTTTTCCTTATTAAGCCCGGCATGAAATGCTTTTTTCTTGAGAACGGCAGTGCTGTTTTGTGGGACTTGTGTCTCATATCTTGTCGCATTCAATACTTTGTTTATCGCAAATGACATATATAAATGTCATAATTATTTTATTGACTTTTTTCAAACTACAATTTCTTCCTACGTAAGTAGAAATAAAAAAAAATTACCGTAATAGCTGTGGTGCCTCTATCATGTTCTAAAATAAATATCTAAACTTCAATCAGATTTAATTTCTTAATTACAAAAAATTGTTCAGATCTCCTTATGCAATGTTAGGACAAATGGACAAAAACTGGCAAGTTTTACATTAGTAAAAATCTAAAGCTATTGTGAAAAGTGCATTCTCCACAATGTATAGACAAATATGGCTTTTACATGAATTCTGGTAAGAAAAAAAAACAGTGTCTAAATATTTTGTTATTTGTATCGCTGTATCTTAAAAACATATCTGCACTAGAGTTTCCTCTAGTCGATTTCCACTCTCGGGCACTTGCACCAAAATACCAACTTTTGTAGAAATGATTTTTAAAATCCACCACCCATCCATTTCTGAGCCCCTTATTAGTTTCATTATACCGATTAACAGACAAATCTATCTTAATAAAGAGAAGGTATTCAAGCAGTATCCAAACAATAGGAGTAACAATAAAAATCTCCATCGTGAATCAACAACTAAAGCCTTTGAGTGGCTTAAAGTGTAAGGTTATGCATTTTCATTCAGAAGAATAACAGCCATTGAGAGCAGCCTGCACAGTTCGAGTTGTCTAACATACTTCAATTCATAATAAGACTGATATGGCTGCAGTCCCAAGCTCCATCAATTCTGCTAGTAGATTCTTTTGTTCCCAAAATGTTGTGACAATCATTTTTCAGTTCAATAATATCATCTGAATCTGTATGGCTCACTTCTCTCTGATTTTCTGGCATCATGACTATGTCGCTCGTAATATTAGTATAAACATGAGATTATCATCTACAGATTTTAGTTTCACTGTACGCTTGCTCACAAAAAATGAATTACAAAACACAGAATTACAAGTTGGAAACAGCGATATCATCATGTCTTTCATCAATTGCTGCTTTACCAGCACTAAACAGAATGAAGAAGTGGTTGAACAAGTGATTAATTATAAATTCCTGATCTGTGACTTCTGTGTTATACAAGTCACACAAGATACAAGTGATACCATATAAAGTTGATTTCTTTACATTTATTATGACACAATATAACCATTCAATGTGATGAACAGAGTAAAAGGACCAATTTTAGGGCTGAATATCAGCTACAGTTTAGTCAACATTGTTCTGGTATGTAATAGTTTTGAGGCAACAGCATCAGAAAAACAATTGAAATATCCATTTTCCTCAGCAAGCCTAACTCGTGATGTTGAGTTTTTATTAAGACTGGCTCAGCGTTTTTTTGGGAATAGATATGTGTCATGTCAGGTTATCTGTTAAGTTGTGATACCTTCAGAGACATACAAATATTAATTATTATTATTGTGAATTAGACTTCTTGAGTCGATTGGAATCCCTTTTCCTCAAATAGATTCCGTGAATATCAATTACATTTTATTAGTTTGTATTGCTATTATTTCAGAAGTAATACCCTCGGTGATTCACGGAGACTACAGAAAAAAAAAATTAGAAATTGAGATCACGTTATACAGATTGTGTATATCAAAGTTTTTTCCGTGATTTGCATAACCTATTCTGCTTCTGAAATGAAAAAAAAAAAAAATATTATTAAAAAAGGCTAAAATGCTTCGTTTGTAACTAACGGTTAATGAAAGATTTCACTCGGGTTCAGCAACCCCGGTGAAAGAGGTGGTACTGAAAATTTATAGGACAATAATTAAGGGGCAAAATTAGTGATTTCTGTGGGTTTTTTACCTTTAAAATTGAATAAAATAGCTACCAAAACAGTATCTGCAGTCGTTTTTAAGAAATCTGGGATGAAAATCAATAATTTAGATTAAAAAACCCGTTATTATGTTTGATCTACAATAACTTTGTTAAATGGGTAATAAACATGTAAAACCTTTAAATAAGACTTTTAGAGAATATAATTCTGAACATAATTGTGCAAGATAAGTCGAATAAACCAAAGAAAGTTTAGAAAAATTAGAATTCAGTTTAGAAACAATACAGTAAATTGTACCTACCAGTTTATAATAAATATTCAAACCAAGCCCACTAGTTTCATAACTTCCCTTCTGTACTACTTTTGTAGCTCTTTATAGTACTTCAGGGCTATCCTTAAGTTTCTCAGCAGCATCCGTAATGCAAACAATTAATTTCTCATGAGAATGTATTTTTGTCTTATATACAATATTTTTCACGCGTCCCAGTTGGAAAAATCTAAAGGTATTCTTGGTGGCCAGAAAGGTGGACCTCCACGACTGATCCATTTCTCAGGGAAATGATGGATCCATTAGGTTTATTTATTTTATTGGTTTTTTTTTTAACTGAAGTATTTTAAAGCCCATTTATATCTTTGCAGATTTCATCAAATGTAGGATCATCAAGACAGAAGGAGTACAGCACTTGTCAACTTAAAACCGAAGAATTCAGATTAAATTGCAGCTATTTGAGTCTTACCTTAAATGATGCTACTACTGGCGTCATTACTGGTTGTGTATGCTACTACTCTCATCTGCTGTTGTCAATTGTAAACTGTTCATCCTTCAGTGCTGTATAGTTTCATTCTTTGTAGTTGCATTTTCTAAAATGCCTTATTCAATCGAGCAGTAGATTGATATATAAGCTTAACAATATATAAAATTAAGCGCAATGTGTATAAGCTTACGAGCTTATACACGTTGTGGATCCTTTCAAGAAACACTTCAAATATTCGGCAGAAAAATCTCTGAATGCTAAATTTTATACCAACAGAGTGGTATAGAATACCAGTTTCAAAATTTTTCATGATTTAAATTTGAAACCGTATTGTGCAACAACTTGAGAGAACAGAGGAGTTGAAACATTTTAATTATTGTGACAGGCTTCTCAAAAACAATGTTGAGAGACAGATAGAGCCAAAGCTGTATTTTATCTCAGACAAGGCATGTTTCATTTATCTGGATATGTACAGCTTTGCACAGCATCAGGTATTGGATGACTGAAAATTCTCACAGTTGTTTGAATGTCCGCCTCATGACAAGAAAATTGGTGTATGATGTGCTGTTTTTGGTAATTGTATAATGGGGGGACTAATATTTTTTGATCGGACTGTCATTACAGTAGTGTACTGTACAATTCTGACCGACAGAAGAATGAACTGTCAGCAAAAAGTGGTGGTTTCCCATTTCCCCAGGTTTCTCTTTTTTTTGGAGTTACTTAAAGGATAAAGTTTACAAATAAAATCACTACATTATCAATGAACTGAAGGCATACATTCAACAAGAAAGCATTTTGCAAAAAGTGCTAGGTATGATCACTCGAGCACAAAGATGCAATGCTGCACAGGGTGCTCACTTTGTACATTTCTTCTAGAAATATGGTAAATATGTTAACTTTTGCTAATGTAAATACAAAATTTAATTTAATTTACGTTTTATTGTTACATAATTTTAATGTTATATGACATGACATTGTTTAGACTATAGGAGGTGTTTCAAGTTGCTCACTTTGTATTAAACTATAAACAATCATCTGCAACACTACTGAAAAAGGAACCACATAGTTCAGAAAAGGTGATATTTCCAAATATTTAGAAAATGACTTTTATTTGTAAATAATTTACCTTCAGGTAAATAAAATAGGAAATACTATCGACTCACCATAAAAACCATAAACTTGAGTAATTTGTCTAGATTCATGATTTCCTCTAAGTAGTGTAATTCTATCAGGCCATCGGGCTTTTAAAGTTAATAACCTTGTAAAAGTTTCGAGACTATAATAACCACGATCAACAAAATCTCCCATAAATATATAATTTGTATCAGGTACTTGGCCTCCACTCCTGAACAATTCTTCTAAATCATAAAACTAGAACAAAAATATGTATTATAATAATAATAAAATAAAATAAATCAAAATGATAAATAACAGGTCTCAATCTTAATATATATATATATGACATGAAAAAGAAAAAGGTTTGAAAAGTAGGTAATAAAAGCAAACAATGTAAATTTATAAAGCTATGTACAGACTGGACAACAATCACCAGCAATGAAATCCCACAGTTTGACATCATTTAAAGCAACTTGCTTGCTTGCACATAATACTAATATTTCATGTTTACACTGACAGTAATATTTCTAGCAGTCCTGTACTTACTATAGAACCACTCACAGCTAGTACAGTCTCAGTGCTAGCTGTGAGTGGAAACAAGAAGACTTAAGAAAAATTTGAAAGAAAAACGTGTTTAAGCAACTGTGAAATCTACGGGATTAATTTAATCAAAGAATTTTATATAATATAAAATTTTATGAGAATGAAATGAGATTGCTCTAAGATGGAAGTTCATTTTGTAATTTTCTGAAAATGAATCGGTTAGATTTCAAAAAACTCCAACTAGCTGCTCAAAAAATTTTAAAAGGCAAGCCAACTTTCATTCTGCAATTTAATGGGCAACTGCATACTTTAAGTAGTGAATGACCAGAGACACTGATAATACAGACATGTTGAAACCTGCATAATTTGACATCTTGCATGGCAGTACCAACTTAATTTGAACATTAAATTATATATGCTATACAATACTAAATATTCTGATCAAATTTATTTTTTTTAATAAATAACAGGCTTTTATTTATTTAGTTTATGTACTGTAATATTTTCGTAAAATCAATTCTTTTATTGTCCATATCTTCCTCTGTACCAAATGATTAAAAGGAAAAACAAAATTCAGCACAATCCACAACAGTACAGAATCAAATAAAATTTATTACCTCATTTATTTTTCTTTTTTCATTTATACACCAATAGTACTTTTGAGGAATTCCTCATCAGTTGGTTAAAATTAAAAATTCTTTACTTTTAAAATTTTGTAAAAATATCAAAATCACACATTAAAATATTGTTGTATGCAGTCAAAAATTAAATTTTTTTAAAAATTAAAAATTCTTTAATTTATTACACATGTTTATGGCCAGCCACTAAATACAGCACTGCATAAATATAATATAAATTTTATCTGACATCGACAAAAGTGCTGCTATTTTTTAGCAGCTTTGATAAGAGAATCATTATCAAACTCTGTCTGCAGATTGATCAAGCTGAATTTCCGTTTGTATTTGTAAATACAAACTGAAATGTTCAGTTTTTTATTATTGTAATCATTTTCAAATTAGTTTTCCAGTAATGGAATGTTTATTTATTATTAGATGGTCAGCAACATTAGAGAATCCTACTTTATTGTTTTTATAATAACTAAAATGTTCTGCAAATCTTGCTCTAAATGATCTGTTACGTTTTCTCAATATAAATTTTATCAGTCGCTGCATATTGTTTTATATGATACCACATAAACTGTTAATTAATAATTATTATTATGGTTTCTTAAATGTCTTATTATATGATTGTTTTGCTTATATGCTAGTTTATATTTTTCATGGAAATGAGTTTAGAAGGTTGAGGAGAAAATAATGGAAAAGAACCCTTTTTTTTATTAAAAAAAGCCACAAGATGGCTATTTGGAAGACATCTGCAACTGACAAGACATAAGTAAACAAATAAATTTTTAAGTTTCTACTAAAACAAAGTGGTTTTTAAAATGAAGTAATGCAATTTATTAAAAAAATAAATAAACAAACTTGTCCATGAATATCACCACATACAGTTACAGGTGTTGATACGGGCATAATGTTTGGTTCTTCTAGAACCAAATCACACACTATATCACATAATTTCTGTAAAATAAAAATGAAGCCAGGATTAATTACACAAAAATAAAATAAAAATTTCTACTGTAACTTAAAAGTTCTAACAAGATCTAAAATTTACAATTCTAAATAACAAAAAAACAGCTGTTTTATATATAATTTTTAATTTATACTATTTTAATGTGTTTATAACTTCTACTACTATGGTATTAGAGAAGCTGGTTAACCGTACCTTAACAGCAGTTTTGAAATTAGTATACCATTAAAAGTTTGTAAACAAACAGTTGAAATTTCATTTCTCTATAACAATCCTATGAAACACTTTTTCAGACTAAATATCTTTTTTTTGAAAAAAAAGGTTCTTTTTTTGAAGAAGGGTTATTCTTAAAATATTTTATCATTCTTTATGTATCATAATACTGAAAAGATTAGAAAATTCTAAGCTGGCAGTTATAATATATATATATATATACACATACAGCATTTATGGCGTACTTATAATAATAGCAGTTATTTCATTTACAATAATATGAAATTTTGTTGCATGTTTTAACATGATAAATTCTGCTAGGACTTTTTATTTGTAACAAAATCTTAAATGAAGTGCTAAGATATAATTATAAGATATTTATTATCTACATACATTCCCATCCAAAATATTTCTTGGGACTCGTTAAAAATGTGACAGTTTTTGGAATACAAAATACTGGATTTCTAATCACTCTGAGGCACCTAAGAATCAGGAAGACTGAATTTAGCAAATTTTAATTTTCTCACATAATTATATTTTAATTACAAATTTTATGAAAATGCTTCTTTGCCACAAAAACATTTGTGTCAAACCAGATTACAAAATTATTTTTATGCAGCACATTGCTTCAACCTGTTAGGTGCTTCACTTTTAATCTTTATTAAATTACTAACCCATCAAAATGATCTTTCGCAGAATCATTTAAAACTAAATTAAAGAATCTTCTTTTACAAAATTAACTTTATTTTTTTGGTGTGTTTTAAATAATACTACAAAAAACTGAATTTTCTCTATCCTTATTTTAAAACTTGCAAGTAGTACAGACTGAACTAATTAATTCCTCCTAGATTTCATTTTGTACTGCTTTTACTTTTTATCTTCACATATTTACTTAAAAATTATTTCATACATTTATTAGTTTTACAGATTAATAAAAATTTTACCCACTTTTTACAAAAAATTTTGTATTTTGTGATAATATTCTGATCAAGGTTTTTCCATGACTTTTCTCCATCATTCTAGGTAAATTAGAATAGTTATTTTTATTATCAATGAATTAGCATACTTATCCTTTCCAGAAGTGATTAATATAATGTATAATTGTGAATTTGAATAAAATATTTTTTTAACATCTTTTACACAAAACCTTTCATCCCTGTACTTGCATACTTAAGTTTACAGTTTGGAAAATGTATTCACCTTATATGTTTGGTTTATAAAATTATATTACCATCAGTAATCGCAAACATTAATATATTAAATGTGAGCCAAAAAAATACAGTAACAGTAATTCATTGGTTTGTTAAACAATGTCAGTAGTATTTAATCAGGTTAATGTCAGTGTGTGCAGGTTATAATAAATAACATAAACCAGTAAACAATTTTATACTACTACAGTGGTCGGCCTAGCCTTGTGACTCATGAACTGACGATGTAAATCAAAGATAAAATTTGTGAAAATCGCCGCATTACAGTTACAGAACTCTTGCTGCATTTCCCCCAGACTTGCATGAAATTGTATCAGGGAACCTTGGTTATCACATGTTACGTGCAAGGTGGGTGCCAAAAATCTAAGGCGGCAGATTTCTACAGAGAAGGAATTGAAAAGCTTGTGCTTTTCAAAACATAAGTTACTTTCTGGACAGCCCTCGTATATATATAATATCTACCACCTGCCAAAATAGTGGTAGTATAGTACAAGTTCCTATTTCTACAAGCATGTAATCCACTGACAATAATTTCTCATAAATAATAACAAAAAACTGCCTTGGAAGATAAAAAAAGGATATATATATTGTATTTTTTATAATCAAAAACCAACTTGAACAACTCGAGTACAGAATTACAAAGTAAATTAAATGACACTTACCTTATTTTTCTTTTCTTTATTTCAATAGCTCTTTCACAGGATCCTGCATATCAGTTGTATATAAATTATATAAAATTATAATCAAAACAACAATTTTTTTAGAAAAAATCAAAATTAAAATTATTATCATATACAGAAAACATTAAGTCAATAAAATAAATAATTACATACATTTAAATATGACATCAATTAAGAATTAAAATTTAAAATTAACTTTAAAAATAAAATAATTATAAGATTCATACCATGTAACCTAAGACTACATAAGGTAACATTGGCTGGTCAGGTTACATGGTATAAATCTCGTAATTATTCTATTTTTATAGTTAATTTTAATTCTTAATTGACGTAATATTTAAATATATGTAATTATTTAATTGACTTCATGTTTTCTATATATGATAGTAATTTCAATTTTAATTTTTTCTAAAAAAATTGTTATGTTTTGATATGTAATTTTATATAATTTATAAATACAACTGATGTTGCAGGATCCCACAAAAGTGCTATTGGAATAAGGAAAAGAAAAATAAGGTAAATGTCATTTTGTTTACTTTGTAATTTTGTACTTGGGTTGTTCAAATTTGTTTTTGATTATAAAAAATACAATATATTGGTACAGAGGAATATGGGTCTTGTTAAGTATTGACTTTATAAAAATTATATATATATCTGTGTGTGTGTGTGTGTGTGTGTGTGTGTGTGTGTGTGTGTGTGTGTGTGTGTGTGAGTGCACACACACACACACAGAGTGAGAGAGGGACAGACAGACAGACAGAGAGCGAGAGGAAAAACTATTTTATTAAGCATTAGACAAAATTTAAATCAAATTAATAAAATGGAATTGAAAAAAAACAATTATATAGATAAAAATATTTATTTAATATTACAATATTTTAGATAAAATGTATCTATCCATCCATAACATAATGCATTAACCATAAAATATAAAACAAATAGTAATAAAATAAATAAGTTATACGGCATTCTGTGGTTGACTTAAATTATTTTAATTACACTACTGCACTACACCTTTCAACAAAATAACTTCTGCCCACAAATTTTTTTTAAATCACTATTTTTTTAAACTTTTTGCATCACAAATTTTTTTTTTTTGTATTTATTAATAACTAATAAGTATTACATTTCATAATTTGTTTTCTTCTTTACCTTTTAATGACCTCTGATATCTGTAATAAAAAATTATATTAATTTTATAAAAAAATAAATAAATAGTTTTATCTAAGTATTTTTCAACACAATACTAATCACTAAGCAAATGTTTTTCTCTGAAGGTTACATCTGTAAAACATTATGAATTCTATATATTTCATACCGAAATGAAAGTTGTTCCTACTGTTATTGTTATTAAGTATTAAAATTTACTGAAGAAAATCTCCACAAGATACAGAAATTATACAAAAGGGTACCTTGCTTTTCTTCATTATTATAATTGAAATGTTCTATAACTTTCTTTAGAGGTTTTAATACAAGAAGTAACACTTCAGAATTAAAATTATTATAATAAAACAATCTATGATCAATTTCAACATGAGAACTATCTGCTTAATGCTATTTCAGCTCTCATTAAAGTAATTATTTTTGTTGCAGGATACGTTTAAAAATACTATCATGATATACAGTATGAAAATAGTTTTAAAGAATTAAGCAAGAATTATATCATAGGAATGATGAAATACATCTGAATTACCTGTTGGTATATGAAGAAGTAAAACTGGAATTTATAGATTTTAATAAGAATGCAAGAGCAAAATAAAAAACAGGAGCAAATACAGGTGAGAACTATCACACAATCACTTTAATGTGCTTATAAATCATGTGAAGGTGTATTAGTTGAGGCCAGTTCAATCTCAGGAACAGTATAGAGGTACAAAAGAGGTGGTCATTCTAGTCCTTAGACCAGGGGTCTCAAAATAATCTAGCCTAAGGGCCATACTGACTCCTCCACAACCTTGGAACCTTGAGAGCCTAGAGCTAACTAGCTCATGATACCATCCTACCGTAGTTTAGAAATACGTGCAAATTTTCATTTCAGGACTAGCTGGCGAGTGAGATATCTATGGCACAGGGATCGAGGGTGGACTCCACTCCGTTCATAATTTCAATTGGTACTTATGAGCAAGGACATTTCATTGCGGCAGAGGTAGCCGATGAGTGTGCTGTGCATTACGTATTGTTATGACTACTTACGACCATGCTAAATGTATAGTAGTGAAATTTTGTGGAGTAGAGAAATAAGTGCAGGACGTCGAAAAACTACAGTAGTGCAGCGATCTGAAAAGTTATACGTAGTGCGACTAGTGTGTTTTGTGACTATGGTTTAATTAATTAATTAAAAGTGTAATTTAATAGTATTAATTGGCATTATTTTGATTTGAAGTTACGTCTCTTTTGTGTGGATTTGGCTAAATATGGAAAAGAAACGAAAGATAGAGAGTGAGTGCAGAACATTTAAAGAGCAATGGGGATATCAATATTTGTGATCGAGTCAAGTAATAAGGCAATGTGTATAATTTGCAATGAAACAATATCAGTTCTCAAAGAATACAATATAAAATGTCATTATGAGACTAAACATTCTCAGAATTACTCCAGATTTACTAGGCTTCCTGTAAATAATTAGTTAGAAAAATATGAATCTTTGAAATGCAAATTGAAATCTCGGTAATTGTTGTTAGTAAGTAAGTTTGTAAGTAAATGCTGAACCAAAAGCAGCAACTTGGTCAATCCATTTGAAGTGACCCAAGAGTAAAAAAAAAATTAAAACTTAATTTAAACAGTAGATTTTTCAGAACTTCAATTGGAAATGACTGATTTGCAGTGCAGCGATATTTTTAAAGAAAAATATTTAAATCATCATTGCTGGAATTTTATAAGTGTCTTCCACTCACACAGTTTGATCAGGTGCATAAATTTGCTCGTGTCTTTTTTTCTGCTTTCGGCACTACTCATATACGTGAAAAAATATTTTCCAAAATGAAATATATAAAAAATATTTATAGACCCAAATTAACCGATTATCATTTGAAGTCACCGTTGACAATTTCCATGAATAAACTCCACAACTGCAAACAATTGTCAGTGGAAAGTTACAGCTACTTAAATCTCAATAATCATAATTGTAATGTTTAATTTCATTATGGGAATTACCTATGTACGTCAGTTATTGTATTTCTTAATCGGTCGTTAAATAAAAACATCTGATTATTTTGTATGATTTACATACTTTTTAAATAATTTTACAATGTAATCAAAATAAACTGTAGCCAGTTATTGGGCATGTCGATGGGCTGGATTGGTGGTGCTCACAGGCTGTAGTTTGGAGACGCCTACCTTAGACTAAAAGGGAAGGTTTAAGAGTTATACCTAAAGACATTCAGAGATCAGAGAGAGGGTTTTATAATGTAGAACAAAATAAAGTTTTGTTGATGTATTCATCATGAAATGTAGCTTAATTTCTGAAAATAAAAACTCGTTTAAAAATTCCCTATCATGATAAAACCTATCCTGTCAGTAGAAAATTCAAATCGTTTAAATTTTTGTCCTTTGGATAACCTTTCATAACATCTGAATTTTATAATCAATTAAACATAGTTGTTTTTTAAATGTAAGTGAATAGTTGTTTTTGGAACACTCAACTCTACAGAACACTTATGTGCTGATTTTTTCAGGCTATGCAAATATTGTTTATATCTAAGTGTAGCTAACCTAAACTTAACAAATCACAAAACACACCAAATCTTCTGAATCGTAATCATGGTGACTAACAAGCTGCATACAGCTACTGAGCTTGTAACAAAGCACATATGTGCTGGTATAGAACTTGTTTACGAATCGAAAACTTTGCCATACAATTCAAGTCATGCTTGTTCCAAAACTGTAACTGGCTGCAACTTCACCATTATTTTACTGACACTGTACAAACCATGATGATAATATTTTTCCCAAAATAATTTAGAACTACATTTTTATTTTATGAATTTTTTTTAAGAACGTTTATACAGATGTAGCAAAATAATGAACAGGAGAAAACAGTAGCACTTAAAATAGTTCCATTTGCTTCACTCTGTTCAAAAGAACAGCCTAATAGTCGCATGTTTTGAGAAAATGTATTAAAAGGTGGAATCGACTGCAACTTATATCTACTAAAAGCAATAAAAGAAGATTCATACTTGCATACCTAAAAAACATCCACAATTGTTTTCCAAAAATATATGGACTAAAATCTAAAATTAATTTTACATAAAATTTGTCTTAATTAGTAATTATTACCTTACGGCTCTTGTAAGTTGATAAAAATTAGTAATAGCAACAAAAACATTCACACTGAACAAACTCCAGTTCTTTGGTATAATGACAAGAGAGTATCTTGACCATACAACACCAGTTGCAGCTAATGCAGATGACTGTGAAACACTCAATTTTTCAGCTGGACGTTGAATGTCACCAAGACCAGCTATTACAAGGCCCTGACAAATAAAATAAAATCTTTTATAAAAATTTACAGTTTTGTGCGTGTTTGTATGTGTGTGTGTGTATATGGATATATATATATATATATAAACACGAGGTTTGTTTAAAAATAGACCAATCTTTTTTATTTACGCACCAACAAAGATATTTAATTTAGTAACATTTAGTTGACAGCAATGTCTTCTACATAATCTCCTCTGTAACCACCTGCTTTTGGATTGTTGATATCTCGTTTAGTGTTCATGTTATTGTTATTTGGGTGCAATATGTTTAAGTGTTAATAGTGATTTTTCTAACGTGCAATTTTTTGATGATTGAACTTTTGTCTCAATGTCATAGCCGTAACCCCAGCTTTCGTCTCCCATTACGATCCTTTGCATGAATGTTTCATCATCGGCTTGTTCAAGGAGTTGCCAGCATTTGTTCACTCAATGTTCTTTCTGCTGTTAGGTCATCAAACAAGGAACAAACTTTTGTAACTCTATGCATGTTCAATTTTTCAGTCAAAATGTCATGGCATGATCCAATTGAGATGCTAACACTTTCTGAAGTTCTCTGACAGTCAATCGGCAATTTGTACACAAGAGACCATTAATTTCTTGAACATGTGTCATCAGTTGAAGATCTTCTTGGTCGAGGGTTATCTTCAATTGACTGACAACCAGTTTTAAATTACGAAAATCATTCGTAGCATTGCATATGACCCAGAGCATCATCTCTGTAAGCTTCTTTCAAAACTTAAAGGGTTTCTGTGAGTTTTGTCCAGTTTCACGCAAAATTTTACGTTGTATAGTTCCTCCTGAAAAACTCACATTACAAAAATCACTACTAACATTTAAACATGTTGCACTCTAATAATAATAACAATAACATGAAAACTAAATGCGATATCAACAATCCAAGAACATGTAGTTACAGGGGAGGTCATGCGGAACACAATGCTGCCAGCCACACGTCACTAAATACCTCTGTTGGTACATAATTTAAAACATTCTTGTCTTAAACATATTTGTCTATATATATATATATATATATACATAGACATAGACAAATATGTTTTTATATACATTAATTTATTTACATTAAATATTTTATAGTCCATTTCTTTTCTCTGTACATAACTATACATAATATAATATTTTTTCAACCTCCACAAAGTACAGAATTACAGAACACTCTTACCTTTACTTTTTTAAATTCATCAAAACGTTTTCAGGCCCAAGCCCTTCTTCGATGATATTTTTTATTTTAATAAATTCTTCTTTGTTTTCATTTAGACATTAATTTTAGCTTTTTACATTTTAAAAATTTCAGAACAATTGTTTTGAAATTTTTTAAATGTTTTAAATTTTATTAACAAGCAATTTTTACAAAATAAAATGTAAAAAGCTAAAATTAATGCGTAAATGTAAACAAAGAAGAATTTATTAAAATAAGAAATATCATCGAAGATGGGCTTTGGCTTGAAAACGTTTTGATGAACATAAAAAAGTAAAGGTAGGAGTGTTCTCTAATTCTGTACTTTGCGGAGGCTATAAAAATAATATTGTATTATATTTTTACTTTTTCAAACATTACATACCTCTTATCAAATAATTATTAAAAAATAAATACTTAAATCTACTAGGTACAATAAAAGCAGTGGCAGCTCATAGCTAAAATTAGTGGCGATGTTGCTCCAGAAAATTTTTAGCTTTTGTTTCATAATTTTCTAAGAGGAAACAAACATCTATAAAATGTTAAAGTTTTCTATAAAAAAAAAGAATCGATCAGAGTAACTAGAAGCAGGATAACAATTTAATTCTACACTATATCACATTCAAGAATAAGGTACATGGTTTTAAGCACAACAGATGTAGAAAAAAAAAATACCTTCCACCAGCATGCAAGGGTCAGCACTGCGGGAGCGACAGTGCTCTCTCTCCCTTATAGCCTTGCGTGCAACTTCCTTTGTGTGCACATGCAGAACAACCAAACACCACACTGCTAGAACTGTGAAAAGCACAGTTTCATACAAAGATTTTTGTATCTTTTTCATAAGTTGTGAAATGGCTACTAACATTAAGCTCAGGGATTATATATTGTACAAGTACATAAAAAGAATTAAAGAAAAAAGGAATTAATATCTAGTGGAAATAGGAGTGCTGCAGTTCCTAAGTGCCTATATGCAAGCCGTCACTGAATAAAAGGTACGAACACTCATCTATCTATAGTGATTTCAGAGCTTTAACTCAATCATCAGCAGACCAATTTTTTGTAAAATTCACAATTATAAATAAAATATAGTTATTTAAAAAAAAAAAATAGTTAAAATTTTAGAATCATTAGTAAAAATTTCCTATATCCCATGGTAACATAGGAGTTTTCATGGTATGAGGTATTTAAAAAAAAACTTTATTTATAACTAAGTACAGGTGGTCAGGAAGTCACCGTACCCTTAAAGTTAATGAAAAGTATGAGTTAGGAGATTTGTTTAGAACATATGGTATTTTCATTGGGATCAGTTGGCAACAGTTTTTTACGTCACTCACTGTGAGCAAAAGACAGTTATGCAAAAATAGTTGACATGAGTAGTTACAGCATCGAGGAGTAGTTAATGATAAGTGTAAGAGGTTCATGAACAACATATGAATCAAACAATGAAGCTAATTAGCGATATGTTTCGATAATAAGCCGCCATCACAAAACAACAATGTTGGCTTGGGTAAATGTGCATTTGAAATAGGCAGTGTTAAAGATAGACCACAGAGTGGATAAAAGTTAATGCAGTTGGAAACACGCATTGCTGTTGCAGTTTCCATTGAACAATTCCTAATGAAATCAACTTGTAAACGGTCAGCTAAACTTCATATACCACAGACAACAACGCAAGATCATATGAAAAAGGACTTGAAAGTTAGGCCATTTCGTCCAATGTTCATCACTGGACTGTCAGACTGCAAACATGGAACATCGTGCTGCATCCTGTTGAGCTTTATTAGAAAAATTCCCTGCTGCGGTGCACCGTGGAAAGGTGCTTTTTACAGACAAATTTGCAATTTATTGCAGTTCATATGCCAGAAATGTGTTATTTTGGGCGAAAGAAAATCCTATTATGCAACAGAGATGGAAAGAAATCCACCGCATGTCATGATATGAGCTGGAATGACAACTCGTCATTTGCTTGGTTCATATTTTATTGATGGGCCAATGAATGCACAAACTTAAGATGTTGAAGGCACGATTAATACCACAACTTCAAGAGAAGGATCTCATGGAACAAGTACAGTTGCAGCAGGATGGAATACCTGCACATGTTGCTAAATCAGTCCACGTGTTCCAGGATGTTGGATTGGCTGCGGTATTCCAGTGTCACCAGCTCCATTATCATGACCACCATGAAGTCCTGATTTTAACACACCATTATTTTTAGAAATTCTAAAACACCAATAGAAGATGACTTTTCACATTCGTTTTTATTTTCAATCTCAACTAACATACTTATACGGATAGAACATATTTGCATTTGAGTGGAGGTTACTTTTTGAATACATAAAGATTGACGGTAAATACAAACCCTATTAATTTTGTGTGAAAAGTTGTCTTTTGTATTCTGCATCTTATAGATAATGGTTCACTTTTTTTTTCATAAAAAGGTGTGATGAATCACGTACGAAAATTAAATAAAAAAATTACAAAAATGTATTAACTGAGAAAGCAATAATCCAGTTTTTCTGGACATTAACAAAGAAAGTAAAAACCTCTAATTATGAATTAACAAATTTCTGAATGTAATTTTAGGTTATATACCACGTAACAATATGAATTTATATGCTTATAACATTTTAAACTTTGATTTTTGAACATGTTTTTCCAAATAACATGCCACCAAAGAAACCTCCTTCAGTTTCAACTGCGTATTTTTATTTCCTTGTACGACATAAAGGAAGTATTGTGATCGTGAAAAATTTTGGTTTTAAGATTTCAACGGAAATATTCATTTTGACCATCCCTGAATCCATTTTCACTAGTCTCATCATGACGTCTGTACATACGTATGAATGTATCTTGCATAACTCAAAAATGATTAGCTGTAGTATGTTGAAATTTTGGATTTAGGACTGTTGTAACATCTAATTGTGCACCTCCCCTTTTGATTTGCAATCAACTGAACCAAAAGTGTCCAAAAAAAATTTGGATTCTTTCTTAATTGCAGTAATAAACGCAACTCATTGAGAGCTTTTCAACAATATAACATAGCAGTACTTATTTTCATTGGTTCCAGAGTTATAGCCAAATAAAATTTTAATTAATGAAATATTTGGATCTTACAAGGGGAAGACACATTGGTTCGAATCAGACTTCATCTCCCTTTTTTTAAATTTAAATGTATTGATTTATTAATAATTATTAATCTCAGATTGTAAAAAAAAATTATAATAAATAATTCAATGATAAAACAAAATTATGAAAAAACAACAGAAGTTATTAATGAAATAAAATTTTATCTACTTTTCATTTTAAAAAAATGTGTATATGTAATTTCATAGGCATATAAGGAAGTCATGTGGCGTTCACATCAGATTTTTTTTACATATACTAAAATATCAGCTAATTAACCATAAAAACATGTTAAAAAATCACAATAAAATGTACATTTCACCTTTTTTATAAATTTGTAATAACTTTTCAACTGATTCTAAAAATATATATTTCAATTTTTTATATTTAACTTCCTCAGTTCTCATGAGCTAATTTTGTACTTACATTTTTAATGGATAATAATTCAATAATTATTTTTAAAGTTATATCTATTACTACTAACTTATGGTAATATCAAAAAACAGTGTTTCTCTCAAACAGTGGCATTTTCATTCAAACTGGCAACTCAAAAAAAAGTGCTACTGAGGAAAGGGAAAAGTTGTTTTTAGTTAGAAGAAAATTAAATGTAAACCCCTCTAATTCCACACCTATCCTCAAAGAATTCATACAAATTTTATTGCTGTATCTAATAAATTAGCATAAAAAAATTTGTTACAAACCTGGTTATATGCAGAAAAATTAAATAAAATATTAAAATTTATATAAATTCATAAACATACCCATTTACAAGCTGGTGCCCAAAAGAATATAGTTTTTGGACCTGAAAAATTTGAAAATATATAAATTACAATTTGATGAAAATTTATTGATTTACAGTATACCAATTAACTATTTTCAATAACTTAATTATTAATCGTATATCATAAATTATTTTAGAATCTTTCAACATTCATATTAATAAAAAATATTTAATAAAATGCTATAAAACAGTGGGATGAAAAACAATCATATTAATTTTAATTCACATTATCAGATATGGATCACTTAATACCTTAACATTTTTAACAAGACAGCATGACACTGGGTAATATTACATTGACTGCAAAATTAAAAATATATTATTTAGCATGATTTAATTATCCACAATATAACAATATTATTTAAAATAGTGTTTATTCCCGTGTATTATTCATTCATTCATATTCAATGAATAACCTACACGATGCAACAGGTAGAAGTTTTGTATTCATTAATTTCACATAAAAAGAATACAAAGAAAAAATAGTAGTACAAAGAAAAAATATAAAACGCAGCAGTTATCTTATAGAAATTAAACTATCATTAACTATGATACTGCCTTTAAAATTAACGTTCGTACCAGCAGGATGATTCCACAACGGTTGTAATTTCTGAGGAACAAATTTTTCAACTACTTGAATAGTTTTTCGGTAAATAATTGACATATTTAAAAACAGATTAAGGTAAAAATTAAAAATATAAAATTAAAACTGTGAACTACAAAAGTCAACTAATTCTAAAGGTCATTAAATCTACGACCTTCAATCAGTAAGGTTATGTCGCTTATATTTTGTCATTAGTGTGTGAATGTATGCATGTGTGCGCACTTGTACGTCTGTTGAGTAGCGTCGAAGAAAGTTAAAACCAACCGGTCTATACACTCCAAAGCAAACTAGTAAATATAGTTCAGCGCATGCGTCACCAACTCACGCATGCAAAATAAAAATCATTTGAATATAGTAAACATTTTAATCTATTTCAATTAAAATCTTATAACTGATATATTCATAAACCTAGTAACAACGTAACTGAAAATTCTGTTACATTATGACAGAATATTTAAAAATACCCCGGAAGTGACCATTAAATAATCGGTGTAATTATTACACATTAAAGCGTTATACTAGCCCCAGCCAATGTACGAGCTTTTAACGTCACAAGCAGATTGCGTATTACTATTCGGCCTGAAAACATCCACTCCGCGTATCAAATCGAAGTATTAGTTATTATCACATTGTACGCGGTAATAACTATTATATTTACATATACTAATTATAAACAATACGTAATTAATTCTTTTATAATCTTTATTTGTACTAAATTATTAATTTTTAATAATAAACAAAGGCGTACTTGAATTTTCTTAATGCATCTAATTCAATCTTCTAGCAAGTTCACCATCCTCGCTAAACGAATCACTGACAATGTCACTTTCACTTTCACTATTAAGAGTCTGCACGTATAATATAACATTCTGTCATTTCATCCATCAGTGGTTCCAGTTTTTCAACTCTTTTTTCAATATTTTTTACTTTTTCACAACAGGGTTTCCAGTCATCTTCATTCATGGAATTAACTTTCTCCGTAGTTAATTTTTCAACATTTGTGAAAGAAAATGTGTTATGAGTCGCCACATGTCATTTTACGTCTGACCATACCATCTCGATCGTATTCAAATCAGGATGGTACTGTGGGGGTCTAAGAAAACGATGCCCATGTTTTTTAAAAAGTTCATCCAAATGATATTTTTGTACCTTAGTTTTATTTAACTTTACTAATTCATATAACTGTGGTTTCAGAATTTTTGAACTATACGGAATATGGGTTTTCTCCAGCCAATCGGTCATATCTTTTCTTCTGGAGTTAGAATTTGGCGCTTTATCAATACTTGTATTATGATAAGGGACATTATCAACAACTACTCCTGACATTGATGGAAGATTTGGAATCAATTTTTCACGCGCCCATTTCATGAAATTGTCTGAATTCATGTTGTCATGGTAGTCGACACATTTCGAACGCGCTTTCCAAGTTAGTAATGCGTTCGAAATAAAACCGATTTCAACTCCAGCATGAATTATTATTAAACGATCACCTTTATTAATCGGCACATGAAGTCCCTTAACAACACCATCAGACCACGACTTTGTCGAACATTGCGAACTTAAAACGTACATTTCATCCAAACAATGTTAGCACTGCTTTGTTCGTACTTGACCATTGCCTGCAAATGTTCATTTTTTATCACCCGATATCGGATTTCTCAATTAAAATTTTTCTGTTATTTTCAGATTTACGCCATTTGAAACCTAAATCTTTCAAAATTAATTAACAGCTAAAGTTGATTCACTGCCTTTAAAATCAATAGATGACTAAAGTTCTTGCCTTATTTTTTTTTGAAGCAGGTAATTCATTCTTCTTTGAATAAAATTCATTAACTTTTCTTTTAACTACACCTTAATCAAAACTGTTCAGTTCACTAACAGGTTTCGAACGTGGTTTATACTTTTTCGGCGTGCTGAAAGAACACAATTGGATTGAAACCCACCGGGTTGGTCTAGTGGTTAACGTGTCTTCCCAAATCAGCTGATTTGGTAATCAGAGTTCCAGTGTTCAAGTCCTAGTAAAGCCAGTTATTTTTACACGGATTTGAATACTAGATCGTGGATACCGGTGTTCTTTGGTGGTTAGGTTTTCAATTAACCACACATCTCAGGAACGGTCGAAATGAGAATGTACAAGACTACACTTCATTTACACTCATACATATCATCCTCATTCATCCTCTGAAGAATTATCTAAACGGTAGTTACCGGAGGCTAAACAGGAAAAAGGAAGGAAAGGATGTTGATTGAAGAATCTTGTCTTTTTTTCTCATTGAAGTTTTTGAACCTGTGTTGTTAATATCCCACAAGCAGCAGTAGTTCTTTCTTCGCACTTTTTAATGTCAATTATATGTTTGTCGTCAGTTAATTTACCTACGTATAGAGCTTCTTTTTTCAAAAAACCATAAACATTATTGATAATTTCATTTGCTTGACTCCTAAGTTTTTTCTTAACCACGGATTTAAATTCTGCCTAACTAACCGCACTAATAACACACAAACAAAAAATAATATATTACAAAAAATCTGCGAAAAACAGTGAGTAATTATAAAATAATATGATCGCACAAAAACGCTATCCGAATACCTTCATTCAATACGTTATAAACTGGACTTAAGTTTATTTCTTTATACACACGTTGTGAACTACGAATGACGGATCTAAATATAATCGTGACAAAGACCAATTTTTAACTCCATGTATACATTTTTATATGCCTGTACATAATACCAATCAGAGCATTAGTCACTGGTTAAGGAATTGTTATTGTTTACAAAATTCAGTCCTAAAGCATTTTTATACATGTAATCAACTCAAGTGGAAAGAATTGATCACACGACATAAACGTATTGTTTGTAAGTCGAAAAATGAAATAAAAATTATAATTACGCGCAAAAATAATGTTTTGGAAAACAATAATATAATGAAGGGTCAGCAAGCGACATCACAAGCTCGTAGATTCGCTGGGGCAACTATAATTCAAGCTGACATGAGTAAAGTGCAGAGATACATGACTTTTAAGACTTTTAAGATAAGACCGCACTGCAGCGGCACGACACGGCTTTATTTAATATACCGCGCTTGAACTGCAGCGGCGCGACAATACGTAGTAAAATTTTGTAAGTCGTTCGGCAACCTCCGAGCAAGATGGACGAAAGTGACATGGATGTGACAACATTCTGTTAGTTATGTGAGGAAGATGAAAGGTTGGGGCAGAAGCAAGCAAGAAAACTGCGAAGAATATGGCTGAGTAACATTTCGAATTCACGATATGAAGAAGAATATTACAAACTTTTGCCACGGCTTTGAAATGCTCCGAAGATATTTCATACGTACTTTAGAATGTATTAAGTTAAATTCGGCGAGTTAGTACAAACTGTGCAGTCTCATATAGGAAAATTGAATATACTATTCCGAAAATCGATAGGCTTGCAATAAAAACTAACGGTGACCATTAGGTAAGTATTTTTTATTTATTACATACGTACTGATTATTCTACATCATAGGTAATTATTTGCGGCAGTAGAAAGCCATACGAGGTTATGATATATGTGGTTTGTTTGTTCGGATTTACCTCAGAAATACTTTCCGATTTTTCGTCCGTTCCCCGAGATAATCATAAGTAGCTGTAACAGAAATATTGTCGAATTTGTATTGAAGATTACCAGAAGCAACCTGAACTTGCTGGACTTGAATGCCCTGAGGTCGTGATATTGGTGTATTTTGGGTTTTGAGAAACCGCTTATTTAAGTCAGATATAGATGGAGTTGTTTCCTTTGTTAGCACTTCGGCTTGTCCTGTGGATGATGCCGAGTTCCTCAGTAGATTATCGTATACTAAATCTGATACTACAGCATAAATTTTATTTTTTGCTTCAATTGCAGGTCTGAAGGCAAGACTATGATGGAGTCAGCCATAGCTCTGAAAAAGGAGTAGTTGTAGCTGGCCGTGAATCCAAATAATTCTGTAGAACACTGGCTACTGATAACTAGTGTGTTTCGTTCTATTTCCTCGCAGCAATATTGTTGAACATCAATGATATTGCTGATGAAGAATATAGGGGGGGGGGGGGTGATGTACTGCTCAGGAGAAATTTCCATTAGATCTGGAAGAGAATTGTCGTTAGTAATATTATCATCACTTGTAATTGATTCAGCGTCTTCAATATAACTCTGGGAAGAAAGATGCAGGTATCTTTTCACGGTCAGATTTAGCAGTAAGACTGGAAACAAATACTTTGAATATGCCAGGCCCAACAGAATTACCAGGAACGAGAATTCGACTACCTCACGTGATTGTTGGGTGAGACGAAGGCTTTTCCATTAAAAACGTATTTGATGAGACCTTATCCTGCTGCACAATTAGATGACCGATCCAAAAATTTATACAGACATAACAGAGCCAAAGAGTTTCAGAAAACGCTTTTGGCATACTGTGCCAAAAATTTTTAATTTACTATCGCAAAATCTGTCTCAGTCTGGAACACGTAGACAACGTGATTCTTGCCACTTGTATCTTGCACAATTTTCTCAGACACCATACAGTGTTATTTGATAATGAAGACACTGAAGGGATACAATTACGAGAGCTTCCTCGTATAGGAGGCAATTTTGTAAATAATGCTATCCAGAAACGGGATAAGTTCGAAGATTATTTCAATTCCCCTCAAGGTAGTTGATCTGGCAAAACGACATGGTAATCGGGGGATGTCGTCAAAGAGAAAATGAGTAATTTAAAAAATGTAGTAATAAGTATGTAGTAAAAAAAAAATTAATCCTAATCGTTCGCTTCACAAAAAAAAAAGTAATTTGTACGTTATGTTTGACAAAAAATAAATATCTTGTACATAGATAGAATATATATAAAATTTACTTACCCTTTACTCCCATTTCCTTGGCAAATGCTTTTTCTAGTACCATTCATGTAATGTTCATTTTGAAGGTCATGTAACTCTGGATATTGACTTACAAGTGCAATTAACTTTTCCTCGTCTAACGACATTTTGGTAAACAAACTCTCGTTTCGCACGTCAAAAGAGTTATGATTTGAATGACGTGCAGTGTTGCCCCACTTGCTACATCGCATTAGCGGCAACGGAACTACGCGACGCGTCATATTTGCTCAGTTGTTCAACTTTGCCTCTTAGTGCTGCGCCGCGCAGTTCCGCTGCCGCGTAGTCCGTTCTGTCTCGTACGATTTCATATAAATAGTATTTGGTCGCGTCGTGCCACGCCGCGGCGCTGCAGTGCAGTCTCGCTCAGTGCGGTCTTACATTTAAATTACACCTAAACGACAAAACAGGCTTATTCTAAAACTATACAACTAATTCTACAATGTTAGACTGACATACACAGTGGTTTTGACCGAAGCGTTTATAGAGACTAACGTCGTTAGAATCTAAGTCGTTAGGTCATTCCTTGTTTTTAACTGATGAAGACACACAAAGTGGTGCGGGCCGACCAGCGGTTTACCAACCGAAAGTAAACAGATTCGAGTAGTCATTCAGATGACCCACCACCACTGTCTTGTAGATGTTTTATAGCTTCATGCGGTTGTTGTTTACATTAGTAAAGTTTGTCAAGTCAGACACAGTGGTTGTGTAGGCAGTTTATGCTATAGGTACTTTACATTCAATTTCATTTCTTTATGCAGTTTATTGAAGCGTATCAAATACATTTTTTGACTGATTATTAATTCTATTTATTGAAGCTGTATCAAAATTTAACAAATAAACATAAAATAATTAAATGACCTAAAATGAAATGTGACCTACATTGCGGGACAAGAGGCTGTCAGAGGTACAGCGATAGGATACAAAGAAACCGGTGGTGGGACGATATAATTACTATTTTTGGAGCAGTGGATATATCATAAAAGGAAAAAAAGGAAATTGGGTGAGTAAAAACATAATCTTAAAACATTTATTTATTGAATAAAAATATTTATAAAAAAGTAATATTTCAAAATTATAATTACGAGTATAAAATAGATATTATTATTATTATTATTACAAGAGCATGAACAAAATTAATATTTTATGTATTGTTTGGAAACAGGAAACTCTAGATTTACAAAATATTCAGAAAATTTAACCCTGGTTTTTAGCGGTATCAAATTAGCTTAGTGGATCACAACAACCACTGACATACTTTTCAAATCGTGTGTTTGTGTATGGTTATCATCATCAACTCTAGTTCCATCTCTAACATGCACAAAGTTATGTAAAACACATGCAGCTTTGATAATGGATGAAACCAAATCTTGATCAGCATCGATTAGTCTGTGAAATATGCGTCCTTTATTAGCTAAAAAGCCAAAGGAACATTCAATGTATCTTCATGCTAAAGTCACACTTTTATTGAAAATTTCTTTAACGTCAGAGAAATTCTTTCCTTTGTAATGCCTAAGCAAGTTTTGTGATAAAGGAAACACATCATGGCCAATTATTACGTAAGGATAGTTTTCAGCTGAATTTGGTAATAAGCTTGGCTCTAGAATTCCCAGAGAACTGTAGCACAAGTTTTTGTAAAGCTTTGAATTCTTAAAAATAACCGAATCGCTTGATTTTCCAAATATACAACCTCTATATAAGTGAAACAGTTTCTTGCATCAAACATTGCAAATAATACCGTTGAAAAGTATTTTTTTATAATTTTAGTACATTGAACCACTGTTGGGGAGCTGATTAGTTCTTATGTGCTGTCTATCTATTGTGCCAATACAATGTGAAAATTTTGCATATGTTTCAAATCCTTTAACAATTTCAAGCCAATGGAAAGCAGAATCAGCAAGACTAAGCCATATTGCACTGAACTGTAGTTCTACAGATGCAAAAATTATAATGCAATCCAGTAAATAAACATCCAGTATCAAGGTACCTTAAAAAAAAGGAATGGATGTTTTAATTTTCAGAAAACTTAAAGATAAACATATTCTTATTTTTAACGAAGATTCTGCATAATTCAATGACTCCAAAAAAATGCAAGAATTCAAAAATTAGTCTGTCTTGAGTATAATATTGTGTTCAATTTTTGCATAATTATTACATTAACATGTAATGTTAAACATTACCATTTGATATTTATTTTTTATTCAAATTTAGTGTGTTTTCGAAAAAACACTAATTCAAATTTCTTTTATTTTTAGGAGTTTTGCTGGTGGAAAAATATTAGAGATAGTTACTCGAGGAACATTCAATGCAGAAAAATAAAAACCGCAACCAGAGCCTCTGCAAAAGCACCTTACATGTACTTATGTAAGTACTCACATGTACTCATGATGTACAATGCTAGCATACCAAAGCCTTTATATTCAGTTATTGGCAAAAAAAGACTATGTTCTGCTGAGCATCTTCCTTAGATACAATTAAAAAAAAAAAACAAATACTAAAACAACAGATAACGATAATAGATATTTTTTCTTCTGTCTTTACTGCCATCTTTGACATCATAGCCAGAAATGATGAATTCACAATGCAGACTTGAGGTAATGCAAATTGTTAACAAATACAAATGCTACTACATTTTCCAGCAATAACACAAATCAACATCATTAGCAGCTCAAACTGGACTTTCAAACATACAAATCCAGTACGGAATAAATCATTGTTATTTTCTAAACCAACAAGAAAAGATAACAAGTATTAGACAACAAAGTACAGCATATGCTGTACTTTGTCAATACCCAGAAAGAACACTTCAGTGTCCCTCAAACCAGCTGAGAGACTGAATAACAAATCAAAGAACTATACAGCCAAACAGAAGCACAACAGCTTGCAGTTCCTACTCCAGAACATCAGTACAGTGAAACAAGCGAACAGGTTACTACTTCACAGCAACAATACCACCAAACAGGAGAACAGCATTAAATGGTTTATTCTCCAGCAGATACAGTTCAATAATTTGTGTCAAGTTTTACTTCAGAAGATTCAGAAGGAATTCTAATATATAGTAAAAAGACTAAAAATTGTGATTAGAAAATCTTTTCATAATGTTTTATTCTTGTAATGAAATTTACTGATATCAAAAAAATTTGTATTGCTACTTTAACAAAAAATGTTAAATGTAGCTGACTTATCAAAGAATTATGACAAGTTTTACTTCTGGTGATATGCATGTTCTCATACGGTTGGTTTTTTAGTTATTTTCCCTTTTATTGCATTGAGTCAAATGAAGACTGACATTTGTAGGTAATTAAAAACGTTTTCTTCATCTTCACTTACTTCATTGAATAAAGTGAAAAAATGACCACTCTCTGGTCTACTATTCACAATTTGGTGCATCCACAAACTTTTTTTGCCTTCTCTATTGTTAGCATGTTAAGAGGATAACACAAGTATCTCTTCAATATCTTCGCTCATATTTTTCACCTACTGTATTATTTTATTGATTTTAAATAAATGTTTGTACTGGTTTAATTTTTTCACATAAACACATCGGTCAAAATTGTGTTACTAGTCTTATAAAGGGCAATTTATTGAAAAACAAATTTACTAATTTTTATTGGTACTTTGTAATCAGGTACAAACTGTCAAGCGGTATATTTGGTTCTGAATAATTTCCACTGGCAATTGCTGTGAACCAAAACATCGCAAAGATCATGGCTGATAATAAAGTGTTAAATGTGATATAATATTAAATTCAATTTATCAAGTGCAATTTATTATATATATAAAATTATAAAATATTTCCAATGAGTTGTGTGCAACTTGGTGGAATTAGTTATCAAACATATTACCTTTGTATTACATAATGTAATACAAATAATTTGTTATAAATCAGGCAAATTTATTTGATATGAATTTTTTTAAATTTTATTTCTATTATAATTTAATTTAAACCATGGTTGGACTTATACAAATTCTGCTTGTACGAAAGTAAACTCTTCTTATGAAATATGAAAGTGAGAAATGTTGTCTTGAAAAAAGCAAGATAGTGAATGAAGAGAAATTATGAAAGACTATTAAACACAGGCTCAGTGGCAATAATGCAAGCATTTCTTTTAATTCTTTTTAAACAAATTCTCATATGAAAATCAGAATCACATCAGATTATACATCATTATAATAAAATAATCCATTTCCAAGGAATGACATAACAAAAAAACTAAGAACATCTTCAAATCACCCTAACAATAAATGTTTTTGTTTTAAAGATTGTTCACTTCAATTGAGCAGAAAAAAATTGAAATGAGACCATCAGAGTTATTTCCTCTAAATAGAAAAACAATTAAAAAATAATTTTTTTTTGTGAAGAGTAAGATTTAGCATAAAAAAAATACTTGGCAAAATTGGAATAAAAAAAAAATTCTCTCAAAAACCATAGTTATGTAAATATTTTATATTAAACCAGTAAATTCATTCTGAGTTCAGCTTGTTTTCAAACATAAATCAAAATATTGTTTGAGTAATGTGTTTAAAAATTGGTTAGGCTGTTAGGGAATTATTTTGCAATGACCATACATATTGATCCTAGAATATACTCTGTTTTAAATATGCAATTAACAAATCAATTGATATAAGGAAGTAAATAAAATCAAATTTTAATATTGCACATAAAATAACAAAATATACTCTGAAACTACAAAAGTAATGAATACTTTATTGTAAAATACCTTAGTGTTATATCATTTCAAAGAATTTATTTTCTTTCTTCAAAATAAAAATGAAACAAATAGAATTTTGGTACTTTACCTATCAATAATATGAATGTCTCTTCTTATAACAATGGTGATAGTTTTGTACTGTTTAAATATATTCTGATTCACATTGGTAATAGAAATGCTATTTCTTTTTTACATCATTAACATCTGGTTTAGAATCTGTGTTTTTCAGTGACATTTGGTATTTGTACCTGTTGTAAAAAATAAAAAAAAAAACACCAGAATACATTTATACATAAAACGTAGTAGCTAAAAATTACCTAGCCTCTCTGGAGAAACTAATTTTTAATTATTGTTACATAAATCCATTAAGTGAGTTGTTTCCAATTAATTGTTCAATGATGCTATAAACTGTGAACCCTAATTCAAACATTGTTCATAGAATAACTATATTTATTAAAAGTATCTGGTTTTGAATGTGCATATGTATCAATAACTAACTTTGCTCGATGGAATGAGCTAACAAAAACCATCAAAGAAGTTCTCAGTATAAGATTGGATAAAAGTACATGGATATTAATTAGGTCTTCTTTTCATCACCAGATAACTGGTTTGATGCTATTCTCTATTGCTTTATGTTCTGTATTTATTTTTTATCATCAACATATTTTACTGTAAGTACAGTGAAATTTTCCTTAATGGACACTTCCCAATAACAGACTCCTCTTAAACCAGAAACTTAGATTACCTGGCAGTTTTATGGTGGTATTTATGGATAAAATACTTCTCAATAACCGACCTAAATAATGGGCACAGACAACGAATTTACCTATAAAAACTGTTCAATCACTTCTGAAAAACAGACAGCAATAATAAAAATTGTAATTTTCCTTGTTTTATGTTACACTCAGTGTGACTAATTTGTTTATCTGTTGAAAATTGTCACCTAGACATTGATGTTATAATTTCAATCAATTCATCATCAGTGCTGTGCAAGTGTATACTGTACATCAAACATGTGTAATATTTTTGTTACAATATAGTATTGTATTTTTCTCATAGTACACTTTTTATATGTACATTTACTATGCGTTCAATTTTGTGCATTTTATAAAAATGTTACAAAAAAATTACATGTTATAAAAATTGTTACAACCACTGTTACAGCAACTTAAAATATCTCAAAGTCGTAAAACCTTGACATTAAAAGAAAAAGTAGCAGTTACAAAAATGAAAAACTCAGTGTGCATGATAGGGTAAAACATTGATGTTGGGAAAACTCAGATAAGCGATATCTTAAAAAGCAAACTTGATATCCTAAAGTCATGGACTGAAAATGACAATCAGTTAAACAAATGTGCATTTCTTAAAATGCCAGGCCTAGCAATTAAGGATTTAACTTGACTGGTTTTGCAGGGCTCGTGCTAATAATGTTCTGGTCTCTGGACCTTTGATACTTGATAAAGCCCTATAAATTACTAAAGAACTTGGTTGAAAATACGCATGAGCAGTGGCACC
Organism: Lycorma delicatula; assembly: GCF_047948215.1. Taxonomy (NCBI): domain Eukaryota; kingdom Metazoa; phylum Arthropoda; class Insecta; order Hemiptera; family Fulgoridae; genus Lycorma; species Lycorma delicatula. The sequence goes on along the minus strand of NC_134461.1, from coordinate 11,923,383 downwards.
TCGCATATAGGCACTGTAAAACTGCAGCACTCCCTATTTCCACTTGATAGTATCGATAATATAATGAGTCCTTTTTTCTTTAATTTTGTTCTTTATACTTGTAAAACATATAATCCTTAAGCGTAATGTCAGTAGCCATCCCCCAGTTTATGAAAAGATACAAAAATCTTTATATGGAACTGTGCACTTCACAGTTCCAGCAGCATGGTGTTTAGCTGTTGTGCACATGCGCATATAGGAAACTGTACACGAGGCTGCAAAGGAAAGAGAGCCTGTTGCTCCCACAGTGCTGACCCTGATGTGCTGGTGGAAAGTAGTTTTTTTTTTACTCCATGTGTGTTGTGTTTAAAAACAGTGTACCATATTCTTGAATGTAATATAGTGTAGAATTAAGATTATTATCCTGATTAGCGTTTAATAAGTTTACAGACCAGTGATTAATAAGAAAAATGAAAATATCATCAAATCATCTATGTTAATAATGTAATTTTTCATTTATAAAAAGTTAGAATCGTACTACCAAGGGAACTTTCTCTACAACATGAGAAAAAACATTCATCAAAGGGTTGAATAGAGAATCTCCATTTTTAAGTCCACTGTATGGAGAATCTGCGAGATGCAGCCATTTTCAAGATACAGAAAGTTGCGAAAGTTGGTTAGTTCAATAATGTGTAAGCGTGCTGAAAAATATTTATTCAATATTGCACAAATTTTCAGCTTTTATTAAAAAATTATTCTTAAATTTATATAACTTTATTTCTGTAAGCAATTATTTCTTTACCTTGCTGCTCTGGAAAGTTGATAAATATTGGTAGACCCAACCATAAAATTTACAAAAAATAAATTCCAGTTCTTTGGTATAATATCAAGAGAGTATTTACACCACACAGCACCTGTCAGAAACAATGCAACCGATTGTGGAATGCTTACTTTTTCGATCGGACGATTTATATCTCCAAGACCAGCTAATACAATAGCCTAAATTGAAACAAAAATAAAATCTCCTTCAACAATACATTTAAAAAAATATATATATATGTATGAGTGAGAAAGAATATTTAAAAAAATTTTTGAAGTTTAAATTTTTACTCGCTGAAGTCTGTGCTGAATTAAAAACAAATAATTATGAATAAATTACTAGTCTTTTACTTTGATATCTGCTTCAAAAAGACAAAATTTTAAAAATTGAAAAATTACCTTATTTTATTTACTTAAAAAACATCTGCTTGTGAAAAAAAAACACTGATAAAATACACTAAGGTGAGAAACCTTCATCTTGATAAAATTAAGAAAAGGTATGCAAAGAATCAATTAGGCCTCTAGTAAGCTTGAGCTAAGGCTCTCTAGAATGCTGGAGTAAGAATTATATTTCTTCTTATTTCTTCCATTTAATTTTTTAAATTTTCATTTGAAAAAAATTCAATATCAGAAGGTTATCAGGCTGAATAACATTATGCTTTAACAATCCAATATTAAGCAATAACTATCTTCTTCAGATGATGATGATGATGATGTGGAATCAGTATTTAAAAAATAATAAATCTAAAGTTTTGATAATATTTCTGTATCAGTAACTCTATGTTATAAAAAAATCTTTGTGGATCCTCTCCCATTTAACCGACTGAATTTTATCGAGTGAAATATTCCAGCTATCAAAGATTAAACAAGTTCATAAGAATACACATTTTTTGAAGTAAGTAATTCTGTGAACAATAGGCCACACTGATTTTCTACTAATATTAACAAATTGAGCTCTACAATAAAAGTGAATAATAAAGTAGAAATTAAAATGATATACAAAATATAATTGGTGTAAAAAAAAAATAATGCTACAATTCTACTGTATTAGCAGTTTTATAAGCAATATTTCTAGTTACAGTTGATATCACTGACTAATATTTTTCAGAGACAAATACCCACTATACACAACTGTTTTTTTTTTTTTTTTTTACTGTATATTTATGTTTTTTTTTTTCTTTTTTGATGTTGTGAATAAAGTCTTTATTGTAAAAGCACTTTAAGTATTTAGTAGTAGTGTACTAAGAAAGGCAAAAAAGTGTACAGTAGAAAGAGGAAAACACAAAAAAGGGTGATACATATTTTATGCTAATGGGCATACTGAAAATTGTGGGCGATGTCAAGAGTTGGGGGAGACAACATATGAACAAGAGTTGGGGGCTTGGCAGTGAAGATTTTATGAAAAATTATTACATGTACAGTAAAAGTCATTCTACCTAATAATAAGAAACACATTGGAAAATTTCATAAAAACAGAAAAATATGTTTATCTGTAACCACATTCAAAATACATAAATAAAGAGATGAAGTACTAAAAGGATGAGTTAAAACGATGTCTTTCTTCAGTTGGTTATTTATAGACCAGTCAAGTTTTTATAGTTTTCTTTTGTCAAGACACTACACTACATTCAGTATCATGGTGTACAATAACAGTCGTAATCAGCAAATTTTACTAGGCCTTACTTCATACTATGAAGTATTTACTTTTGTGTCTGTATGTTTACTTTTGTATATGTAATTTTTAAATGTATTAATTAATGTGAAAAAGAACATTAAGTTTTTAAGATATAAGTGATATTTTACAACTTATTTAACAGAAAAATGGAAATAAAGCAGTAGTAAAGCAAAACCTCAGCTTCGGTTAGTTCAAGTAACAATACGATTAACAATTTAAAGAAAACTCATAGGTAATGCTTATAAAGAAATATTGTGGATAAGTGGGTGTAAAGAAATTATCTGTTATTGGTTTCATTGAATGTTCTGTATAATATTTAATGATAAATCCAGCTGGGTTGTTCTTTATCTGTCTCATTTTATTCAAATAAAGAAGCATGATGATGCATAATCACATTTTTTTTAATCCTGTTTAAAGTTGAGTCCTGTTTATAGTCTTGAAAAAAATTTATTGTCACTCTGAGAAAATAAAAAAAAATGGTAATTAGGGTCATTCAAAGTTCATTTATTAGATCAGATTTCTATAATGCGTTTGAGCTGTAACTTTGATATCATAAGAAAACAGAATTTCAAAACAGATGTAAAATCATAGGATTATTTAACAAAAATGGTTAATAAAGAACCCCCATTTCTGGAAAAACAAATATAGATATACAATACAATACAATATAGATATATGAAGTTGTATATCACTTAAGAAAACATCAGGAAAAAAACATAAGCTTTTTTATAGTGGAAGGCTTTTTTATAGTGGAAACATTTGATTTTTATCAAAATCTTAAATTTTATTGTTTTTATGCTTTAATGAAATAATTTACATGTGTTTTATAAATATAGCTCATGAATAATGTACCAGCAAAACAAAGCAGAAAATAATGACTGATGACAACTCTCTTTCTAATTACTAAAATTATACTTTTAGAAAATCTTTCATAGAAAAACTAGTGCAATTATAGCATAATTCCATGTATTTAGAAAAGTGAATTGTAATTAATTAATTATAATTTATAAAAGTATAAATTTCAATTCATCACGCTACTTAAAAAACAGGAAAATAAATTAAGCGTTACTCGATTAGAGTAATGAAATGTTAACTTTTTTAAATATATCAATAATAACACAAGATAAAATTAGAAATTTGAGAAAAACCCACAAAGCCGTTTTGAAGAAACGTATCTACTGCAGTGCCCCCTGGCGGTTTATAACTGTAAAACTAATCTAAGAACCTGCTCTGAGGCGATACCTATGTAATGCAAAAACCCATATGGAAAATGGTCGAATTAGTTTCTGAGGAAAATAGTAACAGACATACACACAACCTCTTACTCCAAACACATATACTGTCTCCGTTCTGTCACGGGTAAAAAATAAATTTTAAGAATGATTGCTATTAATGACTGAACAAGAAAATATAACAAATAAACATTATTTTACTTTTAGTATTTATAAAATTTATGTGATGACAACTTTGTTAACATACCCATTTACAGGCAGGAGCCCAAAAGAAAATTGTTTTTGGACCTGAAAAATTATAAAAATACACACATATTAAAATACAAACATCTATTTTTTTGGTACGAGACCATCTCACACCAAGCACACAGTAGGCGATTATGAGAAACAACTTAACCATTTTAAATAGTAGGGGCAGAGTTGTAACACATCATTTTATAGGGTGTTAAAAATTGAAACTTTTAATGTAAAAAACTTCAGGCTAAGAAAGCCCTAACCAAAATAGTTGCTATTTAATATTTTTCACAGCTAGCTTTGAAAATGTCTGACAGGGCGCCCAAGTAGTGGTCTTGTTCTATAAAATAGATTGTTTAGAAGTAAGAGCATCTTGTAAATATTTTTTTCACTGTTTCATTGTTAAACAGTTAACAAGTATTATAAATCACTTTTGAAACTAACTGAAAAATATTAAATGGATACTATTTTGTTTAGGGTTTTATTAACCTTAAGTTGTTTTATGACAAAAGTTTTATTTTTCAATGCCCTTTTAAAAAATCTCACAATCCTACTCTTTCATTTAGAATTTAAAATGTTTGAGTTATTCCTCCATCCTGATGCAATTGGAACTAACTGGATGCTTAGAGTGTGGTGTTCTCATATAGAAAAATAAATGGTTTTGATATAGGAGCATTTGCTATATTTAGTTTTTCTATGTTTAATGGTTAAAAGTTATTTAATAAAGTTGGGGGATATACGAGGTGCGACAATAAAGTAATGAGACTGATGTGAAAAAAATGTTGCTTACCGTTTTAGTCATGTTTAGTGTTGTCTCCTTCAAAGTAGTTCCCCTCTGATTGCACACACTTATTCCAGCGCTTCTGCCATTGATGGTAACATTTCTGGAACTCATCTTCTGTAATATCCTCCAAGACCCTCGTCACAGCTTTTTGGACATCTTGTGTTGTTTGAAAATGGTGTCCCTTGACCGCCATTTTGACTCTTGGAAATAGGAAAAAGTCGCACGGAGCGATATCTGGTGAATAAGGTGGCTGTTGTAGTACTGAAATTTGTTTTGTGGTAAAAAATTGCTGTACTGACAGAGCAGTATGGGATGGCGCATTATCGTAATGCAGAATCCAATTATCAGCAATGTTGACACGGACACGAAGAACTCTTTTACGAAGTCTTTCTAAAATTTCTTTGTAGAAATATTGGTTAACTGTTTGTCCAGGAGGCACCCGCTCTTTATGAACAATTCCCTTGGAATCAAAGAAGCACACAAGCATACATTTCACTTTTGACTTTGACATGCGAGCTTTTTTTGTTCTGGGTGATCCCTTTGAGCACCATTGCGAACTTTGGCGTTTTGTCTCTGGATCGTACTGAAAAAACCAACCTTCATCACCAGTGATAATACGGCTCAACAAATCTGGATTGATTTCCGTTTGCTCTAACAGATCGGCTGCCACATTTTTCCGTGTTTCTCGCTGTTGTTGTGTGAGATTTTTGGGGACCATTTTTGCACAAGTCTTTCTCATACCAAGATCTTCAGTTAATATTAGACGAACCGTTTCTCGATTGATGTTGAGTTCTTCTGCAATCATTTTCACGGATAATCTTCGATCAGATCGTACGATTTCACGCACCCTGGTCAAGTTGACATCTGTCCGTGAGGTTGATGGTCGTCCACTGCGGTCTTCATCTTCAACATTCGTTCTGCCTTCACTAAAAATTTTATGCCACCGAAAAACTTGAGCTCTTGACCTAAGTTGTCGTCGCGTTTTCACCCAATTTAATGCAAAAAGAAATGGCATACCGTTGCGCAATATTTTGTTTGCGGTTTCATTTCTGTGACGAGAGATACAAACACGTGTTCTCTTATTACAGCACAACTCACGACTGAGCAGTTGCATCAATGTGCCGCTTGGACTAGAAGTAGCTTATAGACCTAGGTCAACGATGGTGTGCCTACGCAAGCTGCAGGGTTGCCACATCATGCAAAGAAAAATCAGTCTCATTACTTTATTGTTACACCTAGTGTGTGTATATATATATATATATATATACACACACATATATATAATATATATATGAACAGATATGTGAACAATATAGTAATTCCATGACTTAAATAAAACTGAATATGTTAGCTTACCTTCTACAAAAATTAAAAACTATATTTTCTTGTTTAATTGAAAAAAATTCAATTAATACAGAAAAAAATAGATTTTCAAAAATCTACTATTAAGAACAAGAGAAGGAAGAAAACCCAACTTCTAAGCAGTCATCAGCATCTCTGAGGATTTAAACATACACTGTACTTATCAATTGATTTTACTAAAATAATTTATTTCCTATTTCAAATAAATATTGTAATTTTGTGATATCTTCTTCTTTAGATCCCTAGCTGGCATTTGGATTGGATAGACTCCTAATCCTGTATGTTGCTGTGGGTGCCAATGGTTGTCTTATTTCACTAACAAGATGCTTTCATGCATGGCTGTTCTCCTGGCCTCATTAAGGCTTAGCCTGCAGTTTTTTATATGATTATCGATCTGCTTGATCCAAGTTTTCTTTGGAAGTGTTTGTTGGACTCTCCAGTGGGTGGAACATTAATGTCAGAGGAGTTTGTATGGTAGTCTGTTTCCACTGATTCTGCAGACATGGTCAAACCATTGCAGAATAGTATGGCCATGAATGTTATTATTTGATATTATGGAGAGAAGAGAGTAAAATTTGATTAGTTTGATACTTAGTAAATTTATTAATTTGAATACTTGTTAATTAAAATAATTTTTGACTTCTATTTTCGATTGGTAAAATAGAAAAATTATTATAAATCATTTAACAGTTTCAAAATACAGACAAAAAATTCATGTCAAATATGATTTCAAGTTTTAAATTTTAAACAGCTTAATAAATAATCATAACTAACCTACTTACTGTAACAACCAAAAAGTAAAACCCCTTAATCTTGACCAGATCTAAGAATCATTAAGTTATTTTCAAGTTTCAACATTTAAAACAAAGCATTTCTAAAAAAATAAAATCTTGACTAGAGCATGTTGTTGCGCTTATATTGTTATTACTAACATAGCAATTTATTATTAGATTCTAATAAAAAATTAGCACAGATTTTGATCAGGCCCTCTAATATTACCCATAATTCTCTTAATCACTAAATTCTGATATTTTAGATCGCATATTTAGCAATATTATTGAAAATAAATATTCTTTTAATTTATTTAAAATGAAACTTAACAGAAAAAAGGGTTTCCCAAGAGCTCAATAAATCATACTTTCAGTGATTACATTTTTTAAAAATGAATTATTTCAAAACGACTTTACTACAACGATAATATATTTTAAGGTATAAAAATTAAAATTACTCACCAGCAGCATGATTCCATAGGGGTTTAAGTTTGTGAGGAACCAGTTTATCTAAAAATTTAATCATGTTTTTATGAATAAACGATATATTTTGATTATAAACAAATATAAAAATTTCAACTATGATCCACTAATTGTTTGGCCATTACGTTAATTATATAATAAATTCATGTTTATTTTTTTATTGGTACACGAGAAACTCGTGCGTTTTGTTCCTATAAAGAAATTATGTAAAAGAACGCGTCTACAGAAGTTAAGCGTTGCTCCTAAACAACGGCTTAATATATTTCAACGCCGAATCAGTATAAGTTTTTTTCTTTTTTTTTACCATTATGTATTACTAAAGAGGATGAAATGAAATGACAATTTTATAGCGGGTGAAAATGCCATGCCTGACCGGATTCGAACCTGGGACTGTAGTTCATTTGAAAAAGGCGCGTATATTACATTTTATGTTGGCATGGGTACAAAGCTGCTTAATTATATGTTTAAACATTTTAGCAAATACAATATTTCATTATGGTGGAAAAGTACTTAATAGGAAACGTAATTAATATTAGTTAGAATAATTGTAATTTTTTTTTTATTTTCATCATGTGTAGAGAATGTTATAATTTGAACAAAAGCACCTTTTATATTCACCAGCCGAAGGTATCATTTCTTACTATTGCGGTTTATAGTAGCTATGAAGCCAAAAAGTATTCCGTTCATTGTAAACTTCACGTTAGTTATGATAATGTTGGTACAACGTTACAGCAAGGGTGCTGAAAACTGTTTGGTTGAGATCAAACACGTTTATTTGTTCAGCTGTTAATTATTTTTTTGATCTTATATCTGTCAAACCAAAAAGGTTATGGAGTTCTGTTTTAATTGTGTATTTACCCTTAGCCAAAAGATGTTTAAGTAAACAAAAATTTTCAGCTTATAAACACATATTCAAATTGTTTTTTATCTTTTATTAAGATGAAGACAAAAGTTATGTTATTTCTACTAAAAGAATTTTAATCGAATTTCTCTATTCGGTAATCTAAATTTGTAGCTCTGTTCATTAGTGGTTTATATACTATTTATGCCTCTTAATCTGAGAAGTAACACATCATGACATTTTTGGTTACAATCAAAGTTGTACTAGATTTCTTTATAAGTTGAACGTATACAATAATTTTAGTTTTTGTTGTCAATGTATTTACAGCTGCTACTGTAAACATGGATTTACCATTGTACCATTTGAGTGATACATGGTGGCAAGAGGTATATAAAAAAGTAAAAAATGCAGTTGTGTTTATTGATAACCCTTTATGTGAGTGTTTGCATTGGCATGGTGGTGTAATTAAATTGTTTAATGCTGGAGCAGTGGCTTGCAAAGAATTTTCATCTTTTGAGGTAAAGTACGTTTGATATTTATAATTAAATAAAAAATAACAGTTTGGTTAAAACTGAGCAATCAGTTATTCATGTATTACGTGTTATAAAGATAATTGTGCTTAAAAGCAACCTTTATTTCTTGTGTTTTTAATTCTAACTAGTGAATGAAGTAATTAAAGTAATAATTACTATATTTTATTTACTTTTGTTTGATTTTAGTGTGCATCAGAAGATCAAAAAAAAGGTGTGTTCCTGACATCAGGGCCAGTTGTTGGCACAGTACGTGATATAGTGAGAGACATTGTCAGTGCTAGTAAATTTGAATATTGCATATTGATAGTTGCTTCTGGACCTACTGTTCAAATGTTTGCTGAGAAGAGGGACTCTGGACATGATATGGCTGCTTTTCAGCAGCTTGAGTGTGCTATGTTAACATGGATGGGTGGTAGTAAAGTATGAAAACTATGTGTAGTTTTTATTTATGAGGGCTAGCTGAAGTATAATGCATGACCACTTAGAATTTGCAAATGAAAAGAAATAAACAAGTAAAATACATACTTTATAAAATTACATTTTATTTTCTACAAAAACTTAGATTTATTTTTGTAATTCTGAGCAATTGTTTTATCAAGTTCAATTTTGTTCATACTTTAATATACTGTAGTAATTATGCTTAGGATCAGGAAAACACAAAATCTGAATGTTGGAAAGCAGGTTTGGACAATGGGTAACCTATGCAAGGTCAAAGGCTGGACCATGTTATTAGTACTCTAATCAATTAGCTATCGGTTTTGTGAGTTATAAATACCTATTTTAGATGCTAATTCATTCTGTTTAGAGAGGTTAAGATTAGAGTTAGAGTTAAGGTTAGACTTTTATGGAGAGAGATTAGGGAGAAATTACCAAGGTAGGCAATATTTAACACCATCTCGTAGACACTTGGCCGACTGCACCACATGTTCCAATATTATTAGTCATATTTATGATGGATAATCTTCTTTTGTCTATTAATGTTAGTTTATGGTTTATTTCTCCCATTGCATAACTAATCTTAGCTCTAACCTTAACCTTAACCTCCTTTCACAGAACCTTAACCTCTCGCTACAGAATGGATTATCCATCTGAACAGGTAGTTGTAACTCTCAAAACTGATTGGTAATTAAGTATTTTACTGGTAACGTGGCACAGACTTTGACCTTCCATGGGTCATCTGCTGTCCAAATTTGAAAAATTTCTGACATAGAGATTTAGTGTTTTCTTGATCCTAAGCATATCTACTATAGTACATTAAAGTATGAAAAAAATTGAAGGTGATCAAGTAATTGCCCAGAATTACTTTATTTTTTCATGTAGTCACCGTTTACAGCTACACATTTTTCCCAACAGTGAACCGATTTTCTCATTCCACCAATTAAGAATGTTGGTGATCTTTCCTGTATCCATGATCTTATTGCACCCTTCAGTTCATCGTTCATGGTGAAATTAACATTAAATGTTTGTTTAATTATTGAAAGAAGTGAAAATCCAGGGCGCCAAATCCAGTGGTTCTCATTAGTAATAGAAACTGGTCGACCATTGCAAGGTTTTATTACCAATATTCATCTTACCGGTTTCTGATAAACAAAATTTTATCGCTAACCTGCTCACGATACCTTGATTAATAGTTATCTTACCATAAACAAGTTTTAGTTGACAATGATTGTCACTAGCGTTTCCTTTTTCCACTATTAAAAATTCAATTGCTGCACAATCAGTGTAGGTGTACTTGACTCCATAAGAATGGTGACTGACAGAAAATGAGAGGGCTTGGGTCACTGAGGTTTGGAGTGTTAGTAGTAGGGCAGTGAAACTGCAAGATGGCAGAAGCAATCATTTTGTAATGTAACATTCCAGTGTACATTACATTTCAGCTGTCCCTCATATTTATTTTTACAAATGTCCTTGTTACATTGTATGATAAGCTCAATTACATTGAAACAGTACACAGCATATACCATTCCTTGAGTTCAAGGAATCTAATTTAATGTTAGAGAAAGTCATGAGAATTCCATGCCAAATCAGCTTCAGTAAAACAAACACATGAACACAATGAAACAAGGCTAGAAGTGAAATCTTAGAAGTAATAAGGATATATTTTGAAAATTATAAAAAAATATTTATCAACAATAGTAGGTCGGTTATTGTATAATATTAACATAAAATTTAAAACAGCTGTTGTACAAGCAAAAAATGACTGAAATAAAACACCTGTTCTACTTGATTTGCCTCCTTAAGTTGATTGTTCCAAGAGTCGCAAGATCTTTAACTTGCTTTAGGTAAAATCCTAAATAAATAAACTAGGTGAGAAAAATTATAGATTAATTCCAAACATTCTTTTTTAAATTCTATACATGGAACAAGGTACCTTGTTCCAAGAATCATGATTAAGAAATCCTTATAACATTTTTTCTGACTTTCTAATATATCTGTCTACTTTTGTCAACGCAAGCACCATAACATAAATTATAAATGTGGCCTGACCAAAGAGTAATATAGCAACAATTGTAGAAATATTGCTAAAATTATGTGAACTTCTAAAAGTAAACCTTAGATTCCTATAAAGCCTGTTTTTAATTTTTGTCTTTTCAGACTGGTATTTTTCCGAATGATTATTGTTATAACAGTTGATGTTAAAAATAATTATCAATATATTAACATTTAAAATTTGCAGTCCCGATTACTGATTATACCAATCTACAAGAGTTTTGTTACAAGATAATTTTGGCTAATTTTTAAGTATTTTTTGATTCTGAAACCAAATATGACCTCAAAAATTGTCCTAAGCGTTTAATTATTTTTTAATTGTTACTAGTAAAAAATAAACATTTTTAAAACAATTTATTTTTTTTATTAAATTAAACACTTGTAAAAAATTGTTTAGATTTACGAGTGAATGTGTAGCTTCCACTATTATACTTAAAACGTGGTTTTGATGAAAAATTTTTGTCAAAGCAATGGATTGTAATGACTAGGGTTTCTTATGTCTTAAAAGTAATTCCCAGGATCAGTGAGGCAAAAATCAAATTAGGAGTATTTGTTGGATTACAGATACGTAAGCTAATGAGGGATTCAGACTTTGAATGAATCTATGAAAGTAGCATGGCTGTCATTTCAATATATTATTAAATAATTTGTGGTCAAAGAGAAGGCTGAGACGTGTACAGTTTCTTCTTCTGTGTAGAACTTCAGTGAATAAAGTTGGTGAAAACTATAAAAAAAGCTTTGATACTATATTTCTCTAAAAGTATGCATGTTGCATTCACATTTGAGCTTTTTTTGGCAACGTAAGTAATGAGCAAGGTGAACGCTTTCACCGGAATTTATCGACGATGAAAACATGCCATCAGAGAAAATGGAACTGGAATATGCTTGCCGATTACTGCTGGAGATTGAAAAACAACATAACAGAGACAGAATCCTACCCTACTAAATGGCATTTGTGTGTGTGCGTCATCCCTTAGCTTAGCACCAGAATCTACCGATCGCTAGCAGAAAATCCCGATTTGTTAGTACATGTCTTGTGGTAGTCAGGTGTATACTTGTATTATTATTTATCGATTTATATGTGAAATACATACTGATATACATATCGAAGTTTTGGGAAAATTTAGTACTTTTTAACCAGATCTGAATTTTATGATGAAAATCGCAAATATCTCAAAATCGGTCGGTCTGAAAAAGCAATCTGAAAAATTTTGTCGACCTCCCTCTGTGACACCTTGTCTGTTCCCAGTGGTACCTGTCAGATGATAATATTTTCAAGTGTCTTGGGGCGCCGTTTGAAAATTGGGGAGGGGATGTGATGCGGTGCCACTGTAATATCTCAGCAACTACTCATCCAAATTTCACGATTCAAATGGCGTATTTATCAGCAGGTCGAGTCCTAACTATTTAATGCATTGGGTACACTTTTGATCGATCGGATCTTGGTTGTCGATCGGAAATTAAATCATTTAGTCCTATGTTTTGCTTGCACCATCCCACTGTAAAACATACTGACCGATCTTTCGCTAAATACGCTCAAACCTGTGCACTAGTGCAGCTGTGAAGTATAAACTTAAAACATATGTAGAAAATACTTTAGGATGGTATCTCAGAATGGATTTGACAACAAGCTTTGATGATGGTATTAAGATTATGTGAAAGTTATAGCTTCAAATTAAAAATTTAATGTTTTTGCTAATTTTTTCTTATGCATGATGAATGGCCTAAAGAGTGGAGTGCTCATCATTTTCAGTCAGTCTGATTTTTATAAAATTACCCCATGGCAGAAAGACTGGTAATAATAAACTAAACAGTTATAAATTACTGTTGTAAGAGCTATCGCAGATCAGAATTGAGGTGCTGGAATGCTGTTTTGGCTACACATATGTATACTCAGAATTTTTTAAGATAATGTGATGAATTGTCTTAATACATGTCACTTTTGTAGAAGTTGTACAGTCTACGAACTTAACTTTATAAATTATAAATATACAAATGGAATTTCTTAAAGATGTACAGGGCAGGGCCTGGGCCTATTGTTTTTGTAATCAGGTTTAGGCAAGAGATGGAGGAATCCATTTATTGTCAGCTCTATGTGTGCTTGACACCTAGATTTTGGTCTATTAGATTTCTCACAAAGTATCATGATTGAATTTCATCAGTAAGAAAAGTACTTGTTAATTGATTGATGTTAAAATTCTGTTATTAGCAAAAGCTATCATAAAATTCATCTTTTGTTACTCTATTGTGTGTTTGTTATTGCAGAATATGTATTATATCTGTTTTAATATGTTTTACAGGATTTTACGGTTGAGCTATTTAGTTTCCCATTGTTTTTGGCACCGATTACTTCAAATATATTTATGATGCCTATATTTAGTAATGTTTTCCCATTTATTGGTAAAGATATAGCTTCTTGGAACATTTCTGGTGATAAGAAAGTAAGTAATATTGTGATTTATCCATCCATTTATTTATTAATTGTTTTTTCTAATCCAGGACCAAGCAGTATTAGAAAAGGGAAAGAATTGACTTGCTGAAGAGCGATTTCACCCTCTTTCAGTCACCTCACTAAAACAATGAATTCTTAACAAAAGAAAATTTTTTACAAACATATGTGTAGCGATACGTTTTCATAAAAAATCATATTCATCAATTTAATGTAATGATGAGGTAACGAAACTTGTCTTGTGTTTGTACATTGTATAGATCCAAAGATAATAGTAACAAATCAGATAATAACATGAAAACATTTATAGATAGTGATATAAAATTTTTTGAGCAGTAAGGCCATAGAATGGGTTAGCTTAAGTAGAAATTTGAATGCGATATCGATTGAATAGTTTTCTAGTAACATGTGATAAAACTCAAGGTACACAAAACAGACAAAAAAACTGGTGGTACCTTTTTTCATTTTTACGATAACATGTCTTAAAAAATTAATAAAAGACAAAGTTTATTATTATCAAATGCAGCATAAAATAATCTACAAGGTGATGAAATCTTTTCAAAACCTGATGGGTGGTTTTACTTTTATAAAGCCTCAAACTTGAGTGCACAAACTTTCTACACTGGTAGTAAATTAATCACAAAATATGTGTAATACTAATGTAATATAGCAGCAGCAGTCATCTCTTGTGTATGTTAATGATGTATAATTTGTTTACAACTGACAAACTCACAAATATCAGTCAATTGCTACATCAGGCTTATGTCGATTTGCTGTTGCTTGTATGAGTAGTTAAGTTAATATACACTGATCTTTCTACAGTTCTAATCTTTTCCTTAACTAGGAAAAATCTGACAGTACACAGTGTGAAAGCTGTTGTTCAACAGATAAAAATCTATTTTAATGTTTCTTTAAATTTTGTTTTATATATATGTATGCTGTATTGTCAGACAACAATTTGACCATAATTTAAAAAATAGTCATTTGTTTAGATAAGGAAATGAATTTACAGTATTCTTTACAAGACAGGATGATAAAATATTTCAACCAGTCAGATACTTTTTATCTTCTTATTGATTTTCCTGTCCATACTGACATCATTGGAAAAATTCTGAGATCAGACTTGTTTTCTGTATCTTTCAGTGTAAAATTAACAAATTGGCTGAGAAAGAAGTTTATTCAAACAATTTGAATACACCTGTATGGGATCACATTAACATTCATTAATTTTAGTATCTCCCTTCAATTATTTCTGTGAAAAATAATGTATTTTTCATGTTTTTTAAAAATTTTTTGTATTTTGCAGAGCATTGAATTACGTTCATTGCCATTTAAATTGAGAGTGGCCGTATATCATTTGACATCTTGTTTACAGAGTTTATTATCTTTATTAAATGTTAATGATGATATTTATTGTATGGGACATTTGAGTCAAATTATTGGTCAAGGACTTGAAACACATCCCCAATCTTTATCAAGGAGAAAAGTAAGTTAAAATATTGATATTTGAAATTTATTTATTCTTATAAGATGTACTATTAACTTTTATTACTGATAAAATAAAATTTTGTTGCATACATAAATATATTTTTATTTATTCTCAAACATATTACACCGTTGCTTCAGATGCAGATTGTTTTTCATGCAGTAAATTTATTTTTACCACCAAGATACAGTAAAAAAAAAAATTTTAAATAAGAGCTTACTGTGAAGCACTTTCATGGAAAATCCAAATCGTTAAGAGTCTTTACACATTCAGATAGCTTTAAATTATAAATGTATCACTTATTTTATAATTTATATATGAGGTCTGTCAAAAAATAACCAAACTTTTTTAATTACACACCAATGGAGATATTTAGTGACATGCGGTTGGCAGTATTGTGTTCCGCATAACCTGCTCTGTAACCACATGTTCTTGGATTGTTGATATCTTGTTTAGTTTTCATGTTATTGTTATTTGATTGCAATGTGTTTAAATGTTAGTAGCGATTTTTGTTATGTGTGTTTTTTGGGAGCAATGATACAACGTAAAATTTTGCGTAAAACTGAGGAAAACTTTTATCGAAACTTTTCAGGTTTTGAAACAAGCTTACGGAGATGATTCTCTGGGTCATACACAATGTTGCGAATGGTTTTCACAAGTTAAAAGTGGTCGTCAGTCAATTGAAGATGACCCACGACCAAGAAGGCCTTTGACTTCAACTGATGACACACACATTCAGAAAATCAATGATCTGGTGCTTTGAAATCGTTGATTGACTGTCAGAGAATTTGCAGAAAGGGTTAGCATTTTAATTGGATCATGCCGTAACATTTTGGCTGAAAAATTGAACATGCATAGAGTTGCAGCAAAGTTTATTTCTCATTTGATGAACAGCAGAAAGAACATCGAGTAGACAATTGCCGGCAACTCATTGAACAAGCCGATGACAATGAAACAATCATGCAAAGGATTGTAACATGAGACAAAAGCTAGTTTTACAACTATGACATTGAGACAAAAGTTCAATCATCAAAAAATCATTACTAATACTTAAACATGTACTCAAACAACAGTGTCCAAAAACTAAATGAGATATCAACAATCCAAGAACATATGGTTACAGAGGTTATGCAGAACACAGTACACGTTACTAAATATCTATGTCAGCATGTAATTAAAAAAGTTTGGTTATTTTTTGAACAGACTTCATATACCAAACATGTGATAAAATTCACGAAAGTGCTGTATCATAAATAAGTTTTTTATTTTTTCTTACTGTTTTTTTTATATAGAATATACATATACAAGGTTATTCAATGATTAAGGATATAAATAGCTGTAGAGGCAAAATACTTGATAAGAGGGCTATGATACTTTCAGAACAGTAAGCTGGTAACCCTGTAATGACTTTTGATCAATTGATTGAATAAAATTATTTCGTTTATAACCTCAAGATCTCATTTTACGATGATGAAGCCCTCTTGAAGTTTCCAAATTAGTTGAAGAGCGTGCAGTGATTAGTTTTATGCTCTCTGAAATGGAAAAAACTGATTAAAAATTACTCTGTTACGACCAATCAGTATAGACAAAGTTGTGTAGACTACAGAAGTTTTTATAGCTAATAGAAAAATTTAAAGATTTTTGAACCGCAGTGGCAGATGAGCGCCATTCTAGACATTCACTTGAAATTTCAAGTCCAGTGCCTGAAACTCATATAGACTCTTTCATCCAAGAAGACTGATGGATTACAGTTGAAATCATATGTGAAATATTATAGTGCAGTTCAAAACATCACCAAGTCCAATTACTATAAAATAAACGTAACATGGGTTCCAAGAGAGTTGACAGATCATCAGAAGGAGACAAGATTTCACATTTGCACAGAACTAAAACTACAGTATCAATAGGAAGGTGATGCTTTTTTGTACAGTATTCTAATCCGTGATGAGACATAGATTCACCACTATGAAGCAGAATCAAAAAGCCACACAAATACAAAATGTTAAATGGTTATTATGAAGTTTGCTTTACAATATTAGGTAAAAATAATATAACTGTTAGTGAAATGATTATATGAATATAGTGGTGTTGGTAATTTAAAAGCTTTTCTTCTTCTCCAAGGATTAGGAAATGTTGCCTATTCCAGAAACCAACTTCTAAATGCTTCTGTGACCTTCTGGCTGATATTCTAAAGCCAGGCAAGATAATCAGTCTGCCTGCATTCGATCTAGATGTTCATACCAATTTATCTAGTATTCTTTCCTCCAGATTAAATTAAAGTCTTCAAATCCTGTTTAATGCTTTCATTTGGTATTTTATGCAACAGTCCGCAGCCCCTCACTGCTCTAAGAATCTCATTTCTGCAGCTCTGTCTTTATCTTTTTTCTTTTACGGAGTCTCCAAGTTTCACTTGCATACAAGAAAACTGTAACTGCCATGGTCTTATAGAACTTCAATCTAGTTTCTCTCCTGTTCTTCTGCTTTAGGATTTTGTGAACTGTTCAACAAATATGCTTAAACTTATTAAGTTTAGGTGTTAAATCTTGGTTTTGTATAAAAGATATTGCACCCTCTAAATAATGGAAACTTTTTCTGTTTAGCCTCCGAAACCACTGTAAGGTATTACTTCAGAGGATGGTATTTGAACGTAAATGAAGTGTAGACTTGTACAGTCTCAGATCGACTGTTCCTTAGATGTGTTGTTAATTGAAACCCAACCACCAAAGAACACCAGTATCCATAATCTAGTATTCAGATCCATATAAAAGTAACTGCCTTTACTAGGATTTGAACCTTCGAACTCTCGACTTCAAAATCAGCTGATTTCATCATCCCCATTCATTGTCTGAAGTAATTACCGTACATGGTTCCCAGAGGCTAAAGAGAAAAAGAAAATGGAAACTGGATAAGCTCCAACATCATTCCACTTATCTTTGATCTCACTGGATATTTTTCACAGAAAGCAGAAAACTACTGAAAACCTTTGTCTACTGAGCAGGTATCTTTAAGTCATACTTGCTACTAATATTTCATAATTAATATACCTCTTACTGCAATTTTCTTATATAATGATGTCATCTGTATATGCAGTTATGCTGAGTCAAAAGGGTTGACTGTATTCTTGACTCAAAAATTTGTTTCCCAATTATGTGCGATCCAGATAACAATTGTGATACCATCCAGATGTATTTTAAAAGTATCAGATATATCAGTCTTAATATCTCTTGTCAAAGTATTTTCCAAATTATTAAACTGAGGCACCATCATGCAAATTTTTAATTACTTTAATTAAATGAAAAGGAAAGCCTCTCCTTAATAACAAGCTATATAAATTAGTTCTATCTAGGCTGTCAAAAGTTTTCAGAAAATTGATAAATGCAGAATGTGTTAACAAATTAATTTTCCTTTGCTTTTCAATCACCTATTTAATTATAAAAATTTATCTGTTGTCATATGGCCCCTTCTTAATCCTATTTGTTCTTACGTGATTAAAAAGCTTTGATTTGTAAAAGAAAGAATGTGCATTAAGACAATAGTCAGATATTCTTGGAATACTTGTCTACCCTACCTTGGAATACTAACAAAGGAGGACCAAGCTCCTCCTTTGTTCAATTATCTCTATAACCATGAAGTAATGAAGTTCTGTAAAAGTAGGCTGAACCACCTCCAGCTTCATTACTGTTGTTAGTGCATTTCTGTTTTAAAATATTTCATCTTGATCATTTTAGTATTTAAGATGAAATTGAGGATTTGAAGGAAGTTTATCAAAATCTTTTCTACACTACTATTAATAACTTTTAATAAATATCTTAGTAAACCTTTAGTTCGATTACACCTTTTCATTTTTTGTAGATTCCACAAGTTCCTTTGTATTGTTGTCATCAAAATGGTTTTAAAGAACTACTACTACCTTCCTACCAACACAATGTTCTTTTTTTGTAATATTATTTAGCTCAACTACATGTCATTTTAGATATGGGTAAAATTTTTGCTTTCTAGGGTTACATAAAAAAGATTTCTGTTTGTTAGGTTTTGAGCAAGAGGGTATGAAATATATGGAATGTTGAGATGTATAAAAATTTACTTATATAAATAATGTTAGTATATATATTAAAAATGTGTGTGTATATATATATATATATATATACACACACACACACACACACATTTTTTTTCCTCAATAATATATTTTCTATATTAACTATTTATTAAATTTCTGGGTATTATTTGTAAAATGTTTTATCACCTTTTTAGGTTTATATGTAATTTTGTGTTTATTTTTATCATTATAACTAATAATTTAATTTTTGGTTGTTCATGTTAAACCTATTAAGTTATGAACATTGTATATCACAAGTTCGACTAAAATTTATGATCAGATAATATTTTTTCTACAAAAAGATATGTAAAAAAAAAAATGAAAAACCTAACCTAAATCCTTTATATATAATAAAGCATTTTCTCACTCCTGTTAAAGTTACCATCCTTTTTGCTTGTCAAGCATTATGAATGAAATCGTTATCAGATCATATTTTGTTGCTGAGCAGTCTTTCGCTGGTATATCATACCTTAATGACTAATCACAGAGCTTATCAGAGGTGATGCTTAATACTATAATCTTTCAGAAGAATGACTTTTCTTAGCATTACTGAACTAAAAATGGTTAGGAACCGATAATTATAGATGTTAATGGTTAGAGAATAGCTAAGCTATTTATTTCATACTAAAAAGGAGACCTCTCAAGTAGGCTTTTTAACAACCTGATTTGACAAATTGCAACAATTGTCTGCGGTTCTACATTAAGAATGAACATTGTTGAAGATTTAGAAGAACAAATTGACGGTGTTTTTAAAATAATCATGACTGAATCGCTCAGGAGAGGAGCAGATGCAAAAGGCAGTGAATATAAGGAAGTGTACAAAATTCCTCCAAACATAAGAAGAGGTTAGACAACTGAGGCTGTAATGTATTCAAATATAAGTATTCTGCCGGTTTGTTATTAATTAATAATACGACTTGAGTTCATCTAAATTTTTTCAATTAAAAAAGAAAAAAGATTTAATTTTACCTCCATTCTAATAATTTTTATCAGAATTTTTGGCACACCTAAAGAGTTAGCATAGTAGAATGTAGAATATTGATTTTTAAGCATATTTTGTGTATCTATTGTTTTATTTGTATTTTATTAGACTGCTGCGCAAAGAGCAACTGTTATACTTATTGATCGCAGTTTGGATGTAGCTGGTCCAGCGAGTTACAGTTCTGATTGTCTTTTAGATCGTATTAAAGCAGCACTTCCAACTCTTCCTCAGCACAGCTGTGATGTTGCAGTTGATATGACTGCTGTTTGTGGTACTAAATTGTGTGTAGTATTTTAATTATTAATTGATTATTATTTTTTATATTTAAAGTATTTGTTTTTTCAAAAACAAAACAAAATTAAAATATTACTGGTGTTGGTGCACTTATGTGCACTTGCATCTATCTTCATTCACGGCATTGCAATCTGTTTAAACCCTCTACAACATTCAAGTCATTTTGTTTTCAGTTCTTTAGATCTCTAAACTTATAATACTTCCTCAATATTATTCTTCAATATTATTTTTATTCTTATTCTTATTTTATTTTATTTTTATTCTTTTCTTCAATATTCTATTCCTCAATATTCTTTCTCCTTTTATCTGGAAATATGGCTTATATTAATAGTCCCAGATTAGGCTTTGTTTGTTAACAGTTCAGTACTTTTCTGAACAGGTCCATATTCGGATATGTAACCATTAAGCTGTACACTTTACAAGTTCCAAGGGTACAAATCCTACTCGTACTTAGCATGGATCTGGGAGGCTTCTAGCCAAAACCTACCAGACACAATGGAAGAAGGAAAAGAAGAAGGATAGTGAAAGATTTTTCTTTGCATTGTTTTATTATATCAAGATTTTGATTATAGCTATAATTAAAAAAAAGTGATTGAATACATTACAATTTTATTATCTTGTATTTAAAATGTAACGATTTTGTCTTAAAGTACCACTAAGAAAATGCAACCTCCTTTTTTCAGTAATTCAGTTTCATCCTCCTTTTTCATTTAATTCAATTTTCTTTATTATTATTATTTGAAGGTAATGATAATTACCTAACATGTGTAAAGAAATTGAAAAACAACAAAGAGAGTTTTTATTATATCTTAAAGATACATATTTATGAATGGTGTATATTTTTCAAGCATTTACATTGTATTTTATGCTGGCAGTATACTGTTTGCTATTTTGAAATTAGTGTTTATTATTTAATTTTTATATTTGATATTGCTAATTTTTAGAAAAAATTTAATTGAATGGGATCATTCTCTTTTCTATATTAAGCTGTGTATTTAAAATCATTGAGAATATCCCTTTAAATACTTTTGGGTAATTAAGAGCTTTATTGGAAGACAATTTTACATCAATTTTGTGTAAAGCACAAAATAACTTGTACAAATCCTTATTTCTTTCATTAAATGTAAATTTTATGACATAGCTGAAATTATTTCTAATCGAGATAACGGTTGATTTTTGGATAAAAATAAAGTAGCAGAAATGTATTATATCCTTTTACCTGTACCTTCAACAGCGTATGGAATAAATTCTAATGAAGGTCATTTGATAACTGGACAAACTCGGACATATGCACCCCTATGGTTGTTATTTAGGTAATAAATAACATGATGATAAATTGTCATATAAATGGCTGGATCAGAGCTCTTAGTTTTGAGAAACCTAAGTCTGGTAAGGCTAAATTTCAAAGTGTTTGTTTAGAGGTGGAGGAGTGCTCAGAAGGAGTTTAATAAGAAGTCAATAAAGAAAGTGTTTTAGAATGATATAACAAGGCGCTTGAAGAATATATTTTAGCATTTTTATTTAAATACTTTAAATAACAAAGTAGTGAACTATCTCAGAATTTAATGTTATAGGTATTGCGAAAAACAGTGACACTAGAGGAAGAAAATGACATTATAGACATATTACTTGATTTAATTATTTTAATTGTAGAGTATAATTTAGTTATATTTAAAATTATTACTTTAGAAATTGGGATCAGCTGTTGTCACAGAAAAACGTTTTTGAGGACTACCATCTCTTGTGAATTAGAAGGGATCGGTCAGTGACAAATATCTTTCAGAAAACTCTTTTATAGATTTTTCAGAGTGTATATTTGAAAAAAATGTTTTTATTGATGTGATGATTTTATGAATGAATGTAGTAGATGGGTGGAGTAAAAGATGGGAATGTAGTTAATAGTTTGCTCCTTGAGTACTTGTGTTGCTCTTGATCATATGTGTCCACTCACTCTCTCAGATGTTCTTATAACAGTAAATTATTTTATAGTCTTAATTATTTGCTAAGGTTATCTGATTTACAATTTTTGTTTGTTTGTTCACGTAGTAAAAGTAGAAATCATTCCACTCCGGTTTGCGGTCCACCTCCTGGTAGTTTATGTCATCCAGAATCTCCAGTTCCAGTTGTAGATTGGATAATAAACCAAAAACAATATGATGTTTTGTTAAATTTACAAAAGGTTTTATTAAATAAAACAAATTTAAGAATTACTGCACAGTCATTTGAAAAGCAAGTTATGTCTACGTTCAGCGGGAAATATTCTCTTATCCAGAAACATTCTAGTGTTTTACAGGTGTAGTTGTTAAATCTTTTATATAGGATTATTTTACATTTCATTTTTTGTTATAGTTTAATTTAATAATTTATAATGTATTATAAAAGGTGTCTGTGTATGCATATTTGGATATTGGACGTTACAGAAGCTTCAGCGGGTAAAAAAATAAAAACTATTATCAAAAGTAAAATATTGTAATCAGTTGTGAACAAAGATAGCTGTAAATTTCACCACTGACAATATCAAAAACAAGTTAATTTGTGTTTTATTGTTTGAGATCAGATGCTTTTGTTTAGGTATATGTTTACATTTAGAACTTGCAATATTAAGAAAATTAATTGATTTTAGTTTAATTTTTTAATTTTTTTTTTATATTACTGAGAAATTTAATGCATTATATTGTGCTTTTCTAACTGCAGCAGTTAGCAATAATCCACTTAATTTAGTAAAACTTAAGTTTAATTATTATAATAATAAGCGATAAATGTTTTAATAATCATGTGTTTCAGCAATCATTGGCTGTTATAAAAGCATTGACGTGTCATAATGTAGACATGGTAATGGGTATTGAAAAGCTGCAGCTGATGGCAATCGCTGCTGGAGGTCCAGACGAAGCACTTAATCAGGTAGATATGATATTTTAATTAATTTTAACATCAGTTTTATCATCTAATCTGGCATTAGTAAAAAAAAAATGTTTGAATGTAATACTTCTTTCACCGCATAAATATATATAACACTAAACTGACTGCGATTGTTTCTTTACATTTATATGCTGAACTGTAGTGCTCCCTGGTTATATCATTCCCTAAAGAAGACATAGCAAGACCCATTTTGTGGACATCTCATTATAACAGGAAATGACATTACCCATCTTATAAATTGCTTTATCTCATTTTTTAATGAATGTAGATTAGTTTTTTATATTTACTGTTTCATGAGATCTGATACTGTTTAAAACCGTATGTAATATTGAAAGACATTTCACTGATGAATATTTCAGGAATAAAAATAAATATTACGTTTTATAACAGATGAGAAAATTTGGTTTTGCACTTGGTGCTAATCAATTAATAAAATGACTTTCATTACAATACACACATGACTACAATTATATACACAAGCATATTAATGCTTTTGTATTGCACTGAAACTACATTTCATAAAACATATTAAATACATCGGTATTTAGTAAACGATCTTCATTATATTGTTTTCCATTATGTTTAGGTCCAGTTACACTTATTCTTAATATTTAATTACAATACTCCCCAGTTATACTGCAGATTTGGATACAGTAACATGGATAAATAAAAGTTCTTTGATGAGAAAATTTGTACATATTGCAAAATTAAATTTTGTGGGATTGCATGTTGACATTATTTAAAATTGCTGAGAAAAATTCTCAGAAATTTTAACTGTTATGGAGGAAAATATGGCAACAGGAAATGAATTATCAACTGTGGTCAGGTAGTACAAATTAATAATATTAATTATCTGAAAAGATATACTTGAGAGCGAGATTTAATATAGAGGTGATATGAAAAATAATCAATCAGTATGTCAAAACAATGATTGTCAAAGAAATAATAGAAGATGCAGTTTAAGAAAACAAGAAAAAATATGTCAGCATGACAAAGATTAATATAGAAATTAAGCTATTAATATTCCTTCAGTCCAAAAAATGCTTGACAGAATAAAATCAGCAATCAAGTGGTTTCAAAAGCATATAAAACTGGCACTTCATGTGTACTACTTAATTAAAACATATGTCACATTTTTTCAAAGTAAATTATAAAAAGAACTAAACCAGCAGACTATTTAAAAAAATACTGTTAATAACTGAAAAATAAAAAGTATTATTAAACAAGAATTTTTTTCCAAATTTCCAAATCTTGTGTTTGTTACTTTAAAATCTTGTTATAAAGATACTGCCTTTCTTGCTGTTAAAAATAGGGATGGTCAACGTAAAACAGAAGATTGTTTGTTTAGCTGAGGAACATCTCAAAACATGAATCACTGTTTTTTTTTGTTTTTTTTAATCAAAGAAATAACCCCTGATGCTACGTTTTGGTGATCCCACACCTAATGTAAACTCCAGATACATTAATTTCCTTCTCCATAATAATAATAATAATAATAATACAAAAATTTACTGAAGACTGATAAAAATAATTATGATGGTTTACTAGGTCATTTCATTAAAACATGTTTCATCCCTCCGTATCAATGAGCTAAAGAAATAAGAACCTACTCACAACAAATTATAAACTCCTTATCACCTTTCTGTAGAAATCAACCTCATTAATGGAAATAAGTAACTTGGCTGATAACACTTAAGTTCAATTCCTTAAGAATCTTTCTTTAATTATTCTACATACTTCCAGCATAATGGAAGTCTTTGTGCTTAATGATCGAGAGTTCTGTCTATGCAAAAAGTTGTAATCTAACTAGTTGTGGACCTACCTGATCAAAGAGCATCTAAAACTCCTCCAGTAAAAATGTTTTCTTCTTCTAGCACAAATTTTGATGGTAAGAATTGAACAACTAGAGTAGATTAGTTGACAATAAAACTATTAAGTGTGAAATAATTGAAGCGATATTTGTATTGCAATAAACAATGTGGGTTGATATGATGCAATCATAAGGGTAGAATTAAAAGGATTAATTTTTAAATTAACATTTGTTTTATACTTTCTTTGTTTGAATTTTTCAATATTATCAGTTAAAAAATGTTCATGATTCTTTAAAAAATATGACAAAAAAAGGAATGCTTGACTTTGTCAGAAGTGATCAGATAGAAGTGAACACATTGAAAGAAGAAAGGGTTGTAAATATCAATCAACTATTTATTCAGTCTTACTTTCCAACACATTACATCATTTAAGAAATCGGTTCATGACATTTTATGTATTTATTATACATTCATTGTTCACACTAATATTATAACACAACTATAATATTACAAACAATTCAAATGCACAAGAAAATTGGATGGAAGCACCACAAACTAAAAATAACTGCACGTTGATTACAGTGGGCAAGCTACGTAAAGCTGTATATAGGTTGATTTTTATTGTGCTTTTTATTCCAAGTGCCTGCCAGAAAGTTTGATAATATAGATTCATATTTCAAACAAGTTGAAAATTACTTGAGAACAACTAAAATCTGACTGATCTTCAACCATTGAAAATTGTGGACAAAATCATAAAAACTTTTGTGATATAATGAATGAAGATCATTGTCATAACATTTGTGAAATTTCTGAGATGAAAGATTTGTCGTGGATCATGGATGTTAACAGAAGATTTGGAAATTAAATACGAGGTTTCTGCAAAACTTGTTTATCATTTGAGAGTCAAAGAAAAAATTGTTTACATGTTTGTCATGATTTGAGGGGATAAGCGAAATGATTCACAGTTTCTTTTTAAACTTATGACAATATATGAGAATTGGTGTTCCAGTTGTGACCTGAAAATAAAACTAGCCTCAAGCCATGGAAAAATGTTATGAAAATGAAAGAACTGACAGATTTTAAACAATATTTAACTTCTTATTTTATGTAAATAGAAACATTGATGAAGAATTTATTCCTTTAAGGTAAACTGTCGATCAGCAATTTTATTTGAAAGTGTTGAAAAGATTACTTAACAGCATGCAATGAGAACAACCAAATATGTGAAGCAGTGATAACTAGATCCTTTACTATAGCGATGTCCACACCCGTTTGGATTGAACTCTGATCAGTTTTAGCTTAAAAACTATGTCATAGTTCTTTTCTACTCCTCTGATATTAATTATATTATAGTTTTTCCTGTTCCTCTTATTTAAGATCAAATCAAAGAGATTTTTTACTAATTTCAAAAAAATGGCTGAAGTCCTTGAATTAAATTCACACTAAAGAAATAAATGTTTCACAGCGATGTGAAAAATGTTAGATTAAGTGCATCAAGTAAAAAGAGAGTAAAGTGTAGAACAAAAGGGAGTAGACTCATTGGAACAAGAGTAGAGTGATAAGTTAGTCTAAAAACTTAATACATAATTTTTGAAAAACTTTCTGATTTTGGGTTTCCTTTACACATACTGCAACTAACTGCTTTTCTTTTAGATACTAAAGAACCACCTAGGTCAGATTCAGGCTTCTCTAAGGAATACTTTCACACATCTCCAAGATTTTATAGGGTTTTGTAGGGTATGGAAGTGTCCAGTTGAACTATAAACCATTCAGCCAGATCCCCATTGCTCTGTCTAGTAATTGGTTTGATGAGATCAGATCTGTATAGTTAGATAAAATCAAAAATTATGATTTTTTTTCTAATATTCTGTTTTATTTTAATAGATTTATTTTTTCCTTCACAATTTCTCTGTTGTGTTTTTCTTTTTATAGTTAGCCACAGCAATACGTACCAGGCATGGTAGGGATTTAACCCTTGAACAGTTGCTAGTGGTATTGGTACAGTTGTATTCAATTGGTGATCCAGATTCTGATTATTCAGCCGATTCTGAAATGTTAGTTCAAGTGGAATTGTGTAAGGCTATTATTGAAGATAGGAAAACAAGTTTTAGTGAAACAACCAGTAAAACTTCTCTGTTAACTTCATTAGGTATGTATTCATGTTCATTCTGTATTATTTCAGTAAAATTTTACTTTTAAAATTGCTTAAGAAGAAAAATTTGGAGAGGAAAGTATCAGTCCAAGGAGGATATGATGTCATGAATTGATAAATTTTGTCTTGCAAGAATTTCAAGGGTGGTTGTGGACAACTTGGCATAACATTTAACAAACATTTTTTCTGTAAAAAAATCCCATTCTCATGAACAATAAGGACGTGCTAGGAAGATCCAAATTTTCTTATCGTCATCTTCATTAAATTGTATAGATCTTGCCAAATCTATTGAAATGTAGATGACATTCAGGCTGAAAAGTAACACTTTTACTTAGGTTAGGTTAAATTATGAAAGATGGATATACTAAAGAAGACTCCAAAACTATATCAATATTAGCTAGATGATTTTAGTGCAGAGAATAAACTTTCCAATCACAAATGTAGATTTAGGAATTACAGAGATATTTAAAAAACTACTTATATACAGGATATCATTTTATGACATTAAAAAATAAACATTTAGATACCTAAAAAACCAAAGCATGGAAACCTTTTCTTTTATGTGTACTGAAAAAAGTTGAAAATGAAATGGAATATTAAAATAAAAATTATGAGGTCTTCAAACTAATTTAAGGAGAGAGAAATTTAACAGTTTATTACAGAGATAAAAATAAGATTGATTAACCATCTGTTAAATCATTCAGGTATAGTTAATTTGATTTTAAAAGTGTATAATAATTTGTGATCTTTGTAAATGTAATCTGTTATTGTGCACTAGTGCATATTGCATGCCTTTAGGTTTGTTTTGATGTTGTTGGTTGAATAGGTTTAGTGGGATTATATGGGATGGGAGCGAATGAGTGCGATTCTCATGTAAGTGAACAGAAATGTGAATGCACGAGTGTGTTTAACCTTACTCTGGCATTATAACATAGTTCCACAAATTTTGGCATTACGGTGTAGTTCTCTCACCTGTGTCTAAAATATACCTTCCAAGCAGCATAAAAACTACACTTAGAAAATTATTATAAAAAATGCTTAGTTAATAGGCAAAATCAGAATGTATAAAACATAATTAATTATTAACTTAGTGTATTTCAGCTTTAATATCAAATAGAAAAGCAATATGGCTAAATTTTGAATTGCTTTAATCTGTCTAAAGTTGTGAATCAATTACACGTATTAGTATAAAACTGTTCATTAATTTTTAATAGAATTATTAATATTTTGTGGTATTTTTTATGTTTTTCAGTCTGTGCTGATATGACAAGTGATGATGTTGAAGTGTTAGTGAAAGATATTTTTACAACACTAAAGTCTTTATCTGAAGCTAGGAATCACTTAACTAAATACAGGTATTTTAGATTTTTCACATGTTATATTATATCTACATGTCATTTATCAAATGTAACGACCAGTTACTAATACAGTAATTCAGCCAAGAATGAATTTTAACAGTGTATTTGTAGTAGCTCCAGCAGTTTCTATAGATGATAGTAAAATAATAATAATAATAATAATGTACAAATTTTATTCAGTAGCAGCTATATACAAAATGCATACTAAATACTACAGTGTACATATTATACATAAATAAAGAAAGGGAGATTTAAATAAATTATCTTTCCCTTCAAACATTTTACAAACAAAACAAATGAAAAATAAAAATTCACTTGGCTTGCGGAATGTACTCCAGCCATCAGCTGGAGTAGCAAGTTAATGTTATTTATCGTCACATTCTTTTTATAACTTGACAACTAACTAATAAATAATATCTTCCCTTAAACAAAATAATAATAATAACACTTATGCAAACTATATCAGTACTTATATAATAAAAGTTATTAATAATAAAAGCTGTGAAAATTAGTAGTTATTTAAAAATTTCTTATTAAACCTGGGGCTGCTCTTAAGACTCTACTTGAATAACAACTGTAGTGAATTAATTATCAAGAAAATAGAAGGCATTATTCAATATTGATAATACCTTGTATAGTAAGGTACAATATTAGTTATATAAGTATCTCCTGTTTAAATAGTTAAGGAGCTGACCCTTAGATCAAAAATCAAAATGGTCAGGAACAGTTGAGAAACAAGCCATTTACTTTCCATAAAAGTAAGTAATAGTAGCCATTTCAATAAACAATTTTATCAATTATAAAATGCATTTTGTGTCAATTTTTCTATGCATAGGCCTTTTATTACCAAAATTCTACATTAATTTTATGAAACTCATGAATCTGGAATGATGACTAAAGGAAGATAAGGGAGTGCTACTATGGCTTTACTTAACGTTGTACAAATTTATATAATTAAGAGAGAAGAGTGTGCTCCAGTGTTCAGAAAACCTTGTTCAACATCCTTCATTTTTAACCCTTGAACTGCCAGCTTTCATATCCCCTTGCCATCATTTTATATACTTAATTAATTTCCAGAGTCAGGTTATTATTTTTTTAAATTTAATTTAAAAATATATAGAACTTCATTACGAAAGTTTAATGTATTTTTCACTCTTTCATTTAAGTTATAGTAAGTTTCAAAAGTAATTGCCCTCTTTAGTTGCTAATATTTGTAATGAGTATAAAACAGCTATGCAGAGCCTATTTGGTCTTAATTATTGTTAACTGACATCAAGTACTTGGATTTGGATTTTGTGACTAATGTTATATCAGGGAAAATTAGTAAACTGGTCACAATGGCTGTTAAAAAAATACTGAGTGTGGTATTTACTAAAAACAATTTTTATTTTCAACATAGTCTTTGAGCAGCTCAACTGTTTTTGCACTTCATGTTCATACTCAGTAAGGTGAGTTTTTGGTTAACCAAACAAGTAAAAATTTCTTGAGTTTAAGCAGAATCGTAAGAAAGAAGTTAAAAATTTACTACTATAGTTCATCAATTTCTTGCTTTAGTAAATGGGCCAGCAGTGCTAATTAGGAATCCCAAAACACTGTAAACATAACCTTACTGACTGGGGAACTTTAACTAAGGCCAGTATTGATGGATCAATATTTCATTGATAACTACAGTCCTTTTAGGGATATCATCATTTCCAGTAATGAAAGATATATCAAAATAACACTTGCACGTCTGGTGATTAATTTTGTTTTTCTTAGTCATTTACTTGGGCACCAGTGTGTGGACACTTTTTAGAAATTGAACTCGCTCATATGCTATACGCTAAATCATAAGAATACTCTATTGAAATCTACAAGCTGTCTGTTTTCACTCTTTTGACAGTTTAAGTCATCTACTATATCTGCTTACTGTTGGTTTTTTCACCATTTGTATAGCAAACAAATAATAACACCCAGCCAATTTTTGCCAATAACTTTTGAATACTATTCAGATAGTTTATCAACTGAATTTTCCACTTCTTTTTGTAATGAAAATTTCCCACCGTAAAAGGAAATAAGGAAATTTCTGTATTAATATTATTTGCAGACAGTATTATTTGTATTGCATATAGAGAGAGAGACACACAATAACATCACTGTTTCTAATCTTGACCTCGAAGGGGAAAATCCCACCATGTGATGATTCCGGTCGCCATACCATCCTCTGTACCTTGCCCTGATGAGCTTTACTGGAAGTCATCTTCTAGACCCATAGACTGATTGACATCTCTCACAGTCATCATCTTGGTCTCTGTCAGAATGCCTTCAAATGCCACAAAGAACATTTCCATCGATGTAAACTAACATAACGAAAAACAAATAACCAAAACTACTCATACAAAATAGACTGAGTAGAACAAATAACAAATTTTGAGCTAAATGTCCTACAACAAAAGAAAATTAAATGAACAACACCGCAAAATAACAAAACAAAAACAATTAACACCAAACAAAATGTCAAAATGCATATCATGGCAACTAGAATGCCTAAGCGACCCTAGCCACCTCTATTACATGAACATCCATTCATATACGCCCTCCCCAACTCACTGAAAAACCAAATATTTCATAAAACTCTACTATAACCCATTTGGTCTGGCTTTTCCAATTGACAGTCAAATTCACATAAGGTCCAATATCTTCGAGCTGCCTCATAACCTCTAATCATCAGTCCTCATAACAAAGACAGACATACAAAACGTGAAAAGCATCATCTGTTATACCACAAATTGGACACAGACCTGAATCAGCCAATCCAAAATGAGCTAATTTATCCCTAAAAGCACCACAGCCCGAAAGAAAATTTGTGGCATATTTATTAGGAGACATCCAAGAGGCGTGAACTCCTCGCATCAGGGAAGAGACCATGTGTGTAACCCATCATCCCATCTCTCCTGCACAATTGAAATCCATTATTCTCAGTCTCTAACTTTTGTAGAAGTTAATTCACCTGACTTTTTTGTAAAATAACGCTGTTGACACTGAACTGCAACAACAATGGGCTTCACTCCAGCAGTCACCAGAACAGCCTCGTGAGAGATAGTGCGATAACCCCCTATTATTGTTAAGAGCAAGAGTTTCTGGGCCTAAGTAAAATATCCCTATAAGTTTTATATTTTAGCCTATCTGCCCATACAGGTGCGGCATATAGCATAATTACCTCATACACACCTTTGTAAAGGATGGTATGTAGTCTTAAAATTTGGACCCAAATCTGGATTCACCTCAAATTGAATACCTAAGAAGGTAGTATTGGCCTTCTTTGCAACACATAAATGCTTCTTGAATCGAACATTTTTGTCATTGAGCAGCCTGAAGTATACTTCTGAACCTGAACATAATGGATTTGGTGGCCTGACATACATATACGCACTCATTACTTCTCAGTCAAACAGCCTTTCAGCAACATCATTGTAATTTTATCTGGGCTGAATGCCATCTTATGCTGATGGCCCCATAGCTCTATTATCCTACAGGCCTGAGAAGCTCTAAGTTCAATCTCGTTCTGCGTGCATCCTTTGATCCTTTGACCAGCAGCAGTCTGTTATTAGCATAAGTGATAACGTGACAACAGTCACGCAACCTCAGCTGCATCAGATAATCAAACTCTATAATCCATAACAAAGGGCCCAGTACACTGTCTTGAGGACAATGTCTTTACTACTTTGTGGCCACCTTCACAAAGCAGAACATCTCGATGACTTAAATAACTATGAATTACCTGCATTTCACTTCAAGTACATTCACGTCTCTATAACTGATGCAAAGCGGAGGGCCACCACAGATGATTAAATGCACTAGATATGTCCAGGAAAATCCCCAAGACATACCCGGCATGACTATTCCTCACAATAAAACTTTTAGGATAGCATCTTCTGTCCCTTTACCAGGATGAAAACCGTACTGATTCTCCATCAATAATTGTTGCGACGTCAACCTTTCATTTATGCGCAAGTATGTAGTATCTTCTCAAAGACTTTATCAATAACCAGCAGCAATTTCAGGGGCTTATATGAGGAACTAATAGTAGGATACTTGTGTTGCCACCCTTAAGTAAAAGCTTAACTGTACCTTCCTCCTATTCAAGGGCATTGTGATGCCAAACCACATCTGAATGTTGGGAGGAATCAAAAACTAGATTGCTTCTTGCCACCGACTAGAATATAATCAAACAGTTAATATAATCAAATACATCTAACCTGATTTACCAAAGAAGAATTGAACTTAATAAATTTGTACAAATAAGCTTCATGGCAGAGACCTGACCGTAACTGAACTTAGCAGATTCTGGACAAAAACAAAAGTTACATGAGTTCAATACTATAAACATTCTGTCTGACTGTTTTGTGAAAAAGCCATCTAATATTTAAATCATAAACAACAGAATATACTATACACATCAATGTGTACATTATCACTGTTGTTGTCTAACGGCTTTCTACTGTTTCAGAAACATATAAGATAAAAACATATAGTATTAGGAAATTTAGAACTCTTCATTGAACAGATCTAAAAATCAATTACCTTTTTAACATCATTATTGCAGTTGAAGTGAAACAAAAATAATTTACCTTTATTTTGGCATTTCCTTTTAATAATTTTAAAATTCAAATAAATAAATTTTAATCATTATTATTTTTAAAGATCCATTTAAACTTCAACATTTAGAATGTAAATAGTTTTTCAGTTTCTTATAGTCAAGAAAAAAGCTTAAACACAGTTGTAGGATTTCCTGTCACATGTTTTTTTCTGATGCAGAGCTTACACACACATACGCACAAAACTTAATTTAAAATATTTTTCATTTTATTTAAGTATAATATTATTTGTTTAATTCAATGATTGTAACGCGCGCGCACATATCATATTTCATTCATGCAGGTGTGGCAATACTAGCAGCCACTTTAAATAAACTTTTACATTTTAAATATTATTCATTTATTTAATTCTACCGCTCACCTGTGACATCACAACATAGCAGACAATTACAGCAGTACTCAAGCCGCTAAGTGGGATGTGTGGTATGCAATGGGGAGGGTTGGCTGGGTTAAGACCCCGCTTTGGTGGGGAACAAGTTTGTGGATGCAACGAGATGCTAATAGAAGAAACTGCAATGACCTGCTGTACTCCCTTCTGCATTCTTTCAAAATTGTTACTATTTTTTGGAGCGGGGTTGCAATTTAACAAAAATATTTTACACAAAAAATGTTTTTTTTTAATAATTTTTCACAAAAATATTTTTAAAAAACTACAATGAAAATCACCGCTTGTACTGCCTTCTATAACTCTTCAAAATTAAAACCGTTTTTAGGGGTGGGGGTGAAATTTAGCAAAAACGTTTTTTACAAAAGTTATTTATTAATATTCCCAAAATTAAAAAAACAAAAAAATAAATAAATAAATAACCTTAACCCTTTTAGAACCAAGCAGGCAATTTATCGCCCGCACATGCAATACAAGAAAGACCAAGCATCGCCTGCTGGAGTTTTGTGAAAAAGACTGAGCAGGCGATCTATAGCCCGCTTTGTTTATTTTTGTTTTTCCAGTTATTTAAGCTTACTTTTGTACGAAATGTGATTGTTAGAAGATTTTGTGTAATGTTAATACTACTATGAAAATAGTTGACTATCCTGATAAATGTGTAATAAAAACAAAATCAACATAGTTCTTTGTTTAGAACACCTTGTGCTGATGTCAGTCCAGTCACAGTCTGGTATGAATGTCATTGTTTACATATGATCAGGTTTGCTTGTTTTTTTCTGTGTAGTTATATTATCGGTATTTGTTTTGTTATTTTATCTTTGTTTTAAGTGTGTAATACTGTATTTATTAACAATGGCAGATGAACTTGTTATAAGTAGTGAAATAGACCGTGAATTTGCTCTATCCGACTTTGATAGTAACGATAGTAGTATTTATGATATGTTCAGTGGTAATATTGATATTGACCCTGATTATAATCCTGACCAAGACTCAACATCAGGACCCTTGTTTTCCTCATGAAATATTAGTACGGTAAGCGATGCAGGTGAAAGTGAGTTTACACAGAATGTTTGGTAACAGGCTAGGCCTACTCCTGTTAAAAAGCAAGTTCTCGGTGATTGAAATTCTGATAGTTCTTATAATAATGATGGTGAAAGTGAGCGGGAAGATATTTCAGAGTCTAGCCCACCAATATTTGAAGACAATTTTGGCTTTCCTGAAAATCCACCGCACATGAAACACATTCCTTCAACAGCTAGAAATCCAATAGACTTTTCTAAATTTTTTTTGCTGAAATGCTGCTAAACATATTTGTAAGAGAAACAAACAGATATGCTAACCAATCCCTTTCTAACATGACTAGGGCTACCAGGATTTCACTTCTCAGCCATCTGCAGTCTTAGGTACCGCTACAACATCTGAAATATTGACTTTTGTTATTATCTTTAACATTGGCCTAAACAGAAAACCAACTGTAAAATCTTATTGGAGTAAGAATGACTCTCAATTTATTCCACGGTTTGACAAAATGTTTACCTGGGCTAGATTTGAGTTCTTTCATATGTTTGACAACTTTAAGTTGCCTAAATCGAATAAACATGGTTTTGATCCATCTCAGAAATTTCAACTTCCGGTAGATAACTGCAATAATATATTTCTATACAGCCAACCAACAAATTTTGATTAATAAAAGCTTAATAGGGACCAAGAACCAAACAATTCTGATGCAGTACTTACCAAATAAGCACCGTTGGGGGATCAAGTTTTGGGTTTTATGCAATGCCATTTCAAAATATTGTTTGAAATTATTTTTCTATAAAGATACAAAGTCAACTGAAGACACAAATGACATGAAAAATTTTGGTCTAGTTTATACTGTTGTAAAAAAAATTATTTTGGCTTATAATTATTTGAAAAAGGGGTGTGGTATTTTTATTGATAACTTTTTTAAAAGTAGGAAAAAACGTAATATAATCTTATATTTATAAAAAGGTAATTTAGCTTATCGTGAGAAAAAACGCAGACTAAACCGGTGTTATTTATTTCTACCAAAAATAAAAAAAAAAAAATATTTGTTACTAATAATCAGCACAGTAGACTTGTAATGAAGGAGAAACCTGCTATCATCGTAGATTATAACAGCTACATGGGTGGGATTGATGCATTGGATATGATGCTCTGTTCTTATCTAGATGAGTGACCTACAGTTAAATATTGGAAGAAAGTCACTTTCTATTTTTTTTCTAGAATGCTGTTAAATTTATATATTTTGCACCAGTTAACATGTAGACAAAATTCAACTAAGCCTCTTGATAGATACCAATTTATTATTTCTATCGTTCAAGAGGTTGGTGATGCTTAGGTAAAGTAACGGCGTGGTGAGGGCAGTGACAGTAGTAGTGCATGTCTTCTCAACAGTTGGAAAAACTTCCAGGAAAAAAATAAAAAACTTGCTGGATCTGTTCAAATAGAGGAAAAATTCAGAACCTCCAAGAAGAAGCAAAAGATCATGGATAATATGCTTCAAGTGCCAGGAAGGCTGTCACTCTCTTTGTTTCTTGAAGCATAAATGTAAATAAAACATTTTAAAAACATAAAAAGTGTAAATAGTGTTTTAAACTTTTATTATCAGTGCCTTGGTGACTAAATATGGAATTGGAAAAATGTAAGTAGCTTTAATTATTAGATTGTAACGTTTTACATTATGAGGCTTAATTAATGTAAAAAACTAATTTTATGATTCATTCATTATCTATTTTTCATGCAAACGAGTTTTAATTTTAATTTTACACTTTATTAGATAAATATATTCTAAAAATAATTATTAGGTTTCCCATTGTAAAAAAATTTCTTGTTTTGAAGCTACATCATACCAAACTTGAGAATTATTAGAAAAAAATTTTTAATGCAATTATATATTAACAAAAAAAAAAAAAATCTGGCACTTTGGTTATTAAATTATTTTTTGTTATTTGAATAGCACATTAAAATACAAAAACATTTGACACCAAGATCATATCAATAACCTATTTTTATGTAATTTTTCAGCAAGTAATTGCATTTCTGAAAGGTTTTTATGCTTTACAGACTTGCTGTTATAATTTTTATACTTGCGCCTTTATTTTGCATACATCTGTATTTATCTAATAAAAAATAGTTTTATTTTATCATCTTATTCCTTTTTTTTTTAATATCTTGTTATTAAATTGATTAGTTTTGTTTGTTGTTTTAAATTTTGTTATTACTTAGGCTGTATTGCATATTTTTATGTTTCATCGTTTACACCTGAAAGGAATTCATTCATTTCAATTAGCAAATTATAATTTTTGTTTGGGTGTGTGCACTTTTGGGGGGGGGGGGGGTGGATAAATAATATTAGAATATAAGAGTTTATATGTTAACACAATTATTTCATTCACTTGATTTTTTTCTATAAAAATACATTTGCTTATGCAAATTCTTGTAAATAAGTAAATGGAAGCCTGTAATTGGTTTCATGAGATTGAAATATGATGGGAAATTAAAGACTAATCCAAATAAAATTATTTAATCGGTTATCTCAATTGCATTATTTTAAATAAATTTTCTACTACCAGGAATGTTCGGTAAGTCTTTGTAAATTGAAAAGCTGGCACTTGCAATATATTGTTGTAAGTCATTCTTACTTTCCTGTATCTTCACTAGGAGCATACAGCGAGTTTTAGTCAAATATATTTATAATTCTGTGTTTGCAGTCATTTGAGTCAATCAAGTATTATGCATCTTTGGCTAATCATATAAATGAGGAAATAAAAAAAAAACCAACCACATTTGGAAAAAAGAAGGTTCTTTTTCAGTAAGACAATGTACCAGCTCACTCTTCTGCTCTAGCAACAGTAAAATTCCCTGACAGGGAGTCTTATTCTTTAAGACTTAAGGGGTTAGCGTCCCCATGGGCCTAGCCTCTGCAGCTTTTCTTCCTACTACACACTTAGCTTCAGAATACTTTACACTATAAACATACACTATACCAAGAATACTATACAAATTAAAAGATATACCCTTACATAACACTTTACAGTATTTCTTCTTACACTTACACTCAGTGATGTTGCGGCACCTTATGAAACATAACCGTAATCGAAGATGGAAACTACCTTGCCGATGGGTGGATGACTCTAAATAGTGAGTCTCGAACGATGTCCTCTGGGCACCTGGGCGAACCCAGTCGTATTTAGCGCTAGCTCCAGTACACATGCGATCTGCTGGAGTAGTCCATTATATCACCAGTACTCATGGGACCAAAATTACAAGTCTACCAGGAACTTGTATGATGGTTGGTGATCCATGTGAAAAAGCCACCAAACCCAATCTTGTCAAAAGGCCTCGATCAGCTTTGTGTGATGAGGATATCAGTAATAGATTATCACAGTTCGGATTGTGAAGTGAATTGTGAAGCAACCCATACATTTGAGTCAGATGGACACCTCCCTGGGGTGAGTATTGCTTGATCCACTCCCTGGAGCAGATCTGCACCTAAGCGGATCTGTTCCAGGGATCCTTGTGCCTCTGTCCACAAGGTAATCAGGATCATGGCTTACCAAAGTACATAAAAGAATTAAGAGACGGATCGATATTATTTGAAACTCATAATGATAAACAGAATAGAACTCTCTTACGTGTCACTAATATGGGCGGTATAAATGTAGGTACGGTGTGCCACAAGACTAAGTATCAGTCGGGGAGTAATTTTTTTGTAGAGACCTTATCCAGCTGAACATAACAGAAATAGCTGATGAGCTTCGAATCCAAGAAATTGTAGTTGTGAAACGTATAATGAAACAGAAAGGCAGAACAGAAGAACCAACACCTTCTCTTATATTAACATTTAATCTCCTGGTACCACCAGAAAAGATTAAAGTGGGTTACCTGTTGGTTCGAGTAAGATCATTCATACCCAATCCATATCAAGTGTTTAAAATGCCAAGGATATGGTCACACTACAACATCTTGCCCAAAAACAGATATCTGTGCTCAGTGTGCAAAGGAAGGCCACGGTGACGCTAACTACCATGAAGATGAAAAATGTGCGTTAGTTGCAGTTATTGAATCCAATATTGGGATCTTTCTGAAAGTCCCTGTCCCCAAAGTTTTACTTGTGTGGACAAGAATAATCACATCTGGCGGTAAGCTATCTGTTAAGCTTTCTTTTAAGGGAGTCCCCGCAACCACCCCCTCTGGGATATCATCTACAAAATCCCCTCCTCCATCACCTTCTGTACTGGAGGATATGGTTGAGGAATCACCTGACCCCAGGACATCAGAGTTCGTTACTATCAAAAACATGCAAAAGAAAAACCAGATCACATATAACTAATTTTTATAAATTTTCCTAAAATTCTGTATCTATAACTACCTTTACTTATGAACATTATATAGTGGAACGTTAGAGGTTTTCAGTCCCGCATTGAGGATATTATAGTATTGACACGTGCATATGAACCATGTACTTATGATATGAATCATGTACTTCCAAGAAACACATTTTTTACAACAAGATGCAATAACACTCAGAGGTCAACTCTTGTGAGAGATATGACTGTCTAATAGACAGTAGAGAGAGTGGTGGAGTTGCTATTTTCATGCGGAATAAGGTGTCAATTTCAAGGAAACCACTAGCTACCCTTATTCCTGCTGTTGTTGTGAAGGTCTCTATCCCCTTCAAATTGCATATCTGCAATTTCTATCTCTCACCAAACTGTAAGTTCAGTGCTCTAGAAATGTCAACTCTCCTCACGCAAATAAATTTGCACTGCGTAAATTTAACTGCAGGCCTACAAATGAACATCTAGGTTTGTATCATAAGGCTAGAGCAGTATGCCGTTGGGTATTCTTGGACACTAGGAGGAAATATGTGGACACCATTTCAAGCGCTACTTCCATGTCTACTTTATGGAAAAAGATCCGTGCAATTTGCAGGTCACCAAAACAATCTATTCTCAGGGTTACAGTGGCAGCTACCTTAGTAAATTCTTTCCGCTCGTCTCTTGTTTCTCACTTCATCATATAGTAACAAATGTCAAAGGTACAAGATGCAGATGGAAGTATCATCGCTGAACATTGGTGATTCGGTCAGTGAAATAAATGCTCCATTTGCATTCAGCGAGTTGTCACACGCACTAAAAACTCACGTGACATCTCTGGACCTGAC
Source organism: Lycorma delicatula (assembly GCF_047948215.1). Classification (NCBI taxonomy): domain Eukaryota; kingdom Metazoa; phylum Arthropoda; class Insecta; order Hemiptera; family Fulgoridae; genus Lycorma; species Lycorma delicatula. The sequence continues at coordinate 11,883,419 of NC_134461.1, read as the reverse complement.
AACATTCGTTTCGGTATGCTCTCACACCTTCCTCATTTGGCATTACAACACCTATTGAATATTTGTAATGATTTATTCTCTACGCAAGTCTTGCCACCCATCACCCATATGGTCAGAAGCCATTGTCATGACAGAACTTTCCATGTTCGTGTTACAGATTTCTCTCAGGTAGTGTCATCTTAGAGAATCGAGTACCTCAAAGAAGTGTATTAAGTGCCAACATATTTTCTATAGCCATCAACAATATTATTACATGTGTGCAGACGCCTGTTTCATGTTCTTTATTTGTTGTGATTTTGCTGTATATATTGCATCACTTTCAACAGCCACAGCAGAGAGACTACTACAGAACACTGTATTTCGCCTTGAAGCTTGGTCCAAGGCTTTACATTTTCATATGAGAAAACAAAGTGTGTAGTCTTTTCTCATCTGTGGGACCCCTTTATTCTGCAAGTATTTCTCGGTGGAGAGTTATCTCTCCTGATGTCAGATTTTTAGGTTTAGTTTTTGATAGTCACCATACATGGGTCAAACACATCAAAGAATTAAAAACGAAATGTTCCAAACTTTTAGATATGCTGCGAGTCCTTAGCAATACTAATTGGGGTGCCGATCGGTCGCGTATGTTTCTTTTTACTATTCCTTAGTTCATTCTCGTTTGAATTATGGTTGTATTGCCTACTCTTCAGTGCGTAATACCGTGCTTAAAATGCTGTACATCATGCTTTCCTACAGCTTGCTACAGGTGCCTTTAGATCAAGCCCTGTCGTAAGCATCCTTGTTGACTGTGGTGAACCATCAGTTTGGGATAGATGGGACCAGGTTTTAACATCTTATTTTACCCGTCTTAAGGTACAGCCAAATCACCTGGGTTTTGATGCAGTCCTTGGAAATTATTTTTGAAGATACGAGAACCATCCACATTATACTGCACCTGTAGGTATGTGTACCTGGCATTTACTGTACATTATGAATGTTCACGCACCTTCTATTCTTCCAGTTTTTCCATTTTCATATCCTCCATGGAGAATCAACCTTATAAATTTTATTTTTGACCTCATGATAAACAATAAAGAATCGACACCACCTATTTTCTTTCAGAAAATGTTTCATCATATTCTCTCCAAGACAAACCCAGACGCAGTAGTATACACAGATGGATTAAAACAAAACGACCGTTTGATTCGCATTTATTGTTAATGACCAAACCCATATATTTGGTCTACCTGGTATTACGAGTGTCTTTACTGCTGAACAATATGCTATAAGTAAGACTTTGAATATCATTAACCCTAAGCACCATCGTGTCCTTCTTTGTAGTGACTCGTGTAGTGCTCTCCAAGCCTTAGAAAATTTTAATTCCAGACATCCTGTCGTCATTGACATCTATAATGCAATCGCCAAGTTGAACCATCGCAACACACAAGTGAGTTTCTGCTGGATCCGTAGCCATGTGAGGATTCTGATTAATGAACATGCAGATTCTGCTGCTAAAGACGCATGTTGTCAACCATCCTTCACTACTCGTGTTACTACATTCAACTTCATTAACTATGTAAAACTCACTCTTCGAGCAAGGTGACAAGATGAAGATGACTGGATGGCTACAGTAGATAACAAACTCCGACTCATTAAAGATTCTGTGTTACCATGGGATTCGTCATACAGGAAAAGTCGTCGTGAGGAAGTGGTCCTCTGTTGATTGCAGATAGGACATACAAGAGTTACTCTTGGGTATGTGATGTTAGCAGTAAACGCACCAGTACACATACGATGCAACTGCTGCTTGACTGTGTGGAACATCCTTGTGGATTGCATGCGTTATGCAGGCTTGTATCATAAATTTCAATTGCCCAGAAACATTCGCCGAATCTTGGGCAATGACAAAGACGTTTTAAACCGGGTAATTTTATATCTTCAATGTATTAGTATTTTACATAGTATTTAATGTTATTGTTGTTACAATTAATATTTATTTTATATTAGTTTTATGTATATATATTCTTTGAATATTACTTATTTTAAGGAATTTTATCTGTGGTAATAGTTATATGTAATTCTTTAGTTAGCTGTGAGAGTAGTTATAAGTTTTTCTTTTGTTTTGTTTATTAATATATTAGTTAAATATTTTTTTATTTGTTTTAATTTTAGTTTTTGTTAATTTTATATTTTTTTTTTTTATACTTTAAATTTTTTTATTTTCTGGGCAGTGGTAACGTGATAAGGTTTTTTTCCCTCCAAAAAACAAAAAAAAAAATAGCAAAATTGTTCAAATTATGCTCAAAATTCTTCTTCAAACACCTTCAAACCATTATCTCTTTCGAAATAAATGAAGGGTTTGCTAGAAAACAGAAATGATTACATTAAATGATGAAGTTATTCATGAAATATCTGTCTATTTTGAATAAAATAAAATCTTAGTTAAAATAAAATTCATTCTATATTTACGTATGTTTGCGAGTACACACGTTTGTTCCACAGGACTGATTTCATCAAACTTGGGACAATTACTAACCGAGCAAAAATACCGTGAATCTTTGACATCCCTACTGGAACCACTAAGGGAGGGGTGAGAAATAAGAACCTTAAAACATAAAATGTTGAAATTCTGGAACGTTTGGGAATATTCTAAAATATTTTCAAACATTGTTAAATTTTGGAAATTGTAGAATTTGCTAAAAGTTTCTAGAATATTTTGGAGTATTCTCAATCATTCTCGAATATTTTTAAGATTATTATTATTATTTCAAACAAGAAGGAAAGACAAAAAATGTTGTTTACCGGCAAGCATTTGATTAGTTTTGTCATTGCAGCCTTGAATTTCTTGTATTGTAGTTTAAAAGCTGTGTTTATTTGAATGTATATTCTGTCTGTATAGTTGCATTAGTTATTTGTTTATTGTAAATTTGTATGCGTATGTATATGCCTTCTTATATAGTTTTTGACTGCCTATAACATGTTTGTCAATGCTCAAGGCAAGGTTAATTAATTAAATTTAATTGTACTTACTTGTATAGTTGTAAAAATTATTTCTTTATAGATTATTTGTATAAATGCATCAGTTATTGTGAAAGTACAGTTACATATTTTGAAAGTATAAAATACATGCTCTTTCTTCAAGCTCCTCCTGTTTTAATTCAAACCATACTATTGTAGGGTAATAAAACAGGTTAGATTTGAAAGGGTAAATTCTACAAGACGGAATGCAAAGGAAATTTGTTTTTTATGGAAAGTTAGTAACAATTTTTGTAAAAAAGAAATGGATGGGCCTATGAAGAAATTATGGCCCCGAGCAACACTTGAATACCATTGAACAAACTTTATGGATTTGAAAGTTAATTATATTAAGAAATATAAAAAAATTTTCTTGAAAATGTGTTTCTTCTTCATTTTAGCACAGACTTACAAACATTCCACATACTTTCAGTTATTGTTACTATTGTTATTTAACTTGCTTACAGAAGTTTGATCAGAAATGAAAGTCGGCTTTTTCCTGTTGAGTATTGTCCATTAATTCTACAATTGCTACAAGATTTATTAAACCAACAGAATAATGAGTTACCATCAGATCTGATAAGTATGTCATCTGGTAGCAAGTCAAGCTTCAGGTTGGTAGTTAATATCTGCTTAATTTCTTAGTAAATAAGTTTGTATTTATTATACACTTACTGGTGTTGGAAAAGTCATACACTGTATATTTAACCTACTTATTATTATATTTATTTTTTTAAAGTTTTTGGGGCATCGAACTGTGAAAATTAGCCCCTCCTTTCCACATCAAAAAGAAAAAAATTTCTTTCCCTCCCTGTTAAAAAACTCCAGCAACATAGTCCATAGAGTTGTGTCATAACAGATCATCCAGAAATAGACTTGTCAAAAGGTTATTAAAAACCCCCCAAAAAACTCAGGATGACAAGGGTGTAAAGGGATGTAAAATACTTAAAAACCTAAAAAAAAAAAAAAAAAAAAAAAACAGTTCTAAACACTCAAACCATTTCTAATGAAATGTTGTCAGAAACTAACAAAATAAATCACAAAATTAGGTCAATACTCCTAGAACCTCAAATGTAGTACACTCTTATATCAGTAATATTTCTTTATGTGAGCCCCAATTGATGATTGGTAAACATTTAATAATTTTTAGGGTTTTCTTCCATCTAACACTAGTCTTGTATATATAGTCCCTAAGTAAAGATTTATCTAATAGTAGACTTAAAAATCGTACATTGTCTTTCTATTGAATTGATCATTGATGGTCAAAACAGGATTATAGTGAGGAGTTCTTTTCTTACAGAAGTGTATACACTTCTCTGGTAAAAATTTGAAAACATTATTCCTTGCAACTTCATTAAGGGCATTTATCACTAGTTGCAATTCATACTTAATCGTAACTATAGTGTTATTGGCATGTACAATTGCCAGATTGTCAATGTAAACACCTTTGCTGATTTCTCCTGGAATGGCTATTATCATTTTATTGATGATCATGAACAAGGTTCTGCTCAACAACGAGTCTTGCAGTCTTTCATTTTCCAATCTTTTTTCTGATAAGTATTCATTGCAAACACATACTTAAAATGTACAGTTGTTCATACAGTTGTCAAGTAATACTGGTAGATTGCTGTGCGAGTGCCCAATTCATGTAGTTGCAGCATTATTCCATGACACCAGGTCATATCGAAAGCTTTCTGCAGATCAGACACACAATGTTTCCTTTTGATGTAGCTGTTATATATAATATTCTCTAAATTGATCATTTGATTTGTAGATGAGTGGTACTTTTGAAAATCTGCTTGATGTGTTAAGTTTATTATTTATCATTTTTTCAAAATTTTTTTCCATAGGACATGTCAAGGAAAAAGGATGATAACTATTGGGATAGGTCAGATTTTTATCATTTTTTTGTAATTGAAACAATATGTGCTTTCTTCCACTATTGTGAGTTCGATCCCACCGTATCTGATTATGTAGTTCTAACAATCTATGTTTTGCAGTGGTGCTTAGCAGTCTAATCATGAAGTAATGCATTTCATGTGGACCAGAAGCTTTGTTGGTAGTTTTCTCCAACATTTTTGCAAGTTCTTCTATTTTGAATGGTACATTATACAAAAAATTCATTTTAGTTCTGAAATTTAACAGACCCAGTTCTGTTTTTTGACTTCTAAAAAATTCATTATAGTTAGCCATTTTGCTGGCTTCTTCAAACTGATTGGCTAGTAACTCAGCAGTTTTGTTTGGAGTATCTATAAGTTCATCTTCATATTGAAGACAAGTTATGGAAGTAAAGTTTTCACGTTCACTAATAGCTTTTACCTTTTTCCAAAAGTCTGATCCGGTCATGTTTCTGTTAATGAATGACATGTATTGTTGCCAGGATCGTTTTTTAGAATCTGTCATAAGTCTTTTCATATACCCCTGTGTTTTATAAAGGCAGATTTAAGATTAACATACATTAGATTTTCTAATGTTGGACGTTTCTTGAAAGCATTGTACCCTTTTTATTTCTCTTTATAACTTCACTTGTTTTATCATTCCACAATGGAACAAGTGGCTTCTTGAGTTTTTTGGATGTTCTGTTAATATATCTTAATGCCGAATCAAATATAGCATTCATTATAGCATCGACATCAGTTTTGGTAACTCCTGATGTTTCAGGGAGTATCATACTAGGGATCGTCCAATCTGCCTTATCAAACAGCTATCTTTTGGAGATGGGCTGTAATTTTCTTGAAACATCACTTATAATTTGCACCAGCAAATGGACACTTCCATGGAGACCTCTAAAGCTTTGAAACTATACTTTGGTACTATTGAAGCACTTATAAATGCTAAATTTACACAGTTAGAATTTAATAGGAACTTTTCCAATCCTCTTTCGTAGGGATCTATTCTATCCAATCTCCATATAGGATTATGCACATTGAAGTCATTCGCTGTTAGTATGGGTGGGGAAGCTGAGCAATTAATCTCACTGTCATCCTCCTTCCTATCAAAATTAGGTAAGTATATGCTGCAGTAGTAATCAGCAGTGGGTGCTTCATTCTGATTGCAAACTCTTGCAGATATGTATTTTTTTCGACTGCTTTGGTGATAGCTCTAGTCGACATTAATATGTCTACCCCACCTCTAATTCTTATATTTGGTGGTTGGTCTTGCCGATAACTATTATATTTTCTTAAGTACAGATTTTCCTCTTGACGGAAATGTTTTTCCTGAAGACATATACAGATTGAATCTACATCATGTACCAAGTATTGGAGCTCATGGATGTGAGCTTCATTAATCACATCATCCGCCAATAAGTTATTAAATAGAATTTTTAAAATCTCATCTTTATTAGAAACAACACTGCTGGGTCAAGAGGGCTGACAAAACACTTTTCTTACTCTTACGCCCTAGGACTCTATACATAACATCCCAAGGATCCTTATTTCCTTGATCTCTAACAAAAGAACACCAAGAATCCCTTTTTGATGTCCTGACAAAATGAAAATATTCAGACCTTTGCCATCAATAGTAATTTACAAAATTGCTTGCCATTCAGGATCACTTCACTGCTGAGCATCTCTCCTTTGATGGTTCACAGACTGTTTCAACAAAGACCAGTCTCTAGTCAACCAAGGGGCAATTCTCTCTCAAATCAAATTAGAGGGAATTGAATTCTCAGCATCATTGATGAAAATCAGAGAAAATCTTTCTGCCAGGTCTTCCAATTGAATATCATCCGGACTTCAGTCTAAGACATGGAAACTAGCAGAGAAAATATTAACAAATTTAAGCCAGTTTGCTGCTTGGCGGTTTTGTGTTTCTGGTTCACCTTGGCCACCAATGTTTTACTAACATTTTCTGAAGTGAATAACCATCTCTTTGTCATCTGCTACAACAATTTGTCATCGCTACCTTTCCTAGTATCCTTTATGTTCATAATTTTTAAATTTGATGTCTTGCCCTGAAGGACAGTCTGAAATTCCTCTCTAATTTCTTTAATTGTTTTTATGGAGCTTTCCTTCTTGTTTAGGAAGGTAACTTCTGGCTGCTTGCATGCTTAGCTGGCCTCCTGTTTGCCTTTTAAGTACTTTGTGTAGCATTTTTCCTCTGCCATAACAGGCACAGGTGATGGTAGCTGGACAGAAACTGCCTCTTTAACTGTAACCTCCTTGACTTAAGTTGGCTTAGAGGCAAGCGCCTCAAATCCAATTCATCAAAGCAGAGAAAATTGCTTTAAAAGTCATTAAACCTCAGGATCACTCGTTTGCAAACCACTGCAGAGGTGCCCAAGAAACCCTAAAAACTGCTCACATTGTTCCACAAATTGTGCTACTAGAGGGATAGAACTGCCCTGCCCCCAGCCCTAATCTGACTGGTACCTGGTGAATGTACTTACCTGACTAGCTAGGCTTTCGTCATCAAAAGAAAAGACAGAAACATCCTCCACTCCCATGCTGACAACCTCTTCATTTCTAACTCACCTGGGTTTTCCCTTAGACTCTCCAGACTCTACAATCAACAGCTTCCCTAAGTAAATAAAATAAGCTAAGAAACACACTCAACTCACAGCAACAGCTTTGATCAGATATATCAGAAGAAGAACCAGTGTGGGTGAATTATTACAGTAATTTAAACATGCAGGGTGTAACATGTTCCTAAATATTCATTTTTTTGAGTTCACACCTGGATTTCTTTCCAAACAATCTTGGTGCTGTCAGTGACTACCAAAGGGTACACTATCAAATCTAAGTCACAGAAAACAGGTACCAGCGACAATGGAGTATAATGTTCTTACATTTTTGTTGGTTTCTTAAAGAGGAATATTCCAGATGCCACAAAACACAAGACAAAATGAAAACTACTACCACATTTTAGGTAAGTTGAATAGATCCCTGCATGCATATAAATTTTTACATTTATTTCAGACTTTACCTATATATCACAAAAAAAAACACTGGGTAATTGAGAAAATTTATTTAACATATTTGAATTCAGTGTCTATTTTGCTTCTTGTGCCAAAAAAAAATTAATTTTATTCCTCAGTGTTATTTACATAAGGTAATTTTTTAAAAGTAAATTAATAAAGCATTATTTAAAAAATAGTTAATCATATTACATAAAAAAATTAATGCAAAATGTAATGATGAAATAATTTATAAAACACATTTCAATGAGCATCATACAGATATTAAGAATATAAATTAAAGCTTTCTTTCAAAATATTATCTCATTAGATCCTACTATGATCATTATTTGTTTTAATTGATAAATGCTATAAAAACAACTTTCTTACTTCTATATATTTTTAGAATTATAAAATATTTTAGAATTTTGTCTTATCACAATATTAAGAAATTGCATGGCGCTTTAAAAAAAAGACAAAAAATAAAATAATAAAGAAACTATCAAATTTGCATGAAGAAATAAATTTAGAAGTAAAGTCTTAAATGTTATCTCTACTTGCCACCTAGTGTGGAGCAGCTTGTAGATGACTCCTTCTATATTACTCAACTTATTGTGGCATATCTAATTACATTCACCTGTGATTCCAATTTTAAATAAGCATCTACAGTAAAGATGTGTTGGGATTGAGTAAGAGACACTTAATTTAGCTTTCTACTCATTAATATTTTTTGTACTGGGTGATTCAAAGAAACGGGAAATTAAAAAAATTAAATAACGTTAATGAAAAATGTTTTTTAGAAAATGAATTTTATTTCATGTAATTGTACAAATGTTGCCATTTTAGGATACATACATTTTAGTTTATTTTTTAAAGATGACATCTTCCAGGTGACCTCTTCTACGTAAACACTCACGAAGTCTCTTCGTTAAATTGTTCATGGTGTGACGTAACATCTCAACTGGAATTTCCGCAATTGCTTTTAAGGTGACCCCACAAAAAGTAATCGCAAGCTGAGAGATCAGGCGATCTGGGAGGCCATCTAATGTCACCATTTCGTGAAATGACGCGTTGTCCAAACAATCAGCATACAGCTCCCATCGATATTCGTGCAGTATGTGACGTTGCTCCGTCTTGTTGAAACCAGGCTGTGTTAAGAATCAGTGGAAATCTCTTTTGTTGTTCCACAACAAAGGTTTCAAGCACGGCTACGTAATGAGCTGACGTCACTGTAATTGCAAGACCATCCTCAAAAAAATAAGGGCCTATAACACCGTAAGATGTCATAGCACACCACACGGTCACTTTCTGGCTGTGCAACGAATGCTGGTGTAGCTGCGTAGGATTTTCTTGTGCCCAGTATCTGAAATTTTGCTTGTTAACAAATCCACTGAGGTGGAAATGCGCTTCGTCTGACATCCACAGTTCGTGAACAAACTCTTCGTTATCATTTATCTTTTGAAGCATTACATTACAGAATTGTGCTCGCACAACTGCATCGTTCGGTTTCAGTTCCTGGACGATCTGCAACTTGTATGGATGGAATTGCAAGTCCTTCACTAACATTCTTCGAACACTAGAACTATGTACTAATTGTAAAGATGCTGAAAGACGACGGATTGACCGATGTGGGCTTCGTGTGACAGCATCTTGTAAAGCTTGAGCATTCTGTGGTGTACGGACGGTTCGCTCACGGCCTGGAGGTTTCTTTTTCATTGCCGAACCAGTTTCCTCAAAATTAGATATCCATGTTTTAATTGCACGTGCTGATGGAACACGGTCGTGCCGTCCCAGATTAAAATGACGGCGAAATTCTCTACGCGCTCCCTCCTCACTGTCATTGTTTTTGTAAAACGCTTTGATAGCAAATGCACGTTGCGCACCACTCCAAGGATCCATGACAACTAAATGGCAGGTTAGGTTAGAGAGGCTGGCGCCACTTATCAAGTGGTACCAATCACTCACGGCTACTAACACAACTTTCAAAATTTCCCGTTTCTTTGAATCACCCTTTACTTTTGGATATTGGGTTATGTGACTTTTTACCCATCTGATACGTTCATATGGGTTTGTACATGCATAAGATTTATACAAATTTGCCGCAAAATCCCTTTCCATGGTATAACATACAGGTTATATGATGCAAGCCATACTATATTTAAGTAAGTACTGTTTTTAGCAGCATTTCATACCTTAACGTGCTGGAAAATAATTTTTTCAGCTTTAATTGATTGGTATGGAATTAGTTGCCATTTTATGAAAAGATAGAGCTCCAGGTCAGTATGTTCATTTGGTAAGGGACTTTTAAGTGAACATTTTGAAGGATGGTGGATCAGTAGTTTGGTGAATGGCGATGAACTCAGTAGCCCTCTAGAAATTCAAACTTAACAAACTGTGATTACTTCCTTTGGGGTATAATGAAATAAAAAATCTCTCATTTGTGACTAAGAAAGTTTGATGAGCCAAAAACTGTTTTCAAAGTTTACAACATTGATTTTTCAAATGGAAGAGAATGTCTAAACACACTTGGCAATTGATATAACTGTGTGCAGACTATGTAGGAACTTATCCAAATGTAATTTAAAGTAAATTTTATAAGTAAAAATATTAAATAAATAATGACTGTCTATCTATTCATGTTTATTTCTTTGTATGGAAAGACATTTTGTGCCAACTCTCTACCTTAATTAAAATGAATAATATTACAGAGGTGATGCTGGATAAAATGGATGAGAGAAGAAAGTGGAAGAATGTCAGAACAGAAGAGGGTAAGAAGATGTATAGGAGACTAAATAATGAATTAAGAAGAGAGTCTGAAAGGACGCAAAAAACATGATTGATGGAGAGGTGTGAAGATATTCAGAAATTGGAGGGTAGGGAGGTTTGAAGAGTTGTATAGAGCAGTTATGGAACTGGTATTTAAAAAAGGGAAAAGTAAAACTAGATTGGAAATGGCGACAGAAGATGGGCAGGTGGTTGATAGTAAGAACGAGGTTCTAGGTAGATGGAAACGATATGTGGAAGGACTTTATGAAGTAGATAAAAGACCAGAAATACTAGGAACTGAAGATGAATCAAAAGCGTGTGAGGAGGAGAAAGGTTGTTATGTTGTAGAGGGAGAGGTAGAAAAAGCCTTACAGGAAATGAAGAACAGGAAAGCATGTGGAGTCGATGAAGTACTTGTTGAGCTATGGAATGGTTTAAGGGAAAGGGGAATTAGAGATATCACAAGCCTGAGTAATTTGATACATGAGAGTGGTGATTGGCCAGAAGATTTCGTGACTACTATTATGGTTCCAATCGAAAAGAAGAAGAATACATTGAAATGTTACGAATACAGGACCATTAGCCTTATATCACATGCAGCTAAGATACTGCTAAGAGTGTTGAATGAGAGTCTTTATGGAAGACTAGAGACATGGGGAAGAACAGTTTGGGTTTAGAAGGGCAAAGGGAACAAGGGATGCAATAGGGTTAATAAGATTATTGCTGAGAATCTTAAAGGAAAAAGGAGTCGCTTGGAGGGAACGGAGATTAATAAGAAATCTGTACTTTTCACAGAAGGTAAAAATAAAGATTGGAAATGAATTATCAGAGGAAAGCAGACTTGGGAGAGAGGTGGGGCAGGGATGTTGCATGTCTCTGACTCTGTTCAACTGTTACTTGGAAGCGATAATTGAAAAGAATCTAACTGGTAATATGGGTGTAAATATTGGAGGAAGAAGGATAGAGTACATCAGGTTCACTGATGACATGGCAGTGTTGGCAGAGAGTGAGTACATGATGAATGAAATGTTGAGAAGAATAAATCAAACTTGCAAGAAGTATGGTATGAAGATAAATACAAAGAAGACAAAAAGCATGATAATTAGCTAATCAACCAAAAGGGCAACAATTAGGATTGGGGGAAATAAATTTGAGCAAGTGGCATCCTTCAAGTACCCGGAGTGCATCATTAAGGAAGATATAAAGTGTGATCAGGAAGTTAAAGTACGAATTTCTAGGGCAAAGGAAGCATTTAGTAAAATGAGGAGAGTGCTATGCAGCAAACTAGATCTGCGACTAAGGAAAAAACTTGCAAAATGTTTTGTTTGGAGTGTGGCTCTTTATGGGGCAAAGATATGGACTATTAGGAAGGGAGAGGAGAGAAGATTGGAAGCCTTTGAAATGTGAGTTTGGAGGAGGATGAAAAGATCAACTGGATGGAGGGAGTTCAGAATGAGGAGGTACTTCGTAGAGTGAGAGAAGAGAGGGTGATTATTGAAATAATAAAAAGAAGAAAATGCAATTGGTTGGGACATTGGCTGAAACATAACTGCTTGTTGATGACTGCATTGGAAGGATTTGTAATTGGGAGGAAAGCAAGAGGTAGGAGATGAATGAAAACTGTAGACAATATAAAAAGGAAAGGAAGTTACTATAAAATGAAACTGATGGCTTAGAATCGAGCAGAATGGAGGGCGGCCATGTGAAAACCTGTCTTTGGTAGAACACTTATCATTAACCAAATGTAATTTAAAGTAAGTTTTATAAGTAAAAATAATGACTATCTACATGTTTATTTCTTTATATGGAAAGACACTTTGTATCTACTCTCTACCTTAATTTAAAATTATATATATATATATATATATATATATATATATATAGTTTTTTGGTTTAAAACATTCCAGAATTAATTACCTTCATTTTTGTTTTGTTTTTTAGCAGCCTGTTGATGAGACCCAATAGACATCCAATGGATAACAAAATAGTTTTATTTTTTGTAGTTGGTGGGATAACTGGACAAGAAATGAAACAGATTATTGATTCATTCAGAACAGCTGGAAAACATGTTATTGTTGGTTCTACTCGATTTTTATCACCAGAGGATGTATTAAAACTACTATTCACGTGTAATGATATTGACACCATTTGTATCTAATTTCATTGCTGTCTGTAATTTTATTATTAATTTTTTTTAATGTTCTTAATGAGAATGCATTTATTTATTTAATAAAAATAAAGTTTGTTACTTTGAAAAAAGATTGAAATAAACTTTTTTTTCTAGTATGGGAAAAATAAGCAACGGTCCGTTATGTTTAATTTCAGTTGTTTACACTGCAATACGTAGATGAAAAATGTGCAATTCCATTTCACTTTAATTAAAAAAATAATTAGTTTTATGACAGAAAATTTTTGTTATGGGAATTTTTTAATTTTAGTTACATAGAGAAAATTAAAAAATTTAATCTGGTAATGTGTTATACTGAACATTATTTAACCTGAAGTATTATCACCTCCCAATTGAAGTTTTACAAAAAAAAGTTTTACAAAAAATGACAATATAAGAATTTTTATTGATGACGGATGATATGTTTTATAAAGTATATCACCCTACAAAAAAGCTTTGCATAAACAGATTGAGTTTATTTTTCATTTAGAGAAATGTGATCCTTTATTTATAGCTCAGCACAGTACATAAAGTATGCAATTTGCTAAACTTTTGGTATGAATGTTGAGCGGTTCATTTAATATTTTACTACATATCTAGCCAGATGAATTCGCCGACAATGATTAGGTTAATATCTACTTTAGTTTCAGTTCACTATTTTTAATAAACAAATCTACTCTTCTGATTAGTGTATAATACATTACGTAGAGAAATGGGTAGACATGCTGTTGCTTGGATAAAAAAAGAAAACTGCCCCAGTATTTGCCTGCATAAATCAAAGGTAACCATAAAACCTTGATCAGAGCAGTGTCAGAAAATTCAAAATTAATTATTAAATAAAAAAATAGATGTGATTGTTTCATATTAATTATTTAAAAAATATAAGTACATGAGATAATGTTAAGGTTAACAACATGAATACATTAAATATAAAAAATAACTACAAAATGCATCATAATTCAGAAGACATTAATGAAAATCATTAGAGCTCATATTTAATACAAAATTAATCAAATTCTTTTTTGTTTAATTTTGTAATTAGTATTATTTATTAAAAATTTATCAACAGAGTATTGTTTCTGTAAAAGAAAATAGTTTGATTGTATTTTGAATAAATTGATGGGAGAACCTTTTACATTATTTGTTAATTTATTAAAAATGGCCTTATTGACCTTTCTTGAAAGCCAAAATATTGTGTTATATGAAAATACTGTACTGTTATCTGGTTTGATGGAAGTGGATATTTTTTAAGATTAAGTGACTATTCTCTTTAGCAATGATGGATATTTGTACCAACATTTAAACACAAAAATTACCTATTCACTTAAATAACAGGTGTCTGAAAAAGAACTCCATGGTTTGAAATTAAATTTACTTTATTACATTTAGAATTCATATACAGTGTAGACTCGCTAATCTGAACAATTTTAGTGTGAAAAGTTTTTTTTTTTTATTTTAGCTAAATAACTATAAATTTTATATTTTTAAGTCAATTTACTTCACAAAAAACAGCTTTTTATTGCTTATACAAAATGCTATGTTAAAAAAACAAGTTTTACAAAACTAGATACTACAAATATATACAGTACTGTACAGTATTAAAAAGTTTTATGCTGGTACTAACCATTTTTTGATAATGTATAACATAAATTATTTATTACAACTCATAAATTCAGTTGAATTTCTTTTGGTGTAATGAAGTAAATCTGCTCGAAGACTCAATGTTGCACTGTTACCTCATGAACATAACACCTCCTTCTGATGTAGCTTCAGAATGTTATTCAAGATAGCGAAGGGGGAGGTCCAGGGTCACTGCCACCTCTGCGTGTGCAACAAGCTGGTCTGTGTCACCGCTGACCTCCTCATCATCATGCTGCTCAGAGTCTTGCTGAGTAACGGTTGCCACAATTTCTTCATCTGAAAGATTTTCATGACCTTCACCATCTGCTGCCATCCATTCGTTTACGTTGTCAACTGCTTCTTCACCACCAGGAATTTCATGTACAGGCCCAAGTAGATATGCTTTGTATTTCCGATTTGCACTTTTACAATTCTGAGTGCCAGCCACATATTTATTTCCTTGTACAAAGTGAAATATTCTGATCGCGAAAAATTTTGGTTTTCAGATTACAAGGAAAATATCCATTTTGATTAGTACTGGCGTTACATCTATATGTATGTATCCTTGCATTACTCAAAAATGATTAGCTGTAGAATGATGACATTTTTGATTTAGGACTGTTTTGACAGCTAGTTGTGCACCTTTCCCTTTTGATTGCAATTGACTGGACCAAAAAAGCCCAAAATCAAAAAGTTTGGATTTTGGACCCTTAACTGCAGTAATAAGCTCTCATTGAGAGCTTTTCAACGATGTAACATAAGTTTTCATTGGTTTCAGAGTTATAGGCTAATGAAATTTTGGATCTTACAAGGAGAACGCACATCAGTTCGAATCTGACTTTGTATACATATTTTTTTTTTAACTTTCTTTTTTTTAAAATTTAAATGATACTGATTTATTAATAATTATTAACCTCTGATTGTAAAAAAAGTTTGACAATAAATAATAATTCAGCAAAAAAAGAAGTTATTAGTGAAATAAAATTTTATGTACTTTTCATTTTAATTCAACAATTTTTACAGAGGTAAATAATTATAAATAAATCAATATATTTAAATTAAAAAAAATATATATACCAAACAATGACATGACAGAGCTCATTTTTATATCTTGAAAAATCATTCTGACTATTGGAGGGAGCCTGAAAAGTTAATAATTACAAACCTGTCCTGTTCCTGCATTACAGTGTAACCAAATTAACATTCCATGCAGAATAAATATGAACTATATTAAATATTAATTATTGTTCCATTAATTGTGTGCTATTTACGTAGCACATTCTAAATGAGGAGTGTATTGTTTTGCAGAAACATTTTTTCATTTGAAAACATGGTTGTGTTATTTTGAATCACTGAATTAATAATTTTCTATTATAGATAGTTATGTAAATCCTGCAATTCAATTTTAAATATCAACAAATTTTTATTTAAATTCTTAACATCATCAAGAAAACCCCAAAAAAGTTTTCATTTATCAGAATCAGGGAGTCCATTCTGGAAATAGAGATTTAAATTTTGAACAGGAGCTCTGACTGCATTTCAGCAAAAATTATATTTTTTTTATTAACGTATAAAAATATCTCTAATGATTAAATTGAAGAAATTAAGAAATGAATAGCAATTGAACACATTTTTAATGACTGAACACTTCATTCTGTAATTTGTACACTTAAAATTCACTTAATATAAATATTTCAATGAATAAAAATTTCTAAATACAAGAAAACATTTGTTAGATTTTATTTTTAAATTTGAATTAAAAAAAGGGGTTATACATTTTCGTCAGTTTTTCATTGAATTATTCATTTAAAAATAGATTTAATGGAAAAAGTAAAAACAATTTTTGTAGGAAACCTTTTCAAATTTCAAACCCCTGGGCTACTGTTCAGAGAAAGATTTTTTTTTGTGATTTATTCACTGAGGATACATTTTATTAAAAAAGTCATGGGAAAAGAGTTATAGCAAAAAAAAAGTAAAAACACTGTTGAATAAAAATTTTTCATAATTTTGACTGAGGTATTCCCCTTTAGGTAATAGATTTCAAATAAATATCTGAACTAGATACTGACACAGTTCCACAATATCATATGAATCAATCAGAGATTAAGTGGTAAAGACTCTTCCTATTATACATACCAACTCTCTTGATGTCATCCAATGAGTTCCATCTTAATGTGAATAGAGAAAGTTAAGTAGTCTGATAGCACTTTAAAGAAATTGCACTTACTGCTGCTGTATTTCCTTAATTATGGATGAAAATTCAAACACCTTTATAGTCCATTTCACAAATTCATATAAAACATGATAAAATGATGCAAATGTTGGACTGAGAAGCTGTGATATTCCTTCAGAAACTTAACAATTGTAAGTTCTCGGGTAGAAATCGCATGTTCCAATCCCTACCTGGTCATTAATTCTGGAATCATCTATGTAAAGTGATTATGACTAATTACAGTCTTTCTATTCTACCCAATATAAGCAGTGATTATGTGAAATCATTTTATCCAATTAAGGATAGAACTTGTAGCAGAGAAGAGTTAGTTTCCAGTTTTGAACAAACAATTGATGCTTACCATGTATAATCATTGTTTATATCAATGTTTTAACCTAACTTAACTGACATTCATGACAGTTTCAGTGCCATCTTGCTCTGGCACATATAGACATCACCTTTTGGACGTAGGCGATGTTTCAGTAGAACCTTGCCTCAATAAAGAACTGCACAGAGTTCTGTTCTGTATTTGGTAATTGCCTAATGTTTATTTCGTACAATGTAAATTGGAAGCACAAAACTCCAAATCAATCTAATTGGTGAAATACAAACTAGAATAAAAAAAAGAAGTACTCAAAAAAATATCAGTTGGATAAGCGCTTCTGTCAATAACAATTATCAAATCATAATAATTGTTTCACAATTTTAAAAATATAATGAGTTAAGTTAATAATACATAGCTAATGTGTAAATTGGTTACTATTTACTATGGGAATGGAAAAATACGTGATGGACAGATAACCGATAAGAACTAATCAATCAATAACCAATTTGAGATGACAATGATTTCCTGATTTTTACCCAAATGGGTATTGCATACAAGTTTCCATCAACGAACAATTCTTAGATATTTGACTGAAATTGATAACTCCACACTGGTTCATCCTACCACCAATAGGATGAATCACTCTAGTTTATGAGGTACCAGAAAGAGAGGATAAATTCATAAAATATAATTTATTGTATTTAATTATTTACAGAATTTATCGTGGGCTCTTGTATATCTAGAAAGACTAAAATTTGTTACTCCTGCTGCTTATATTTTGTTGCTTCATGTATCTAATTTTTTTGTTGAACAAAACTACTATTATTTAAAAATTTGTTTAAGTGTATTAGATATAACAATGCTACATGGTATTCTTTAATTCCAACTAAACATCATTAAACAATGTCATAAATTTTTACAAGCACAATAAAAAGTTCAACTATTAAAATAATTAATGATTCACTAGTGATTATTATAAATGGAATATGTGGTTCCCCAACAATGAACATTTCAACCTGCCATACTGCGATAATTAAAGAAAGTGATGCTGTATTTACTAATATTGCAGCTACATTGTACAAAAGGTCTACTTTGTAATCATGATATTTCATTAGGTAATTAGTTATCAGACCAGCATTTACCACAAATCGACCAAATGTTGACCATACATAATAAGAAAAAAATAAAAAATGATCATCGACAAATAAGTAATAGTAATAACATGTGAACACTCCCAAAAAATTCATTGGGATTTCAAGTAATTTTAACCAGGTAATACCTGGTAATGACTTAGCGTACTCCATTTTTGAAATTAATTTCGTAAAAACAAAAATCTCTTGTTAAATATTGCTGATTTATGAAATGTATGTAAGTATTTAGAATGGAACATTCAAATTATAATTGGAATTAATAATCAGATCAATACAATATATAAAAAAACCTAAAAACAGTATTAAAAATAAATATATATATATTTTTTAACAACACAGGTTATAAACATAATGCACACGAACGTGTTTGAAAAAATAGACTAAATTTGTCAACAAAAGCATCGATGGTATTACTCGAATAATCAACGTTGTTCAAGGTCGATACTGTGAAGTCATGATATTCTCTTCTTTGCGGCGTCCATTAATGCTGAGATGTGGTTGTGTCCTGTAATGGTGAGTATTTCTTTTAATATTATTCGTTTATTTATTTCATTAAATTCTATTCAAACTAAGTATATAAATTAATTTAATATAAATGTAATGTAATATGGAATTAAAGTTGAATTTATGTTTTGTGACTTCATTTAAGTGCGACTACAGTCGTTCAGTCATTAATGTAGTTTTTCATAGGAAATGTAAATTTATTATTCTGAAAGTTAAGTTTGTGCATTTATGTATAGTTTATTTGTCAACTACTGTTGGTTTGTTTTCTTTTAGGACGTATTGTTAGTATTTCTCCTTAAATAGTAAATGTAGTTGTAGAACTTGTGATATTGAATTTCCTCACCTTCAATATACTGTTGCATTTTAAAAATAATAAAATTGTTCATATTGAAGCGTTGTAATTTTAACCTTGTTAAAAAATTTTTTATTTTTTCGTTTTCTAAAATTGTTATCTCGTATGTAAAATTAAGTTGCGAAACGTAAATCGTGTACGAAATGTTTCGCCTCTTTGAAGTGACGTTTGTTTGTTGTTGAAACAATACTAAACAGTGAAATGTAGAACAGACATTGTAAATATGAAATATAAAATACTTTTCTGTTTACCAAAGTATTTTTTTTAATGTTTTGGTAAAAAGAAATTTTAACTGAACAGTTAATATCAACTTTTTAAAAGGGTTCAATTTTTCTTCTAATAATATAGTTAATATTGGTGTTACAGATTTTTTACCATTAATATTAAAATAAACGTAACCCCTAAACATATGTATTAGTGTATTGTGTTAATTTTTTTATTTTTCCAAATGTTTATGTTGCAATGTTCATACCGAACAATAAGCAACCCTCCCCCAATGGCCCCATGAGATGAGGAAGATATGTATGACATTAAATGAAGTGTAGTCTTGTAGAGACAGACTGACAATTCCTGAAATTTATGATTAATTGAACATCAACCACCAAACCACCAGTGTTTATTCACTGTCTAGCATTCAAATTCGTATAAAAGCAACTAGCTTTTATTAGGATTTGAACCTCGTTAATTAAAAAAAATAAAACAAAATTACTCCATAACTATTTTGCCTCGAGTATAACCAGATGCAATGAAGTGTGTAGTAAGCTAATTGAGATCATAGATGCCAGATATATTGATCTATTAACTTAAATAAGTTTTCGACCATGTAACATAGAAAACAAATTTTACACCTTGAAGTGATGCATTTTCAGTGTGGGTTGACCAAATCCAAAGACTTTACTGAGGGGCAGCGACTGGAACTTTAAATGGGATGGGTAGGGTTGTGACAAATCATTTTAAAGAACATTGAAAAATAATCATTATGATAATCCTAACCAAATTGGTGGCCATTTAATATTTTTCGCAATTATTCTGAAAGTAGCTTCCAGTATCTATAAATAAACTGTTTATCAGTGAAACACTGAAAGAATAAAATTAGTCAATGCCCCTATGAGATCTCTACTAGGAATATTTGCTTTTGCTATTGAGCAGTTATTATAAAGGTAGACCACTTTTGAGCTGTGAAAAACATTGAATGGCTGTCATTCTTTTTTTTTATGGTTGTCTCAATTTTATCTTCCATTTAAAATGTTTGAGTTCCTCCTGAGTGTTGGTGTGGCGGTCTCAAACAAAAGGATAGTTTCTTTTGAAGTAGGAGCATTTGCTAAATTATTTTTTGTGTTAAAAGTTAAAAAGTTATTTAAGGGTTCCCATACTTTATTAACATGCTGTAGGTAAACATACCGTAATTACTTGCATAATTCACATAATTTTTTGACCAATATTTTTTATCTAAAAGTAGGTGCATGATTTATGCATGGAAACAATTTTACACAGGTTTATTGAAACTAAAAAAATGTGAAAGAGTATTTAAATTATATTTATTTTTAGAGAAAATGATATTCATTTGATTGAATATTTAAAAAAAAATTGTTTAGTATTCAGATGTGTGAATTGCATTAGTAAATACGGCATGTAAAATTTATTGTTGCATCTAGATTTTGGAGTTTGGTATCAGTCATTTTATCCCAAAATTTATAACTAAGAATTTTCTGAACCAAGCATGTTATCAAAATGCCAGTATAATTTTCAAAGTGTATGAGATAGGGTTGGAACATTTCTACATTAAAAAAATCCCCAAAAATAGCATTTGTAACTAAAGTTTACGAACACCATTGTACTGTGTTTTTTTTTTTTTTTTGTAAATTTAACAAACATTCTTAACAAAAGATCATTCCTAATATTATAACAGTGATTGTTTTTTTCCATTATAAACTCCTTAGGGAGGATTTTCAATTTACCAGTTTAGATATCAGTAGGCTGTATTGTTTAAATGTAGATCATTGTGACATATTTTATCTACATAAGTTCAGTTATGCTCATAACTGAACCCATGTACAGATAAAAAGAAGTGTACAGATTTGTGAAGAAATGTTTTTCGTTATTTCTGTGATAAAATGTTTTTGGATAATTGAGAAAAAATTCAAAGCGTCAATACTATAAATTTATTGTGCCTACTTGCATTCATGCTTAAAATATATCCCGAAGCTTCTTGACAAAATCTGGGGTTCTAAGGATAGAATCTTTTACTTGATTAGCACCAGTAGATATGAATCGTATAGACTGATAGAAAACAAACAATTTGAACATTCACATACATTTCTCTTCGAATATAAATTTCTTTGTGAAAAAGGTAATTTATATAATATCCACTTTTACAAAACAAAAACTATACGCTTCACTACTTTCAGAATCATTTTTACACTAAAGAAATAATTTTGTTGTACATTGTAGTACTTTGATCTATAAGAAAGAACCTTATTATGCTTCCATTACTTTTAATTAGTTACCTAACCATCTTAAAGATTGTCTGTTCAGTTTGTTTAAAATAAAATTATATTGCTGTTCAAAAACAATACAGTAACCCCACTTCTGTAAGTATTGTGTTATAGAGGTATTGTGAATTGTAAGGGAATTTGAGTATGAAAAATGCCATTGTAATCTTATTAATTCAATAAAATATTTGTAATTATTATACTTTATTTAGTATTATTTGGAAAATAACAAATAATAAAATATCAAATACTTCATGAGTACAAAGCTTACTTAAATTATTTCTACAGTAAAAAATATAAACTAAAGAGTAAATATTTTCTTTTTATAGATTCAAAGATAAATAATCCTAATTATTTAAATCATGTTACTTGCTTTGATGAATGTATTCAGCCTGTACTGGTGTATGTTGCACCATATTACCTGGTTCAGCCGCTTAATGTGTTTGTTTTTATAATCAATTATGTAACCCCAACACTTCTTTTATTATCTGGCCCATTTTCCATAAAATTGGTGTTATAATCATACATCACAAAGACTATTGTCACTCACACACATGTACGCGCAGTTTGACAGACAGAAAGAGGGAGCGAGCTGTTTTGACTAAACTGTTGGTTGAATTGATAATCAAGTTTATATATAATCAGTTCTGCAGTACAATGAAATTATTGACTTTGTGGGGTTTTGAAGATGGGGCCTGAGTTGGTCGCTAGTTTTTCAAGGAATTTTTTGGTTCCATTGTAGGTTTGTCATGTCATACGTGGTAGTTTTTTATGCTGTTTTTATTTTAGTTTTATCTCTTTATATTAAAATTTTATATATTTTTTAATTAAATTGTGTACATTTTATTAATTTAATTAAGTAATAGTAATTAAAATCATTTAAGAGAGAAGAATTGTAAAAATTACAAGAACGATAACAGAAGGGCAACTGGATTGTTAACTGGATTTTTACTCAATAATACTAGGAAAGTTAGGTTTTTGGGAGGTATACCGTTATTGTTGGGGGTATGCTAGTGCCCTTAATGCCAAAATTTTGGAACCAATTTTTGTATGTATATATAATATATATACACACTCACAATATTCCTTTAATAGTATGAGTGTTGTTTGCTGTATGATGGTGTGAAAAAATCAAACTGGCATTTTTTAATGGTATAAGATGGTGTCAACTGATGCAGTGACTGATCTTAGCACCAGAAATTATAATTATTTGAAACTTATCGAGTTGTGTTTCACATAAAATTGATTAAAAAATGGACTTTTAATTTATGTAACAAAAGTAAATATAAACATTTTCTCATAATACGCCCCTGTCATTTAGCTTTCCTATTATGAATTGCTTAAATTAAGCTTTTTTGTTCACTCTCTCCATTACATATTCCTTTTTCATTCCTTGTCTATTTTTATCTTCTCCGATTTCTTCTGTGCCCGCATTTTAAATGCCCCTAGACCCTCTATTTCCCTTTTATTTAGTGCCTGTGCTTCACATCTAAGTATTCTCAAAGTGTAACGCTTCACTATTTAAGTCTTCAAATCTAAATTGATGTTAATATTTAATGATTAATTGATTTTTTGAATGCTTCCTTAGCCATTGCTCTATTCCTTATTAAATTTTTATTATTGCAGTTTTCAGTAACATTGTACTTAAGAACTCCAATTACTTTACTTTTTCAGTTACTCCTTTTGTATATACAAGTGTTCAACTGAAAAGAGGCTCCATCACTCAGTAGTTTATACTAAATGTATATTTTTGTTAAAATGCATATATTGGTGCGACGTGGGTAAAATAATGTGGAAGATGTTAGTTCAACTGGAGCTGGAGCAGGGAGGGCTGTTTATTGGTTGCACATTTGAGTATTGCTGGTTTGTGTTGAGTATTCGCATTTGAACAAGGTTACTTAATTGTGTGTTTGTTAAAATGCGGTTAGCTGTTGAAGAACATGTATTTGTGATGGAAACTTATTTAGAGAGAGAACCTCATGTTGTGTGTCGGCAAAAGAAAGCACTGATGAAAAGTGATATTCAGAAGTTAGTTCAAAGGTTTCATGAAACAAGTTTGGGGTTGGACAGAAACGAGCCTGACACAGGTCAGTTTAACAGTGCAGGTAATACAGTACATTTTAGCGGCAGTCTCCTCATTAATCTGCAGAGAATAAGCCAGGAAAAGAACATTTCACTAGGTTCAGCCCACACTGCAGTGAGAAGAATGCTGAAATGATATCAGTATCAAATGCAGGTTTTCCATGAACTAACTAATGCTGATTATTGTACTGTCATTTGTTTAATAACTTCATTAGATGCAACATTGGCATTTTAGATCAAATGTTTTTTACAGATGAAGTGTGGTTTCACTTTGGTGGATATGTTAATAGTTCTACCAGACCTGAAGTACTAACCCACTGGGTTGGTCTAGTAGTGGTGAATGCATCTTCCCAAATCAGCTGATTTGGAAGTCAAGAATTCCAGCGTTCAAGTCCCCTAGTAAAGGCAGTTACTTTTATACGGATTTGAATACTAGATCGTGGATACCGGTGTTCTTTGGTAGTTGGGTTTCAATTAACCACACATCTCAGGAATGGTCAAATTGAGACTGTACAAGACTACATTTCATTTACACTCATACATATCATCTTCATTCATCCTCTGAAGTATACCTGAATGGTAATTCCTGGAGGCTAAACAGGGGGAAAAAAAGACCTGAAGTACTGAAAATCTGTGCTTTTTCTTTGAATTTCCTGTACACTCACAAAAAATAGACATATGGTGTGTGTTTTCAAGGCAATGGATAATAGGATCGTTGCTTTTTGAAAAAAAAATTGGATACTGCTGCCTACCAAGAAATTATCCAACAGTTCATAGCTTTACTATTAAGAGGATGAGCGTGACTGCTGGTTGTAACAAGACAGTGCCACTTCTCATGCAGCTTGCTCTACTAAGGAGATCCTACAGGATTTTTGAAATGAAAACTTCTTTATGCGCGTTGTGTCAGAATTTTTTGTACATATGAATTACACGGGAACATGGGGAAAAAATCGCTGACTCGTAATCAAAATCTGTAATATGTATATATATGAAAGAGAAAAAGGCATAGAGCGAGAATATATATATACACAGATGAGCATAGTAAAATTTGTAGTAGCAGAGGATGGGAGGTGGGAGAAAAAATTGCCAGTGATTCACAATAATTCTCCCTCTCTATCACTCACTTGTAATAATAAAAAAAAATAATTTTTTAAATTCAGTGTAATTGTAACATATATTTTTTTATTGAGTGTGGATAACGTATATGAAGATTTTTAACACCTAATTTATATGCATTAAAAAATCATTAACCCAGAAAATATTGTCGGTGAAGATTGGTGTTTATTGTTAAAAAATTACTTTATATGAAATATTTTGGTCATGCAATTCAGTGGGGGTGAATTTCGCTTGTGCTAGTATCTCGAGAACGGACCGCTAGACACATGGGACTAAGACCTGTCTCGTTTCGGGTGATCGCAAAGCTCCCTCTCGGGTTAAGCCTTTCAAAATCGTGTTAAAAATGCCCTAGGATGCCGCCCCGTTTTCGAGATAAGCTCTTTTTTTTATTTAACAAAAGATATGTCTGAGAAATCCGTTTCTTATGTAAAATATAAATAAAATAACAGCTATCAATAATTAGCTATCACAACCATAAAAAAAAATCCACAATACCCGCATTCGCTGAAAGTAATGATGACTGATTGATGCAGAATATCATTATAAATTTACAGCGTTAACTGAGTAGCTGATTATAAAAACCAACAATAATTTTGAAGTTTGAATCGTAAATAATGTTCATTGCATATATTAAATAATGATCAATGATATATATACAGATCGCTGAAAGTAATGATGACCTACATTGTCATCATAAATTTAACTAATCATGCTGTTTGCAGTAAAAACATATGTTTTACTATGAATTTTTCAGTAAATCAACTTTTTCAACATGTGAACACACATTCCTCATTGAAAGTAGCCGGCCATTTTTTAATGTATTCGAATAAACCCGTGAAAAGAGACGTGGAGGTTCAATAGCAAATTTCTTTGTTGTAATTTTGGAGGCATCTCAAACCCGTGTTTTACTACGTATTTTGCAGTAAATCCACTATTTCAGCGTGAAAATTTAACTACAAACATGGGATAATCGTGGAAAACACATGTTCAAATTGTGCGTCAAATTGGTTCTAGGGTCAAAGGTTAAAATGGCTATTGAACGTAAACATTATATGCTACTTGTAAAATATATTAATTCGAAACGATTGTGATCCCACACAAGTTTTCACTTCAGCCATGCGGTCTTAAGCACACATATTTTTTGTCAGAGGAAGAATCATTTCTAAAGTATTCTAGCCACCAAAATCCTCTGATCTGACTAGTCCAGACTTCTTTTTGTGGGGTTACTTAAAAGAAATTGTTTGCAGGAGCAATCCACCTACTCTGCAGGAATTGAAACATTACTAATATCATTTGGGAAATAGACAAAGTACAGATAACAAGAGTAGCCAGGAACATGGTCAAACATGTTGACTAGCATATAGAAGTGGATGGACATAATTTTCAACACCTGTAAATTAGTGCTTGCCAATAAACTATTATTTATGAACTAAACTAACCAATGGGGCCTCATTTAAGTTTAACACTTTGCATGTTCATTGACTTGTTATCTTAAAATTCATTGTCATTCCATATTTTGTCATGTAATCCAATTCTAAAGTCATCTGTTGATTTTACTGTGACTTACTTTATAAACAGAGACTTACTTTACAGACAGTCTCCTTTCCTCTACGTCGATCCCTTCATCCTGTTGAATATTATTTTTGATCTATCTTCAATCTATATATTAATGAGGTCAGAAATAATTAGCTCCTTTTTTCTCTCCTTAGGTTAAACTACTTGGTTAGGTTTTTCTTGTTTTTTTCAAGTAAATTTTTGTCATTTGACTGGTTTGATGCAGCTCTCCAAGATTCCTTATCTAGTGCTAGTCGTTTCATTTCAGTATACCCTCTACATCCTACATCCCTAACAATTTGTTTTACATATTCCAAATGTTGCCTGCCCGTACAATTTTTTCTTTCTACCTGACCCTATAATATTAAAGTGACTATTCCAGGATGTCTTAATTGTGTGGCCTATGTCTGTCTCTTCTATTAACTATATTTTTCTAAATGCTTCTTTCTTTATCGATTTGCCACAACACCTCTTCAATTGTCACTTTATCCACCCATCTGATTTTTAACATTCTCCTATAGCACCACATTTCAAAAGCTTTTAATCTTTTCTTCTCAGGTACTTCGATCTTTCAAGTTTCACTTTATAAAGTGACGCTCCAAACATATACTTTCAAAAATCTTTTCCTGACATTTAAATTAATTTTTGATGTAAACAAATGATATTTCTGACAGAACGCTCGTTTCGTCTGTGCTATTCAACATTTTATATCGCTCTTGCTTTGTTCTTTAGTAATTCTACTTCCCAAATAACAAAATTTTTCTACCTCCATAATCTTTTCTCTTCCTATTTTCACATTCAGTGGTTCATCTTCATTATTTTTACTACATTTCATTACTTTCGTTTTGTTCTTGTTTATTTTAGTTCTTGCATAGGATTTCATTCATGCTGTTCATTGTTTCTTCTAAATCCTTTTTACTCTCAGCTAGAATTACTTTATCATCAGCAAATCGTAGCATCTTTATCTTTTCACCTTGTACTGTTATTCCAGATCTAAATTGTTCTTTAACATCATTAACTGCTAATTCTGTTTAAAGATTAAAAAGTAACTGGGATACGGAACATCCTTGTCAGACGCCCTTTCTTATTACGGTTTCTTTCTTATGTTCTTCAGTTATTACTGTTGCTGTTTGCTTCCTGTAAATGTTAGCAATTATCTTCTATTTCTGTATGTTGATTTGTTTTTCTTTAATCTTCCTTCTACTATTAATCTGAGGTCTAAACTTCTTCCCTTGTCCCCTATACTTTTTCTGAAACCGAATTAGTGTTCTCCTAACACTTCTTCCACTCTCCTCTCAATTTTTCTGTGCAGAATTCTATTTAAGATTTTTGATGCATGGCTAGTTACGCTAATTGTTCTGTATTCTTTACATTTATCTGCTCCTGCTTTCTTTGGTATCATGACTATAACACTCTTTTTGAAGTCTGATGGAACTTCTCCTTTTTCATAAATATTACACACTATTAGTATAATCTATCACTCTCTCACCTGCACTGCACAGTAATTCTACAGGTATTTCATCTATTCTAGGAGCCTTTCTGCCACTCAAGTCTTTAAATGTTCTCCTAAATTCAGATATCAGTATTGTTTCATCCCTTCAATCCTCTTCTTCCTCTATAACTCCATTTTCTAATTCATTTCCTGCATATAGCTCTTCAATATATTCCACCCACCTATCAGTTTTGCCTTTCATATTATAAATCGGTTGTACCATCTTTGTTTAACACATTATTGGATCTTAATTTATGTACCCCAAAATTTTCCTTAACTTTCCTGTATGCTTCATCTATTTTACCAATGTTCATTTCTCTTTTTACTTCTGAACACTCTTCTTTAATCCGCTCTTCTTTTGCTAGTTTGCACTTCCTGTTTATAGTATTTCTTAACTGTCTATAGTTCTTTTTACTTTCTTCATCGCTAGCATTCTTATATTTTCTATGTTCATCCATCAGCTGCAAAATATACTCTGAAATCGAAGGTTTTCTACCAGTTCTCTTTGTTCTGCCCAAGTTTGCTTCTGCTGATTTAAGAATTTCCTTTTTAACATTCTCCCATTCTTCTTCTACATTTTCTGTTTTATATTTTTTATTCAGACATCTTGCGATGTCCTCCTCAAAAATCTTCTTTACCTCTTCTTCATCAAGCTTCTCTAAATTCCATAGATTCATCTGACACCTTTTCTTCGGGATTTTAAACCCCTGTCTACATTTCATTATCACTAAATTATGGTTGCTATCAGTATCTGCTCTAGGGTAAGTTTTGCAGTCGACGAGTTGATTTTGAAATATTTGCTTAACCATGATATAATCTATCAAGCCAGGCGATACCTTGCAGTATCGCCTGGCTTTTTCCATGTGTGTATTTTTCTATTATGATTTTTAAATTGGGTATTGGCAATTACTAATTATTTAATTATTATAGTGCAAAACTCTATGTCGTCTGTCCCTTCTTTCATTCCTTTTGCCCAGCCCGTATTCACCCACTATATTTCCTTCCTTGCCTTTTCCAATGGTTGCATTCCAATTTCCAACTATTATTAAATATTCATCTCCTTTTATGGGTTTAATTGCTTTGTCAATTTCTTTGTGTACACACTCTACCTCATCGTTATCATGGGTGCTTGTAGGCATATAGACATTAACAATTGTCGGTTTAGGTTTTGATTTTATCCTTATTATAATGATTCTATCGTTATGCATTTTAAAATACTCTACTCTCTTCCCTATCTTCTTGTTCATTACGAAACCTACTCCTGCCTGCCCATTATTCGAAGCTGAGTTTATTTAAAATCATCAGACCAAAAGTCGTTGCTCTTCCCACTGAACCTCGCTAACTCCTACTTCATGTACATTTATCCTCTCCATTTCCCTCTTTAAATTTTCTAACCTACCAACCTTTTTTAGACTTCTAACATTCCACGCTCCGACTCGTAGAATGTTTTTTTTTTAATTGAACTATTTGCCGTTTTAATAGTTACTTTATTACTTTATTTCATTTGATTCGATTAAGTATTTTTTCCATATCTTTAAAACATACACTTACCCTTTCATCTCTTTCTATATAACTCTAACAAATAGTTCTTATTAGCCTGATCATATCCCTTGATAAATAATGGTAACAAAAATTAATTAAATTTGAAAATCGTGTAAAATAAATACACGAGTATGAAAAAATTCCATTAACACCAAATTTTTTATTTTTTGTATTTGTGTAGGACTTAATGTGACATAAGAAATAATGTGTTTTTATTAGAAAATGTCTTCAGTATAATGAAAATTATTTATTTACATGATAAAAATGTTACAACTTCTAATTTATATGATAAATAAAATGTCATTTTAATAATAGTAAACTGCGATTTGGGACTTTTTTCTTAATTCTTTTTTTGCTAAATTGTTAATTTTGTATTTGCTATATGTGTTATTTATTTATTTGTCTCATAAGCTACCTTGCATATTCTAGAATGATTCCACTATAATATTTTGGATGAAAGTGAAAGCTGTATCTGATGAATTATTAATGACAAAATTAAGTTTTATGCAATATTAGTCTTGTTCTTTTCTGCACCGTTTTTGAGTTCCAATTAATTTAAAGAAAAACTGCAGGATTTATAGTGAATTACTGCATAAAATGTTTTTTGTGATTTCATTGTGGAGCATTTTGTTACATCCACACCTTTGTATATAGATTTTGTAAAAAAAAATACTCTTGTAAGTATATTTAAGAGGGCCTTTTTTACCTAAACAAAACAATATTTTGTTGATGGTCAGTTTCAGTATAGTACCGTTCTAAAGGTAGTAATTTTTTTCCTAAGAACTGCATTTTGATAAAACTTTTGTAGTTTCTGTTAAGTTTTATAATTTCAATTAACAATAGTAGTCTCAGGAATGGTCGACCTGAGACTGTACAAGATTACACTTCATTTACACTCATACATATCATCCTCATTCATCCTCTGAAGTATTATCTGAACAGTAGTTACTGGAGGCTAAACAGGAAAAAGAAAGAAGTTAACAATAGTAGTGGGGGTGGAAAAAGCATATAGTTACTGTATTCTTTTCCAAGACATGGCTGAGAGCATCAGGAGTTTTAATGCCCAGCTCATTCCCTCTAAAGAGCTATGAAATGTTGAACTTGCACTACCTGTAAAACAGCTTAAAAATTTGATAATTTTTATGCATAATTTACCACATCTTTTTTTTTTTTTTAATAAATTTCAGCAAAAAGGATGTAGAAAAGAACAACCTTTAATTTGGTGTAAAGCTCAATTTTTCATACATCAAATAGTTACTGAAATATAAATCTTAAGCGGCAAGTTTTTTCTGACCATATTCTCTGCATCACAAAAAATATTGGCCTGTGGTATAGATTCATTATGTAAAAATGCTCAGTTTGTTATTTAACAATGAATAGTTGCAGTGTATTCTGTTTCAATCTTACAAACCATTCCTTACTCTGAAAGGGTTAATAAAATAATTATTTAAAGTTTTAGATTTAGATTTTAGTAGTAGAAGGTGGCTCAGCTTTATCCAATAGGCACCTCAGCTATATTAACTTAGATTTTTGTGAAACTTGTTAATGCAGACCGAGACAATTGTATTAGCAAAGTTTATACTCAGAGTCTCTTCCTGTCTCAAGCAGGTGATACAGTTGGAGCCAGGGAGCCGCTGATACAATTCTTATTCAAATCTCATAAAAAATGTTTTTCTTATAATTTTATCTTTTTATTGTTTATTGATATTAGTTTTTTTTTAATATTTATTGCTTTACATTGCATAGCACAATCTGCAAGTAACACAAATAACA
The DNA here is from genome assembly GCF_047948215.1 of Lycorma delicatula. Taxonomy (NCBI): domain Eukaryota; kingdom Metazoa; phylum Arthropoda; class Insecta; order Hemiptera; family Fulgoridae; genus Lycorma; species Lycorma delicatula. The sequence continues at coordinate 11,852,380 of NC_134461.1, read as the reverse complement.
AAAGTATATATGAATGTGTGATGATTTATTAACAGATTCTTGAATTAATATTTGAATGAGTAATTATGAAATTTTGCCATGAATTTTGATAATAAACTTTTTTTTTATATTGTTTTAGAAATATAACGACTGCAAACAAAACAAGTGTTAGAACATTGAAATTGATGAATGAAATCAATTCGTTTTTGTCGCTCACTCTATCATTTTATACATAAACATTATTTCATTGGCTGCGTGTTATTTGTTCTTGTCATGTCAGTTTTATGTGATATTTGATTAAATAAATATACGCATATCTGTCATTCGGTTACTATAAATATATAGGTTTAAATGAACGTTTACATCTTATATTTATGTACGCATATTATAAATTAAATTTTATTCTTATGGTTGCTTTTTGATCTACATAAATGGCTGATAATTGTTCACTTCAGCCGATGAAATCGTCAAATGAAATTTTGTTAGAACTATTTGGTGCATTCAATGTTGAACCGCCGGAGTTATTAACTACCGCTATGACGTCAGAAACAAATGTGAATGCGGATAGTTGTACACAGGTATCAAATAAAACTGTTGTAAAACCACCGAATAAACATAAAAAAAGTAAAAAACGACATAAAAAACCAAAAAAAAGAAAACGACATGATGGTTCAGTTTCTTATAATAGTGATGGTGATAATAATTTTAGTAAGAATAAACATAAGAAAAAACATAAAAAGCATAAAATTAAGAAAGTAAAACAGGAAAAAGATAATGTTATAAAAAGAAGTGATGATACCAGCGAGGGTGATGATGGTAATAGTGTTGAAGATAAGGTTAAGAAAGAAAAAAAACGAAAATTAAAAAGAAAGAAAAAACAGTCCGATAAAAATAGTAGTAATAGTAGTGCAAGTAGCGATAACAATAATAATAAAAATAATAGTGATGAATCTTCTGATGAGAGTGAGAAAAAAATTAGACTAAATATAATGAAAAGTTTAGATGAAATTATTAAAGATGATGTTAAAAAAGTTGATAAACTAGAAAGTATAGATTCGGATTTGGTAATCATTAGTGATAGTGAAAATTCAGAAATTAAAGAAAAATCAAATTATGTACAAACAAATACAAAAGCATTATTTGAGCAGCAAACCTCAGAATCAGCGCCTTCAGAATCTGGTGTCGTAGTTAGTAAAAATGAAAACAAAAAACAGGTTATTAAAATTAATTTATTTACTACCAGTATTTGCAGTTCCAATGAAAAAGTTGGACTTATGAAACAGGAAGACAGCGATAATTTTATAAATAAAATAGTTTTAAACAAAAATGTTAATGTAGATTGTGATAATAAAGAAATTGAGATAAAAAATAAAGAAAGTATAGAAAATTCTAATGATGTTAAAGCAGTGGATATTGCATTTGTTAAGGAAAATATTGATTCTACAGTAAAACCAGAGAAGAAAATGATACCAGGTAAGTTTTTTTTTTTGTATTATGTTAATGATGTTATTTAAGTTGTATTCTAAAATTTATGCTTTTTATTATTTTCAAAAGAACAGTAATTTATAATGGATTACTTAGATTCTTTTTTATTTCTTCTGGTCCTCTATTTTGGAAGTCTTAACAGCAGTCTATATTTTATTTTTGACCAGAACTCAAAATAGTTCTACAGTTATAGCATCTGTATCAGGTTCTCAGACTTTTGTAGCCAGAGTTCTTAGTTTTTCAGCTCCATAGTTACCATCCATTTATTCTGAAGTGCATTTCAAAACATTGCTTGTGCATCCAGATATTAAATTTTCTTCTCTTGTTTTTGAAATTCTCAAAGGTGATATCAATTTCCTACCACCTACATAACACGGTGTTCTTTTCTGATGCACGTAGCATGGGATAATAAGATCTTGCTACACTGTAGACTTATATTATCCTTACATTTGTTTTGTCTTGTTGGATTGTGTTTGTGCCTCTGTCAATATAAAATATGTCTCATTATTTTACTGTAATTTCTTTTTTAAATTTTCAATGAAAGAAAGAACCTCTTTATTAAAACATTTCTTTATTTTGTATTCTTAATGTTCTTGCCAGTTTTCTTTAAGTTCTTTCATTATATTTTTACCATATTCTTCACTGAATTTCTTTAATCATCTCTTATAACTCCAATTTGCTATTGTGAACCAATCGTCATGAACCTACCTTCTTTTTGTATCATTACTCATATCCCTTCCTATCATTATTTGTGTTGCATTTGAATGTAAATTGAAATTGTTGACAAAATCACCCTTTTTGTTAGTCAAATCTTTACACACCTTGTTGCTGTTTCTTCATTGTTACTACTCATCACTACCTTCTGACCCGTGTGAAGATGTTTTATTAATCTTCTACTTTATTAATCTGATTTGATTTTATTCTTTTAAGTCTTTGAAACTTAAGAAGTTGGTAGTAAAGATTGAATCTTTATTAGACTATAGTCATCAGTTGTACTAATTATTAAAGAGGACAATTATTTTTAATTTTAGTTAATTTGGTATTTAAATTCCTGTTAATATCAGTTTAAAAAATTATAAATTGCAGTTCTGGTGAAAATAATCATAATTGTAATTTTATTTTGGTTATATAGATTTCTTATGTTATAAATTTACAAAAATGTTCAAGTTCAGAAAAAGTAGACAAAGTAAAATTTTGCAAGTTTGTTAAGCACAGAGCCTTGGTCTTATAAGCTGCTTTTTTACAACAGCATTGTGTTATTAGTTTTGAAAATTTTAATATTAAAATTTTTGTAAGTGTTAAATATGTGTATTAAAATTTATTATTTACATCCTGCTGTATTCACTTTTTGTTAGGGGGTGTAGCAGGTATCAGATTTAAATTATTAGTAAAAAAGATACATCCATTACAATTGATTATAGAATTGTCCATCTGTTAAAGAATTTTAAATCCTGCCAAAAACTGATTTGAATCAGTGGCTATTTGATCAGACTTGTCCTTATGTCGTCTTTTTGTCATCTCAAAGTTTTGTAAATTTTTATACCCTTCTAGTTGTACAATGTCTCCTACTTGTTCTTTTGATACTATCTGGGTGGCTATGAACAATAATTTTAATTAATTCATCCCTCTCCTTTTGGTGTTTATAGAAACTGGTCAACTGAAACCGGTTTCACAGAAACTGGTCAACTGCTGTGAAATTCTTCATCATTATTCACTTTACTGGTTTCTGATGCAAAACATTAATTGCTCACCTACTCACAATATTTCGATCAGTAGTTACATCACTGTTAATGACTTTTAGACAACGATAAAAGTCACTACTGTTCACTTTTTTCACTGTTAAAATTTCAATCACCAGTTGTTTTAGTTGCATTGGTGGGGGTGATTGCGCCACTGGGTATGGTAACCCGTGTGACTGGGGATGTGGCTTCCCTCCGCCCGTGGTGCTGCTGATCGTGACTTGGTAATGCCACGTGAGACATCGTGATGGGACTGGGTGGGGGTGGCGGGGTTTGTCCCCGGCTCCTGCGTGGACCAAAATGAAGTTACATTTCCCTTGATAGGTGACCTAAATTGGTCGACCTATTTGGGTGTAAGTCTGAATTTCTATATTGCGTAAGACATAATTTTCATTGGTATGAGTGTAGCACTGATCCAACTTTAAACTCGTTTCTTTTCTGAGGCATTCACAGTCACGAACGGTGCTGTCAAATGTGGTCTAGGCGTGGGGTTTGTGCTTCCATGTTTTCGGTTAGTTAGTTTGAGGGAATCATGTTAGGTTGGATAAGAAGATGTCCATTTGAGGCCTATGTGAAGGTGAAATTTGATAGGTATTTTACTGATGCAAATGCCTGCCAAGGCATTTACATCGGTGGCATCCCAACCCAGGCTTGACTGATGACTGTGAGATGTAATCAGTTAGAGGGTCTAAAGACGACCTCCGGTAAAGTCCATCAGGGCTCGGAACGGAGGGGGTGGTGTGGCGACTGGTAACATCACAAGGTGGGTGTCTTCCCCCGTACAGGGTTGGGATAGCAGCTGGTTGTATTTGATTCCATAACAATGGCCATAAGAAAAAAAGAGGGTATGAGTCAACAAATTTTGAAATATTAGTAACAGAGGAATGAATGTACAAGATAGGAACATCTGTGGTTAAATGCAATATTTTTTTCTCCTGTTATATTCCAGTGCACATTACTTTTCAGCCACCCCTTGTAGTTTTCTCTATAAAATGCCAGTATATTTTAGGATCTGATTCTTCACGACCCTGGAGGATTCACTTCATCGATTGATCGATGTCAAGGATAGCATATTAACATCAGATGCGATTGCACTTAAGACTGTTGAAGGTACAAGCACTGTTTTGACTCTGGGCAAATCTGCTCAGATATTCATTATATAACCTTCTATTATCAGAAGTTCTGAATTCCTGAACTTAATGCTATTGCAGTATCTGATTTCTCAGAAACATTCTCTTTTGCCATAAAATTGTTGGGCACTTATACCGATTGAACTCATTCAATCTCCATCCATATATTTATATTTAAGTTTATTTAAAACATTTTAATCTATGTAATTGGTTGTATTTAAAAATATTTTTGGTGTCATATTTTAATTGTTTAATTAGTTTTAGGTATGTTTGCTTTATGTTATTAGAGGTATCATAAAAGGTGTTAGTCGATGACGTTTTTGTTTTTTATCTAACGTATTACACTGTTCGACTAAAAATTTCATATTTTTTTGTTGTTATAGTAATGTTATGTTAAAAAACATCTTATGTCATCGTAATTATACTGGCACTTTTTGTGTTACACCTCTAATTTTTTTATCGATTTTGTTGTTTTATTTATTTACAGAAAAGAGGAAGTTACTTGTCGGCAGTAAAATAATGATAAAAAATTTGAAGAACAGTACTGTTTTTGAAGAAACCGTAAGACAGGTTGAAGAACAGGCTAGGTTAAAAGCAGAACGTTATGAGGAGGGTGAAATATCTGATGATAGTAGTAATAATGATAATGAGAGTAAAAGCGGTTCGAGTAAAGTGCTTTCACCACCTCCTTTATCGCCGGATCATTCGTTAATTAAAATATCAGGCAAGATTATTTGGTGGCACGTCATTGCTTATTTTTGATTAGAGTGCATGCGGCTCACTTATTGCTGATAATATTGTCAGCTTCTGTATGGTTGATCGGATTGAAAATTGTAATTGATTGTTTCTATAAAAACCTTACTTGATTCTGAATTTTAACATCAAAGAAGAGAAATTGATTTTTACTATTATATTAATATAAAAAATTTTATGCATCAGCTAAGCTAATACAGGTTCTTTCTGCTCTTCTTTAGTTGGCATAATTGATATGCAGGAGAGGATTCATATATAAGGAAACAATATGTTGAGAAATAGGTTTTTGTTTTTAATTTTATAAAAATGTGTATGGGTACTTTTTAAAAGTTATTAATGTTATTTATGTTGAGAAAGTAGTTAGAACAACCATAGTTACGGGTAATTTTCTTTTTTCTATAATTCAAGTTGTTTGTTAATTTTATAAAAAAAATAATAATATGCTAGAGTTGATGTGTGTAGTAAATACGGTATACATATCTCTCTGTAGGTCTTTTATCCTGAAAGTTTTTTTTTATAAGTATATTTACTACTGTTTGTCACACTGTTAACAGGTTTACTTGATCAGGAATAATTACTTTTACCACTTATATACACATATCTCCCTCTGTTTTGTTCTTTATTGGAGATTAATTTAATTGCTTATTTTTCCATAAAAAATAAAAGATTAGCATTATTAATTTTTTTTCTGGATTGGTGTGTTTTAAATTTGATGTAATTTTAAAAGATGCTAAGCGTGTCGATTATTTTTAATCGATTAATATTACATTACATTTATATTAATTGATGTATTGTATTCTTTATTATATGTCAGTCTAAATGCATTTTTATTGGTTAATTTTTTAGCCGTGACTGTAATATATTTTTATATTATAGCCAAAATTTCCAGGATACTTGGAAAAATTTTGTTTTTACATTAAAATATATTTACATAATATTGTTCATTTGTACAGTTTACAAGCTGTGGTAGGAAAGTAATGAAACTGTTTTTCTAAAATTCTGTATTTATAAAAATCAATTGTCTTCTTTAAAGAAATTTTTCCCAAGAAGCTCACACCTTCTGGAGACATTTCACGTTTTTTTGTAAGTGTGCTACAAGTCTTCAACTGGGATTGCTTTCGGCTGATATGTCAAGGCAGTTTGGATGTTGTCAGCGGTTGAAAAATGATGGTCTGTCCTGTCTCTTTTTCGTGTGGATTTTCACTTAGGAGAAAAGAAAAATGAAGAAAATGTGGGTGTTACAAAATTACGGTAGTGACTTTCCTGGATAAAATTCTGTGATGGATAATGCTGCATGACAAGGGGCATTGTGATTCAGCATCTTTTTACCTGTATTGCTTAGCTGCTTTTTCTTAGCTGTTTAAAAGTTGTGATTTTAATAAAGTACAAATGATTTTGAACACTTCCTTCACTGATAAAAGAAATAAATGCGTAGTAATTTATTAGCTCATTCTTGCTTTCTTGAAATTTTTTTTAGATGCGTCTGTGCCACTCCTGACTTGTTCGTTTTAAGAATTTAAAAAAGAAATTAGATTTATTATCTCTTACCACATTCTTGAGAAAATTCCTATCTGTCTGATGTCTTCCAAGAAGTGCAGACACACATAATGTTTTGATTCTTCTGTTCCTTGATCATGAGGTTATTTTAGAACAACTGTTTACACATTTCATCCCTGATTCCTGGGTTAATATCTTATGAATAGTAAACATTTATATACTTTTTTCTCAGTGATGTCGTTTATTGATCTTACCTCAAGAAACTTACTTTTTCTACATTTTTGTCTGCTTTTAATCTACATATTCTTCCAGTGGTGCTTGCTTTTCTTTTCCATGTTTTTATGGTGTTCTTAAAGGCCTTACATGTCCAAAAACTTAAAACGCTTACCCTGTTTAGAGTACAATCTCTGTAATCCTGTTTTATCAATTTCATATACAGTATTAATGCACTATATTGGAACAGATTTTTTTGTCCAATTTCATAGTAATACAGCACAAGTAAAATTCATTTGGGTAATACAGGATAGACATTTATATAGTAATTTTTTGAAATTAAAACAAACTCTGGAACGCAAGGAAATATTTACTCTTCCATTCCTGTGGAGGGATATCTGCAGTTAGGCACAGTTTTTCTAGTTTGTTTGCTGTATGACCTGCCTCATTGCTTTTCTGCCACACCTTATTTTAATTGGATACTTTTTGGACAAGGTATCTTGGTATCTTTTGGTAGCAAGACATCTTGCTACAGATGTTCATGTGATTATAATTTACTAAACATTTAGTATGAAGCGATAAGTGTTTTGATCACAGTTTACAGTTGACACTGTTAGACAAATCTTTCATCATATTTGTGAATGGTTATCATACTTTTGAAAGTGATTTATAATTAAGCCTCTTCTTGGTGGGCTTCAGGGAGATGACTCAATAACTTTAACTATTCTTTGTTTGGTACCTTATTTTAAATAGCTTGTTAGGACTGGCAAAATGGTGTACTGATCCAAATCTGTGAAGGGAAGAGTTGAGATTAATCTAAATCAAAATATTCAGATTCTCATTGGAATATTTATTCAGTACACTAAACTGCAGAGTAGGATATATTTTTTTGCTATATTTCTTTACTCGCATAAAAATGGTATGATTTTCAAATAATTGTTTATTTTAAACGGGATGGAATTTGAAGCTAACTGACCTCATTGTAGGGATTAACTTTGGACCAGTTAATTATTTCATTTGTATTTTATATTGAGCATTTGTTGTGATCAGTTCATGACAGACTTTGTACTTTCAGTTTATTTCCTATGGTGCTTCATGAAAAATATTTTTTACTAAACAAAACATCAATATATTGCTGATTTAAAAAAAATAGTTTGGAGAGCAGGTCAGATTACTACTTGACGATTGTAATCTTTTTACCCAAAGTTGTTAAGTTGTTAAACATTTAACAAACTTAATAATTTGAAGTCTTACAAAATATCTGCAGTTTTTTTGCGGAAATTTAATGTGATATATGCTAGTACAGTTTCTCACATTACCAAAGGAATGTTTAAAATCAGATTGATTTGATCTTTATTATTCTCTGTATTATTTGGATTGTGTTATTTTAGAAGCATCTCTTTTCACCACTTTTCTGAGCGGCACATGTAAAATAAGGTTGTACAGGAGTGGGTTTGCTGCTTTAAAATTTTTGAGTTGTTAAATTTTATCCTGTCAGAAGATTATGCTGAATAATTGACCCATATATCCTGGAATTTTTGACTTATCTGAAAAGTGGTGTTAAACAAGGGTTGCAGCACCTTTGTTTATTATACTTTATTTTTGTGCATTTATAAATTATAATTTAATACACAAATTACTTATGCAAACTGTTTTGTTTACCATTGGCTAGTTCAATCTATCTCTTTGTTTTGGATTGCATGCAGTGTTCTACAATTTACGTGTAAGAACACAAACAATATAAAAGATGTTGGGGGTATAAGATGAAATTAGTAAGTGACAAACTAAATGTAGTTCATGTAAGAAAATGAATATTATTTTAAGTTAAATAAATAAATATATATATCTTTTTTTCAGTTATGTTGAACAAAAATACTAGTATTTAAATTTATCTGTATTTATTGATTACTAGTTGTGCTTTTATGAGGCTTGCCATATTATCAGTTAATAATTAATTAACTCTGATACACCTGAAAATATTTCAGTTTGTCTCTTTTGTAATTTATTGCACACTTACTACCATGACTAAATTGCCTTATAATTTGGTTGGTGATATTCTCCCATGTTAGTAAAAAAAATGAAATCATTCAAATCGTCAATCTTTGCTGTGTAAAATTTCTAAAACATTTGTTGTTCATTTTTTATTGGTGTGAAAAGAAAAAAAATGTTTCAGTTAATTATCAGAAAACTAAAATTTTGATAGCTATAAAAAAGAAATCATTGATTGTGATAAAAATTTTATACGTTAACATATTATTTATCTAACTCTTCTCTATCACCCTGCTTAGTACCAGTTGGGTTAAATGAATGTTTAACTGCTTATGACATTTTTTTTTAAAAAAGCCCATTCTGGGATCTGACCAATGTTTTATTAGAAATTTGTTGTCATTGGAATTGTCAGTGCAATATGTATTCAATCTTACAATCTGAAATCAAATTTAAATTTTTGAGACCCATGATTAACATAGATTTTAAAACTATTATATGAATTAAAAAGATGCTTGTGGAATGGTAGTTCTCTTGCTCAAGCAAACACAGTTTTGGCTGTAATAAAAGAAAAAGGTGGTAAAAAATTAACTATTAAAGTACAAATTATTATCAATTGTAGCTGCATAATGCGTTGTAACTAAAGATGACTGTACTTGAACAAGGAACTGCTGTTTCAATCTTACCTTTGTAATTCATTAAGCGTTTCTAATTACATCCATCATATGTCTTTTATTTCATTTCAATTCCAAATTACTTAGTCAAATTTGAAACTGAAAATTATAATGATCCCAAATTTATTGCTAAACTAACCTGACGATATGCTTCTTTTGAAAAAATGTCATTGGCATTTTAAAAATTGTTTAATTGAACAAATACTTGGCAGAGTTGATATATATGGGTTAGATGGAACAACATATTAGAATATCAAATTTTTATCTTACTTTTTAATAAATGTTAAATTTTACTTCTCTGAAATCTGAAAAATCATATTTTTTTCTATTGTCACAAAAGTAATATAAAAATGAAAAACAATACGTGTTGTTTTACATTTATATGTAAAAAAAATTTACGATTCTGATGATGTAATTTTTTTATTCTTAGGCTAATATGGCAAAGCCATTCACAAAGTTATATGGTGCCTAGTACGAGGGTAAATCAAACATAAACGGGATTTTATTTTTAAAAAACATTTATTTATTGAAAAATAAAAGGCAAATATAATTTTTTATATAGTTTCCTGCATTAGAAATACATTTTTCCCAGCAAGAAGGAAGATTTTTTATCACAGCATCGTAGAATGAAGCTGGTTGTGTCAGGAGCCAGTTGTGCATGAATCCCTCCAGTCCCAGTCGTCATCTTCAAATCATTGCCCTCCTAGAGCATCTTTACGCAGCCCAAACAAATAGAAATCGCAGGGTGATAGGTCTGAGCTGTAGGGAGAATGATCAAGTTGTGTCCAGTGCATTTCTTCTAGTTTTGGGACCGTTAGAGCTGTATGGGGCCTGGTGTTGTCGTGGAGGAGGATGGACTCTCGAATCAGTTGGTCTCATCTTTTCTGGCGATATGCAGGCCTCGCATCGTTCAACAGCTTGCAGTAGTAAGCAGCATTGATTGTGCATTGCTCATGCAAAAAATCAATAAGCATAATGCCTCGCCGGTTGAAAAAAACTGTTGAAAGAACCTTGCCAGCTGACAGTCGAGTCTTGGCTTTCACTGAAGGGGTGGGGGGGGCTTCCTCTGCCAGTACATACTGGCTTGTTTGGACTGGGGAGTGTAGTGGTGGACCCATGTTTAGTCGCAGATGACAATCCAACTCAAAAATGCATCACTTCTTTCGCAAACCTTGCTATAAGCCTCTGTCAGTCTTCCAAAGTCTCAACTTCTGATCTGTGGTCAAAGGGCGAGGAACCCATCTGGCACACACTTTACGGTACTGTAGATCATTTGTGATGATCGCTTGACAGCTCCCATAACTTATCCCAACCTGTTCTGCAATTTCTTCAAGAATGTCTCAAACTGCGCGAATGTTTTTGTCTTTAATGCTTGTCTGAGGATGGCGATCATGTTCCTGATTTTCCACTCATTCTCATCCTTCAACTATTTATGCCAGGCAAACGCATGAGTCCTTAACAATGTTTGGTCCCCGAACTGTGCAATCAGTCTTTGGAAAATTTCTGTCGCTTGACCTTCATGAGTAAGAAATTTTATAATTATGCGTTACACAATGGAGGGGTGCACCTATTGCTCCAACATCGTGAGCGTTACGGACGAATTGGTAGGGAGTGTGGAATGGCCGGCTCTCCGCATTCCTAATGACCCCACCCAAGCATACTAGAAGTGTGGCCCCAGTTCTACTAACCGTAGACGCTTGGGAAAAAAAATCCTGTTTATATTTGATTTACCCTTTTATAGTAAGGAATGTTTAGAAATCCTGTGTTGAATTTAAATTAACAATTTTTGCCAGATTATAAAATATCATTTTCATTTATTCAAAATTTTCAAATCTAAAATAAGTTGTGCAATAATGAATGCAAATAATAGTTTTAAATGTCGTGGGACTTCTTTTGTAATAACAGCAATACTGGGAAATCTTGTGTCATGAGTGGTTCATATTGATTGATTAGCTGGTGACAGTGTTATGTGAAAAAAATATTTTTAAGAGTTGACATATGTGATTCTATTTATACTTTCTGATTTTATTATTTTGTTATTTTTCGTACTCGTTAATTTTGTTGTACGTTTTCAAACTAAAAAAATTAACAAAATAATTAAAGTTATAACATAATCCTGAAAATTTCAGTACAAAATATATTGAAAATAAGTTTGTGCCAGAATAATTTTAAAATTGATTATTGTTATATTATTTTAAACCACCAATACCTTAGTCAGTCAATTCAGAAAGATATGCCATGAAATCCAAAAATTTAATCACATTTCTTTCAAACATAAGAAAGTATTTGATAGTTATTGATTATATTTAAAGATGATAATAATGATTGGAAATTTTGTAAAATACAAAAACAAAAATCGAGAGGTTGAGGTTACATGCAGACCTTAAACTGTAGATAGGGGATTCTTGGTGTCTGCAGTGAAATTAAGAAAAAATGTCTGAGTGTATTATTATTATTATTAAAAAATTACATTTTGGTTTTGAATATGTTGTAAAAACCATAGTAAAATGTTTTGAAAATTGGTGGGTACTGCTTTATATTACTTTTCTGTACTTGTTTCTTTAAGATGAATTAAGTTTTTAAGTATCAAAATAATACTGTAAAAGTCAGTAACTGGAGTGAGAACAAGTAGTTGAATTGTTTTATGTTAAAAATAGCTTCAAAAGCATTTTTATGTCATATCTAATGTATGTGATATTCTCAGATAAACGGTGAGTAATGGATAAATGTTCACAATATAATGTTTAATTTCTTTTTTAGGTAAGTTTCAAATTGTTGATATACGTTTACTGTTAAGTAAGCTTATATCTTTACATTTTAGTTTGTATAAAAATATTTGATATGTTTATGATTCATCTGCCATTTCTCAACATACATTAGTTTTCAGGTAGATATTTTTATTATACTTTATACGCAAAGAAATGTTTTTCTGTCCTTTGAATTTTTTTTAAATAAAAAGAATATTATAATTTATTTTAATAAAGATAATTTCATAATACGATATATTTGTTTAAATTTTCAGCTGATAATAAATTAATTAGTTCACCTTGTCACACAAACAAGTCAGTTGAGAAACAGACTGCTAGTTTCAGTGATCTTTTACATCATCAATCTCATACAAAAAAGGATAACGATATAAGCCAAAGGTAATGAAATAAATTATATTATTCCATTACTGATCTTGAAAAGTTTTTTTTCATTTCTATATTTATTTAAATTATAAATTTCTGAGCATAGAACTAGTCTTTAGTTTAGAACTAAATAATTCTGTTTTGTTAATTAAATTCTTTACTATAAAGTATTAAAGTATGGTTTATTTTAGCTCCTGCATCAATCATAACTTTATGTTCTTAAAAATTAGTTTATAAACATTTTTAATTCTTTAAAGATTCTATCCTGAGATCAATACAGTGGAATTTGTAAATGTGTTAAAACTGTGGAAAATTAATTATTTTTATAATTCTTTTTTTTTTGAATATACTTATTTTTTTTGGCAAGATTGGTTTACCATACAAAAAATAAAAAACCGTGTAAAACAGACTTCTTTTAGAAGAAATAAAGTTATAAGTATTTGCGTTACATTTGTTTTTAGAAAAAGATGTATAAATTATACTCTAGTAATGATATAAGCATCCTTTAAGATTGGATTGCAAAGTTTTGGTATGATTAGCATATAAAGTAATGTAGGCTATTTTATATTGGCATGTCTAACTGTGTGCAGTGAGCGCTGTATCATTTCCTAGTACAATACTTTTCTTAAAATTGAAATTGTTTAAAAGTAAATTTTTTCATCGTGTAACTATATTTCAGTCTTTTTTATACTGCTTTAATATTTAAAAAAGAAATATCCGTTAGACATAATATTTTAAGATTTTATTAAAGTTCTTAAAACAAAAGTAAAAAGTAGCATTATTTTTGTGTTGGGTCATTTGTTCCTTAAAGTATGTATTTCTTATTACATCTATTTTTCTAATATTATTTTACCCAGATCAAAAAGCCGAGAAAAGCATAAGCCACCGAGACTCAGAAGTGTTTCAAAATCTTCAGGCGATCATAGCAGAAATCATAGATCAAGGTCAAAGTCAAAAGACAAAGATAAATATAGCATTTGGAGTTCTAGTAGAAAAAAACATACAGACCATCATAAGCATCGCCACCATCATCATCACCGTCACCATAGCAGTAGAAGAAGATCATCTACTTCACCTAGCGATAGGGATTATCATCGTAAAAGGAATTATCACAAACGATACTCAAAATCAAAATCAAGAAGTAGATCTAGAACAAAATCTAGATCAAGATCGAGATCACCTTACAAAGATAGGTAAGCATTTTATTTATTACCTTTTTGTATGATTTTATTAATTTTGAAGATCAGCTTTGATCCATTTGTTTATCAAGCAATTTAAAGAAGTAATTTGGTTAGACAGCTAATGTGTTTATAGAAGGAACTCTTAACAGAGCTAAATATGCGTATTGTCTGCTTAATGAAAAGTTCATATAGAAGAGAGAACGTGGTGTATCGTAATATAATTTCCACTGATAGTATGGCAAAGTGATAATTTATGCCGTGTAATTTTGGGGATGGGCTAATATGTTCCTTTAAGATGCATTTAAGAACCTGCTATCAAGAAATTTTTGAATTACTGAGGAAAAGACTTATTTTCAATGTATATTTAAACCGGTCAGTTTAAAATAATCGATCTTTGATATTTTGCTCATCATCTAAATGCACTAAAGTGAATAGGTAATCATTTGTTTATGATATAAAAAAATGTAAAACTGTATCGAAAGGGAGCTGCTAGTAAGTAATGTCTGATAAAATTGTTACTGCAGGTGTGTTAGTATGAGATACACAAAATGGTTATCAAATGGAAATTCTTGTATAGCATCTACGTCAGTGCTCTAGATAAAGTCAACCTAAACATTACTTTTATAAAAAAAAAGTTTTTTGTTTGTACCATGAAAAAAGCTACAGTAGTGATTGATTTTTTAAAAAATTAATTAAATTTAATAATAAGTGAGTTTTATTTGTATGTTTTTATGATATAAGGTTTTATATTTTATTGTTGTATATTGTATTATTTGACTTATAATGAATATATTTAATTTTAATTTTTCTAGACGACAGGACTGTCAGGAGAAAATTGATAAACCGCGGCTGTTAGAGATTGCTCGTAAAAATGCCCTTAATATGCTAAAACAGAACAATTCCACGGGATCATCATCTGTTGGATTATCTGGATCTGGTGTTGAACAGACCAAAGCGACTATTGCTGCTGGTGGAAAAACAGTTGATGAGCTTACTGGTAATGTTTCATATACCTATATGCATATAGAAAGAATTTCAGATCATTATTTACAAATGTGATTAAAGTAAAAATTTCATACATACATGGGTCTAGAAGCGCTTTATTTTCGCCCTGACTTCTGCTCCAAGGGTAAAATGAAGCCACACTAAAATTCTTTAAACTTAAATTTAGGGGTAAGTATGATGGTTTCATATAGATTTTGATTATAAAAATCGAATAAAACAGGTCTCAGATCTCTGGTCTTATTAATCTTTGAGAAAATTATTGAAAAAAAAAATTAAAGCATTTCATGGTTTCATCACTCAACTGTTGAATCTGAAATCAGGGGTAGTATTTTACAAGCTGTAACAGAATCAAAGCCTTTCTGTACCCATTTTTATATGAACCTTTTTTTTTAAATTTAATTTGTAGAACACGTCCGGAAATTCTTTCTTTCTCTATACATTTATACTATATGCTAATAATAGGTAGTTACATAAAGGAGGGATAAAAGAACAGTTCTCTTTGATTGTATGTGAAAACTGAACGTTTGTACAAAGCTGTGTATTTCATCAGTTTATTTCAAAGGCTGATCTGATCTGATCTGTCAAGTAGTGTTGTCATCACAACTTGATATAAGGCAGGAGGGCACTGATGGGAAAAGTTAGCAAACTTCTATAAATTAATTTATGAATTTGGAAAGCAATTGGTCTCTTCTAAAGTGTAATCAATTACATTGACGTGTATGCTGGCCGGATAAAAGTTTTTTTTTTTTTTTGTCTTCAGCCATTTGACTGGTTTGATGCAGCTCTCCAAGATTCCTTATCTAGTGCTAGTCGTTTCATTTCAGTATACCCTCTACATCCTACATCCCTAACAATTTGTTTTACATATTCCAAACGTGGCCTGCCTACACAATTTTTTCCTTCTACCTGTCCTTCCAATATTAAAGCGACTATTCCAGGATGCCTTAGTATGTGGCCTATAAGTCTGTCTCTTCTTTTAACTATATTTTTCCAAATGCTTCTTTCTTCATCTATTTGCCGCAATACCTCTTCATTTGTCACTTTATCCACCCATCTGATTTTTAACATTCTCCTATAGCACCACATTTCAAAAGCTTCTAATCTTTTCTTCTCAGATACTCCGATTGTCCAAGTTTCACTTCCATATAAAGCGAAACTCCAAACATACACTTTCAAAAATCTTTTCCTGACATTTAAATTAATTTTTGATGTAAACAAACTATATTTCTTACTGAAGGCTCGTTTAGCTTGTGCTATTCGGCATTTTTTATCGCACCTGCTTCGTCCATCTTTAGTAATTCTACTTCCCAAATAACAAAATTCTTCTACCTCCATAATCTTTTCTCCTCCTATTTTCACATTCAGTGGTCCATCTTTGTTATTTTGACTACATTTCATTACTTTTGTTTTGTTCTTGTTTATTTTCACGCGATAGTTCTTGCGTAGGACTTCATCTATGCCGTTCATTGTTTCTTCTAAATCCTTTTTACTCTCGACTAGAATTACTATATCATCAGCAAATCGTAGCATCTTTATCTTTTCACCTTGTACTATTACTCCGAATCTAAATTGTTCTTTAACATCATTAACTGCTAGTTCCATGTAAAGATTAAAAAGTAACGGAGATAGGGAACATCCTTGTCGGACTCCCTTTCTTATTACGGCTTCTTTCTTATGTTCTTCAATTGTTACTGTTGCTTTTGGTTTCTGTACATGTTAGCAATTGTTCTTCTATCTCTGTATTTGAACCCTAATTTTTTTAAAATGCTGAACATTTTATTCCAATCTACGTTATTGAATGCCTTTTCTAGGTCTATAAACGTCAAGTATGTTGGTTTGTTTTTCTTTAATCTTCCTTCTACTATTAATCTGAGGCTTAAAATTGCTTCCCTTGTCCCTATACTTTTCCTGAAACCAAATTGGTCTTCTCCTAACACTTTCCCATTCTCCTCTCATTTCTTCTGTATAGAATTCTAGTTAAGATTTTTGATGCATGAC
This sequence comes from Lycorma delicatula, assembly GCF_047948215.1. Taxonomy (NCBI): domain Eukaryota; kingdom Metazoa; phylum Arthropoda; class Insecta; order Hemiptera; family Fulgoridae; genus Lycorma; species Lycorma delicatula. The sequence continues at coordinate 11,835,609 of NC_134461.1, read as the reverse complement.
TAGTTAAACTAACTGTTCTGTATTCTTCACATTTATCTGCCCCTGCTTTCTTTGGTATCATTACTATAACACTTTTTTGAAGTCTGACGGAAATTCCCCTTTTTCATAAATATTACACACCAGTTTGTATAATCTATCAATCGCTTCCTCACCTGCACTGCGCAGTAATTCTACAAGTATTCCGACTATTCCAGGAGCCTTTCTGCCATTTAAATCTTTTAATGCTCTCTTAAATTCAGATCTCAGTATTGTTTCTCCCATTTCATCCTCCTCAACTTCCTCTTCTTCCTCTATAACACCATTTTCTAATTCATTTCCTCCGTATAACTCTTCAATATATTCCACCCATCTATCGACTTTACCTTTCGTATTATATATCGGTGTACCATCTTTGTTTAACACATTATTAGATTTTAATTTATGTACCCCAAAATTTATGTTTCCTGTATGCTCCGTCTATTTTACCAATGTTCATTTCTCTTTCCACTTCTGAACACTTTTCTTTAATCCACTCATTTTTCGCCAGTTTGCACTTCCTTTATAGCATTTCTTAATTGCCGATAGTTCCTTTTACTTTCTTCATCACTAGCATTCTTATATTTTCTACGTTCATCCATCAGCTGCAATATATCGTCTGAAACCCAAGGTTTTCTACCAGTTCTCTTTGTTCTGCCCAAGTTTGCTTCTGCTGATTTAAGAATTTCCTTTTTAACATTCTCCCATTCTTCTTCTACATTTTCTACCTTATCTTTTTTACTCAGACCTCTTGCGATGTCCTCCTCAAAAATCTTCTTTACCTCCTCTTCCTCAAGCTTCTCTAAATTCCACCGATTCATCTGACACCTTTTCTTCAGGTTTTTAAACCCCAATCTACATTTCATTATTACCAAGTTATGGTCGCTACCAATGTCTGCTCCAGGGTAAGTTTTGCAGTCAACGAGTTGATTTCTAAATTTTTGCTTAACCATGATATAATCTATCTGATACTTGCAGTATCGCCTGGCTTTTTCCAAGTGTATATTCTTCTATTATGATTTTGAAATTGGGTGTTGGCAATTACTAAATTATACTTCGTGCAAAACTCTATAAGTCGGTCCCCTCTTTCATTCCTTTTGCCCAGCCCGTATTCACCCACTATATTTCCTTCCTTGCCTTTTCCAATGCTTGCATTCCAATCTCCAACTATTATTAAATTTTCATCTCCTTTTACGTGTTTAATTGCTTCATCAATCTCTTCGTATACACATTCTACCTCATCATCATCATGGGCGCTTGTAGGCATAATAAAAGTTTAGTGATTTATTAAAATATATTTTTGGGCATTTAAAATATGATTGTGATCAGGCTAGATCTGTTTAAAGCAGATTTTTTTTTTTACTTACTTGTCCCACTACCTATCCATTTCTTTACACTGTTCTGCATACACTCTTTCATCCCTTCAGCTACTTTTCCCTATAGTCTCTTCTCGCTTTTCCTTCTCACAGTTTACCGTTCTTATTTTATCTTGTAAGGATTTATCCTTCACCATATTCCTGATTCTTTCTCTCATACTGCCCATCCTTGAAACTTCCACTGAACTCCTTAAGAATCTCTGTTCTTGGCTGTAGTTTGCCTATATCTTCTTCATTACCTATGCCTTTGCCACATATATAAAAATTGGGTTATCCTGATACCTCATTAGGTTTTAGTTGAAACACATACCTGCTCCTGATCACACCAAGCATAAGGTTGCTTGTGCTTGTATGATCCTCTTGTTTTATCTCTTCCCTATTTCCTCTACTGTGTTTTATTGTAGTTACAGAGATATGTAAAGAAAATTCTCTCTTTTCTCCAACCAACCATCACCTTCATATGTTTGCTTATTTTTCTTTCTGGTTACCACCTCACTTATATCTCCATTCAGTTTCCATTTCTCTTTACTCATTCAGTTGTCTGAATCTGAAAGTCTGTTATCATTTATAAAGTGCGTTTATATTTTGGCCAGTATAGCTTGTAGTTTTATTTCATGTTGTATAATTGAATTTCTAATCTTTTCAGATTTCTGTAAATTGTTATCAAAAAAGGATGCAGAGGGCCATGAAAGCATAAGTTCAAATACGAGTAATAATAATACGAGTGACAGTGAATCTGAAAAACCATTTCATCATCCTTTTCAAATAAAAGATCGTCCTCAGAGTATCGTAATGAATATCAGGGTAAGCTGTTGCATGTATAATTTAAAAATAATTTGAAAATTCAAATAATTCATTAACATATTGACCACTGTGTTAATAAAATTTAATATTATACGAAATATATACCACCAAATCACAGTAATTAGATAAGTTAAACTTAGCATATATAAATTCCAATAATTGATTTTCACAGTATCCCACATCTTCAGTTGATATTAAAGTCTGTAGCTACATTAAAACATATTCTTCTAATAATAAAAGTCAACAAAAATGTTTTTTTTCATCTATGTGGAATCGTACATGATAATTTTAATTAATTTTAGGGTGCTGAATTCAAAACTGTTCTGATGATGAAAATGTTCTCCTTGCTCATTGCTAACAGATCCCAAATTTTCATGAAAAAGATCTGGATGAGATTGTAGTGAATGAATTTTTAATGACATCCTACATCCTAAACGTTTGTAGTTTCCCAACAGCTTATTAAAAAAAAAAAACAAAAAAAAAACATAGTTTGCATTTTTTCTGTTGCCTAAAAAACCACCAACAATGTCTTTTAAAGACTTCGTGAAGCTAGTTCACATTTGCTGTTTTATTATGAAAAGTTGAATCCTTATGAAGTTTCTTAATTCGTGAACTGATAAATATGTCCTTCTGAGGTTACAATCACTCAATTTAGGAAAACTTATTTTTAAATGATTAAATCCTGGTCCATTATTGTCTAGTGCAGTGGTTCTCAAACTTTTCCAAGTCATGGCGCCCTTTTTCAATTAAAACTTTTCCATGGCACCCTACCCTAAGTAAAAGTATGACTACTCATAAGTAGAAATAAAAATAAATGAAACTTGTGCATCTTCATTATTTAACTTTTTTGTTTTTACTTTATAACATTTAATAATAATAAATGTCTTGGTTCAGTTAATTATGAAGGTTTTACAATATTTGTGGCGCCCCTGTGAAGAGGCTGCAGCTTCCCCCAGAGCACCAAGGTGCACAGTTTAGGAATCACTGGTCTAGTGCATTTAAAAAATGTTTAACAGGTCCAACTTTTATGTGAAGGTGGCGGCAGTATGATTTTATCACTCAATTAATGATAAATGCTTTACATTTTTTTCAGTAGCCACAAAGTTTTGCCACAATGGCCAGTTCTTTATTTGGTAATGATTTTTTGTATCACGACTATCTCAAAGACCTCATTTCATAAACTCACCTTATAAACAAAGAAGTAACGCAACAACTTTCAGATCACTGCACACTTTCCACATGTGCTGTTTGTATTTTATTGCTTCTAATATTGATGCCGTAGTTTCATACATTTCTTTCATGTCAATTGCATGAGTAAATAGAATGGATGGCTCTATGTTACCATTATGCAATAAAACTGCTTTTATGCTAACTTTAGAAGATTCAATTTACAAGAGACAAAAGAAATCATTCTTCAGGAATATGCTTAATTCCAAGCTCTTTCATCAGGCGATCAATATCATTACAAATGCACAGTTACTTTTTCTTAGTAAAATAAGTTTAAAGAGTTTTATTTCACGTTCTAAATGTAGTTACTGTTGCTTTTTTTGCTAAAATATTCCACTGTTTCATTTTAGACCCCAGACGTTCAGCTTGCTGCTTTGATAACTTTAAATCGCAAACTATATCATTAAATTCATGTTGAATTAAATGAGATTTCTCATCAGATACAAGAAGAAATTCTTCAAGATCCTGTTCATTGTATGTTTCATTTTCAGATTGTTCTCCTAGTATTGTTAGTTGGATTAGATGGTGGTACAGGTACAGGTACTCCTCTCTGTGTGTACTGGCTTTAGAGCTGAGGATACATCTGCTTATGTCATGAACTTTCTATTTTTGAATGAAAATCCAAATATATTTGTCATACAAAAGTAGCAGTCTGTGAAGGTGTCTTTAGGTTCACGCCAAACCAACAGTACAGCACATGGCATGGCTTGTTGTTACCCTTTCAACCGTTCAATTAGAGTTACTGAGCATGATATGCAAATAATTTGAGGTGACCAGTTTATGTTGATCCCTGAGTGCACAATCAAAATAAAATTTCTAAGCTGTTTTTATCAATTCAAGAATAGTTTTTCTTTGAGATTTAGGCATACATTTACCACAGATATAACAAAAATTGTCTGTATGATTTAAACATCCACAATTTTCAGAGGCCAAGTTGTAGCAAATAAACAAGAAATATCACTTTTATATTATAAAGAATTGATGAAAATATAGCAAAACACTAATAATTCTGTGAAACTCTATACACAGTATGGCCAGGTGAACTAGATTCTAAGCTCTGTAGTAGATAGCTAGAGATGTCTGTATGATAATCCACCGGGTTGGTCTAATGGTTAAAGCGTCTTCCCAAATCAGCTGATTTGGAAGTCGAGAGTTACAGCTTTCAAGTTCTAGTAAAGCCAGTTATTTTTACACGGATTTGAATACTAGATCGTAGATACCGGTGTTCTTTGGCGGTTGGGTTTCAATTAACCACACATCTCAGGAATGGTCGAACTGAGAATGTACAAGACTACACTTCATTTACACTCATACATATCATCCTCTGAAGAATTATCTAAACTGTGGTTACCGGAGGCTAAACACGAAAAAGAAAGAAAGAAAGATGTCTGTATAATGTTATCATACAGACATGCTTGTGTCTACTTCTCATGATACAGTGTATATATTTATTTATTTATTTTATCTTTATTAAGCATGCGTGTATATTGTTTATTGTGTAATAGTTTCTGTATTTTTACTTTTAAACAAGTAAAAATACAGAAACTATTCTTAATTGTAATCAGTAGTTGATCAAAATGAATGAATTAAAAAAAAAAATTTACAATTTATGTAAAACCTTTAACATGGTAACACAATTTCAATATCATATTAGAAATCAGCACTGAAATTACATTGAGAAAAGTTGTGTAACATATTAGATACAAATTTTGTGTTGACTAGTCATTTTATTCAAAATTGTTTTCTGTTTTAAAAATGTTAATTGTATTATATATTTTCATAATAAAAATTTTGAATCTTATATATACATTCATATTACAATTCAAAATTTCAAAGAAGAATAATTTTTAAAAAGAAAATAAAAAATAAAGAAATTTCAAATAAAATGACAAATTATTAAAAGAATGTGACAAATTATTAAAAGAATGTGTTTTTATTTATATAGAATTTAATACAAACTGATGATGTGGGTTACCACAAAAACTTATTGGAAATTAATACGGTAAGTTTAACTTATTTAATTACTGTGTTTTGGTAGTTTATATTTCATATAATATTAAATCTAAAAGTTGTGTGTTGCCTGTTTAAAGTGTAATGATACATTTTCAGATATCCATTTGTGTGGTTTTTGTGATATTTTTATAAGTTACGTTACTACTGTAAAAGTGGTTTACACAAATAATTAAGAATTTTTTGCTGTCAGCTATTTAGTTTAGTTTGACCATTACTTTCTATTGCGTGCTATTCTTTAAATTTTATGTACTTTCTTCATCTTAGTTATTTGGTTGTTTGATTATTCTATTTATAATACTTTTTTTCCATTTTGTACTTAATTCTGAAATCAAAACTAAATTTCTAACTTAATTTATGAATCACTCTTCTTGTTTTAAGTAATATGTAATTTTTTGTAACGCATAACAAAAAATTGCAAAATGCTATTCCTTCATTTTTAATTATTCACTTTTCTTTTTATAAAAAATCCACTCAGATGTAATTTTTACTTAACTAATTATTATGTTAGTGTTGTATTCCATTGAATTTGGTTAGTTATAAATTAACTTTTTTTTTTTTGTCAGAATTCAGTTGCAGTACCTGTAAAAACCTTGCAGGAAAAAACAGCTGAACAGTCAAAAGCTTTGCGTATGCAGTTTCCCGTTTCAAGCGGACAGTTACATCGTAAGAAAGGTATAAATATGTATGTATTTTTTAAATATATACATTTAAAATTAAAAATTATATTTAAATTTTAAAAAACTGTTATAAATATACATTTAAAATTTTTGTTGTCAAGAAAATTATTATTTTTTCTGCTAAGATCACTATAGTTTCTATGTTTAATACTGCTTACCTTTCTTTCTTAGCTTAATTTTTTTAATCGCGTGTTGATGCGTTTTGAAACCATTCCATTGTCAAAACTTATTATACTTGCTAAACTTAAGATTTTTATTTAAGAGTGGTTATCAAATAAAAAATGCATATATAAAATTTACATTAAATAAATTATACATTATTTTTATTAATATATTATAGTATTGTATAAATATAAATTATATATATACATCAGTTCTTTTAATAAGAAGAATCGGTTGATCTAATAAAATAAATTAATAAAAATTATTAATAATTACTAATATAAAAAAATGATTACTTGTATATAATTTAGTTTCAGAAACCTGTATCATCAGGACAAGAGAGTAGATTGAAAGTATGCAAACAAAAATAAACATAAAGAACATAACCGACCGATAAATATTTTGTATTTTTTTTTGTAACTGAGAAATTAATAAAAAACAAATAGTAAAGTTACAACTTGTAATTCAATAGTATTAAAAAAAAATTTTTTATGGTTTATTTAAACAATGTTTATTTTCTTCAGTGACTGCTTTTGTTTACTTGATTGTCCTTTATTCCACTATACCCACCATCATTAACCCAGGAGCGATCCAGAATTATAATTATTAAAAAAATAGTGAATTTAACAAAAATGGCTAAAAGTAAAATCTGCATTTATTTTTTTTCAGTATAAAATCATTGTTATTTGCCAAAACATTGATGTGAAAATATTAAATATCACCCGTCCTTTTTTTTTTTTTGAGTAGTGAATGATTTAATTGCCCTTTGAATTGAACTGTGGATAGGGATGGCATTTTCCTTCAAACAGCGCATCTCCTACCTGAGGGATTTTGTTATTACTGCAAAAATTCTGCTGTAGAATTATTGTTATTTATGGATGGTCATCGTTTCAAAAAATGTGTTTAAATTTTTAGTTATCTGAATTGGAAATATATATAATATTGTAATGTATATCTGCTGAACCCAGCGGTTCAGCACTGGGACTTAATTAAGGAAGCAGAAATTTGGTTGTAATCTATTCTGAATTGAATATGTTATTTAATTTTTAAAAAAATAATACAAATAATGCCATTTTAATTTTCTGCAGTTGATAAATAGAGACGGGTTTTTTATATTTGTATTTTCTTTAAAATAGAAGTTAAAAGGTATATATATATATATATGTATATATATATATATATATGTATATATATATATATATATATATATATATATATATATATATATATATATATATATATATATATATATATATATATATATATTATTTATTTATATTTAAAATCATTGTTATTAATGTTTTCAAAAAAAGTATATTGTAAAAGGTATGAGGAACATAAGTAAAAATAAGGGTACTTTTCAATAAGATGCCTGCAGCCAATCTGTAGTTAGTCAGTTGTCGTAGTTAGTTAGTTGTTAGATGGCACCACTGAAAGGAGAAAATAAATAAATTAAAATTATCTAATTTTATATAATAAATAAATATAATTATAAATATAATCTAACCAAACTTAACCTTCGCTTGCTAACCTTGACTAGCGAGCATAATTTAAGTTTGGTTCACTTATATGTATACTTTTAGATTTATTTATTATATAAATTTATTATATAGCGCACTTTCAGTTTATGCAGGTGTTGCACTGGAAAATTTCCACATATAATGAAATTGTGTAAATTGAGGCTCACATTTAATGTAGAAATACAGGTTAAGTTCTTGTTAAGTTATACATAGGCGTATCATGTTTTTTGGGTCCAACCCAGGACATATTTTTAAAACTACTTAAAAAGTCTTAACCGTTTACTGTGACATTAAACTTATTAATTCAGTTGTATTTTTCACTGGACATGACTTTTTACAGAAATGATTTGTTTGTTTTTAATTACATCATAAAATTCACAACAAGGAAGTTCTGAATTTTAATATTTAGTAGATGTTTAACAGTAGATACTAAAGGTCTATCCCTTTCAGCAGACCAAATGGTCCCTGTAATTGAAAAAACTCTCTCAACTGGAGCAGATGTCCCAAGAAAAGTCATTACAAACTCAACCATTTTAGAAATATTGCAACATGAAATATCAGTCTATTGAAACACTCTTCAATAGTATCTGGCACTTTTTCAGAACTTGAATCACAATCTACCCTTTGGTTTTGAATTACCTGGTTCAATAATGTACATTCATCAAATAGGTCATCAATATTTATGAAATCTTTCAATTTCATTAACAACTTGTGCACTCTTTTCTAAATCAGACCAGGCAATTTAAGGTTTGTAAATTTATCCAGTGAAACTTACTAACTTTATCAAAACTGGTTCTTCACAACTCCATATTGGATACTAGAATTATAAAAATTGTCTACGCTTGAAAAGTATTTTTGTTCCTGAACATCATTATTTTCTTTTAGAGTGCATAGCAATTTTTTAGCAGAAGATTGTATAAAAAAGTGGTAGATGTATAAAGATGGTATGAAGATGTTTAAAAACACGATGTTGAACGTTAAAAAAAATCCTCGCCAGTCATAAAATATTCAAACCCTGGACATTTTTGCAACCCCAGACAGCACTAAAAAACCAGGACTGGGCTAATCCCGGATGTGTGGGTAAGCCTAACAGTAAATGATATATGTAAATTACTCAAAAAATACTGTATTTTATTTTACTATTTTATTATTACGTTATCATTATATTGTTTTAATGATATTACTGTACACTGTATGTATTTAAAAAGAAAAAAAGATGTACTATTAATTTATTTTTCCTTTAGTGGCATTATCTAACAAACTAGTTAACTACAACAACTAACTACAGGTCGGCTGCAGGCATCTTCTTGAGAAGTACCAAAGTAAGAATGAAATATTTTTATTTAAAAAAATAAGTAAATAAAGGAATTGTTAATTAAAAAAAAAAAAAAACCAGTTAACTTAAAATTAAATACAAAGTAAATAAATGAAGTAAAAAGGTATTATAATGTTTTCTGATATTCATATTATTTTGTTTATTGTGTTGCTACAACATAATGAAAAAAAAAATTGGTCAACATAAATGAAAATAGCTTTACTTCCAAAACTAAAATTCAATTACATTACTTGACATTTATAACATTGTTAAAAAAAATAAAAGGGATGGCTCAAATAGTTGATGAAAGGAGGAAAAGGATAACTTCCATCATGAGTAGACTAGAACTTGAAACAACCATTTAGTTTGTAAAAATAAAGAAAATCATAGTTATTTTTAGAAGTTTGGTGTAGATGATAATTGTCCTAAAATAAATTAACTTTAATGCTAGCAGGTAAAATAAAAGTTTTATAAGACCAAATTATACTTACCGGATAATTCAGCTCAGGGATATGTGTGTGCTGCAAATTTACATCAGAAAACTTTAAGATGTATTTTAAAAGAAAATTAGTGCAATAATGAAGTGTCCTATAAGATTTTCACACAAAAAAATGAAAAAAGGGATTATGTTATGCTCAAGTAGTTATTTGAAAAAAACAATACCCTCACTTTGTTAGAAAGGGAGAAACATTTTTGACTGATTTTCTTTTAATCGGTCAAAAATTATTTTTTTAAAGATGGATTGCATATTAAAGGGTAAATTAAATTATTAATAAATAAATTATTAAAATATTTTTATTTATAGTTAAAAAATTTGTTGACTATTTAAATGATTTAATTCTTTATAATAGTTTTGAATCTGAATTCAAGATAAGAACCTAATTATTTTAAAGTGTACTTTATAAAGAAATTCTATGAATTAAATTATTTACTTTATTATTTTTTGAATATAAAGGGGATGTTATGCAGCCTTCAGCGGCTCCTTTTATTTATTGGGTTGTTTTAATGTTTATATAGTATTTTTGTACTTATATCAGAATAAATATTTTATTAATTTTAGAGAGCGACTGGGTACCAGTGTCTCCTAAAAGGGATCAACCATCCCAGCATTTTGGTTTTGGACATAGTAATAATGTTAATAATAACAATAATATAACGACAGCTGTAGTACAGCCGATGCCGATACCTGTTGCGTATCCAGGACAACATATGATGGTACAGCCTGGTCTTGGATCTCCCATGTTAGCTGGACCTCAGCATCAGCCACCTTTACCTCCTGGCCCTGGACAACCTGTTGCTATGTTTCATCCACCTATGCCGCCTGAACAGGTAATTTTAATCTAAAGTACATCTTTAATTGTTTATTATAACCGTTCTAAGTTAACAAAGCGTAAACCCACAGATGCGCATAAAACTCTATCGGGATAAGTGAAGCAGTGTGAGCATTGCTGGTACATTAGGGAGGATGGTGCTATGTGTTCAAGGGCTGAGTAGAAGCAGGAGTTCAGTTTTGCCTTGTTGTATTTGTGTAGTTAGTTGACCCGCCATACATTGTTATTAGTATTTATAATCAGTAGTTTTCTATAGTAATTACTTTTACGAAGTTTTTTAATATACAGTTTTTTCAATATTTTGTATCATTAATGGAATTTTTAAACATTTAATCTTCCTAATGCCTTATCCAAGATGCTATCGTAGATAAGGAAGAGAAGTACCTTTAAAAAGTCAAAGTAAATATATAATAATTATAATGTCTACAGCAAACTAGTCAAAGAAAATCCAGCGATTGTACGTGCAGAAATTCAAGCTCGTGTAGCAGACTTGTATGAAGTATCTATTCATATTATGTGTGAAGCGATAACAGAATCAAATAAGCTGGGAGAAATTGAGAATTTTAGTACAGGGTGAAAAACTCGTAACAAAATGAAAATGAAAGTTAACATCGACAACTTTGAAAGATGCATGTCACATAATATCAAATTCAATTTTCATATACAACATAAAGACTTGCCAACATTGAAAAAGTTGTTTGTTTAAAAAACCGAACACCCAGATCAGCAGGTGAATTGCAATCAATAAACTCTGAGGAGTGTGGATTTTAGACAGAAGAAAACTGAAAATAACAGGAGAGTTTTAGTAGAAAAAAGATGTATGTATTAAATGAGTAAATTATCTAAAGAATATGAGCACTTGCAGATGGGAAGGAGGACTATAATTATTTTAGATGAATATATTCACACTACATGAGGATTGGATCGATGACTCAAATAAAGGCTGTATCCACGCTGGCAGTGAAACAGGAGGAATTCAAAATGCTCTTTTAATTTTTACATAAGGCAAAAAAAAAAAGAAGAGAGAATACCAGAACATCATGAATGCTGATAATTACAAAAAATGGCTGAGAACAAAGCTAATCCTAAATCTTCTACATAGATTGGTTTTGAAATCGATAATGCTCAGTACTACAACTTTAAAGTTACATAAGGAGTCAAACTCAAACAACAAAAAACATGAACTGTTAGAGTGGCTTCGAGACAGAAATATTCTGTGCTTAGGAGATATGTTAAAAACAGATCTGTATGAATTAGTGCAAATTAATAAACCCTGATAAGAAGAGTAGTACTTTGATAAAATACAGCAGGATCACAGTCACAATGGAATATATTGCTACCCTACCACCCTGGAAAATTAACCAGATTGAGTTGATTTGGGTGAAAATGAAAAGTCAGGTAGCAGATGATAATGTCTCGTCAGAAAAATATAAATGATATAAAAGAAATTACTGAGAAGAAATTCTCTGAACTGTCAGCAGAATATTGGAAGTAATGTTGTCAACACGCACTAACAAAAGAAAAAAATTATTATGAAACATCGAATTGCAGTCATGCAAACTGAAAGATTTACAGTTTGCGGTAATGAAAGTGGCAGTGAAAGCAGTGATGAGTGTACTGATGAATCGGAGTCATCAAACATGGATGATACAGATGCGAGATCCAATGATATGGATGGGATTGAGCTGCTTGATTAAAAAAGCCTTATCTATCCTAATTTCCTATTTCATTCTGTTAACTAAATAAATAAAAACAACTTATAAAGAATAAATGGAATTTCAAAAAGTAATAAAATTTATTATTGTGAAACTAAAAAAAAATTGATATTATAGCAGTTTAAACAAACAAAATTAACCAAAAAAATTGTAGCAGATTACAAACAATAAATAAAAATAACAAGGAAACGGTCAGACGTGTATCTGTGAGAATTCAGCGCACTGTTGAGCGTACAGATGCACATAAATACATACTTGCATGTGTGTGAGTGTGACTGAGACTGATACTCCGTTACTCCCACTGGTATATACCGATCCATCCCCGCTCTGCGTGTTGACTTGTGTGTTTACCCTTTCTTAACTTTAAACACATACCTTTATTAATGCAGGCTGATGCTCGATTGCAATTACTTAATGATAGAAGAATTTTATTGTTATGTATAAAAAAAAAAGTAGCATTTAATAAATATTTTTACATGCGTTGATCAGGGATCAAATTTCTGAATTTGAACTGTGAACCATATTCATTAAAAATATATGGAGATGCAGCACATAAAGCCAGTACGATGTTAGAGTATTAATTAGATGTTTTTTCTTTCTTAACTTACAAATGCACATTTTCTGCTTTATTAACATATCTTATAAATTAACTGACACAAGACCAAGTCATTCCTGAAATTGTCTTAGCTGTTCTCAAGAGTAAATTATTATTAGTTGATATAATATCATCATCCTGTGTTTCATAAAAGACTGACAACCATTGCAAAAAGTGAGCTGCTGTAATTTTTCCCACCATGCAGGTGGGAAAAATAATGATTATGAACAGGAAATACTTTAATTATGAAATTAGGTGTTCTTAAATGCTTTGTACCATTTTTCTTTACCTGCATATTTCTCTTTGTTATGCATGTCTCCTTGCATATAAAAAACAGTTAACATTGTCTTAACTGTGGGTTTTTTGAGAAGCTTTTTTTGGTTTTGGAGAACGTTCACGGTCCAATTCGGAATACTTATTTTTGTCTCTAGAGCATATGCAAAATGTTAAACCTTTGTTATCAGTTGACTTTGCCAAGAAATGTTTGTCCTTTTTGACCGATTATGATAAATCATGGAATGTCAATTTGCTCCCTCATGACAAAGGGCCTAAAAATGATAATGTGTGTACAGTTTTGGTTTGTTCAAATTTTTATACAGACTAGTAGTATTATTATTGGTTTTAGTGTGTGGAGTGTTTTTACTAAAATGTGAGATGTCTATTTATCCTCTGACCAAATTGACTGCATCGGCAGTATTTTTGTCAGCTCAACCAGTCGAGTGACCGCTAGTTTGTCATCTTCCTTTGATTAACCTTCTCTCTTGAAAATGTACATAGAGTTGAAAAATGTCTTAACAGGGGGCACTTGATTTTTGCTGTTTTCTGTTGTATTTGTATGTTAATTTGTATTTAATTTATCACTTTGTTATTAATAAGCTGCATATAATTTCTTAATAATGTTCTATAATTTTTATATTTAATGTTAATTAGGTGAGATTAGTGAGCGTTAGGTTGTTATGTTGGTATTCTATGAAGTTCAGTACATGGAATTGCTAGTTATATTACCAAACCGAACATAATCTAATGTTTGCTTTGCTTGCTAACTTCTCTAATTAACATTTAAATATACAAATTATATACAACCTTTTAATAACAAAAGTACATTATTTATCTATTAAATAATAATGTGCATTGTCAACAGAAAACGGAAAAATCAAAATCTAGTGGACCCCCATTAATACAGAAGTACCTTAAGTGTAGATTAACAAAAGAGCTTTGTGTGTTCTACCAATAAACTCTTAACTACGTACTATTGTGGATGAGGGTTTATGTGAGGTTATGAAAAGAAAAAAAGTTAAAATTTTTATAATTTTTTTTTTTATTGATAAGTGTGAATTAAAATTTATTTACTGTTCTATTTTTATATATTGTTTTAGGTGTTTGGTGGTAATGTGCAATTTGGCCATCAACAATTTGATGATCAGCAAAAACCAGTTGATATTACTACTGCTGTAACACATAGGTTGTCGGCTATGAAACGATTACAACAAAACCCAAATGATGTCGAAGCTATGGTTGAAATGAATAGGGCACAACAAGAGGTAAATCATCCAGCAATCGGTGATTGTAATTTTATAATTCTATTATAGATAAAAGGACATTAATAGTTGCTATTTGGTATCTATATTTTTTTATTTGTTTGGTTGTGAACTTTAAATGACTCTACATGTAATGAAACTGAAATATCCCCTTTCATTTACATGTATTACATCTCCTGTCAAAACTTTATTATAAGTTTCTAGATTTTTCTTTGAGAAACTTTAAATTTGTTTTAATACAATTTTGTAAAAATCCCCCGATGAATTCATTTTAGTTTCATTTATCAATATATTCATTCTTAAAATAATTTAAAAAACATTTATTGATATTATTTCAGTGATGTAATCGCATTACTACTCTGCATGCTGTCGTGTGTGCGCGGCTCAATCAGGATATTGAGAGATTGACAGTTGAAAATGTTATATAACAATTTATTAGTTTAAAAATAGTAAACCAAGGCAAATTAATAATAATAATAATGACAATAATAATAATAAAAATAGTAATCACAACCACAACATAATAATAATTATAACAACAAACAATAACAATAAACATTGATTACATACAAAATAGAATTTTAAAGTACTCATCAGGATTTATTTACAAGTAGTTAAATATTTAAAATCAGAAGTCAGTCAGTCCCATTGACAAAAGATATTAGTGTGACCGCTAATCTTAACAGTTCTAACAAGTAGCCTTGCATTAACAACAATAGTACAATAGATGCAATAGAAGTGTAAAGTTCTTTTATTGCAAATACTTTTGCTGATTACAATAAAACTACCCTAACAATTTACAAATGAAATTTAGTACATTATCTCTTTTACTTCTAGTCTTGCAGTAACTCGCTGAACCTTGTCTTGTTTTCATGTACTGGAATTACTTGTCACATCACCTTAATTGTGTTGAACTTGTACTAGGAATTCCATCCTTCACTGACCTCGCTGAGCATAATAACTCCTCGCTTAGAACTCACTTAGAGTGTTACAATAAGGAGAACTTATTGTAACACTCTCTCACAGACGATTGTCAAGTGGTCTTCCCTGGAGTATTTATACTCCTATCCTCTGTACCTGCAGGACCGGACCCAACTCGAAGTGTGAGAATGATTGTCTGCCCTCACATTTTCCCATGAGATTCCTACTCTGGTCTGGTAACTGTTCTCACAGAACAGCATCTGTTTAAGTGTGTCAGCAGGCAGTATTGTGAAGGAAGATTGTTAAACACACCTGGTAGCTTTACTAAAAGGGTTCCTTTTAGGCTCTTTCTGGATTCCTCCCATTATTCTACTACTTTCTTCTTAATTGGCAGGAATCCATTAATACTAGGAATTTTTCATTTATACAGTTCATCACCACAAAAGAGTGAATACATCGTTCTAGCTGGTCGGAGGAAGGAGGGTTGGATTAACCTATACATCGGAGAACATCTGATCCCGTCCAGAGCCACTGTCCGATAACTTGGGGTGACTATTGACCGGTTATGTAGATTCAGCAATCATATCATTGTGGTCTGCGAGCAGGCAGAGAACACACTTGCTGCCTTAAAATGACTCCTCTTGAGTCAGATGGCCCCTCGAGTGTCAAAAAGGAGGGTCATTATGTCTATGGTTAAATCCATCATTTTATATGCTGCTCCGGTTTGGGACTCAACATTACAGATTAAAAAAGACAATCAGTGCTGGGAATCATTGCAGCATATAGGACTACATCATGTGATGCTGCGTGTGTGTTACCTGATGTCCCACCCATTGATCTACTGGTTAAGGAGAGGACAGACGGGTATGCTGGAATATTAGCTGACTTGGTTCGGGATGTGACCTATAATGTCTTGCAAGATAGGTGGCTGGCTGGTGGGGAGCTGGCAGCCTGGACAAGGATCCTGATAATGGACCTGCGACTGTGGTGTTTAAGAAAGTTTGGTGACCTCGACTACTACACTACACAAATGTTCACAGGCCATGGGAACTTTGGAAGCTATCTATACCGTATTGGAAGACGTGACAGCCCCAACTGTATGTTCTGTACAGCGCACAATACTGTCAAATACACCTTGTTTCAGTGCCCTGAATGGGAGGAACATAGGGTTTGTGCAGGGATTCCCAACTTGACACCTGCATCCTTATTGACTCGCATAATTGCTTCTGCAGCTCATTGGGATGTGTTCAGCCTCTTTTCCCGGACGGTGCTTCAAGCTAAGAATGATGAGTAGAGAAGGGGCTTCTAGCGGGGGCTGTTAGACAGCCTCAGCTGTGAGGACTTGTATGTCTTGGTGTGCCAGCTCTGATGATCAGTTGGGGACTCCATACATGACTTGTACCGCTATGACTGTTCCTTGTTGTGATGAAGATCCTCAGAACCCATCATCCACTAGGGGGAGTTAAGACCAGAGTCCCGGTGGGAGATCCTCTTGGGGACCCCTCATTTGAGGCATAAGGCACAGACAAGACTGAGAACCACCCTTCGGTGTGGGGATAAAGGTTGTAGCGTAGCTGGATCTGTAGTCTCCTCACTGAGGGTATAGGCTGGCACACCAACCAGTAAAAAAAAAAGATCCAAGCAGTGGGCCGACCTGCCTTGCCAGATGTAAAGATGGTGGGTGGAAAGGCTCGTTAAAGGATACTCCCCTGCGCTCAGTTATACTTAGCTGTGGGTCCAGCTCAGGGGAGTGGGATAAAAATAAAAGAAAAGACAAGGTCTGTTATACCGGTCTTATTACAATACATTATTATTCTATGTACTGAAATCAACTTTTGTTGTAATTAGTGATAAAAAAGATGTTTTTATAAACAAAATATAACATATTTATGGATGATAAAAATAACTTAAATTTCTAGGACAAAGAATAAATTTACAGCACAAACTTACTGTTTTCATTAATAATTTAGTCACAACAGTTATATTATGAATTACAGCTGGAATACTGGAAATTTTGGTAATAGCTATATAAGTATTTATTAGTATAAAATAATCTTATTCAGAAAATTAACTTTGACTTTTTTCCTCCTTACTAAGAGTTTATTATTAAGTTTATTAAGTTCTGCAATTTCTAATGCTTAAACTAAAGTAACTATTTGTTAAAGCTCTGTATTTTTCTATTTATTATTTTTTTTAAGACTTAATATCTTGTTTCTTTTCCCAGTGCAGGTTATGCCGATTTGTGAGCTCATCATACCCTATTACAATTATTATAAAAACAATGATTGTATTTTGATTATTACTTTTATATTAGATCGATATAATTTATTATAGACAATGAAAACTTCATTTCCCAACTGATGCATATAATGAAGCGTATGTTAAATATTTATGCAGGATATTACATTATATGCATGTGACATTGAATTATGAGCAGATTACATTCCCCAGATTTTAATGTTATGTGTAACCAAGAATTTTTAGAAGGATCAATGTTTTATTATATCATTTAATTGATATCAGAAAAATTTGTTTAGATTAAAAACTTTATATTGTTAAACTATATAACAGTTTTTATTTATATAAAAGCTTGGTTTCATCCTCTTTTGTACCTATTTTCCCAAATGTTATTGAATTTGGGTGGGAGGGATTAGAAGAAAAATATGGTTTGGGATGGTGCCTAATTATTGAACGATGTTAGCAACAGTTGATTTAAATGATTTATTTATAACATTTTTTAATGTTTGGAATGGTAAGTGTGTGTTGATGTCAGCATTATATATTTTGTACTTATTTATTCAAAGTAAAAATTTGTTTTCCTTATCCATGTTTTATATTTGTTATAATAAAATGCTAATGTGCCATTTAATTTTATTTTTATTTGAAATTAAAAATAAAACCTATTCAGGCGACAGATAAGGTGGTCTGTTAGCAATAGATGTGTGTTGCAAATTAACGTTAGTTCTTGTTCTTTTCAGTAATTCATAATATCCTAAGTTAAGTAATAAATCCATAATCCCTATTGCTCACAGCATTGAAAAGATAGTTTACCTTTGAGGCGGTACAGTTTTTCAAAGCACCAATGTATCATTATTTTAATGAAGATGTTAAAGACAACTTTTTGATATGGACAACCATTGAAAACTACACACTGCAGTGTCAGAGTACACGGTTCAGCACTTCGACCACAACACCCTTTAAGTGGACTGATTTGTCTGAATCCTAGAAAGATAGGCTGAATCCATCTTTTTAATACTTCTGAACCATTTGCTAAAAAAAATTATACTCTAACAAATAAATTAAAACAACTAAACAGCTCATGGAAAAAGTGACGAAAATGGCTGTTTTTACTTGGTGAATTAGAAAAAAGTCTATTACTCAAGAAAACATTTTTTAAAAATATTAAAAAATATTTTTTGTTCACTAAAAGGTGGGTAATTATCATATATCAAAATCAAAAATAGTGATGCGCTGATCATTTTTTAAATTAAAATGGAATATCCCATATGTATTCTTAACATGGTATTATGAATAAATGGGTGGGGGGTAACACTAAGCATTTATGTATGAGGGAAATCTGAAATTTTACCTCCACTTAAATAAAATTGAGTGAGTAGAAATAATTTAATGAAATATAAAAAGAAAGAAATGTATCTTATTCTTTATTTTCAGAGCTGTATAATTATTTTTCTGCATAATCCCAAACTAATTCAGTACGCTTTCTCATGATACACTATATTTTGAAGTTCATTCCATAATTCATACATTTTTTCACGAACCATTTCTTTATTGCAAAATTCTCTGCTGCTTTAACACTGACTCTTCACATGTTTCTGTAGTTTTAGAAACATCTGGGAATCACTAGTAGTTAGGTTTGGATGCAGTAGCAGTGAAAAATCTTGGGTTGAATTATAATTAATCTTGCTAGTTTGTGTAAGACTTTGATTTTTGCAAGTTTTATTTTTTAATCTGACAGTCTCAGGTGGCATGCACCCGTAAATTTTCCAGTACTGCAATGTTTGATTTTGTATTAAGTAAATCACAAGAATATTTTGATATTCAAAAGTAAGGACCATTTTTATGGTGTCTGATTTTTATAATTTAAGTTATATTTTTTATCGGCTCATAATTGTTTAATCATTAAAAATAAAAGTGAAGTTAAGACTGGGAAACAAACTAAACAGTTTTAATATCCACTAAAACATTTATACATGAATTTGTCGCACACCATACAAAAAAGTGATAATATCTTTCATTAAGAAATATGGTAATAGTGAATACTTAAATTCAAAATCAAACATATGCCAAACTTTTAAAAAACAAATTTTATGTGAAAGGACAGTTTATTTCTCTAAAAAGCAGTACTGGAAAACAGTTTCTGCACCAGTCTACCCCTGGACTGTCTTCTTTATTGCTGTAAGAATTTTTATGTAATTATCAAAATTCATTTCTCCCCTTCTAAGAAGATCTATATGAACAACACTTTCAGAATTCCAATATGTAATCTGTGTGGTCTTTTCAAGTGAGACTTTATTTCTGAACTATTTTGGCTGGGGCTTTCCTTAACAGCAAATTTCATGGACTGCTTGTTTGTTTGTGGGTTCTTAATAATGGATATAAGTTTCATCACCTGTAACAGTTTTTTTTAGAAGTTCTCATTTTCTTTTTTCCAAATAACATATACGGGTTTCTGAATAATGCAGTGTTTCTACTTTTATTTTATCAGATAGTATCCACAGCGCCCATCTAGCACAATCTTTACAGAATTGAAGAATACTAATAATGTAATCTATTCACTTTTTACTAATCCTTACTTTAATGACAGTTTCTTTTTGTTTGATGCAATGGTTGTTACAGTTCATTTTTGCAACGTGATCTTGATGAAATCAGTCGGTCGCAATCTCAGGCCCTTCACATCATGATTCATTGTTTATCACAACTGCTTCCTTCACTTCGTTCTTGAATTGCCATATCCAAACTCTTATTCAGACTTTGCTAATCACTCTAAACAGTTTGCTTCATCTATAACGAATTTCAGTTGTAGAAACTTATTCTCCCTTTAGTAATAAAATATTTAAATTTTTAGTTTCAGTAACAGCTCTATGTTTGAAATGAGTGTCTAAAAAATACCCTTCCTGATTTGAGCTAGAACTGTAAGCAGCTGTATGTTCATGTTGAAGTATGATGGAAGGAAGATATCTTTTGACCGTATATAACTGGTGTTATTAATATCTAAAAATATTGCAATGGAGGCAAAACTTTTCATTCTTCAGTGAATATTTATTTATAAATACATGTAAATTTATGTTCTGTTATAAATTACAGGCGCAGGCTTGGGTGCAATCTAAATATGAGCCAGGACAATTTACTGGTACAACGGGAGCTCGTGTTTTGTCACAAGCTGAGTTGGCTTCTGGTACGCAAGCATGGGCACGCAGGGTAAGAAAGAATTTACTCTTAATATGTCTACAGTTTACCAGCCCCTAAGTAAAAAGGTGTATGGATGTAGTCATGTATGAATTCTCTTTTGTGATCTCTTAACTGATATTTATGAGTTGTAATTGTAGAGGGTATATATATATATTTTATTTCACTGTTTATCTGCTTTTTTAATTTTTTTAATAGTATTGCCGTGAGAAACCATGTTTGATCTTTCTCTTATTTTTTCTCTTTTAAATCTTATAGATCTACTTGCAATTTTTTTTTATTGCAGTTAGGTAGTATCAAGTTTTTGGTTGTCAGCAGCTTTGAATGTATGAAGATTTTGATTTTGTTGTGTTGGTTCATTATTTGAGATTTTATGACTGACTATTTATTGGTTTTATAGATAGGAGTTAATAAAATTATTCCTGTGACAAAAAAATTTTCTAATGTAATTTGAATTTTAAAAACTGCAAGCAAGTTTTAAGAATTATGTTTTTAAATCTTTTCTCTCCATTGCTTCATATTTTTGGAAATATTTATCTTTTAAATCTTTTTTTTTTATTACATATATATATTTTATATAATATTAATTATACCACCAGATATATAAGAGAAAAATATATACATGCTGATATTTTTAATATTTTTGAGAGTATATAATTTTAAAAGTAATATTTTTAATTTTCATAATTATGTGTGTTCTATAAAATAAGTCTGCTGATGATGGAGCTGGAAGTACTTCAAATAAATAGATAAGTGTCTTACTGTATATGAATATCTGATGGTATAAATATTATTATTTTTGTTAACAATGTGGTTTTAATGTTCGGTAAAATATATCTTTTTATATACGGTAGTTACTGTTCAAATAAATTTCTTCAGGTTAATTGAAATAATTTAATGTTTAAAAAGAATTGTTTGACTTAAAAGTTTTCTGCTTTCAAATCAAAGTATATAATGATATTGGTTTTTTGCCTCTTCAAGCCCTTCTCAAATTAATAAAATTAAAGTGTCTGATCGCTAAAATAATTGTTTTTATTTTTATTAAGAGAAAAGTGTTTTAATTCTGGAGAGCAGTATGAAACTCATCAACGCCAAAGATGTGTAGATCCCTCTTCCACTTCCAAACCTTAGATTAATACAAATTTGAATCGCCTCATGATAAACACTAAATTTATGTAGGAAAAGTAAAAATGCATTAGAATTTATGCATATAAAATTTAACTTAAAAATACTTTGTCATTGAATTTCATACAAAACTGAAACAAGCAAGCCCATTGAATCAATCTTGGTCTGACGTTTGTTAATCATGAGACAACTGAATCAATTTTAAACATAAATTGGCCAGAAAAGTTTACTTTTAGGCACGATTAAAATATGTTTTATCTTTTAATGTAAATTGTAACAGCAGATCGTAGAAAATCCTGCCAGCATTGGAATGGAAATTTCAATTTATGCAATTCTGTTGTGCACATTTTTCAATTCTCTTGTGCTGTATAAAAATTGTGTATATACGAGGATTGTACAATAATTTAAAAGACAAATGGTTATAGAAAAATTACTATTTAATCAAGTACAATGAAACTAACACTACTTTTGGACATAATCCCCGGCTACTTAAACCATTTTTCTTATTTCATAGGAAAGAACTGTTCTTTTTGTGTCTGAGCCGTTCTTGTATCACGTTTTTGATCTTATTGTTGCTGAACTTGGTGCCACGTAAAATCTCTTTGAAAGGACCAAACAAAAAAAACCTGATTGTATGAGATCAGGACTCTAAGTTGGTTGTGACAACTCTTGATTGGACTTTCGAACAGCTTCTTGTATGTTTTGAGCAATATTGATGTCAGCATTATCTTGCAGAAGAATTATGTATTTGAGATAGAACCAGAATGTTTCCTACTTATTATGGGTTTTACTTTATTTCCTAGCATGTCACAATAGTACTCGTTTTTGATTGCACATTGTTCTTTCAAATAATCACGATTAATTGAACTTTTGTAATTCCCAAATCATCATTAGACACCAAAATATAATTTTATCGACTGATGTGTAGGTTTTTTTTGATGGGAAAATTTAGATGTTTTCATTCCATACTCTGACGATTGGATTCTGGCTCAAAATGATGAATCCAAGTTTCATTGCAAGTTATTGCATGATCTAAAAGAACATCTATTCCACTAAAAGCCATCTTTTCTATATAGATGTGAACTCAGATGTCTGTGATTTTTTGAGTCGACTGTCTTGGAACTATTTTGAACACATTTCAGTTTATTGTGGCTATTCGAATGGACACTGCTGATAAGTGCACTATAAATTTGAGCAATTTCCCATATTTTATGCATCTTTCCTTGTGAATAAAATAAAATTAATGCAATTGTGAATTCCTAGTAAGTAAAATATGATTTTGCAAAGTGTCAGTCAAAACTGGTCTTCTGCTATGATAAAAATTGGTTACACTTGTTCTGCATGATTTAAACTGTTCAATCCACTTATAAGAATTTTATATATAATTTTTACTCTACTATTTTAACATTTTCAAGTGAATTTCAACCAGTTTTACTCCTTCAGAAAATAAAAATCTTATCACTGCATGCACTGTTCCATGGTACACATATAAAGTGGAGCCGACATTTTGAAATAAACAAAAGGGGTTACAGTAATGGAAATTTTTTAGAACAGCTGATATTTTCTATTTCAGGGATGCTAATTATTAACTAACATCAGTCACTTTTGAACATAAAAGAGTGTATGTGTGTGTGTGTGTGTGTGTGTGTGTGTGTGTGTACAAAACTATATATATATATAAATTTATGTTATTTGCTAAAATATTAAGTCCTTTATTTTGAACAAAATGAATTTTATTTTTTTTAAATGGGTTAATAAATAGCTGAGTTATGGTAGAAACTGATGTAATTTTGTGTCTGTTTTCATGTCCTCCACTTTACATTATATATATATATATATGAGGATATGAAAACAGACACAAAATTACATCAGTTTTCTACCATAACTCAGCTATTTGTTAACCGATTTAAAAAAAATAAAATTCATTTTGTTCAAAATAAAGGACTTAATATTTTAGCAAATAACATAAATTTTGATAAAACTAACATTTACAGAGATATAATGGACTGAAAAATAAACATGGCCGCCATTTTGTAATTTGCAAAGGTATTTAATTCATGATATTTTGCTAATTTTAAAACTTTATTAACAAGACACTTACCAAATATTAATGTGATTCTTCTATCCGAACTTGAGATATAAATTTTTATATAAAAATAACAAAATGGTGGACAGAGGTAGAATGAAGGATAAATTGCCATTTTTTCCTTGGATATTTTTTGTTTAGTTTTACAAGTAGAATCTGAAAAAGTATAGCCAGCCCACAATTTTAGAAACACCTGTATATAGTAAAACATTTACCACCTCTCTGCCAAATTTCTCTATTGAAAAGATTTTCTTCAGATAGCTCTTTCATATTGACATTAAGATTACATCATTAATCCTCTATTTAGGTTTTCCTTATTTTTTATATTGATAAGAAACCACTTCTTCAGTGTTCTCAAGAATTCTGACATCAGACATTGGTTGTAGGCAACATAGTATGCTAACTGTTACAGGTACATTCAGTCCCATACCTATTTCATTTGACCATCTCATTAAAAAATTTCATTTCTAACATGATCCATGATCATTAGGTGACCCGCTTTCTTACAAAAATGCCATCTTAAATCTATTTTAATCTTTGTTCCTTATTTTCATAATAGAAAAAGGAAGATTTATATATTATCTCTCCTTATTCGAAACTATAGTAAATCGTTTTAAAACAGAAATTAGCTATATGAATTTTTTCCTTTATACTTGCCATTTTTTTTATCGTTGTGATATGTAATATTTCTCCTGAATTCTGAAGGCTTCAATCAAAATCTATTTTTCTGAGATTAAATAACATTCATTACACAGTTGCAATTCCTGAAGTAAACAGAATTGTACAGTTTTCAAGAAAACAGTAAACAGAACAGTTGTCAATCATAGGGCTGAATTTTACCCTAGCATGATGTATATTTGTCGTGGTGAAGAAGGTTTTCATCTTGTATATATGAGTGAAGGTTTTAGGAAATCAATTTTCATCTTGCATTTGTAGTAAGCTTGACATAGAAGTGTGTTATTTTTGTGAATGGCTGTTTGTTTTTGAGTGAATTTGAGGATTCATGTTAGTTTACTTACAGCATATACTCTTGACGAAAACTTGTAATAATAAACAGTAGAAATACAAAAATAAATTAACAATTTTTTGTAGCAAGAAGTTGTTTTTTTTATACTGCAAGTATAAAAATAAACTGTGCTAAAGCTGATAGAACAGAGATCATTTTTGTGTAAAGTCAGTTATTGGCCACACTGTAACATGTACATTTATAAAAGAAATGACTATAAGTAAAAAGTAAATTTTTTTATATTCATGTTTTGAAGATTGCATTCAGCAATTGTATTTTACATAATTAATGCCTTATTTGTCAAATAGTATTCACAATTATTGATGATTTAAACTAATATTATTGAAAAGAAAAAAAAAAGGAAATCAATTTTCTATTTTTGTGCTTAAAAAAATAATATCTGCATCAATATGTTGTACTTCTGGTACGATCCCTACTCAGTTATTTTCAGTTGAAGTGAAAAAAGGAAGGAACACACGCTATCTGTTTGTAATATTTTCTTTCATCTAATATTTTGTAAAAATTCTATCAAAAATATTTTATTAATCTTTTCCTTCATTTCTTATATATATATTATTTATCATTTTAAATATATATTCAAGTGTATGAAAGCATAGAAAGTATCTCGTGCTACTGGTTTTTTTTATTTTTGGTAAAATTTTTATATAATTTTATAAAATTATTATTATTTATTATAAGATATTGATAATTAAAAAAATATATATATTTATACATGTATTGGTGTTTATTTAAAATTTTACAATTTAATTAATTATTGCCTGTAAACAAATTTTCAGGTACAAACAAAATAAATAATGTAAAATGTTTGTGTTATAGCCAGAGACCATTTCACTTCTTAAATTTATGATGTCATATGATGTTACAAAAATGCTTTTAAAAAATAAATAAATTCATTTTTTTAATGATATCAGCCGATTGACTATTATGTTAACTCATGTGACATCAAATGTGAGGTGGAATCTGTGGCTGTACCCAGGGTATATTTAGTTATACAAATATTGAACGCTGAATTCATAATTGAAATCCAAATAAGTAGTCTTATAATTATTAATTATTTATTGAAGAAATATTATTACAATATTTAACACTTGTAGCTTTAGTTGTTAAATATGTAGACGTGACTGATTTGAGCTTCATTATATCCAGAGTTCAATATTTGTCTTGTCATCATTCTCTTACCTCATCGATCTAACTGTTATTGTTTACATGTTTTTCTTTCATCTACTTATAATTTTGCTTACATTCTTATTTGATGGAATGTAATGCTACTTGTAGATTAATAAAAATTTTGAATCTGTGTATTCATCGGTTTATAGGCTGGCTGCACACTTAGTTTTATATTTGTCTGATCGGACATTATATTGCTTTTTATATAATTATTAAGGGACTGTATAACATATCGCATCGGATGGTTATTAAAATATTAGACAGTTGTGGACTAAATAACAGGAGTTAATCGATTTTATCTGTCTGTTAGCATGTGCTGGTTTCATTCTTAAATCCATGTCATTCCCGGACTTTCCAAGATATTTTTCGTCATCAGTCATCTGATTGGTTTAATGTTAATATTATTATTTGCATTCTGCATTCTTATCTGTTTTATAAATTCCAATCTTTGTCTTCATCTGCAGTTTTTACTTCAACATATCCATATTTAATAATCATATTTTTCATTTGGCCGAAGAAATATTAGAATAAAATTGTCAGAGTAATGCAAAAAACTATAAAATAGATAGAACACAATAATATTACAATATGAAAATAATTGAAACACATTTAACGCTAATTTAGGCTACGTACAGTAGGGGTTACAACATGTTATTTGAAAAAGTAAATTTACTACACATTTAAGCTAGTCTTCATAAGAATAAAAAGGTTTTTTAATAAGTTAGTTCATTCACAGTATTCAACAGTATTTCGTAAAAATCCATTATCAGAGAACACTTTTTAATTTTGTTGAACAAATCAAACTGAATATATTTAATTCTCATTATTATATGTTGTTTCTCTGACCTTAAAACTCATTTTGAATATGGAATGTGTTAATTGATGCAGAGAAATAATATTTTCATCCATCGTTTGGCTGAAAAGGCCCAAACAATAGCAAAATTCACGGCAGCAGATTTGAAATTATGTTACTTTTTGAATATAATAATAATTCTATTAATAATTCTATCATAATTCTATTCTATTAGATTTTAAACATATCTACATGTATGAAAAAAGCTCTAATATATTATGATTGAAAACCGTTATTTTTACATTAACCTACTACCACTCCATATTACTGAAAATATTAATGCAAGTTTGGTTATATCAGGGAAAGAGTTAAGACTCTCTCCAGTTTGTTGGCTTAAAACTGGACAAAATTTATTGAAATAGTATCATTTTAAAATAATGTTAACGATGGAAATTTAATGCTGGGTTTAGTGTAAAAAGCAAAAAAATATTAAATATATGTTGTTAGTCAATATTATTTTGAGTAGGTTTTACTAGAGTAAGTAAAAAATATAAGAAATAAATATGTTTGCATCTAATGACTTTATGACTTCTGAGGCGCTGTTGGTCAGTGTGTATATTTCTTTCTTTAGTCATACAATGTGTGTATTTACTCAAAGCTCAGTGCCAGATAAATCATATACTCAATTCAATTTCTTCTTTAACTTTGATGTTTAACTCATCAGATTATTGTTGATTGGTTTTTCCTTTAAGTAAGTAAAAATAGTTGCATGTCACTGCTGTGACTATAATCAGCGTCTATTTAATTGGTATCAGAGGTCATTTGATATTTTATTTCTGATAATTGGGAGAGTTTTCTGTTCATTAATGAATGGTATGAGGCAAATTCTTGTATCTGAGATATAATGTTTGAAGAGGTGTGTGGTTGGCCTTAACTAATATTTTATTTATAATTTATCTATTGTCAGCATTTTTTTTTTAACAATCCAAATTTGAAAACATTTCATGTTGTGTTTCACTTACTGAACACATTAACAATATTTTGATAGAAGAAACTGATAAAATTATGCGCTACATAAAAGTAATTTATTTTTATTACACTCTTAAATATTTTAATGTTTCTGGTTTCTTGGTTATGAATACCAATAGAAATTTTTAATCTAATTTGGTGAAAAATAAAATTAGTTGAAAGTATAAATAGTATTTTCTTTTTCATCATGATGAGGTTTGAGGAACGTAGATGAATTTTTTTTGTAATAACTATATACCCTGCGACCTGAGAATTTGTTACAGGATTGTAGTAGCGGTGTGTGCGATAAATGTGTGACAACAATCACAAATTAATACGTACCTAATGATACCAAATTCTTCAAACGGAGTGCAAATCTACAGCTGATAATCTTATCGGTGGTATTATTGTTATTAGTAATAATTATTGGTTGATCTGAAAAAATTGGTATAAAATAAAATGGAGAATTATTGCAATGAAAAAGGTAAGCAAATTTTATTTTATGTATATTTTAAAATAATTCATTACTAGTTACTTTTGTGTTATTATTTTTGTTATTTCTCTTGTATTATTTCTTATTTTTGTTAGTTATATAATAGTATGTTCAGAAAGTTACTTGTGCATTTGACTTTGCAGATTAAATATTTCATACCCTAATATACATTTACAGGTCATGTAGATTTGTTGTTACGGGTTAATAGATTTAATATTATAAGTTAACAAAATACTTTAAGTATTCTTCTATGGATGTGCAGTTCTTAAATTACGCCAGATTGTTTCTTAATACCTTATTAGTTGTCTTCATGAAACATTCCATACTTATCTCTCAATAAAATAGTTTAAACATTTTTTATGATGCATTTGCTTTGCAGCTTATACAAAATATAATCCAGTAATCAAGGGGCTACAAATTTCTTAACTTCATCAATTTTCTGAAGACATAATATGATGTCTTATATATTTCTTGTATCTATTATATATATATATATATATATATCATTCTTCTGTTGATCGTGTGTGCTGTACCACCATTTTGTTGAATTAAAAATAATGGATGTCCAATTTTTTTACTTAACTCATCAAATTTTCCTTCTAGAAGAAAGTTTGATATGCTGTGGCTCTGTCACAGAAGTTAGCATTTGTTTGTAAAGAAAGCAGTGACAAGCTTTTTAAAATATTTTTAGGAAAGCAATAATGTCAGATGGTTATTTTCATGTAATTCTTTTACTGACATTTTATAGGAAAAGCTTCGATTTCTATTCAATAACTTCATTTGCATTAATTTTGTACTGATTATGATGACTGATTGTTTATTTATTAATTTAACTTTTTTGTAAGCAGTGGGGGCTAACAAAACTAATTAGTCATTTTATGATTAATTTTGTAGCGCATAAAAAATGCCAGACCTCATTGGATTTCAAATATTGACAATCTTTGTTTTCCTTTGGCATTTTTCGTCAGTGGATTTTCTTTAATAGAAATCTTTGATGTCTGCTTACTCACCTGGTTGTGCGACATGAATTCCAAGAAGCAACTCTGTAAACTCATGCTTCACCACATCTGTGTATTTTTTATCTTAATGTTATGCTAAAAAAAATGCGATCGTTGATTAAAAGTCAGTATGTAAGCGACACGACAACACTAGCAAAGCAACAAACAATATTCACTTCTGATTATCCATACCGATCTGATAGTGTTATCTGTCAGTAAAATCAAGTATACAATACCTTTCTGAAAACACTGTTTAATTTAGAAACTAAAAATATGTGGTGTAATTTTGATTTTAATAATTCTTAATTGTGTTTACTATAGTTTTATTTACTATAAAATACATTTGTAATTATACATCTTCTGTAGTACTAAGAAGTTGATCAGCAGTTCTAAGATCAATTCTGTTAACTAAAGAAACAAATTTCATCAGCGATTATAACATACATTCTGTGCTACCGGCTTGCAGTAATTTTTCCCCCTTCTATTCATTTATATATCATATATGATGTTATGTTTTATTATTATTCTTAAAGCCCTTCTGTAATAAGAAGTGGCTTAGGGGAAAGAGTTAATTAATTTTATTTGAATTTATGTGAAGGAAAAATAGCAGAACATCAAATAACAATGTAATTTTTTCTAATGGTGAAATAAACACATAGATAAAAAAAATTTATACTGAACATATTAATTTTTCAAATCATGATTTTTGAAATAGTTGAATATGACTTTTTGTCTATGAGCTCTTGTAACAGTTCACAATGAATTTCTCACTTATCATATTTAAGTGTACTTTTTATCTTCTGTAATATTAGATTTTTAATTGTTAAATTGTATCAGCGTGTTTCCTACAGCTAGTAAGAGTATCAACTATTTTTTTAGATAAATTCATTTTTCACTTTTTAAGTTGTGAGAGGTTTGATTTTCTTTATATTAATACAAATAACATGTCTTATTTTGCAACCGTTTCTTTATTAAGCAGAGAACTTTTTCAATCTTCTGAGTTTTATGGGCAAAAGTCATTTGGGATTTCTGTCATTTGTTAGGGGATATAAATTAAGTATAAAATGTGAAATTTAATTTTGAGGGTATAACATGTGAATCTTATTAGGATAGTTATATTCGTATGTAGACGTGTCTTATTTGTAATCTGTTTCTACTTGTCTACATGTTCCTGGTGATGTTTATTAATTTTCTTTTTTTTTATCTGTATGTACATTACTAATTTCTAATGCAAGGGTCATCTGTGACCTACATTGGAACTGCTAAATTAAATTCAAACAGTGCTTTGGTGTACCTCAGTGGTGATTGCTTCTCTCATTTTCCACACATCCTTTTGATGTATACACTGGACTCTAGGTATACAAAAATGATATCTGTAGTTGACTTTGAAATGTTGAGACAGAGGTGTTTTAAGTATGCTCATACAATACACTCAACCTTGAAACAGAAGATTCATTCATCCGTAATGTAGGTCTTGTTGGTATTTGTTATTGAATCACAAGATCTGTTAGGAATAATTTACAGGAAGGACTCTCTTTTGTTTGGAAATTTCATTAATTAATTGCTAGTGGAAGTATGTGTTTTATGGTACTTTTTCACTTTGTAAATATATTTTTAACAGTTTTTGTCATGAAAATAGCCTGTTCAGGTCATCAGTAATACAATTAAAACTGATACTGATTATCACCACACTACAAATCAACATTAGAAAGACTACACTTATCAGCAAGATGCAGGATTATTGCCATAGTTATTCAAACTACATATTCAATTGATGTCATCTCTTTAATATATGTAACTGTCTATGGAGAAATTGAACTCAAAACCTATAATTGCTGAGTAAAATTTATAAAATCAAACTAATTTAAGTGATTTATTATCAGTTTAAATGTAATAATAAATAAATTGTGTGATAGTATGTATGTTATACATAATTTTACAAAGTACTTCTCTGGTGTCAACTCACTGTTTCATTTTGATTTAAAACTAAATTTTTAGGATATGGGTAAGAAGCTAATAAGATGCATAAACAATAACAAAAAAAAATTAATAAAGTACGTTTATTTTTATTTTTTTAAATAATGTGTTATGTCAACTGACATGAATTTAATGCCATTCATGACTGCCCTGAGCAATCACAAGCATATTCAGTTGTCAGGTGACCTCAGTTGCCATTATTTCTGAGTAATATATATCAAATTTTTTTAATGTAGCCTTTCTTTTATATTACGAATCTAATCATTTAAAAATTATTATTTTCTGCAGATATAGTTTTATTTTAAACATTAATTGCATTTTGTAACTGTATTCAATAGTAACATTTTTATTATTTATATTTTGGCAATTAATTAATTATCATTTTGTGTAATTTTATCTCTTGATTATAATAGGACCAATTGAGTACTGCAGCCCCGGTTCAAAGTGGAATGGGAATGGCGATGTTACAGAAGATGGGCTGGAGGCCGGGTGAGGGACTTGGAAAGAATAAGGAAGGAACTTTGGAACCTCTTAAATTGCATGTTAAAATGGATAAAAAGGGTAATTGTTCATTTAAAACATCACTATGTTGAGCAGATGAATTTAGTTGTTTTTTATTTTGTTAAAGTTTTCTAGTAAATTATTAATTTGTTTTTTAAATTTATCTGTATAAGGCGGTGTGGGACAAAGGAATTATCTGTTTTCTCGTAATCTGTGGCCACTTCTCTTATATTGTTAGCCTTTCTGCTATGGCTGATTGTATTGTCAGTGAATGTGCAAACACTGCAAAAGTTGGTGTATATTAAAAGGGATTTATTCTTTCTGGTCTTGTGGGAAAAGTGCCTTTGACATAATACTTTCTTATGGTTTATTCAGTTTCTTTTATGGAGTTTGTCCAGTTTTATTATTGGTTTTTTTTTACGTGCACAGTCTGTACAAACTTTTATTGGACTAAGGCCATAAAAACAGAAATAGTGGTGCAGTCTAGAGTTGTAAGATCCAAATTCTAGTAAAGGCAATTACTTTTACATGGATTTTAATACCATATTGTGGTTGCCGGTGTTCTTTTGTGATTGGGTTTCAATTAACCACACATCTCAGGAATGGTCGACCTGAGATTGTACAAGACTACACTATTAATATACATACACATTATCCTCATTCATCCTCCGAAGTAATATCTTCGATGGTTTCAGAGAATAAGAGAGAGAGTCTTGAGGATGACCTTGTAAATTTTTGAGAGAAGCCCTGTGAATAACGTAACCAAAGCTCATTCAGATTGAATTAGTGGTTTGTGTTGTATGTTTGTTTTTGTGAAGAAATTTTTGTTTCTATTGTCAGATTAAAAAAATTAAAATAAAAGCAAACTAAACATCTTGTTTTGTTTTGGAGATGTATGTGCCTATATCAATGGTTGTTCATTTGCAACAGCATATCACAGTGATCATTTCAAATCCTGACTGAACAGTCTTGGAGCTGTTCGTTGTTGATGTATCTGCGTTTTCATGTCTCTTATTTTAAAAAATCACAGAGTGCATTGTCAGGTGTAATGAAGTCAAGGCTTCTTTTGGCTGAGGCAATGGAGCTGGTAACTCTTCTGACTCGTGTCAGAAGAGTTACAAGTGATTCAGAAAAATTTCATTGAGGCATCTGCAGACATTTCAAAGTAAAATGGACTGAAGCACTATCTTGCTGAAATGTAATGATGCCAATGATCTCTTTAGCTGATAATTCTGAAAGCAATCGCTCATTCATTATTCATTCCCAGATAATTGTGAAAGTAATAATAATAATTAACTGAAAAATAAGAACCAAGGAGATGTTCAGCTGTCGTTCCAGCCCAAATCAAAACAGGCGGATGGTGTTCAATTTCCTCAAAAAAGTGAGGATTGTTTTTCATCCAGAAAAAACATTTTGGTTATGAAAACTTCGATAAATTGCACACTCATCTGAGAATGAGACGTTCTTTTTTTATTATTTGTTCTGGGAAAGTGTTGAAGCGATAACTGACATGCATAAACACGTTGATCAAGGTCATTGTCACTCAATTCATTAATTGTGGCTGGATGAAAACATTTAACTTTCAAGTTCTAACGAATATGGTTTCACATTGTCAATCTTGGAATGCCTAACTCTGCAGAATATTTGCGCATTGATTTCGTTGTGATTGTTGAATCGGTGTCACCATGGCAGCACATGTCTCAGCTTGAGTGCTCAGCCGTCTGCTATGTGGCACATCAAAAACGCTCTCCACTGCAAAAACCTTTTTCTCCTTTGTCAGTAATGTTTGCCATAATGGTAATGATTTCCCAAAACATACAGAGAAGTCATTCATAATGTTCTCCAGTGTTTTACTAGTGTAAGGACATTTATGGACCCACACACAAGTTAAACAAATTCAACAGTGAATGCATTCGTATCTGTCATCATTTGATACTAGACTCATCCCACATGAACAAACACTAGACGATCCCCGACACGGCTTATCCTCCCCACCTTTTCCAGCAGCAGTGAGAATTGGCAGCAGTAGAGCCTGATTATGCTGGATTTATTTATTAGTGTAAGGGACTTCCTATCCACCCCATACTTAGAAAATTTCAGTTATCCATTCTACTCAGGATTTCACACGGGATAGGAGTATCTTTATACATGGAGGGGAGACTGCTCGTTATTGATAAATGATCTTGTATTGTTCATTTGAAGCTCAAACATATGCCACAAAAAATTACTTTTTCTTTAGATAGTAAAAAGCCACATAAAAGACAGAAAGGTGCTTAGGAAAAATCTTAGAATTCAAAGGGATGCAGAAGGAGAAGAAAGAATGTGCTAACTTAATGCAGTCGCAATAAAGGAGGAAGCAGCACAATGAAAGAATAAAACAGTATTTGGAGAGCTAAAAAACTAGCCAGACATTAACTATTCTATATGGTCCTACTGTGAATAGAGTTGAAAAAAGTCACATATTCAACATCTTCACATGCTTTTCAGAATAGAGTACTACATGAAATATCAAACTGCAGACCATTCTGTCAGATTCCCACTGAAGTGTTTAAAATATAAATTACAGTTTAAATTTTTTGTCTTATGGTCACATCCCCTTCCTGACACCAACCTAATTGATCATACTGTATAGCAGAAATAGCCTGAAGTAAATTAATGGGCCTCTCATTATTAATTTATACCGGATGTTGCTTAACTTTGGTGTTTGCAGTGAAATATTATACTAATCTGCCTATATTATGTGACATGAAAGAAAAATGTTGCTTTAGATTAGTTACTAAAAAGGTTGAGAATATTTATTTATTATTAATGTCTTCTGGTATAAATTATTTTATCAATTTTTTTTTTGTTTTTGCAGGTCTTGTGGCACCTGATGAAATAGGTTATAATCCAGCGCAATCAAAAAATATAGCTAAAAATTTTTATGAAGGTAAGGAGATGCTTTAAATTTTATTGTAATGTAACTCAGACTGACAGATCATTAAAAGTGAATCTGTTTTCTGATCTGTGTCTGACATAAGAGAAATCTTGTATTTGACTACCTTTTCTTAATTTTTGTATTTTATTTTACATGATTATGGCTTTTTTTATAGTTAATATATATGATGATTTGTGTTGTACTTAATTTAATTTTAGTTGTACAGATTGATTCTTTTTTACAGAGTTATGTTAAAATGGGAGATATGGAGATAGCTTATATAAATCTGAGTTATTAAGCTTCACATTTTGTTTGCTGTTCATTAAATCTTGTTCCTTTTTTCTTATTAGATTTAGTTTTTTAAAAATAGTATGTTATGTTGTTTCATCACATTGAAATTTAGTATATTACAGGTAAACATCCTGTGTCATTGCTGAATGAATTGTGCTCTCGTAAACGTTATGGACCACCTATATTTGACTGTTGTTATGAAACTGGGCCAGATCATAAGAAGAACTTCATATTTAAAGTAAGTCTTTTCACATACCTATTAATTACTTAATGGGAATATGTATGCATGTATATTTTTAATCGCTCGATCTATTACTGATGTCAGACATGGATTAGAAATGAAAATTTGGATCGGTATTTTTCTCATGTGAAGTCTACGTTAATCATTCCTAATTCATTGCTATCAGTTTTAATAGATGGTCGTTGCATTTTTAGCACTGGTGCTTCATCTGTGGAATTGTCTTGAGTTTTATTATATGTAAATAAAAACTTATTAAGTAGTATTGACATGTAGTATCAAATTTTTTAAAATTGATGTTTATGATTCCAATTAAATTAATAAATTTTCAGTAAGATTTTTTGACAATCTGTATATCGTGTGTAGTTTAAAAAACGAAATCATTTATACTTTTTTTTGGAATTTGTATGTCACACTGGTGGCATTACACACTTTTGTTTAAAAGTATATGCACTATCGATAAAAAGCATATAATTAGTGCAACAGTGAATCAGGTGATTTTAAAACACTGGGTATATAGTGTACTATTGATAAACAGAGAGAATGAAAGTATTGCTATCTTGTAACCCTTGTTTTACCATTAAGTCATGGAACGATGGGCATCATGCTATTAAAAACTTGACAGTTATGTGACTCCACAGTGAGTATTTCAGAATCATTTTAATATTTCTCGTAATGATCTTCGTAATGTCTTCTGCTGTGCAATAAAGAATATGTTTCACATTAAAAAGATGTAGCTGGGTTTGTTAAAAAACTGTGTTTACACTAGAAAATGTTGCAAAAGCAGAAGCAGCTCTATAATAAAATTTTATCCAGTCAGCATGATGGCTCACAATATCGCTAGACATTCTGATAACAGTGTAAGAAATATTTTATACCAAAATCTCCAGTATCATATAAGATTCAGGCTTTTTTTACATCAGGAGAAGGGGAAATCTGTAATAAACATCATCTACCTACACATATGGTAGTGTCAGGCTCTCTCATACTAAAATCCCTCCCCTTCTGTGACATGCAAATACCAGACCCACAGGTAATCACTGGCATGTATGTTGTTAAGGTAAATTTACATGTTATATTAGCAAGTTAGAAAACTTTCATTGGCCTAATTATTAACTCCGTTATCCTGTTGATCAAAACACATTTCAACAAGATGGTGCCATATGAGCTACACTTTACAGTTACGAGCTTCCATGACAGTTATAAAAAAAATTTGTTCCCTAATCGTGTCATCTTGCTGGCCTCTGTGGTGCGAGTGGTAGCATCATGGTCTTTCGTCCAGAGGTCCTGGGTTCAAATCCTGGTCAGGCGTGGCATTTTTTCACATACTACAAAATTGTCACTTCATCTCATCCTTTGAAGCAATATCTAACAGAAAATCACGTCATCTTGAAGATTACATTACTCTCACCATATCTTTCTGCCTTTGAGTTTTATTTGGGAGTTCGTGAAATCACATGTTTTCCAAACATCACTACCATGTCACCTCCAGGACTTTAAAGCATGGATCAGAGAAGAAGTGACTCAAATCTATGTGAACACATTGCAAAATGTGATAAAAAAATCTACCTACAAGATTGTTGAAACGCATGAAATGGTGCCCATGTTTGAGATATTATTTTTAAATAATTGTTATATTTTTGTTATAGCAATACGTTTTTACTTATTTAAAGTACCTTTTTGTCAGATTCATTGTTGCACCTGCATAAACAGTATTACAGTAGGGTCAATTTGTTTGAAGTGTCCCAGAAAAAAACATAAGCTGTTGCTTGACCAATTCAAAAAAAATTAAAACTTACCCACTTGTTTCAGGACCTTAAAACTATTTTTTCTCAATTTTTTATTTAATAAATTACATTTTGTTTCATCCTTCCAGGTCCAATAGTTTTTTAGATGATTTTTTTCCATAAACCCTTACAGTCACAAAAATTGGTGTGCAGACTGTAACAAAAATGGCTGCCACAGGTCAACTGCTTAAATAAATTAAAAAAAAAAATAATAATAATAGTTTTAAGGTCCTGAGACATGTAAGAAAACGAAACAAGTGGGTAAGTTTCAATTCTTTTTTAATTGGTCAAGCCTACCTACCACCCTTGGGTCATCAATTCAAATGGATTGAAGACCCAGTAGTCAAACATGATTTTTTTCCTTTTAAACATTTCTTTTAGTTTTCAATAGTAAAAATTGTAAACATATGAAGCTTCTTCTGTTTAACTTTTAGACTTGTCATTTTTATATTTATGTGACCATGAAGAATTCTCCAGTGGTATCTGTGCTTTTTGCCGTACATCAAATTACAAAGCTGTAAACTCAGCTGTGCTACCTACAGACATTTGTAATGAAATTGTTGCTTTATTAATAATAGATAATTTATGGCACATCACATTGGCAGTATAAATTACGTTTCGTTAAATTTTTGTTAAATAACTAAATTTTAAAAAAATAACATTCAAATGGAAATTGATAAAAGAATTATTTCTGACCAAGAAGTGATCGCAAAATGTAGTGTCCAATATTCTCTATCATATTTTTCAATGACATAAGGTTTTTAATGAAACCTTAGTTTAAATAAGGATTATTATTATTTTAGGCAATAATACATCCAATGTATTATTGCCTAAAAACGTATACATTATAACTAGAGGAAACAAGAACAAAGCAAGAAGCCCTGTCATAGTCAGTGTTAAGTTACTATCTGTTACTAACATTGAAATCATATTGCCTTGCCCTAAGCCTCCTCCTCAAATTTTATTAATTACAGTTATGTCTTATCAAAAACTGAACGATTCATAAAATAAAGTTTTGTGATGTTTTCTAGCTTTTGAATTAAATTAGAAATTAATGAAACTAATTAGAATGTTTATTAAAGGCCAAGAACTAAAGTAGAGTGACATTATTTTGTGAAAAAGAGGATTTGGAAAGTAGACATTATGCTTTTGAATATAAAAAAATTTTGTGTTACAACATTTAGAAAATTGATAACATTGTTTTGGCAGTCAGCAAATAGCCATTGCACATCTGTCACAGAATTAGGAATTAATTTTTAAAATTCTTTTATCCCATAATGTAGACTCTGGTTAACCAATTTGCTCCTGTATCTTTTGGAGGTATACTTTGGATCACAATTTGTCATCCTCCAAGAAACCATAACTGCTGTCTTCAACAGGCAAAAACGTGGCTTCTTTTCTCTGAAATTCAAAGAATGTTGCCTACCTGGTCTTTTTTAAAATTAAAAAATTTCAGTGCATAAAGGTATTATAATTTTTTGGGTGAAAAATTGAAGTCAACAATCTTTTCTTGTTTACACTATACTGTTTGTCCTCATGCTGTTTCTTTAGCGATGGGGTGTTCTGTTAAAAAATATAATTGGAAACAACTAAAAAAATATGTCATATTAATACTTTTTAATTGAAAAATACAAATTATCTTGACCATCGCCTTAAACACTGCACCAGTATATCGATGGAAATCGTGTAAAATATTCAAAATTACTTTATTTATTAATTTAAATATATCATGAAGTATTTATAAATTATTACGAAAACATTTATTCTAAATAAAACTGCTTATATACATTTATGCAGAAAGAGGAGACCTTCTGCCTGTCATACAGACGGGTACCAGTCATACAGCAACAGTAACAATTGAAGAACATAAGAAAGAAGCCATAATAAGAAAGGGAGTCGGACAAGGATGTTCCCTATCTCCGTTACTTTTTAATCTTTACATGGAACTAGCAGTTAATGATGTTAAAGAACAATTTAGATTCGGAGTAACAGTACAAGGTGAAAAGATAAAGATGCTATGATTTGCTGATGATATAGTTATTCTAGCCGAGAGTAAAAAGGATTTAGAAGAAACAATGAACGGCATAGATGAAGTCCTACGCAACAACTATCGCGCGAAAATAAACAAGAACAAAACAAAAGTAATGAAATGTAGTCGAAATAACAAAGATGGACTGCTGAATGTGAAAATAGGAGGAGAAAAGATTATGGAGGTAGAAGAATTTTGTTATTTGGGAAGTAGAATTACTAAAGATGGACGAAGCAGGAGCGATATAAAATGCCGAATAGCAGAAGCTAAACGAGCCTTCAGTAAGAAATATAATTTTTTTACATCAAAAATTAATTTAAATGTCAGGAAAAGATTTTTGAAAGTGTATGTTTGGAGTTTCGCTTTATATGGAAGTGAAACTTGGACAATCGGAGTATCTGAGAAGAAAAGATTAGAAGCTTTTGAAATGTGGTGCTATAGGAGAATGTTAAAAATCAGATGGGTGGATAAAGTGACAAATGAAGAGGTATTGCGGCAAATAGATGAAGAAAGAAGAATTTAGAAAAATACAGTTAAAAGAAGAGACAGACTTATAGGCCACATACTAAGGCATCCTGGAATAGTAGCTTTAATATTGGAAGGACAGGTAGAAGGAAAAAATTGTGTAGGCAGGCCACGTTTGGAATATGTAAAACAAATTGTTAGGGTTGTAGGATGTAGAGGGTATACTGAAATAAAATGACTAGCACTAGATAGGGAATCTTGGAGAGCTGCATCAAACCAGTCAAATGACTGAAGACAAAAAAACCAGTCATGCAGGATCATGGATCCTGTTCTTGTTTAATGTTACGTAACCTCCTGTTCTGGAAAAAAATGAGTACGTTGTGCAAGTAATATGTGCTGCCCATAGGTTAAACTGTGATGAGTAGAACCAGACGTACGATAAGTTCTTGTACTTATTTCAAATTGTAATCGTGTATTAAGAAACTTCCACAAAAAAAAGTATAAGTGTGTTGCAATCAAGCCAAATTACATGTCAAAGTAATCGATAATTGATTTTGATATGTTTTAAAATTTATAAAGAAGACTTGTTTATGTTTATACCATCGTGATATTTGAAATTAATTTGCCATTTTATTAGTATATACTAACATTGGTATTAAAAAGATCCAGCTGTCTTGAGTTTGTATAAAAACATCTATTGAACTTTAATTGAGTTTTTACTGGTCAGGCAGAATAATACACTTACTGTCTGATTTTATTATTCCCTTTTTTTTTTTACAGGTAACTGTGAATGGTGTTGAATATAAACCAAGTGTTGCCAGTCAGAACAAGAAACAAGCAAAAGTAGAAGCAGCTACTCTTTGTCTTAGAGCCCTCGGTTTGATATATTAAATTTAGAAAAATTTTAAATAAAAAAGAACTGTGATCCTATTGAGCATGAAATTAATTATACAAAAACTTTATGATGCTTACATTTATTAGTATTATTATATTGGGTACTCTCTTTATTGGGGAAGAAGTATAAAAAAACATTAGTTTCTTTTAATTAATTAATTTATTTATTTATGTAATATAATTATGTACAAATAGTTATAAAAAAATGCTGCCATTCATTTATTCGAACAGATAATTTTTTTTAACGTTTAGGGGCAATAAATTAATAATGGTTATTCAGTGTTATTTTTCAAGACTGTTTTTTTTATAAACAACGTATTAATTTTTTTTATTTTACGTTACAGTTTTCATAAATACCAATTTGAAGTAATTTAATTCAGTGTGTTGTATTGTCACAGCATGTTTATGAAAATGAATTTTTGTATTAAAGTTTTTTCTCCTTTGAGTTAAGAAAATTATATATATATAATTGAAAACATCGAAAACATCCTTTGTAATTATTGAATGCCAGTATCAATAATAATAATAATTACTGAATCACCAAATACAGTAATATGAATAGAACTCACAGACCCACAAAAGGTGCCTTTTAATTGGTGAATTCTGTCCTCATATTAATGCATTTAGTAATCAGTTTATTGTTTTTGATACGTAAAAGATACCCAAGGAGAAACTTAGAATCGGGCGGCAAGATACGCCTGGTTTCTGATACATTACGATCCCCCCCTTATAAGACAAATTCGACTGCTCCACTCAAGTATATAAATATTTGGCCGATTGTCCATCCCATTTTTTAAAAATTGTTTTTAGAAAACTGGGATATATTTATGATGTTTTTCTATGTTTTTGTGCTGTAGTGGAATAATAAGAAATGAAATAGCATTTGCAAGTAACTTAGTTAATTTTTTTTTTTTATGCAGCTCTGGTTGCTAGTGATTGTAAGTTGTACAACACTGGTACAAATATGGTACTGAACAAAACCAATTAATTGTAAAATTTGCTTTTGTTTAACATTAAAAAAAAGGTGTAATGTATTTTTTATTAAGGAAATAACTGTTGACAAACAAAAAATCAAATTTTGTAAAAATTAAAATGGTATGATTGTGTTAATTTTGAAAAAATTGATTTTCAATTTTAACTTAAGAAAGGTGTTAAAAATAAGGTAACTAGGCATTATTACACGATGTGAAATTCATGTTAAAACATTGACTACCAAAAGTGAAATGAAATGTTGATGTAGCAAAATGGTCTTAGCAAATTTATGAATAGCAGTAAGCTATATGACTGAACAAATGAGTACGATATAATCTCCATCAGTCTAATATTTTTCTTTACATACAGCGGCTATTTCGTAACTTGTCTTGATGACTGCTCAGCCTGTATTATTTCTGCTACAAGTTAATTGTTTTGTAGGGACTGGAAATCTCCATTGCAAGTAGATTGGCTTCATTTCTGATTCCATAGTAGGCTGATTTTATTGTACATATGAAGTATTTGAAAACATATTTTTAATGAACTGTTATGGCTGAAGTGTTAATAATGATAGTTTTATTAAATAATTACTTTTCTTTAATATAATCTGGATTGGTATGAATGTATTCACGCAAAAAACATAAATACTTGCAATTAAAAAAAATCTTTTTGATACACCAGTGAATTTCGTTTTTTTTATTTAATAGTTTCAACTTATATTATATTCTGTAAATGTGCATGACTAATTTTTCTTTTTCTGAAAGATGTATTCATTAGAATGCAATTCTAAATTATTTTTTTTTGTCTTATGGTATGTAATGATAATTTATCATTTTATTGTAATTAACCATGTATAATGGCGACTAAAATAAAATCCTAAAATTATAGTTTTGTTGGACTTTTATTTCATTACTTTTTAAAAATTTAATTATTAACACCATTTTAATTGTAAATTGATGTGTTTTAATTATATTCAGTGAAATTTCCTTATTCCCGCTTCCCGTATTGGTGCAATATTTTGCGATGTCTTTTCTACATTCGCGGCTAAAATTTTCCATATTCACATACATTACATTATACAGTGAAACTAAAAAATAAAAATATTATTACACATTAAAATAATAATTTAATACAGTACAAATATACATTGCAATAGTGTACATACTGTCTGCACAATACAGTATTTGTTTTTAAAGATAAAGTAGTGAAATTTCTCATATTTGGTTTTCAATGACGGACTGGATATAAGTCACTTACATAAATAAGCAAATTGTCAACATTGCACATGTAGAATTTCAGATTACAGCAGCTCAATACGTACTGTAAGTAATTCAGTTAGGTATAAGTATTGGTTATGCAACTGTAATTACTGTGTGCATGTTGTAAATAAGTAGGAAGTGTTTTTATAGAATACAGTATTGTTGATCTTTTTGACTGTGATCTGATTTATTTTACTGTGTGTACTAAATAGGAAGCCTACTTGTATTTTTGCATGGTTTTTGTTTTTAAACTTTAATAAAATTTATTTTTTATAGTGTAAAGGGATTGAGTTACTGTAACTGGTAGCAATGAAAAAAAAGGGTAAAAAAGTTGAAATCCTGGATAGGCTTAAAGAAGGTGAACTGGTAGCTTCTGTTGCTCGAAGGTTTACAATAAATGAATTGACCATTCAATACATTAAGAAATGTGAACAACAGATTAGGATCTCACACTTCATCATCTCAAAGTATTAAAATAGTTACAGTTTTTGCTGCTATTGAGAAGATGGAAACTGCATTTATTTGGATTGAAGATCAGAATAAAAAATGGGTCTAATAAGTGGATTTATTATTTGTGAAAAAGGTAAGAGATTGTACGATCATTTTAATCAGGGGCCGAGCCAAAATGATGTTGTTACCGTGTTCCCAGCTTCAGAAGGCTGCTTTAATAAATTTAAAGACAGGCAGTCTTGTAGGGAAAGCTGCATCAGCAGATAAAAGTAGCTGCAGAAACTTAACCAGCAAAATTTTTTTGAAAATCTTCAAGGATAATAAATACAAGCCAGAGCAGATTTTTAACGTGGATGAGACAGGTCTGTTTGGAAATGAATGCCCGATAGGACCTTCATCTCAAAAAATGAACAATCAGCACCGGGGTTCAAGATATCAAAAGACAGAGTAATAATTTTGCTTTGTGCAAATGCAGCCTGCTGGTGGTGATTGTTTAATTAAACCACTAATGATTTACAAGTCTCAAAACCCGCATTCATTGAAAAATAAAAATAAGACGCTGTTGGCAGTTTTTTGGTGGTCCAATAAAAAAGCATGGATTACAGCTTCACTTTTCACAGACTGGTTCAATAACTGTTTCGTACCCGAAGTTGAAAAATATCTAATATCAAAAAACCTTGATTTTAAGACTCCTTTAGACAATGCTCCCGGTCATCCACTGGAAATCCAAACAGCTCATCCCAAAATAAAAGTAGATTTTCTGCCACCATACACTACTGCTTTATTGCAACTACCATTCAATCATTTAAATATTATTACATCAGAAGAACATTTAAAATTATTTAGATGTGATGGATTGCGATTCTGAGCTGAATGTTAAATGTTAGAAGAAATTTAATATTGCATCAAGTCTTCATTAGATGAACTGAAAGTCAACTCTAGTGTCTTGCTGGAAGAAGTTGCTTCAAACAGATACACTGGATAGTACTGGTGACATCGAGACTCAGAAAATATTGCAGAAAGCAAATAGCTCATTCAACAGGGAAAGATGGGTTCAATGAAGTAGATGACACAGATACTGAAAATCTTGTAAACACACAAGAAGAACTTAATGAACAAGGTCTGGAAGATTTAATGATGCAGTTAGAGTATGAAGTTGAAGAGGTAGAAGATACAACCCTTGAAAACAGTTAAATGTCAAAACATTTAAGACGTTAAACTATCCCATGATCTTACAAAGTTTTTATAGATCCTGATC
Source organism: Lycorma delicatula (assembly GCF_047948215.1). Taxonomy (NCBI): domain Eukaryota; kingdom Metazoa; phylum Arthropoda; class Insecta; order Hemiptera; family Fulgoridae; genus Lycorma; species Lycorma delicatula. The sequence continues at coordinate 11,791,238 of NC_134461.1, read as the reverse complement.
AATCTTTGAATAGAAGCTTAATCTTTAAGCACAAAATTGAAGATGCCATGCAAGAATACACAGAATTTCAACCCGGATTTAAAAACATGAGCGAGAGAAGGAAAAATTACAAATTTTTTAAAGTACAATCCAAAATACTGTAGGTTAGTTTAGTAAATTTTCTTTAAAGTAATTTTAATTTTACTGAACGTAGTACTGTTTTCTTGACTTTTTAAGGCGATTACAAAGTACAATTTGAACATGTAATACAATTTTCTAATGCAGTATATACTGTGCGTATTGTAGTTTGTTTTTAAATCATGCAGTTCGGTAAGTGCTTACAGGAATTACTGTATTTTTTGTGTAGTGTACTAAACCGGTGCATATAATTAATGTTGCCATCTGTATTTCATCAGTAATATTGCCCTAAGTAAGTATGCATGATTTTTTTTTATTTTACATAAAGAACCTAACCATTCTTCCTTAATTGAGTATTAGTTCCGTTGTATATTTGCATTGCGAATATAGAAATGTTCACAGAAAATGCCGTGAACATTCTGTATTCATGTGGTCTCTAATCCTCACAAATAAGCAAGATTTTACTGTATTTATCCTTAGTTATTTTTTGGAAAAATATTTGCAAACAAATAATCATTTTTATAAATCTGTAAAGTATTTTGATTAATTTGCATATATAAAACTGCAATTTACATTTTTTGTTTGAATGAGGGTTTTTTTGTTTCTGGTAAAAAATGCTTCTGCAGTAACATCGCTCAACAGCATTCGATAAACACCTTATAATACTGAACAAAAAAGTATTAAATAAAAAATAGAATTTTTAAAGGAAATTCTAATCAAATTTCTCAATATTTTTTCCATAAGTGAACAGGCAGTTTTCATTTAAACAAATATATATATGAAATGTATTGAATTTCAGTAAACTGTTGCTTAAGCTATGTCCAGCTCTAAGGTATATGTATCACTAGTTATGTCAGGCAGCTGCGTTTTCTTTTATAGCACGATATAAAGAAAAAGAAGCTGATGCCGTGATTTAAATGATTCCAGTTTTTAAGCGTGTTAGCCCAACCGTCACTGACATTCAAAATGTCTGGCAATACTTACTAATAAGAACATTATTGGGTAGGCTAATAGAAATAAAGAATTACCCTTGTGAATATGTTATAATTGTTTTATTAATTTTTCAAACTGTAATCTTTGCCAAAAAAGCATGTTATAATGGGCATCTGCTAGAACGTGAATTTATAATGAAATTATAAAGATTTATTTATAAAATTATGCAAATAAAATGTTCACTGGTTGGTTTTATAAGAGAATGAAGTAAGTTTAAAAGCGGTATAATGTATATATTTATTAGATTTCAGCTTTTATTTTTTTAATGATGGAAAAAAATTTGAATCATTTTATTTTTTTTCATTACTATATAAATAGCTTTTAGTGTGATTAACTCGATAATAAAAATAATAGCTTCCAACAAGAAAATTAATCGTCAAACCTTAAGTAGGAAACTGTTGTTCAGTGATAATCTGCCTTATAAATAGATCCGTTGCTGTGGTCGTCAACTTAGTGTTTGTTTTTTACAGTCAGCAGATTGACACACATCATTTATTGGCTTAACCTATATAATTTTTGAACAAACTCTAATCTCTAAATGCACAGATGTGTAAAGTATTATTTTCAGAAGTGTTGTTGGTTTGGCTCACAGTATTAACATCAAGAAGGATAATGACAACGTAACTTCTGTATATTTGCATGCATTTCTATAATTAATCTTTTTTTTTCTTTTTATTCCATAATATTTTATGTATGGCTGATCAGAAAAAAGAGAGTGCTAATTTGAGAAATGTGGCATGAAGAACTTGGAGAAAATTGGACAGGAAGGGAGAAAATCAAATTATGACAAGCTTAATCAGAATAGAAAACTCAGCAGACTGTGGGATGGCATATTTTGAAAGAAAGGCTGATTGAAACATTGCTAGGAGGTATAAAGAAAGAGTAAAAATTATTGGTTATCTAAAAGGAAGTTGATGCCAAATCAAGAACTTAAAGGTTTAGCTAGAAATAGAGTGGAATGAGATGAATCTGGTGCAGTATTTGTCTCTGAGCACATAAGCATGGAATATGTTTTACAATCCTTATTTTAAATTACTGTTGCAAGTTGTTTTATTAGGTAAATTTTTTTCAGGCTTAATTTTTAAGATATTTTAGACTGAAATTCACAACTGAGATAGTTGAAATTGAAAATTTGCCTGCTTATCTAAATTATATGTACGTGTGTGCAGAATAACAAAAAATTAATAGCAAGTGAATATTGTCTAACTGTACAGAGTAAATACAATTTAGTACAAACTATACATTCATGTTGCTGATAGCTGTTTTAAGGTCAGCTTGACATCCTGGGCAATAAATAAGTTTTGGACCAGGTATTTTTATTTCTCCAGTGTATTAAAGTTTTAATACTTTTTAATAGTGTTCTTTACATTTTCTTTTATGTACAGTAGTATATTTGTAGTAGTAGTTGTATATTTTTGTATTTAATGTTTTAATTTGTTTTTAGTATTTTTAGGTTGTTTTATTTTGTTTTTAAATTTCTACTTACGATTTTAATTTTGTTTTATTAGTGTCTAATTAGATTTTATATTTATATTTCAAATTTTGGTTTTCCGGGCGATGATAACATGAAGATGTTTTTCTCTTACAAAGAAAAAAACTACAATCTTGAGTCTTGCATTAATAAGGAACAGTAAATAATTTTCTGAGAGAAGGGACATTCAGCAACTTATTTTTGGCTTTTCGACTAGATTTTTGCTTCAATATTTTGTTTAAAAACATTATTTTTATTCAAATCAGTACTCACTTGATACTTTGATGCAATTTTCCACACCTTTCTGTTCTGTACGAATCATTTAATTCTTTTCTTACTGCCTGTATTCAGTCATTCTCCCATCCAAAAATTATTTTTAAAAAATCAAGTTTACAAAGGTTTCATAAAAAGTATATGTTATTGCCTTTACGATGTGGAGGATAATAATAAAACCTTTGTGGTAGGTTTTAGAGCGAGTATGAAGTGTAGATGCATAGGTGATGAATTGTGATGAACAACACCCTGTTGCTTATTGAATTGTTATTTAATTACTTGTCTTGACATTGCGATAACGTGTAATTGAAGATTTAATATATAACGTTACATATATAATTAAACTTAATAACGTAGTATTAGTATACTAATAAACTGAGCGTTCATCTGAACATGTCCATCCGGAGTGAAAGTACAACACAACCACTCTGGATCAGAATCTGGCGCTGAAGCATACAGGTTGCTACATCATAATGACCACTCCTTGTGGTATTATGACGTAGGACATAGTATGATCATAGCTTGCCAGAGAGCCCTAGCCTTCGCTAGGTAGCAGCACCTGATGGCACAAGTGGATCATGACCGATGGTAACTCCCATACAATATTTCCACAGTATTACTAGTTCTCATTCTTTTATCATCTAAAAATCATCATATATCAAAGAACATGCTTTCTTTCATGGTTATTATAACAGTACTATATATATATTATTATACATGTACTATATATATATTATTATACATGTACATTACCATATAGCTATGTATATTTTATTTATGTCTGTATAAATGTGTTTATTTTATTTTAAGTTTGCAAGGATTGTTACTAAGTTACAATGTAATTTTGTGAGAAATATGTACTTTCTACAGCATGAGAATAAAACTATTATTAATTGATAATCTCCTGTTAAAGGGATTGAATTTAAACTATTATTAATTGATAATCTCCTGTTAAAGGGATTGAATTTAACCTGTATTTTCAAGCTTTACTCCTCCAAACAGACAAATTTTAACCATTCATTTTTATTATTATTTGTGGAGAAGTTACTCGGGTGATCTCAAGCAACTTTTTTTGATCTTTGAAAAGAAAAATTACATTATCTACACAGACAGATTGAGATATTTTTTGTTTGTTATTACTATTGCTAAATATTGGATGGTTATAATAATGATAACATAGGAACTGTCCTGACAGTCAGTTGCTTCTGTTCAGAAGATAACGAGGAAGGAGAACAGGGCTAATGTACCAACATTTTCACTGATTATTACCTTCTCTACTCTGACGATTTTTGGAATGAATGAAAATAGGCTATCTGTCTATCCGTGTGCAACCATACATACCAAACTCCAGACGCTGCTTCCAGTATGAGGGTTTTGGTCACACCAAAATTGGTTGCACTACTAAGGAAAAAGTTTGTGTATGTTATAGCTGTGCAGGATGTGATGACAGTGCATGTATTAAAGCTGAAAAGTGTGTTAGTTGTAAGGGCTCTCATTCGACAAGGTCTCCAGAATGTCCCATTTATAAGGAAGAACAAGTGATAAGGATTACTACTGAACAGAAAGTGTAATTTCCTGCGACTCGTCACGAATACAGAAAATCCCTCAACATAAGGAATCCTGTACAGCCCGGTGTTAGTTTTGCCCAGGTTCTTTCCAACAATGTACAAAAGGGTAACGAGTGCTCATCATATGAAGAACTGACAAAGTTTTGTCAGAGCAAGAAAAGACCCTCACAGCTGCAATTACAGCACTGAGCTCTGGCAAGAAGATAACTTTTGCTAGAAAAAGTGGTTGTGGTTTATCGAACTCCACATCAGTCGTTAAACCACCACAAAAAGTTCCTGCCGCAGCAAACAACCAAGATCTCTGTGAAGGGATCATCATCGACCGGTTGGGCATCATAAATACAGTAATGGCATTATAAATGACAAAAACATCATTAACATACCTAATCCATAATAGGATATCGTGTATGAATAATGCTATAAATAATTTTATCTTCAAAATCCTGAAAATAAATTTCGGACATGATAGCTGATAATGGAAACCCCATTGGTAAAGTATTTTCCTGAATATAATATTTATCATTAAGTTTAAAGTAATTTTGTTGGCAAATATTTCTAACAATAGTAATAATATTATCCTATAAACACAGATCTTCATTACTGTATATTAATTTTGCTTTTTATTATTTGAACTGTTTTATCTATGGGTATGCTAGAATACATAGCCAAGTTATATGCCAGGTTACATGGTATAAATCTTCTAATTATTTTTTTTATTTTTAAATTTAATTTTTAATTGACTTCATGTTTTGTATATATGATAGTAATTTTAATTTTTATTTAAAAAAAAAAAAAATTGTTTGAAATGTAATTTTATACAAATTATATAAAACTGATGATATGGGATACTGCAAAATTGCTATTTGAATAAAGATAAGAAAAATAAGGTACGTGACATTTCATTTATGTTGCGATTCTGTACTTGGGTTATTCAAGTTGGTTTTTGATTATAAAAAATACAATATAATATATATATATATATATATCAAGTTGGTTTTTGATTATAAAAAATACAATATAATATATATATATATATATCAATTTGATAACCGTCAGGGAGATGTTCTTATAAAAACTGCAACAGATAGCAGCAATTAAGTAAATCAATTACAGAATTATCATTATTTTAGTATTTTTATTATACAATAACAAAATTATTTCAATCGTGACTGAGGATCCAGTGAAAGTACTTTCACAAAAAATTAAGGTAAGATATGTCTTATCTCAATATTCTGTAGTAGAATAGGATTTATCTATATATTCTTATATTATCTAATTACTGTGTTTTGGTAGTTTATATTTTTTTTAATATTAAATTTTATTAACACAGCCATCAATATGTTAATGAATATATAATTTGGCAAAATATAGTTTTGAGTATATATATCTATTTTGAAAATTAAAATAATTATTTACATATTGACTAGTGTTAATAAAATTTAATATTATATGACATACAAACCAGCAAAACACAATACAAAATAACAAATAATTAACAATATGATTTGAAAGAACAAATTTTTAAAAGAATTACATAATGTAATCATAGATTTCAATACAAACTGAGTATTCAGGATGCTGCGAAAATCAATTCTTGGAAATTAATATGTTAAGTTTAACTTATCTAATTACCATGTTTTGGTAGTTTATATTTCTATATATATATATATATATATATATATATATAAAGAAAAAAAATTGAAAAAAAAAAAACATTTCTATTGTTTCTGTTAACTACTTTTTTAGTGTTAAATTTAATTTAAAATCTCTGTAAAACAATAATAAGACTGGATGATGATATGAACGTAGGAGTGAAATATGATTAGTAAAAAAAAACAAAACTGAAAAAAATAGAAAATTGTAATAAAACTGATTTGGGAAATAGATTTTTAAAACTGACAACTATTGAATAAATCCAAAAATAGTTTTATAGAAAACTATAGAAAAAAAGAGGATTTACCAGAGGTAATTATTTTATTTCAGAATAAAATATAAAAATAAATATAAATTAAAGCATTAAATAAAAATAAAATACCATTACATACAATTCTTTAAAAATATGAGATTAAAAAAAAATCTGTAGAAAATCTAACCACAGAAACTAAAAACAAAGTACATAATATACTCATACTATACAGCCCAATACGAAACATAAGAGTAATAAATTATAAGACTCCACCATTTGAACCAAAACAAATACCTGCCCATCACAAAATTTGCAAAGTCAGCACAAAGGCTTGTGTAGCTATCATGTGAAACAGCAGGAACGCATGAAAGCATTAAAAGAAAAACAGTAACATATTCTAAAATCAATCTTGAAAAAATGGTGTTGTCAAAACAACTTCTACTACTGTATTTCAATACTTCAAGTAGTGAAAATCATATGTAGATCTAATGTAGCTAGGGAAGTACACTAAAAAATAAGTTTAAAAATAAGCATAAAAATTTTTTTATGCTTCTTAACATTTTTCTACTATTAAATTTTTTCCAGACATTCAGTTTGAAATCATTAAAAAACACTACTAAATATTGCAATAGAAGGCCAATAAATCATTAAAATCAGATCATTAAGACTTATAGAGAGAGAATGAACATTAGTAGTTTTTTTTGCTATTCTTCATACAATACCCTGGTTTATTCTTCAACACAAAGTTTATTCTTTAATGCACAACAACATTTCTTATAATATTTTAACTGAACACAATGCATTAATAATTGTAAGAATAACAATAAAAATGATACTGCAATCACTGTAACCACACCACTGTACACATGTGCAGTTTATTTATAAAATTCACTGAAAATAAGTTAGGTGCAAAAACAACCCCTGTTGCTGATGTTTCCACCCTTAGTCTTTCAAGTACTTCTTTGTATTTGTATAATTAGTTGCTTAGTCCCACAGAGATCATTATGTACCTGGAAGTTTACTTACAAAATCACTCACAGTCTTATTTGATTTCATAGAATGTAGTCAAAGATTTTAGTTGCTGGATAATACTATTTATAATTTCTAAGAGTATATGCCTGCTTTAAATAGTGATTCATGTTCACTTTTTCACCACTGAGATATAAAATTGAAAATATAATTACCGCTTATAAATGGAAATGCAGAAATAAAGCTTTTATTAATTCTGTAATTCTATCAATTTTGAAATAACAATTGACACATGAATCGGCATTATGAATGGTCTTTAAAGAGGAAGGTCTAGTTGGACAGCACTCATAGCACAAAAAAATTAACTATTTTCAATACTATTTCTAGGTCTTGCTTCAATTAAACAACTATCTGAGGGGCTGTTAAATTCTGTTAATATTTGCCCCTCTGAGCGAAGAAAAGTTATAATCGTTTGAATTTCTGCAGACAGATAAAACAACACACTTGATGCACATAGATATGAAGTAACAGATAACAACAAATACGTTAGTGTTACTTATGAAGTTACCTCTTGGTCGAGGAAAGTAAAATGTTCATCCTTTACCTCATATAAAATTTTTGTGCTTATGGTAAAATTTATAGAAGACTAATACTGTTTCAAAATTTATTTCTTTTACAATTTTTTTACAACAAAATGCTATAGCATTGTCCATAGAACAGCAATCATATATAAAATTAAGATAATTGTACCGACAATTGTAATACATAATGCAATAGCGTGTCTAATACTAGAATGTTGAATTTTTTTTGATAATAATATATCCATCAGTACTTTAATAATATGTTGACCATCAAAATTAAAACACGGTATTATATTAACAATTGCTAAACCGGCTGATAACATAGTTATAAATTGCCCTAAATGAACTATCATATCTGGTATTGAAGAAGGAAAAAGATTATATATACTAATAAAATCACTGACTTGTATTGTATGGTAAATTTCAGCTGGATGACCAAGAAATAAAACTTTTTTACCGAATGAACGCTTTATAATCACTAACTTAGTTGAATTCGCTAATGACGGCCTAAAACAATGATATCCAAATGAACATTCAAGGGCTAAACTATATGCAGATCCAGCCTTTGTATCAATAGATGATTTATGACAAATTTCTGATGATGCTTCTATGACGTTGCGAACATTAAGGCAAGAATGTTGTGGCAATTCTAGCGGTTCTGTTTCCATTTCAAGATATTCAAAACATAAATGGCGCGGGCTACTGCTGTTACAACATTTGACTGCACCATCAGCAAGATGTTTGGCTGAAAAAAAGAAAAAAAATATAAATATAAAGGAAATAATTTGAAATGAGCATTATGTGGTAGTTTTTACTTGCGATTCAAACTCTAATTGTCACTTAGAACAATAAAAATATTATGTTTGCGTTGCAATTGGGATAAGAGTACAAGGCACCCTCATTTCCTTTGGGTAGGAAACTACGCCTAAAGGTGGAAGGTGGTCAAGGCATAGGATGGGGAAGGCAACAAGAACAAAGTGGGAAACCACTCCATTAAAAATCCCATTGGATATTACAAGTATCAGTAGCTCATGATGGATGGAGGCTTCTTAACTAAATTGTCCAGAGGTAAAATAGTCCCCCAATTGAATCTCTGGAGGGGGCAACTACAGAGAGGCTTCTGCTTCGATAAAGTACAAACATCAGAAGAGAATAGGAACTTGGAATGTGAAAACAATGCTAAGGCAGGGAAATTGAAAAATGTTAAGTTGGAATGGAGAGCTTAAGAATGGATGTCTTGGGAGTTGCAGAGAACTTTTGGAGTGGATAATACACAAGGGAACTGCCAAAAAGAGACCATGAAGGAGTAGGCAGAGATGAGAAGGCCTTATCATGAAGACTTTTGGAGTGGAGTGTAGGATAATACACATGGGAACTGCCAAAAACAGACCAGGATATGGAGGAATAGGCAAATTCTAAACAAAAAAAAATAGGAAATAATGTAAAGAGGTATGTACAATACAATGATGAAGTATTCTAGTCAGAATTGCCACTAAACCAAAGGATACCACAATAGTGCAGGTATACACGCCAACAACCAAAGAAGATTAAAAAGTAGAGAAAGTGTATGAAGAGTTAAGTAATTTAATAGAGAATATCAGAGGGGAAGAGAATTTGATCATACTGAGATTGGAGTTCTAATGTTAGGGAAAGATGTGGGTAGAGGGTTGTAGGGAATTATGGACTTCGTAGAAGGAACAAGAGAGGAGAATTTTGCAGAAAATATAACTTAATAATTTCAAACATACTAAGCACCATCCAAGGCGAAGATATACATGGAAAACTCCTGGGAACATAAAGAGAGCACAAATAGATTATATTTTACAGACAAATAGTGATCATAATTTAATCATGATGTGCCCAATGTTAAAATTAAAAAAATTAGATGCAGGCGTAGAAAGGAATCACTGGAATGTTAATAAATTAAAAGATGAAGCAGTTCATATGTAAATGGCAGAAATGAAGAAAGTCGCTGAATCCACAGAAACAAGAGAACAACTGGATGTTGAACAGAATAAAAAAGGCTATTCTGAATTCAACAGAAAAAGTAATTGGGGGAAAAACACATGAAAACAGGAAGGTATGGATAACTGAAGAAGTTGTTGAGTTGATCAATGTAAGAAGAAAGTACAAAAATGTGGTAGAAGAGGAAGGAAGAGAAGGTACAAGGAATTATGGAATAAGATAAATAGGAAAGGGAGACATGATAAAGAAAAATTCCTAAAAAAGAACTGTGACGACATAAACAACTGTATGAAAGCGGGACAGATTGATAAATCCTTTGGAGACATTAAAATGTTCTTCAGTGTAAGGAAGGTAAAAAGTACAACGAATAAAGAAGGGAAAATTATGCATGACGAAGAAAAAATTGCAGAATGATGAAAAGAGTACTTGGAACGGTTGTGTAGAGGTGGCAACCAGATTTTAACAACAGAAGAGGAATAGGAAGTACTACCAGAGGAACAGAGGGAATCGATAATGGAGGAAGAATTCGCAAAGGCATTACATGAATTGAGGGATGGAAAGGCAACAGAAATGGACAAAAATACTAGCAGAACTCGAAGACTGATAACAGAATGAAAAAAGAATTATATAAGTTGGATTGTAACATTTATGAAACTTAAGAATTACTCTGCGATTTTACAAAATGTATTATAGTACTATTACCAAAGAAAACAAATGCCAAATCATGTGCGAAATATAGAATATTGAGCCTAGTATGTCATGCATTAAAGATAATAACTAAAATTATCCAAAAGAGAATAGAAAATAAAATAAAGGGCTGCAAAAGAAGACCAATTTGGATTTAGGTAGGAGATAAGAACAAGAGAAGCAATTTTATCACTAAGTCAAATAGTAGAGAAACAACTGAAGAAAGGTAAAACTACTTTCATATCGTTTGTAGACCTGGAAAAAGCATTCAATAGTGTATTGAAACATCTTGTTCCATATATTGAATCAGATAGATATTAGCTACAGAGAATGAAGAATTATTTACAGTACTTATCAGAATGAAATGGGAATATTTTCTGTGAAAACAAAAAAGAAGCAAACATTAAAAAAAAAGGTGTGACAGGGCTGTACATTGTCTCCATATTTGTACAACTTCATATTAGCCATCGATATAGTTAGAGAAGAAGTTAGTTTACGTGAAAAAATCCAGGGAGAATGAGTTGACATGAGATCTACGTATGATATAGCTGTAATTGCAGAAAGCGAAGAGGACTTGGCAATGAATTTTAACTGTTACAGATAGGGTACTGAAAGAAGTATTTTTTGTGTGTATTAACAGTTACAAAACCAAAATACTGGTACGCACTAAGGACAAATAGAACAACAATAAAACTGAGAGGTCAGACTAGTCAAATAGAAGAGTTTAAATATTTAGGAAGTAAAATAACAGATGATGGAAGAAATAACAAAGATAGTAGAAGTAGAAAGATAGAAAAATAAAAAGTAGATAGTAGATAGTAAAACAAAGTAGACAGTAGAAAGATAGAAGTAGAATACACCGGGCAAAGAATATCTTTAACATAAAGAAAAACCTTTTTACAGCAAACAATGTAAAAGGTTGAGCAAGTCATGGACAATAGAAGAGAAAAGAGGAAACTTCTGATTTTTGAAGCGTGGTGTCACAGAATGATGAAGATAAATTGGATGGAAAACGTGTCAAATGAAGAGATATTGAAGAGAGTTAACAAAGAAAGAAGCTTTTTGAAACAATTAAAAAGAAGAGCTCAGGTAATATCTTAGGCACCAGTCTGGTTAAGAGGGTGATAGGACAGATGGAAGGGAGAAATTGTAGGGGAAGGTCTTGGTTGGAGTTCATAAAACAGATAATGGACAATATGAACTGTGATTCTTACTGCAAGCTAAAAAGAAAGGCTGATAAGGGAAAAGAGTGGAGAGCTGCTGCCAACCAGCCTAAGGGCTGCTAACCAAAGAAGAAGATGGTGGCAAAAGTAAAGCATCTGAGACAACAGGCATTTGTAAAGATTTGCTTTCTCTTGAGATTGAAGATATTTACTAAAAAGCTTGTGGTGAACAGAGTAAAGGTATCATTTGTTGGGCTAAATGCAACCTGCATTTTACTGGGCTTCACAACAGTAAAATTTAAAAGTAACAAAATTAGACTATTTGTTATACCCTTATACATAATGTTATGAGAAAATTTAAAAACAAATATATATAAATATAACATGGATGATTCATTATTCTTCTATGAAACTACAGAATGATACTTCAAAACCGATCTACTGGTAGTTACTTTTTATTGGATTTGTACTTGCACACAATAGTCTATTTGAGTTACAAGGTCTTCAGAATCAGTATATTTTAAGCTAACAAAATAAAAAGTAAAAAAGTATACATGAAAAATATGTAAACATTAATGAATTATTTCATAAAATGTATACCTGGTTTCGTTTCATCATTTTCTTTTATAAATTCAGAATGTATACAAAAACCAGGAGTGGGTTCCCTTACAGCTTGTACCAAACAGTCTTGCCAATCCGCTTTATTTGATACTAAACACTGATTCAATCGTATTATTCTATCTTTTTTCAATAATCCAGCTTGTCCTAACAATGGTGACTCCTAAAAAACAAATTACAATTACAAAAAATATAAATATATTCACGAACAACAAAATTTATATACTAACAATCTACATTAAAATATATCTGTTAAAAACAGTTATGCAAGTTTCAGAAAGCTAACGTGCATTTCTAACTGCAATTATTGTAATTATCAACCAAAAAGGCTGATTTTAGAGTATACATTGATCCTATCAACTTTTGCGTAAATCCTAAAAAAAATGACATAGCTTCCTTGATAATGAGTAAAGTAGTAAGCTTCTTTCCTCTACTTCAAGCATACCTTGCCAACCAATGAAGCTACTAATACAAAAGCCTGATAAAATTCAAATTACACAATTTAATGTACAAACACAATGTTCTAACTACCAAGCATTAGTCTAGAATCATGGCCAGAGGATATATCTCTTTGTTTTTAACTACATTTTTATAAAAATGAAAAATTAACAACCTGAAAGTATAGAAAGTTAAACAGAGGCAGAGAACAATTACAGTAAAATCAAACTTCAATAGCTATTGCCGTAGATAAAAAAAAAACAAAACATTTATTATTTCATCATGAGTAAATCTTACCTGAGCAATATTCTGTACTTGAACACCAGTACCAAAATCATACAATGGATATAGTAACCATGGTAACATGGATACAGCAAGTGCTGCTGTAACTGCCAAAACAATGTTATGCCAAACACCAGCACATAAAATATGCAACTGCTTAGCTGGTGGTAATAATTCCAGTTGTTCCATCTGTACATAAGCCAGCGGGACAATAAACAATAACACCAATCCTACTCCGGTTATATGTATATCTTCTCTAGAAAACAAAAAAGTAATTTTTAAATCTAAAAAAAAAATTAATAGTTAATATGATAAATTATAAATAGAAATTTCCAAATTTACAATTATACCTTCAATATTCAAATAGAAACTGCTAGTTTTCTTATGACTAAGAAAAAATATTATAAAGCACGATACTGGTTATTATCATAAACGTTCTTCTATTGCAAGATTTTTACCACCATTGGATCGCATGAAATAACTTCACACTTTTTCCTTCTCTTTATACAATCTGGGATATTCTCTTTAATTATTAACATTCATTTTATCACTCTTTTTAAGAAGTGGATGTATAAAGTGTACATTTCTGTTCTGGTAATTTCTCTCCATATATCATCTAATGTTTTTTTTTTAATTTCTCAATCAAGTCATTACTTTCCTCTTTCCACATATCTGCAACTGTTAAGTTCTTCTCAAGTTGATTTATGATTTTTAAGCCTTTTTATTATCTTCTAATTTATTTTTTCATCCAGAAGATCTGAGTTACACATTTTCTTGAATAATTAATTATAAGTTTCTAACTTTTCAATAGGTTCTTCACATTTTCATTTTTCAAAATATTTAGCCAGAATTTTTTAGTTTCCTCTATTTACTTAAACTTTTAGAAATTACTAAATGATTAATTTTATCCTTTGTGTGAAAATAATAATTTTCATAATAATAGATAATTTTCATTGTAGCAATAGATCATCCATGTAGCAATTATTTTTCTAGAAATGTTGCATTATATTCTCCCAGATTGAAAGTGGGTGATCTCCATGTTTTTTTTTTTTGCTTTTTAGGTAATCTTTTAAAATTAGCTGAAATCTAATAAAATTAGTATTAAAATCTTTCCATAAGTTAATTTATGGAAAGGATCCATTTTTATTCATTCTTTTATGCGCAGGATATTCTATTCCTATATTTTCTCTTTTCTAATTTGGGCGTTGAAGTCATTAACAAAAATTTTTGTATTGTTGTTTGGTACATTAGAAATTTCTGTTTCTAAAAGTTGCCAAAACTTGTCTACTTTTTCTGAATTTCTTTTGTTGTCTTCATTTATTGGTACATATGCATCAATCTATGAATAATTCTTATTTACACATCTTAAATTTAGAAATGTAGTCTTTCTGAGGATGAATAAAAAATTTGAGAGTCCAACATTTACTACAATCTTAAAATTCATGATTTTTTTTTGTAGAATAATATAATTATTTATGATAATTAACTCACCAAGCATTCATCATAAAAATCTTTGGTCACGTCTGGCTACAAAAACGGCAAAGCTAAGAGAATAATAGTTCAAATTTGTTTAATTTTAGAGTAAACAATACATGTCAAAAAAGCCATAATGCAACAGGTCTTATGATGAACAAACAATGAACATCTGGATTTTTAATATGTTGTGAAACATGCTCCTACTAATTTAATCGTATGGCTTAAAATGGGTGAATGCCTTAATAGTAGTCATATATATTTATAATTCTCCCACATTAAGAGATTTAAAGTTAAGAGGTAATAAAATTTCTAAGTATGAACAAAGTAAGGTAAACATCAAAAGCAGACTGGTACAAACGAGAACTTTCTTGCAAAAAATGTCTGCTAGTATTAGAACTAAATGTAATATTTTATGAAATTCAGTAATTTACAGCAGCATAATGTGGAAAATAAGAATAGAAGTTAACTAAGTATTAATAATAAAGAAAAATATTATCATAATATCCTGCATTACAGGAGAATGTTGAAGATTACATGGACTAAAAATTCCTAAGTAGAAGACAGAAACTTTAGGAAGAATCTTACAAAGAATTAGTGTGATGGGCCATATATATTAGATAACCAGGTTTAATTAATCTGATAACAAACAGATGGGTAGAATGTAAAAGCTATAGAGAAGGATGAAAGATAAGATTAGAACACAAATGGGTACTAACGTATTAACGCCACCGCAGCTACAGCTTTAGGTTATGTTGACTTCGTGTACTGACAAATCGTATGTATATCAAAATAACCTAACTAAATATAACCTACGCTTGCTTCGCTCGCTAACCTCTTATAATTAACATTAAATATGCATAATATATACAACTTATTAATAATATAACCTTAATGTTATAGCACCGAAATCCAATTAATGTTAATCCACCGAAATCCGATTGACTACTTTGTTTTTAAAGTACCGAGGTTAGCGAGCGTAGGTTATATTTAATTAGGTTATTTTGATATACGAACGATTTGTCAGTACATGAAGTCAACATAACCTAAAGCTGTAGCTGCGGTGGCGTTAATATGTAAGTACCCACAAATGATTAAGGATGTAAGATGTAGAAATGCTAAGATTAGTAGGGTATTGTATGGAAAGTAGATTATCACCAACTGGTAGATGATCCAAAAAATATGTTCTAGCTTGTTGCGCATGCAACAATTCTGAAATTAAGGATAATTATTTATGTATTTAAATTTTGTGTAACTGTATACATAAATTCAAAATCATAATCTTTATTTAAATCAAATTATGAGATGGCCTAAAAAGGAAAAGAGAATTTCAGATTAACACATTGGCTGCTGTAAATTTTCTGTACACCATATATGGTGATGTATCCTCATTTCTCCTCAACTTCCCTTCTATGTGGCAAATGTATTTTATGCCTACCTTCCTCAATTATTCTTTTAAGTCATAACAAGTAATACTAAAGATTAAATTTGTACCGAAACTGGATTCATTTACCATATAACTTCACTGATTGAATATAAAATTCACAAATAGTTCTATAAGATGGCATTGGAAAAGCCAAGAGCTTACAAGATAAACGTGTCCTGTAATGCAACAATGGAAATGTGAATACCAGACAATGGGAACTTATAACAGAAAAATTACAAGCATTAAAAAAAAAATATCGCTGCCAATGTGTTTTACTGCCAAAAAATAATAGTTGGTTTATATAGGTGAATAGTAAAGTACAGACCTTTAATTTCTATTACAGTGTAACACTCAATATTACTGTCAAGATACTAAATACTTCAATAAAGCCTCTGCAGTTTTAATAGGAATTTTTCATTTCCAATAAGTTGTTAATGAAAATTAAAGGTTATACAGAAGTGCTGTAAAATATTATAAATAAAATTTCATACAATTCATTAAACACTAGTCGACAATAAGTTATTGAAAATACATTAATAAACAATAAGACTGACCTAACAGCAGACACTGCATGTCCGATTTCATGAAACACACTTATTATTATCAGTGTTACCATATAATAACCTAAATCTGATATTGGAAAATTAACACCAGGAACCTATAAAAAAAACAAGCAGCATATAATTAAAAATTACTGGGTTAAATTTATTTCTATTGCATCTAATTGAAAGAATAGAAACTTAAGTAAGTTTTTTCTTTGATCTTATTTTCTGAGGTTTGTAAAAAAATTATTTATTTTGCATTAGTTAATTTATAGCTGTTTTGGTTTGGTATTCCTTTTTTTGGGGGGGGGGGGGGTGGCACATAAGTAATATTAAATCAACATTTATTTATTACAAAGATAAGTATTAGTAGTTCAGTAATGAAGAAGTAGTACTTGTGAATATAAAATATATGCCACTAAGGAAATACCACTAAGGCATTTATTTATGTATAAGTTTAGTGAAAGGTTTTTTATTAGAAGTAAAGATACCAATGATATCGAGTTTAGTATATGGATATTAAATTTACAATCATTAAATGGCTATTTATTCATTTTAAAAATAAATAAAAAATGTTATAAGATCATATTGTTATTTTGCTCTGAAAATTTTTATTCAGTTGCCAATATTTATTAAGGGTAGTGAATCATTAAAAAAACGTTTGTCTCATTTAAAGGAATGATCTATTTAAGTAGAAACATTTTTTTAATAACATTAACAGTTTTTGGAAAATTATAAATAAATAATTTGTTTGATGAAGTAATGTGAATAATGCTTTTTTTAAATTAAGATACCAAGTAATAGAATCATATCAGACCTTATATTCTATTAACAGTGAGCAAGACACACTACAACAATTTATTTTTTAAGTCTGCGACATATGGTTTACAGTATTTCTATGATAAAAAACAGTCATTTAATAAATTATGCAGAAATTTTCAATTATACACTTACCATAGGCTCAAGAAGAACACCACCAACAGATTTATCTTTTTCTTCTCTTATTATCTGCTTCAGCACTTGAAATAATGAATGAAGTATTAGCCACAATGCGAAAGGCAAAAGAACTACAGCAAACCATGTACCTGTTGTAAACCACGCAAGTTGAAGTTTCTTTCGAACAGATCCCCATTTTTGTAAAAGGCGGTTAAATGCAGTGGTAAACCAAATAATTCTAAAAGGTTGTATTTCTAATCCAGTTTTTTTCATTAAATACAAGTATGGAACATGGGAACAACTCTGAAAAACAGCAATTTTTTATTGCATTACAATTAGGGTATAAAATGAAAATACAACTATCTAAATACACCTATAACCATAAACAGAAAAGCAGATTTGATAAATTCAAGACTTAAAATAATATCCCAACATTAATTGATTATATAAAATAATCAATTCATGAAGATAATTTTTATAGTCATTAATTCTTTATCCGGTGATGTTAGTTATATTCAATTCTCATTATTGAGAGAATGAATTACCATATGAAAATGTTTGTAGCATTAGTTTTAAATTGTAACTGTCCTTTGGTCAAAAGTTATATTTCGTAATATCGTTTACATAGACAAAGTTACCATAAAGAACATTTTATATTAATAAACATGTATATGCATGTTTAAATTCTAATTACACTAATACTAACAAAAAAAAAAAAAAACTAAATACGTCGTATAAAATTACAGACAATACTGAAAACAAGGTTAGATATCTCAGTAAATAATTCATGTTCTAAATTATAAGATTAACCTTACCCGAAAAATTGTGTCAAAAAAGAATAAACAGCAATGCAATAATGTAAAACAAAACAAGGTTATGTAAAAATCATTCATTATTGTAGGAACCTTACAAAATTACATAAAAGAATAAGTTCATCTATATACAAATAGCATGGTTTTTTTTAGTTTAAATAAGTACATTAAACTATACAAGTTTTAACTACACCAGAAATTAGTCCATCACAGCTAATGAACCAATTATCCGAAGTGAATGGAACATAACCTGCTTCTATAAAACCTGTTGGTGTCATTATTATGGTAAAATAAATATCGGGAATTATAGTACAATTTATTATGTAATAAAATATAAATAATCATGAAAAATAATATTAAAATAGATTTCATTAAATATTACCTCTATGTTTTTTTTATTTTTTAAATTAAAAACAAAATAGAAAATATTTTTATACTCATATTACGTAATAATTAAATAAAATAATCTCTAGAACCGTATAAAAAGTTTAATAATGTTTATATTAATTTTATTTATAAACATCTGAGCGGTTTTTTCGTTGTTGCAGGGAACTATCGTGCTACTATTTTTTGACACAACACTGGGCGTTTCAACCTGCAATGTACCAGCTGCATCACTTACTGTCTTGTCCATTGTAATTTGTGATTAATAATGGCAGACACTACAGTGGATGCAACTCGACGATTAAATGTCAAAAAGCAAACATTAGATGATGCTTATGCAGCTCCAGCTAATTTTCTGGAAATTGATGTAATTAACCCTATTACTCATGGTGTAGCTAAGAAGCGATATACGGATTATGAAGTCAGGATGAGGGTAATTGAATTTATATTTATTTTATATCTATTTCTCAATTCTTGTATTAGATCGTCGGTCTCAGCAATTTTATTTTAGTTAACGGTTTCATGGTATAATTTATTGTTTTCGTATTTTACTTGACTACAGTTTACGGAATTAATTTTTTATACGTTTATTAGAAATTTACTCGTCCTTGAAGATTAACAAAATAGGGTTTTAAATTGTTATAACTGTTATTATAACAATACGTTATGAATATTTTGATAATATTATGTAACCACATAGTTGTATTTTGTATGTCATTGTTAATTTTCTTTAATACAATAATATTTTGATCTTCTATGTCTTCCTCACTTGAAATGATTCTTTCATGGATTTACTTTATATAATGAAACATACCATTTGTTTATTAATTGAAACTTTTACTTTGTTTACATTGTCTTCTTAAATTTATTTAATTAAAAAATGTTATGAATTAAAATTTGAAAAATGATGGTTTCCTGGTCTTTTATTGTGCTGTTTACTTTTTAATTTTTATAGATAAAATAATGATTGAGTTGTATCATTAGTAATTGAATAGTTTACCTCTATTAACATAAAAAATTAATATTTGTGAAATTAGGGTGTCATTTATTTTTAGGGATATATTTAATAAACAAGACCATTCAGTTTTCTTGCATTAGACTCTTTGCTTAGATACCACGTTTTTTCCATTCTTTTTACTGTCATAATAATATTTCATAACTTAGGGTTTAAATTGGTTCTCTTTTTAGTATACATAAATTAACATTCATTTTTTGTGTGTTGTTTATTCTGTTTCTAATTAATTTCTTTATTAATAATTAAATATACCACTGATCATTTCTAACAAATTATTATTACCATCTATAAGAAAAATATTACTAGCAGTTCTTAACACCTTTATTTTCCCATTTGATTGTTGAAACCTAAACATTTTATTTAATTTTATTGAGTTTAATTGATTCTTCTGTGTATAAACAGAATAATCAATTATAAAAAAGTTTATATTAACAATAAAATAAATATTGTTAAAATATTTTTTTTATGTGTGCTAATTAAATACAGGTACTGTTAATTTATTGTTATACCTGTATTATCTTTGTTTATTTGCATCATCATGATTTTGCATGTTTGTAGGAATTGTGTAACAACTATTAAATATTTTTTATTCTTCTGTTTTTGCTTAATAAATTTATATAATTATTTTACCAAGGACTACTGATAAATTAGTTGTTTAATCTGAATGATTCTCAAATTCTCACAAACAGTGATTTAGGGCAGCTACATCATAATTATTACATTTAATTATACCTCTCAATTTTACCAGTTTTATTTTATTTTATTTATCTATATCAATTTTTACATCTTTTTTTAAGAATGGCACAGTTGGTATATAATATTATGTATAAATAAAATGAAATTGAACCTTACCAAAAATTCACCAGCATTCTCTTTTCTAACACTTTCGGCCATTCGACCTTCCTCAGGAAATGTTATTCTTCAATTTCAGATCATTAAAATTAAAGTATATAGAATGAAAATTTATAAAATGTTAAAATCACAAATGGTTATCATAGTATAAAGTCATGTTTGTTTTGTACGAAGGTTGCAGTTATGAATCACAATTCATAACCAGTTGTTCTGATTTTAACTTTTTGTAACGTTTAAAATGTTTTAACGTTATAAACATTTTACATTCTACATTCTCTAATTTTAATGATCTAAAATTGAAGAATAGCTTTTCCTGAGGATTATCGAATGACTGAAAGTGCTAACAAAGAGAATGTGGACAAATTGTTGGTAAGGTTGAATTTCATTTTATTTATATATAAATTTTACATCTTAATATTTTTCTCATTGGATATTTATTCTGCCTTCTAATTTTACATGCATTCCATTTTACTGTTTAACTTAACACTAGCAAGGCATTTATTTATGACTAGAATAAAAAAGACCTAATGGCTTGCAATCACTTTGACAGTTTCTACATTTTGTTTTTTTTTTTAATTTTCTTTTTTCTGTAAGTAATTTTTCTTTTTTTATAATTATTTCTTAGAAATTTTTGCCACATATGATTTCAGTATCTATACATATCTTATGATTATTAATTCAATTAAGAATTAAAAAAAACAAAAGCTTGAATATGTAGATTTATATAAAAAAAATTAATAATACACAATTTCTAAACAGATTGGCTAATGTTTGCTTCAGTAGACAATATATTATGCCATAATTAATTATTCATCAATTCTTGTAGTAAATTATTATCACTTTTTTTTTTACAAATAATTTTATTTAATTATGTTATTTTTTATGTTAAGAATCATTAAAATCTTAACATTTTGTCGTTTTCACCAATGATGAAACTATGATCAAGTGCGGATCAGCTGTTAACAGTTTCATTTTTCTTCAAAAATGCCCAGAAGGTTTAAAAAATTACACCTTACAGATGGTCAAGAATGCTCAGAGGTCAGCTGCAATAAAGATTGTAAAAATAGATGTGATCGGGCAAACAAACTGATAATGAAAAAATCATACTCCTCTGTTTGGAACTCATGAGTAATCGGCTAATCATATCAATATCAATCGGCTATCATCGGCTAAATCATAAACCCCAACTTGGATATAAGTTCTTGTCATTCCAAATCATGTAAAATGTAAAAGCCTACTAAATTTAGAAAGAAAACAGTACATCTGTAAGAAGTAACTAGTACCAGATTTCAGAAGCGTGTTTAACATTTTTCAGAACACGTACCTGTATAAATTATGAAGGTTATATTTTTGTATTGCTATTTTTGGTAATAAAATCGAATAAAAGAAAATATAGGAATAAGTAACTTTACAGTATTTGTACTAAAAGTAATGAAGTAAGTAATACTTTGCTAACTATTGTTCAGAGTTTCACTTAAGAAGTTTGTGGGAAATTAATAATATGAATGTAAATGAAGTGTAGTCTTGTACAGCCCCAGGTCAACCATACCTGAGGTTGTGGTTAATTGAAACCCAACTGCCAAAGAACACCGGAATCCTCAAACTAGTATTCAAATCCATATAAAAGTAAACTACCTTTACCAGGGTTTGAACGTTAGAACTCGACTTCGAAATCAGCTGATTTGTGATGACAAGTTTACCACTAGATCAACCCGGTGGGTTAACTTAACTACCTCGTAATTTGATGCTGATTTCAAAATTTAAAGAATTTTAGAAGTTGTATCTTTAGTGTATTTTATTTTCAATTAAAATATATGTAGGCCTACAAAAAAATCCTGTTTTTTTGAGGAGAAAAAACTTGAAATTGATAGAGCATGCCTTGCAGAGAAAACAAAAAATGAGATTGCTGATTAGTATGAACTAAGGCTTTTTGAAATGTGCAAATATGTATTACTTTTTTTGTATAAGTTTTTCTATTAATTTTCTTAATTGTTCTTGTAAAGAATACTTTATATATGAGAGTAATATCAGCTTGTTTTTATGAAGGCTATTTATATTAACCTTTGGTTGAGTAATAAAATGAAACGCAAAAAATTGAAGAAAAAAAATTACATCTATAAAGGTTAGATATATATTTTAATGTTACTTCTTGACTTAGTCTCTACTTCACCCAAAATACAAGCACTTGTCGTATTATGTGTATTCCCAAGCTGTTCTATTTAACAAAGAATAGCACTGCCAAAGTACTTATCCATGAGTTCATCATTGATTTTGAAGTATTGAATTGCCAGTCAATTCTTCAATTTTGTGAATAGATGAAAATCAGATAATGCCAAAACAGGGTTGTAAAGGAGATTGTAAAAAATCTGCCACTCAAACTTGCTTAATGTACTTTTAGTGCTAGCAGCAGTGAGTGATTGTCATACAAAAAAAATTCCCTTCATTAGCATCACTTTCTTTATATTCTGTATTCTTCTAAGCTTTGTCAATATTTTATAATAATGGTCTACCTGCGCCTTTATAAAATTCTACTAACAGAATTCATTTATGGCTCAAAACATCATATTATTTTTTTAATTTTTTTGAGCTTGTTTGACTGGTGTGTATGGATCCACCGTTTGGACTATCCTTTTGTTTCAAAAGAACTTATTTCATATTAATGGAATAAAACAAATTTAATCTTAAAGAAAGAAAAGATTAGCTATCTTAATTAAAGTATCATTTTTATTATAAAAATCACTTATTATTATAAAAAATAATTCTTTACTATCTTTATCTTTATTATTGTAGACGGCGTCAGACTTCTGGAACTATGTATTATGAACAGTAAAATTCAGTTTTAATATATCTGTCATATTATTAATTTTTTTATTTAATGTTTATTTGAAATTATGCCTCAGATTTTGGTGGATTTATTGTTTTAAGGTAGTATTTTAGTTTAATTTTAGGGTCAATCCATTTGAAGTGTCCCAAAAAAACATAATGGTTGCTTGACCTATTCAAAAAAAAAAATTGAAACTTACCCACTTCTTTCCTACATGTTTTAGAACCTTAAAACTATTTTTATTTTTATTTTTTATTTAAGCAATTTACTTGTGGCGGCCATTTTTGTTATGGTGCACATACTTATTTTTGTGGTTTAAGAGTTTACGGAAAAAATCATAACTAAAAAACTATTGGTCCTGGAAGGAAGAATCAAAAAGCAATTTAATCATATTTTCTCAAGGTAAAAGATTGGTTTATTTACCTATCTCTCTTCTTTCTATTAGAAAATTACCAATAAAGTTGAACATGAAAAATGATGAAATTTCACTTTTGGTAATTTTTTCAAGAGGAAGGGATGGCATACACAGTTTTAATTACTTTTTATATGTAGGTATATGTTAGTAGTTTTACCATAAATAATATTAATGGAGATATACTTACCCCTAAATGTTTATGAAATTTTGAAAACTAATTTTTTTAAAAAATCAAATTTTGGCTTCAAATAACTCTCTAATGGTGCTGGTGATAAAAGTTTCAAATTTGCACAACTTGCAGTATTTTTTTAGATGTTTATGGCAAATAAAAAAGTTTCTTGTTTATTGTACTAATAAAAAAGTTATAATGACACAAAACTCATGAAAAACCTGTTAAAAGCGAGGGTTTTTGAATTTATTTGCATGTGGGTGTGGCCAGTGAGTAAATTTTCTGTTATTTAGAAAAACCAATGAGCTTCTATCTTTCTACACAATTACATCTTCAGCCAATTAGGAGATGAATTTGACACATTTTAACAACTCTTACTCTTAAGTGCCATCCGGTTCTTGTATTTTAACTTCTCTATAACTTTGTAGTTGTAGAAGTAGGCATTCTACTGGTAAAATTTATTACGTTTTCTCATGTTGTGATATGTTATACATTCCACATGTTATCTGTGTTTTTAAAGTGAAGTTGTTTAAATTATTGGATATTATTTCAACATAATATCTAGTGTAGTCTTAACAAGGCTAAAAGGCAAAGAACTTACAGCTTAAAACAGTGAATGGGAGAACCAACATTGTTTTATTGAATATAGGGAAAAATCTGTGTGTTTATTATGTAATGCTAGCATGTCTGTTCCTAAAAGAAGTAGTGTAGAGCGAAATTCATCACAAACAGTTAAAATAAAAAAAAAAAAATTCCTGTTAATTCCAAAGTGAGAAAACACAAAGTGAAAGACCTTAAATCAAAATTAAAATTGTTGCAATAGTCCGTGTTTACGAAACCTGTTCAGGACACCAGTAACTTGACAGAAGTTTCTTACAAAATCTGTTACGTACTAGCTAAAAGGAAAAAACTGTTTAGTGTTGGGGAAGTAGTAAAAGAATCAACGATCAGTGCCGCTGAATCTCTGCTTGAAGGTTACAAAGATAAATCTGCGCTTATGTCTTCCATTAGAGGTCTACAGTTGTCTCACCAAACTGTTGCTAAGTGGGTTGAACATATTTCTAATAATTTGGAATCTCAATTACATCAGGATTTACTATTATGTGAATATTTTTCACTCCAGTTTGATGAAAGTACTGACATGTCTGATATTGCAGAGTTTTGTATTTATTAGAATGGTTTTCTATGATTTCACAGTAAAGGAAGAGTTTGTCAAACCTTTGCCACTTCATGGACAAACTAGGGGATTAGACAAATTTAATGCATTCCTTAAACTTGTCAAAGATCGTAACTTTCCACTTTCAAAGCATGTTGCTATAACAACAAGGGGGGGGGGGTGTCTTCTATGACTGGTAGGAATAATGGATTTCTATCTCTTTGTGCTAAGGATGAATTATTTCTAAAATTTATTTCTTATCACTGCATTATCCACCAGGAAGTTTGATCATGTCATGAAAGTTGTAACTCGTGTGGTAAACTACATCAGATCGTCTTCTACACTTCATTGATTGTTTCAAAATATTTTGAATATATCAGATACTCGGTATGGCGATGTAATTCTTCATGGAGATATAAGGTGGCTTAGTAGGAGTAAAACATTGGAACAATTCTGCTGTCTGCTAGATGAAATAAGAGACTTTTTGAAATCATCTGCCGGACCATATTTTCATAAACTTGATGATATATCATGGCTACTAGATTTACATTTTTTGGCAGATATCACCTCAAAATTAAACGAGTTAAATCTCGAATTGCAAGGGAAATATTGTCATATTTTTCATAAGTGTTATAAATGTGTTTGTAAAGAAAGTTATGAATTACACATTTAAAAAGAAATTCCCTTTTATACTTTCCAAATTTCAAATCAATTCTAGAAACAGTAAATGATGGCGAGTCTGATCTTTCCTCCTCTTACGCCAAGCATCTTGAAATGCTAGTGTTTGAATTTGACAATATATTTAGCCAGTTTTCAGTACTTTAACCAGTGATAATGTTTGTCAATAATCCGTTCTCTTCCGGTGATGTTAGTGAACTTGAAAGTAGTGTGTTTGAAATAATCAGAAAGTATAAAATTGAAGAATTAGAAATGGAAATTTTTAATTTTCAAGACTTTTCTTTAAAATCCTCATATACCTAACATGTAGCAATATATGGACTCTGGACAAGAGAAAAATATCCCATTCTCCTTAGTGTTGCACAGAAAATGTATTCATGCTTTGGTTCAATTTATCCCTATGAAGTTGCATCTTCATCAATAAACATCATCAAAAACAAGTACTGATCCTGCCTGACAGACTCCCACCTTGATGACACGTTAAGAGCAGCTTGTTCCAGCTATACACCAGATTTTCCTCAACTTGCAGTGAACATGCATTGTCAGATTTCACATTAATTATGTGGTGAGTGAATATAATTGTTTTCATCATTATTATAATTTATAATTATTAATTTTGTTAGCAGCAATAGTATTTTGCAGCATTTTGTAGCAGCAGTAGTGTGGAGATAGTTAAAATGAATCCTGTCACCTGTATAACCATTGTAATCATTCAGATGTGCCCCTAGTTGTAAAAAGGTTAGACAGCGCTTCTTTAAACACAGTATAATTTTGATGATAAATATCAGTGGGATTGACTGACCCAAAATTTTTTGCTAAGAATCTAGATTTTTTTCTTCACTTAAACTTTTAATGCTGCATACTATTTAAGGTAAAAATGACATTTCAGCTAAGGAGTCAAAATGAATTAAATTTTTTTTGAAATTGTGGGTCAAATCTGCTTTCTGCAACCAGTCAGTCAAAACCAATAAAAACACTATTTTCACTATTATTAATAATATTGATATCATTAATAACACTGATAAACATATCAGTGATATGTTTATACGTATCAGCGATATGATAAACATATCGCATATTGTTTCCTAACATGCGATACATGATTTTAATCTGTTGTTTGAAGCTGAAAACAAATATGAACTCAGAATCTTTCTATCACCCACCATTTTTTAAACATTTTTAAATTTTAATTAAAGGATTTTTTTTCCATTTTTCAACATATAGTTAGCATTTTAAGCTCCTGCATTGTATTTTGTTAGGTCATTTTTTAGTGTTATTTTGTTAATGTAATTTGTAAGTTATAAATAAACAATACTAGACAAAGAATTAAATCATATCATAGTCACATATTATGAAATCATATCTAATACTGAGAGTGAGCCTTCATGAACAAGATTAATCATGTCTGTGCAGGTCAAAACTTGTAGCTGAAAACACAGCTGTGTTGTTTGTATCGAGCACTGGATTTAGGAATGAATTAATTTTGTTCAGTCTTATTGCTGTCTTAAGTTTGTTGATAGTGTAGTGTCATAATGCTTTGAAATTATGTAAATGATGTGGATGCCTCTTGTTATGTATGTGGTGCGTTTACCGTAAAATCAAATAGAAAAAACATTACAACTTTAATTAAAAAAGCATATCATTTGTACTTTCAGTGTAAAGTTTGTGTTCAGGATAAGATATGGGCTTCTGATTTAGTATGCA
Source organism: Lycorma delicatula (assembly GCF_047948215.1). Taxonomy (NCBI): domain Eukaryota; kingdom Metazoa; phylum Arthropoda; class Insecta; order Hemiptera; family Fulgoridae; genus Lycorma; species Lycorma delicatula. The sequence continues at coordinate 11,763,821 of NC_134461.1, read as the reverse complement.
CTAATTGTTCTGTATATTTAAGAGGATGGCTGAAAGGAACGTGGAAGGCTTTGCCGTTTGGTGTAGCCATGGTTTGGCATGAACCAAAGGATCATGCCATACCATGATTTTTACTTTTATTTAACAAGTGTATCTGGAATTTCTAAACATAATAAAAAAATCTAAAATCTAAAAAATCTAAACATACTGTAAAATATCCTTCATTGCAATCTGCAGTTAGGCCTGTACCTCACAGTGAAATTATTCCAGTTCTTGAGCCACCTGTGAATGTATGTTTCGAAAGCAGTGATGAAGAATCAAGTAGTACTGATGAAGAAAACAATGATTCTGACTTTGAACTGTCTTCCAATTAGCCACATCTTATATCACAAGGTGAATTAAATGACTTTGTTAGGGATTTAAATTTATCAAAACATCAAGCTGAACTGTTAGGATCAACACTGCAAGATTGGAATTTACTTCAAAAAAAGTACTTCTCAGTACATTGATTAAAATAATTTGGTTTACTACACAAATATTGATTAACTTATGTTGCAAATAGGACAAGCTCATAAGCTTGAGGACTGGCTCCAAGTATAATTTAAAAATGGTTCTACTACTCAACGGTAACAAATAGCCTTTGATATCAATTGCTTATGGTATTAATTTGAAAGATACATACGATGTGATGAAAGACGTTCATGAAAAAATAAATGATAAAAAACGTAGCTGGAACATATGTGGTGATTTGAAAGTTATAGCTATTTTGTTAGGCATGCAGTTAGGCTATACTAAGTACATGTGTTTTGTTTGCAAATGGAATAGTCGAGCTAGAGATAAACATGTTATCAAAGAGTGAAAGAAAGGAGACAACTTAACTCCAAATGGGAAAAATATTATTTATGAGTTCTTAGTTGAGCTCAAAAAATTATTTTTACCCTCTCTCCATATCAAGCTAGGACTAATGAAAAATTTTGTAAAAGCAATGAAGAAGAGTAGTCCCAGATTTTTGTACATCAGGCAGAAATTTCCGAATGTAAGTGAAGGAAAAATTAAAGAAGGAATATTTGTTGTTCCTCAAATAAGAGAGTAGGTTAAAGATTATGTATCTAACTCGATGTTAAATAATGTAGAAAGTGGAGCTTGGGCTTAATTTAAAGATGTTTGTAAAAATTTTCTCTGCAAACAAAAATCCGACAGTTACTATGATATTCTTAATCAACTTCTTACTTCATACAGAGCTATGGGATGTAATATGTCTTTGAAAATACATTTCCTCCACTCACATCTGGATTTTTCCCCGGACAACCTTGGAGACAAAGTGACGAACATGTGAAAGTTTCTACCAAGACATTTTGGTGAGGAAAGCCACTATAAAGGGAAGTGGCTAACATGCTAGCTGATTACTGTTGAACATTAATTCAGGATGTGCCTGAGGCTATTTATAAAAGAAAAGCATCAGCGAAATCATTCTAACACAGGTATGGCTGTGCAAAATTATAAATTTTACAGATTTTAACTATATTTTCCATTTTTTTTTTTTTGAGGCGTAATTTATTTAAAACAAAGGTTGATGAAAAAATTGTTTTTTTTTCAGATCTGCAGTGTATGCAGATCAAGAAATGGTATCTCACTTACTGAAACATTAAAAATTTTTTTTGTCTATCAGTGTACTTTATATTTAATAGTAATGGTGATAATATTAACTTCATAGCACTGAATATCATTTAGTGTTTTGCATTTGTAAAATTCATATAATAATACTATTATAGTTTTTATTTAAAATTAAGTAGATTTTACTTGATTACTTAATTTTATAATATTTCTATTTTAAAATTTTATTAAACATTCAGAACAGTATATGGAAAGTTTTACAATCCTTTGCCATTATTTTTTTTATCTTCAATAAACAGGAATTAGATAGCCAGGAAACTTATTTTATTCAAAATATCTCGTTGTTTAATAATAATACTGGGAACAATTTTTAAAGTATTAAAAATCTTTTCGTGAAATTTTTCTGTTGGAAGTAAATTGTATTATTCCCCTTTCTTAAATTTTGTTTCAGGAAGGAGATATTTCTTTGATTGAAGGGCCAAAATGGCTGTTTTGAGATAAAGATTTTTACTCTGTTCTTAAACTATATTAGGATTATGTAAAATGTAATAAATATATGTTCTGGTGGGCAATCTTTGGGTGTTTGGTAGTTAAGGACTATTTTTAAGCAAATTTTCCATTTTCAACCAACAAGGGTAGGTAGTCAGCTTACAACAGAGCGAGATGCCCTTTTGCAGGTTTGTAGGAAAGGGTTTAGAGATGTCCTTTAAATTTAAAATAACAGCTTCCGATTTGACTGCATTTTGGGGTAAACTCCATTTAAAGATGAAGTTTAAGTTTTTCGAGTAGTTCAAGTAGTTCATTTGTATACACCTCAGTACAGCAGTGGCAGTAGCCGAGTATGGTGAGTGTTCCACGGTTATAATTCAGAGATACTAGGTTTGAATTTTGTGTTTTTTAGCTTTTATTTTTTCCTACATATATGGTAGTGCAGATGAATTTTTATTTTGAATTGTCCTACTAGTAAATTGGCGTGGCTATGACATTTCTTTTTTGCTTTTTTCCCATATTCCTTCATTTTTTTGTATGCACCCAGTTTTTTCTTCTATTTTATTATCTAGATGACTTTATTATATAATATAAGAATCTAAGTAAAAAGTTATACGAGTCTTATGTTTGGTGATTATTATTTTATTTAAATATAACAGTTAACTTAAGAAACAAATTTTATTTTATGCAACTTGAAAAATAAAAGTAAATAATTTTAATTTTCACCTTTCCTGTTTCAATCTGAAAATATTTATATTTCATTTGAATTTTTTATATAATTATTCTATCAAGCATGCCTACTGATAGTATCAGGTATACTGAAAATTAAAATTAACGTGTTTTTATTTTTCCAAGTTTTATAAAGCAAAATTTGTTTATTGTCTATTTCTTAATCTTTCATTCCCCATGTGACCTCTATTCCTTCGCATTTTCATAAAGATTTTTACATTTATGATTGATGATGTATACAAAATAAAATAATTACCAGAAAGCATGAAATTCATAATTTTTTTTCAGATTCTAATTAGTACATAATAAAAAGTCATCTGTATTAATATTAAAAAAATGCTACAGTTTTATATAAAATTATTTTTAAGAAAAAGTTAAAAAACCAAAAATGAGACATGAACCTGAGATCTCTTGATTATAAAACTTACTTGCCTCTCAGCTACTGCCAGTGTTGAGACAATAGATAAACAAATTAGTTAATTGAACTATTCAAAAATCTTTAAATTGGATTTACTCCAAAATGGAGTCGACTTGGAAGCTATCATTTTGGATTGAAAGTTGGAACTCTCTGTTCTACCACCTTACAAAAGGGTGTAAATAAACTTCATTGTAAGCTAACTGATTGCTTTTATGAAATTTCTTTTAGTGATATTATTTTTATTGTATAAACTAAAATAGGTATACTCATTTCATACGGTTTTGCAAGTAATTTTGTATTATTAAAAATGAAAATAATTACTTGGATATTTTAATTTAATTATTTGTATAACATTATTATTTAAGTTTCTTGTTTTTTTAAGAAATTTTCATAAAATCTTTATTCATTTATCGGTCAGTTTTTATGAAGTCTTGTCTAGGACTTTAGTTTTATATATTGAGATGGGAGAAAATATTAAAATATCATAAACCTTTCTAATATTAAATGTTAATTTCAATCCTAATAATATTTAAAAGATTTTTTATAATAGATTAACTATGGTTTATATTTCTGTTTGATGATACTAAATTTAGTAAATTTTTCTACAGTTTATGTTACTGTATAAGGATTTTATCTAGTGGGCTAAAGTGAATAGACTAGCTTTTTCTCATTTTGGAAGATAAGAAGCATTACGGTTCATGTTATCATTTATAATGAAACAGTATACATAACCATAAGCCTATAACCTAAATGCCATTTATATGGGTGTACATACACATTTACATTGTGTAATAAGCTTTTACAACATCTTTATTGAAGTTTTATAATTATTATGAATGAAAATTTTCTAAGAATATATTGGTTTATAAAAAGTATAAATCTGAATTAAATTATTATAGTATAATTTAGGCTAATTACATTAGCCTATCTTGTTTGTAGGTAGGTAGGGCTAATATGATTTTTTCCTTTTTTTAGTTATTTTCCTGAATTTTTTTGTAGATTGAATTTGATAGCAATTGTTTTATGAAACGATTGATATATTCCTTCCTACTTTCTTATGTGAAGGTATAGCGTGATTCTTATTTCAGCCTATGTTTGATGTACTTACGACCAAATGACCGTGATATTTATAAAATATGTCCTTTAAATGACATGCTGCAAAGTGTCTGACTTGCAATTAGTTGCTTATTTATGGCGATTAAGTAAGCAAACAAGTTTTGACATTTTCTGTAAAATGGATAAAATTGAAGTTGCAGCTGTTATAAAGTTTATTATTTTAAGGTATTTAACCCCAACAAACATAAAAAGGTTAGATTCCACTTCCATCATCCCCTGTGTTTTCAACGTTAAAAAAAGTGTACTGCTAAATTTAAATGTGATCGTACATCCATTCAAGATGATAAACTCTTGGGTCACCCAAAAAATCACTATGCCAATAAAATCATTAGGAAAGTCTACAGTGATTAAATGATTGTAGACTGAAGATGCGTGAGGTTGCTGACATCGCAAACTTCTCGATAGACTGCATCCACTACAATTTACAATATGTTTTGGGTATCAAGAAAGTCTCCATTTGATGGGTGCCATGTTTCTTAACAGGCAGCCAAAAACATATTAGACCGAATACTTCTCAGAGGTGTTTAGACTTATGTAAATGCAATTCCGCTGAGTTTCTTTGATGCCTTATAACAGTAGATGAAACATGGATTCACCATTAGACATAAAGAGACCAAACAGTGGGTGGGAGCTGGTGAAAATGGTTTCATCTGCAGGTAGTCATGGCTATGGATTTTTTTGTTGTAATACTCATAGATTATCGGGTAAAAGGCAGGACCATCAGCGGGGAGTATTATGCTTCACTACTGGACTGATTGAAGGGTGCTTTTCAGGCTAAACATTCATATCCGGTGAAAAAGAAAGTGCTCATTTTCCACATGTTGGACATGTGCATACACATCTTGGGCTGTTGCTAAAAATCTATGATTTACACTTTGAAGTACTTCTTTCACATGTACCATATTTAACAAATTTGGCTCCCAACAATTACCTTTTCTTTCTAAATCTGAAGAAATCACTTGCTGAATGAAAATTTACTTCAAATGATGAGGTCAAAGCTGTCAGACAAATTGCATTATAGTCAGGATATTAAAGGGTTGGAAAGTCTTTGGTCTAATTGTATTAATTGCAAGGCGACTACATTGAAATATTTTTAAAAAATCTGGAGATTTCTATGTCTTCAGAATTTTTGTTGTGGTCTTTTCTAAACTACACTTATTCTGCTCTTTTATTCAATTACTGTGCTTATAGCATATAGTTCATAACGAAGTTTCATAGCTTTTATTCAGAGCCATGTTGTGCAAGAAATAAAAACCTTAAAAATTGTATCATTAAAATGGAAGTAGTATTTGATATTGGCCAGTATTTATTATTGAATTCATTATTTTGTACTAAGAGGATCTTACAAAATTGTCATTTTTTGTAAGTACCATGAAATTGATTTAACAGAATGGCATTAGTTACATTCCAAGCTCTAAGTAAAATTACTGCATTTAATGATAGCAAACTAACTAACTACTTGTTTATTAATTTCTATGAATTTTTTCAGAGTATAGTGAGCATTGTTACAGTTATTTTATAAATAATATGCTCTGAATTGATGCAGAAAATGTACTACTGCAGATTGTTTTCATCCCTTAAAATATGTTTCTTGAATATTTTTTAATTGTTTAATATTATTTTTTATTTCTGAAACTTTTCTCAAAAGGTATTTATATGAAACTCGAAAAAGTTTTAATTTGTTTAACAAGAAAAGAATTTTAAATGAAATAATTTTTGGAAAAAATCTTTGGTTGTTTCCTGTGTTCAAAGATTAAGGGTTGTGATCAGATTGTAATAGAGAATAAATCTCCTTAATATAGGATGTAAAATCAATGCAAATATTGTAACAATTAGGCTAGGATTCATAGTTAAAACCATAGTTTTATGTGAAGAAAAGGCTGTCTTCTGCAAGAAAAGATCAAGTATGAATAACATTTTTATATTGAAGCAGATACTTGAAAAGCACAGGGAAATTCAACTTCCCACTTATATTTTATTTATTGACTTTGTAAAAGCATTTGATTTTGGCAAGAACTTTTGAGTGATAAACTTTAGGCAGGTATGGAGAAAAGAGATATCCCACTGCATTTTATAGAAGTGATTGAAAGTATTTTCATCAATTTATAGATGTGTGTGCGCGTGTGTATAACATTAAAATGTTTCTTAATTAAACATTTTTTCATCTTCATTTTTGTAATTAAGAAACATCATGTTTCTTCATTGTCTACCTTCTATTAGAAAGCATTGCCAGTTTCTATGGAAAGCATTAATTTTAGTTAAAAAAAATTTTACAAAAATGTAAAATTTCTGTGGTAAAATCAGTCTATGGCATTCCAAAGAACTTTCCCATTTTATGTAAACTACTATTAAAAAGATAGATCGATCGATGGAAAGAGTAAATAATTTTTACTATCCATCCCATATGGATTGAGGGTGTAAGGGTATACCGAAATGAAACGACTGGCAAATAGATAGGGAATTTTGGAGAGCTGCATCAAACCAATCAAATGACTGAAGACAATAAAAATATTTATTCGTCACAATCTGCTATTCTGTCCAGTGACGCAGGTCCCTTACACTGCTGCTGTCTCCAACCATTTCTTTCACAAGCCATCTCCTTCATTCCCTTGTAATTTCCAATCTTTCCCTCATCTATTAAATTCATCCTTTTATTTCCAGGATAAAAGAACCCTGGGTAGAGAAAGACAACAAAGAAGTAACATGTCATTGGATAGAGTTACTGTTGTTGATTATAATGAGTGTAATGTAATTACCGTAAAGGTAGTCTAATACTGTAATACATACACTTATAGTTTTAATTGTATTTGTGATAAAGTATGGTAATATTTAAAAGCTAGTCATATTAATTTTATGCAAGGTTCATTTAATACAATCAATATTTATTATTTTCCTGGTATGTTGTAAACAATAATACATTGTTAGTATATCATTGCATAACAAAACAATTGACTCTATTTTACAATAATGCTATATAGTACATAGGCTGCATAATTCATAAATAAATAGAAATTAGTAAAATACCACTTCATCCCATATTCTAAATGTGCACAAAAAGTATATAATATAATTTTTATAATAAAGTATATAATTTTTTCCTCCTTATTTAATACTTCAGCAGAGATCTTCGTTTCAAGAATTTCTTTTACAAAATTTAATTAATGATATAATTATTGAGATGTGTGTTTACTAATCACAAATATTAAAAAAAAACTACTTCATTTCATTCATACTGCACTATATAGTATGTCAGTGACTGAGGGGTTAATAAACCATTAAATATTATGAAGAAATAGATCTCTAATGTGAAAGAAACAAAAGCAGTATACGCAAAGAAGTAAATGTTAAGTAGGTTAAAAGGTAATTCTACAGTTATTTGTTTTCAGTTTGTGAGGTTGAATTAGGTTTACAAGGTTATGGGTGGCTTATCCACCCAAATGAACAGGTTGTTTGTCATACTAGTTGTATTTTAATGCTATTGACTCCTCAGCATTCTTTCTACTCACCATTCTGTTGGATTCTAACTAATTACAAATAAACCAGGCAGTTTGGTGATTAACAAGTTGTGTGTACACTATATTAACAAAATAGAGATTTTACTGTATTTACAGCTGCCTGCAAGTCACCGTACTTTCAAAAAAGTTGCTGAAGTTATTCAGAGATACCATATCGATTCATCAGCTTTTATTTATTTATTTATTTAATATTAGAGGAACGTATTCCTTGAAATTATTTACTTTCAAGGGCGGTTTGGAAAGTAACCTCCGTTTGGCTGTAAATAAAAATCCTGCATAGATAAAAGTATTTTATTATATAAAACTTAAAATGACAGCTTTAACTATTCTTCAACATAGTCACCATTTAAATTCAAGCATTTGTCAATAGTGTTTCACTAATTTACAAATATCTTCTTCATAAAATTCTGCTCGGGTACCTAGCCAAACCTTTCATGGCATTTTGAAGTTCATTGTTTTCATGAAGTACTGTGATGTAAGCAGCTACTTCAGCAGTCAAATGCAAAACTTTAAAGAAACTTAGGCGAGCCTTTCAGAACAAACATCATGGTATGCTGTCATTTGGTGGTTTTTTTTTGCATGACAACGCTTGTCCTCACAGTGCTCGAAGAACTCAAGAACTTCTCAATCAATTCCAGTGGGACACTTTTGATCATCCCCCTCACAGCTCGGAGTTGGTGCCAAGTGATTTTCATATCTTCACTTGCGTGAAGAAATTGCTTGTGCCACAGTACTTTGATGATGATGACGAACTTCAAAATGCCATGACAGGTTGGCTAGGTACTCAGGTGGCTGAATTTTATGTAGGTATTTGTGAATTAGTAAAATGCTGTATGTCAAATTTAAATTGCGACTATGTTGAAAAATAGTTAAAAGCTGTAGTTTTATATAATAATATTTTTATGTAGGTTTTTTATTTATAACAAACGAAGGTTACTTACTGAACCGCCCTTGTATTTTCTGTCTTTATTACTTTTTATTAGATTGCTTTTACTTAAATTTTATATTACTGTACAGTTATTTTTTGTTTGTCCAGACAAATTTGCCAGTATTTAAAGTAAAAGAATCTAGTGTCAGGAGAAGATACAGTGATTTTGAATGGTTGAGAAATGAATTGGAACGTGATAGTAAGGTATGGTTTTTTTTATTAATTATAATATTATAGTTAAGAATTCTAAAAATTGCTTTTGTAAAAATTTAACTTTTATGAAAATTGTCATAATAATAAGTAAGTCTCAGTAATAAGCTATAGAAGTGTAATAGTAACTGACCTGAATGAAAGAGTTGCAATTGGTAAAACTGAATTACTGTTCCTCATGGTAAATTAGGTTACTTTTTGTAAGTTGGTTCATAGTTTCATACTAATATGTTTGGTTACATAAAACATCAGTCATATCTAAAATAGTTTATTAGTTTTAGACAAATTCTGTTGTAATAAAAGATTTAGAATGGAAGTTTTTTTATTTCTACAGTATTAGTTTAATTGAATTTTTCTTAAAAGAGGTTGGATTACTTGTGATATTTATAAAACATTAACTCTTGAGTGGGTATTTACAAGGATGATTTATATTCTAACTTATTAATTTTGTTATGAATGGCGTGGGTCTGCTTTTACAACTTACTTTCAAAGGGTTCATTTTGTCATGTACTTATGAATAATCAACACCATATTTCTTGTTCTTTGCCAAGTTGATAATTTGCAGAGAAGAAGGAGTCAGACCTCTTGTATGTCATAATTAGAGTGTGTTCTGAAAAAATAAGGAATATGGTACAAAAGTAGCCTGAGAAGAAGAATAAAATTGTTGTGGTTGCCTTGAAATCCTGTGTTAAAGGATTTTCTTGGTTCCAAATTTAAAAAATTTCACTGCATCACTAACTGCTTTTAGTGTTGTCAACAGTAGCTTATCTTTTGATGTTGTATTAGATCCTTTATGTTAGATAACTCAAAGAAAACAAAATCTAATTACTGCAGAGCCAATAGTTTTTCAGTATTTTATGCATATTGAAGATAAGCAGCAGAATTAATTCTTGCATCTCAAGACTAAAATTCAACTTGTGCTTAAATTAAAACCAAACAGCTCCTAGAATATGATTTGTTAGGTTTTGTTTTTGACAGTTGGGACATTGAATATTCATCCCTGGTAATGATTTACAACTCCACACATGTTCATGTTCAGTGAGGATGTACTGTTTTTCTTGTATTTCTCTTATCAGTTTCTAGGGGTCTACAAGGTTTGATAAATATGCAGAATTTTTTAATTTCCCAGGCTGTATAAATCCAATTGTCACATTTTTTTTTTGTTGTGTCTGTACACTTGTTCCTAATGTATGTTTACATTGGTAGTCATATTGGATGCTTAGTTTATTGTTGGCTGTCAAAAAAAAAGGAGACGTGTTTTGGTGTGGTCGGTGAATTTTGACTTATGGAAATAAGAACAAAGAATTTGTATAAAATTTTGCTTTAAGAATGAAATAAAGTGCAGCACTATATTGGAAGTGTTGAATGTTGCTTTTGGTGATTCTTCTATGAATAAAACAAGCATTTACAAGTGGTGCAAACATTTCCAAGAGGGCCATGATGATGAAGATGATGAGTGCGCTGGATGTTCCACACATGAACATCTGATGATAACATTGAAAAAGTGAAGAAAATGATTATGGACAATCGCCGAATCACTGTCCTTGTCAATAAGCATTACTATCAGGAAGTTGTATTCCATTTTCCTGAAGCAATCTGAAGAAAACACTCAGTTTTATGGCGAAACAATGCATGACAGTCGTACATGTTAATGCACCTACTCACATTTTACTGCTTCTTTGTGAATTCTTGGCCAAAAAACAACTCTTACAATGCTTCAATCTTCATATTCACGAGATATGGCGAGGTGTGACTTCTTCCTATCCTCAAGCTGAAAAAAACCATGAAAGACGGCATTTTGCCAACATTAAAGAGATAAAGATAGAATCGGTGAAGGAACTGAATGCTATTCTGCAAATTGCACTCCAGAGGTACTTCAAAGATTAGAAAAAGTGCTGGGATAAATGTATTTTATCTGAAAAGGGATACTTTGAAAGTGATAAAATTAATGTTATGATTAAATAACAATTTTTTGAGAAAAACAAAAAATTCAACATATTTTTTTATCAAACTTCGTACTTTCTGCACCCTCTTTGATATCTTAAGTGATTGTAAACATTGTTCTAGATTGTCTCATGTAAAAGATATATTGCGCATTAAAGTTAAGAAAGCTCAGTTATGCGTGCAGGGTGGGGATGTAATTGTTAACCAGGAGAGAAGCAAGAGGGATAGCAACACAGACACACATATGGGTTTGCTGTATGATGAACATGATGGTTTCCATTTATTATCTGTCTTAATGATATTTTAATTTTTAGTATTGTACTGTTATTTTTAGATTCTAATGCTTTCATTTCTTTCTTTTAACAAAAAGGGAAAGTAGGAAGGAATGGTAAATTTTTTTTTTTTTTAATTTAGTGGCTATTATTCCATCCATGTCATTTTCAGATGACTTAAATTCATTGGTGCTGTCATTGCTTTTAGTATCATTGTTGATTATTGTAAATCTTTCATTTTGCACATTGGCAACTCTGCTTCATAATAATAGTGCTCTATTTTTAACGCATATTTTCAGTACTGCTTCTAATATTCATCTCTTTTGAAAATTTTTTCCCGACTCTGTCGTTCATTACATGTTGTGCCTTTTCTCCTGCAACCTAATTTTTTATTTTCACTCAAATTAGCTCAGTTAGGATGAGGCTTGATGTCTATAACCAGATCTGGTTGTTAGTGTTTTTAAAACTGCTTATAAGTTTCTTAATGTCTGCAGTAGTTTGTGTTGTATATGAAAATTGTGTGCATTACTTCTTAATGCACATCTTTGAAAGCTATCGCTGTTAAATTTGTTCTTGATTTTTTAACAGGTTTTCTTGGCTTACTGAAATTTTGATTTTTTTTTTTTTTTGTTTATTTGGTTTTATAACAAAACTATTATTTATCTTTACGTGTCGTATGAGCAGACATGTCAGTAGACAGTTGCAAAGCTTGAATTTCTAAACAAAAATTTCTAGATTTTCAGTTAGTTTTTATGTAAGCATTCGTTATTATATGTTTGCCCTTAATTTTTAATGCTATTCCTTGTCTTTAACTGAGGATTTCTTAGGTAAGGATGAATGAGAAACTTAATATTAAAAAAAAAAACTGTAATAAGTATTAAAAAATATTATTTGCTAGTCTCGACCTGGCAATGCTTTGCTATTGCTAAATTTGAGTGTATGAACTGTAGTTCAAACCTCACCGATCTCACTACTGTCTTAATCATAAAGAAAGCTAAAAAAAAAAAAGGAAGTAAAATATATAACTAAAACTTTTTTACTAATTTTAATGTCTTTTATTTCGAGACAAATCTCTGTATTGTTGTCTATGTCAATATAGACTTCCTCAGACAGTTATTATGGGACTAATGACATGTAAAAACTTCAGGGATAAATAATAAATAAATTGAAATTTTAAGTGAAATTTTCAGCGATATCAGTTAAGTATTTTTAAGTTATTAGGGCACACACAAAATAAAGATTGTCTTTTATTTACATAGATAAACACTGAAACAAAGAATTAGTTTTGAAAAATACAATTTATAAAATACGGAAACAAACTGCAAAGTTAATAGTGCAGTAAAGTAGTACTACTTCTTATGATGGCTTCTTACTACTTATGATGTCCTGTCACAGTGTACTATTCCCTCCACTGTATTATTAGCAGTCCCACTTTTTCAGACAGGCCTTTTTTTCTTTTTCCTGTTTAGCCTCCAGTAACTACCGTTTAGAATATTCTTCAGAGGACGATATGTACGAATGTAAATGAAGTGTAGTCTTGTACATTCTCAGTTCGATCATTCCTGAGATGTGTGGTTAATTGAAACCCGACCACCAAAGAACACCGGTATCCACGATCTAGTATTCAAATCCGTGTAAAAATAACTGGCTTTACCAAGACTTGAACGCTGTAACTTTCGACTTCCAAATCAGCTGATTTGGGAAGACGCGTTAACCACTAGACAACCCGGTGGGTTTTTCCGACAGGCCTAGATAGAACTATTGCACATTGATTTGTTTATGCTTTCCAAACTTTGATGATTAGTGATTTTTATTTCTTGATGAAGCTCTGCTATTTGAATATGTTCATTTTCTTTTGTATTCAATTTCTTATATTTATATACAAAAATGTATGTTTGTTTGTCTCGTATGCATTCCTACACCATTTATCTGATTAAGATGAAACTTTGGTGAGTTATTATGCGCATGCTCGTGAAGGTTCTGAATTGGTTTGGACTCGTCAAGATATTTAGAAAAATTGTTTTTATGGTCTGATTTGGCTCATATTCAGAATATATATTAGTTAAGTTAAGTGAAAAGAAATATTTTTGTAGAAAAGGGAAATAGGGAGAAAGGGAAGATGCAAAAAATGGAAGATGGGAAAAAGGGAAAGGTTAAATTTTGTGAAGTTCCGTAATGTTCAGTTCTTTAATGTTTTATCAAACTTTCATTTGTGTTCATTTAATCTATATATATATATATATATATATACTTGAATCTAGCAATAGCGAAGCATTGCTAGGCCAGCTAGTAGTAAATAAGTTTTTGATGATGTTATTGAAAGTTAAAAGAAGTTTTTTTGGATTATTTTATGAACATTATGTAAAAAAAATTATGTGTGTTGTTAAAATCATCAAAGTATATGATAGTTTGAATATAAATAGGATTTATATCGATAAATTTTATTTACAACAAAATCAAATTCAGTTACCTATTATTATTATCTATCAAATCTAAATATGTTGTCAATCACATAGACAACAATGTGACTGTTTCATTGTTGTGGAAATTTCTTAATTCCTATTTTAAGTAGCTTGTCAGCTGTACCTTAAACAAAGTTCAATGTACTCATAGCTGTTGATTTTTGCTCCTTAAAAATGTCTTTAATGATCCAAACTGGAGGAAGCCAATTCTGAGTTGCATGATAGAAGTAGGGTCAGGTGGAATTTCCCATGTATTTGATTATTGTTTGTCATTTTTAGAGCAGCATATGAGAATAACTATTACTTTGAGGCTTGAATCTCAGTTTGCACTTGAAACTGGAGCAGATTTCTGGCACCACATTTTCATTCAACATATTTGAATATTACTGCTAATTATATTTTGTTGAGTGGCAAGGAAGTCAGGTTAATAATATCCTTTTAATCCTAGAATACAATAATGATGATCTTGCTGCTAAAGAAATTGTGTTTGCTTTCCTTGATAGGAGACCATCTGTCTTTCCACTGTGTAGTTTTTGATCTACAAGTAAATTATGCAATCTGATCTCATCACAGAACACAGTAAGAATTCAAAACTTCATCTCTTCTTTCTTAAACATTTAAGAAATTGTACTGCATCCTCTAAAATATTTTCCTTGTGTTCTGTTGAAACTGAGCAAGTAACCTATCTTGCAGAATTTTTTTTATATAATTTCATTTGCAGTATTTCTTGAAAATTCTTAACTTCCTGAGGAGTTGTGATCTTTTGGCATTTGGCTTGTACAGTTTCATCAATTTTAATGTGTGCCTTATAGAATTTTATTTCTTATTCGCTGAGCACATTTCCCACATGCTTTCTTCTGCCCCAAAATGACTTAACCTTTTTATACAATGCCTGTGATGAAATTGTAGCTCAGGGGTCTTAATAATGTTTATTTACTAATTTCTAGGAAGATGATTTTGTATCATATGTAACTTCTGTCATTTATTGTAGATTGTTGTCCCTCCATTACCTGGAAAAGCATGGAAGCGTCAGATGCCATTTAGAGGAGATGATGGTATATTTGAGGAGGATTTCATCGAGGATAGACGGAAAGGATTAGAAACATTCGTGAATAGGTGAGTTATAAAATTATTTAAATGCCTTTTATCTTATCTTTCAATTAATTAATAATCAAATTTATTTATTCTATATTAAAATTTCTACAGATCCAGTTACCTGTACTGTTAAAATGTGAATTAACTGAATATGGTGGTTGAAATTGTTGTCGCATTTGAAAACAACTATTATATCACAGAGATTGCATTCATATAACGGCTAATACAAATTAAATTAGTGTATACTAATAAGCAAAATGAGAACCTAAAATAATAAACCTAATGTCCCTCCAGAAAGAGACTGACATAATCCAGGGTGGCGACCAAAATTAGAATAAGGTAATTGCTCTTCTTGTTCTGTCATATCTAAGTTTTAGGACTTGGGCCAGATTTAATTAATTTTTTGTTGAATTTGCTGATCATGTTTGTAATTAGTTGATGCTATTCTAATATTACTTTGTTTTTACTGTTTAACGGAATTTCTCTCGTTACATAAGTACTTAAGTGCACATTTAAATATTTATCAGTTAACAATTGATATTTATTTTTTTTGTCTTCAGTCGTTCAACTGGTTAGATGCAGATCTCCAAGATTCCCTATCTAGTGCCAGTCATTTCATTTCAGTACACCCCCTACATCCTACACCCTAACAATTTCTTTTACATATTCCTAATGTCCCTGCCAGCACAATTTTTCCCATCTACCTGTCCCTCCAATATCACAGTGACTATTCCAGGATGCCTTAAGATGTGGCCTGTAAGTCTGTCTCTTCTTTCTTCATCAATTTGCCAGAACACCTCTTCATTTGTCACTTTATCCACCCACCTGATTTTTACAATTCTCCTATAGCACCACATTTCAAAAGCTTCTAGTATTCTCAGGTGCTCAGATTGTCCAAGTTTTACTTCCATATAAAGCTACGCTCCAAACATATACTTTCAAAAATGCTTTCCTGATATTTAAATTAATTTTTGATGTAAGCAAATTATATTTCTGAGTGAAAGCACATTTCACCTGTGCTATTCGACATTTTATATCTCTCCTGCTTCACCCATCTTTAGAAATTTTACTTCCCAGATAACAAAATTCTTCTATCTCCATAGTCTTTTCTCATCCTATTTTTATATTCAGCGGTCGGTCCATCTACTTCATTTCTACTACATTTCATTACTTTTGTTTTGTTCTTGTTTATTTTCATGCGATAGTTCTTACATAGGACTTTATCTGTGCCATTCATTGTTTTAAATCATTTTTACTCTCGGCTAGAATTACTATATAATCAGCAAATATCTGTATATCTATATCTATATAATCGTAACATCTTTATCTTTTCACCTTGCATTGTTGCTCCGGATATAAACTGTTCTTTAACATCATTAATTGTTAATTCTATGTAAAGATTAAAAAGTATCGGGGATAGGGAACATCCTTGTTAGAAGACTTTCTTTTTTAGTACTGCTCTTTTCTTGTGCTCTTCGATTATTACTTTTTGCAGTTTTGTTCCTGTAAATGTTGGCAATATTCTAATATCTATATACTTGAACCCTATACTTTTTAAAACCTTTTATTCCAGTCCATGCTATCAAATGCCTTTTCTAAGTCTATAAATGCTGTGTATGTTGGGTTGTTTTTCTTTAATCTTCCTTCTGCTATTAATCTGAGTGCTAAAATTGCTTCCCTTGTTCCTGTACTTTTCGTGAAACCAAATTGGTCTTCTAACAGTTCTTCCACTCTCTCAATTCTTCTGTACAGAATTCTAGTTAAGTTCTTTGATGCACGAGTAGTTAAGCTAATTTTTTTTATTCTTCACATTTTTCTGTTCCTGCTTCCTTTGGTATCATGACAATAACACTTTTTTTGAAGTCTGATGAAACTTCCCCTTTTTCGTAAATATTACACACAAGTTTATATAATCTATCTATTACTTCCTCACCTGCACTATGCTGTAATTCTGCAGGTATCCGGCTATTCCAGGAGCCTCTCTGTCATTCAAATCCTTTAATGCTCAATAAAATTCAAATCTCAGAAATTGTATTGCCCTTTTCATCTTCTTCTATAACACCAGTTTTTAATTCATTCCCTCCGTATAACTCTTCACCCACTTATCAACCTTTTCTTTTGTACTATAAATTGGTTAACCATCTTTATTTAACACATTATTAGATTTTTTGTTTACTACAAAACTTTTTTTAACTTTCCTGTATGCTCCATCTATTTTACCAATGATCATTTCTTTTTAATCATTTAATAACACTTTTCTTTAATCCTCGTTTCATTCTCTAATTTGCACTTTCTGTTTATAGTATTTCTTAATTGATGATAGTTCCTTTTACCTTCTTCATCACTAGCTTTCTTACACTTTCTACCCTCATCCATCAGCCTATGTCCTCTGATATCCAAGGTTTTCTACTGGTTCTCTTTGGTTATATAACAATTTCCTTTTTAACATTCTCTCATTCTTCTTCTATATCTTCTACCTTATCTTTTTTACTCAGACCTTGTGTGATGTCCTCCTCAAAAATCTTCTTTACCTCCTCTTCCTCTTGCTTCTCTAAATTCCACCTACTCATCTAACACCTTTTCTTCAGGTGTTTAAACCCCAATCTACATTTCATTATCGCTAAATTGTGGTCGCTATCAATGTCTGCTTCTGGATATGATTTGCAGTCAATAAGATTTCTAAATCTTTGGTTAAACATGATATCAACTATCTGATACCTTGCAGTACTGCATGGCTTTTCCCATGTGTTTATTAAATTATACTTCATGCAAAACTTAATAAGTTGGTCCCATCTTTCATTTCTTTTGCCCAGCCTCGTATTCATCCACAATATTTCCTTCCTTGTCTTTTCCGATGCTTGCATTCCAATCTCCAACTATTATTAAATCCCCTTTTATGTGTTCAATTGCTTCGTCAGTTTCTTTGTATAAATACTACCTCATCTTTATCGTGGGCACTTGTAGGCATGTTAGATGTTAAAAATTGTTGTCGATTTTGGTTTTTATTTTATCCTGATTACAATGATTGTATTGCTAAGTTTTTGAAATACTCTGCTGTCTTCCCTATCTTCTTTTTTATTATGAAACTTACTCTTGCCTGCCCTTTATTTGACGCCGAGTTAATTATTTTAAAATCACCTGGCCAAAAGTTGTTTTCCTCTTCCCACCGAACCTCTCTAATTCCTACTACATCTACATTTAACCTACCTTTTTCTATCTTTAAATTTTATAACCTACCAACCGTTTTTAGACTTCTAACATTCCACGCTCCAACTTGTAGAATGTTAGTTTTTAATTTTCTGGTGACTCCTTCCTTAGTAGTCCCCACCTGAAGATCCAAACGGGGGACTAGTTTACCTCCGGAATATTTTATCAAGGAAGGCATTTCCATCTTTGATACATGAAAATGCAGAGTGCTACATTTTCTTGGCGAAAAAAACAGCTGTAGTTTTCCATTGCTGTCAGCTGCACAGTTCTCAGAAGATGGAGTGATGTTGATATGGCTGTTTAAGTTCTCCTGACCTACGTCCTTAACAACTACTGAAAGAGCTGCTGCCCTCTTTCAGGAATCATTCCTTAGTCCAGATACTTTTCCAATACCTCAGCTACAGATACCTCTCCGATAAGGTTGCACCTTCGATCCAGCTACTCTGTATTACTGAGCACTCAAGCACCCTCACCATTGTCAGGGTCTCATGATTCATAGAGGGAGATCATATTTATATTTTAACACTTTCAAAATTGCTATTTTATATTTATTAATATAAATAAATCTGTGTTGCCTTCACAGATTGCAACACTGTTATTGGTGGAGTAATAACAATTCTTTTTTTACAATTCTTTTCTTTTCTATTATTCAGGTGGGCCATTGAAATGAGAAAATGTAAAAACTTGTTTAAATGAATATGCCATTTAGAAAATTATAAACATTAAAAATTTGTCCTTCATGTCCACCCTTGCTTGTGTGCATTATTGAAGCCTCTCGCTGAAGTTTCTCACAACTTTCTGCAAAATTTTCAGCTGTAATGTTAGTGATCTTTAAACTAGCGTTCCTTTTAACTTCATGAATACTTTGATCTTAAGTGTTGCAGACCCTTTTAAAAAACTGTACTAAAAGTGTTCACACGTACTTAAATCAGGAAATGTTCTGGCCATGGATTGTGCATAGCCTCCATTCCTCACGATAATGTGATTCTCAAACAATTGTTCAGACAAATAATGGAGCAATAGAAACAAGTAATTGGTGGTATTGCACTGGGTTATTGAAATCATCAGATCATCATAACTGATTAATTTTAAATGTTTCATTCAGATTAATATACTGAACTGTTCATTTTTAAAGAAATGCGGTCCAGTAATTCCCTGGGAAAAGCAACATACCAAACATCATTTTTCTGTTTGAAGAGATCACTTGTGAAGCTGGTTTGCATTTTCTAATGTATAGTATCAGAAATTTTATTTATTTCAGTTAAAGTTTGCCTCATTTGATATCCATAAATTGGAAAGAGAATTTTGGTAATTTTCAATCTTATTTAAAAATAACTCGCAAAAATTTTCATGATTTGTCAAGTCCTGAAGCTACAATTCTTGAAAAAACTGCAATTTGTACGGGTAAACAATATTCTTTGTAAACTGGTATTAGTTACATTAAATGATCTTTAATGTATTAGGGAACGATTGCTTAGGACTCTTTAAAAAAACAAATTCTTACAGCTTCAACATTTACAGGAGTGCAAACTGTTTTTCTTTAGCAGTAGGTTTTTGCTTTTGTGCTAATGTTCTTTGATTTTGAGGATGCTTTTTCAAAATCTTTTAGCACGTATATTGCATGAGCAAATGGAATAGAATTATGATGAAAAGCAAAGTCTTGGGTGAAATTCCCAACGAATGTGTTGGGTGCAGTACCTTTTCTGTAATACAATCTTACAGCCAATGCACATCATAATCACTCTATGCTGTGTTGTTGTACGCCGCAAGATTTAAAATGAAATTAATTACTGAAATATCAGTTATTGTACATATTTAGATACATGCACGGTGAACATGAAAATATGCTGCATTATAATATTTAGTATATTTCATTACACTATTATTAATTTAATTTATTTAACTTTGCTGTAACTTAGATTTGAATGCAAGTCAATTGTATTTCAAAATAGATATAACTGTGATTAGTATATATTTTAACCGTTTATCTGATCTGCCAGTTTTAAAAATTATTTACAGTTTGCATCGGTCCATTTCTATTGTTTCAGGATCGCAGGACATCCTTTGGCTCAGAATGAACGCTGTCTCCATATGTTCTTGCAGGAACCTGTGATTGATAAAAATTATGTACCGGGAAAAATTAGAAATGCATAATAATGACTTTTATGTATATATAAAAAAATATAATTTTTATTACTATTATTTACATTAAGGTAAATTTAAAACAAAAAGATGAATTATAAGTAATTATTATTTGTATTTGTATATATGAGAATGAAGGCATCTCTTTTATTCTTACTCAGAGATGCCATGATCTACTTTATTTACATTTTTTAATATACAAATTAATTATTTTGTCGGTTTTTGCATGTCTTGCCTTCTTTCTGTTATAAATTTAACTCACAAATTTCATTCTTGTTTTTCCTTAAGCAGTTAATTTTTAATTAATAAATTTTAAATAAAGTAGAAAACAGTGGAAAATGATGTATTATTCTTTTTTTTAATATGTATTATATGCATTCAGTTCAATAAATATTTAGTTAATTTTTAATAATTAAGCGAATGCGTTATGTTTTGTAATATTTTCTGTTTTACTATTTCTTTGTTAATGAGGTAGTAATTGTGCATTTCATGTGTGCTTGTTATTATTTTTTTTATGTTATAAATTCTGTGATGATTTGTTGTAAAAGTTTTTCATATGAATGTGTGTAATAAATATATATCTAACTATCCATTTATTATCAGTCATTTTTCCCCTTTAATTTCATTTTTATGTATAAAATTTGATCCTCCTACATTTTATAAATAATTTTACACAAACTCTTTTCATAAAGAGTCTGTAACTAAAAGCATATACAACAACCCTTGGCCAGTCTTCCTATTCCAGAAATATTTATAAATATTACCTTAACAATTGAATAACTATTTATGGAATTAATAACTCTTGGCTAAGGAATTGGCCACAAGGCCTAGGCTTTTTATAGCAAGAATATTTTTTATGCCGTACCTTTTCTCGCATTTTCTCTAAAATAATTACCTTGTGTAAGAAATTTGGCTATTAAACAAATCTTCAAACTTAATTTGTCTATTCAATCAAGGAATTGTATACCTGAATAGTTGTTTTATTCGTGAATTACATTAATCTAATATGTACTTCTATATTAAATTTGATTTTCTATTACCCTTTCATTAGTATTATTTTTAGTTTCCTAGTACATATTGATTTATTCTTAAACTAATTATTTTTTATCAAATCCTGGAAACGTAAGAAAAACAGCATGCCCGTGCAAATCATGTATTAAATAAAAGTAATATTTTGTAAATTTTACATGGGAAGTAATCCAGTAGCAGCATGTTCTTAAATAAAAATCATTTTAAAAAATCTTTTTGTTTTTTTTATGACTAAAACATAAATAGTTTTACGTTATTTTTTTTGTATTCGTTAGAATGTGACTTTTTTAAGTTAAAGTTTTCATTGTAAAAATTGTCCGTATTCTTGTGTTTTATTATAACCTGGGGTCATTGGATAACGTGCTCTCTGTAAGCAATTTAGTAGGCATGATCAATACATACCTGTGATCTAACCTGATATCTATAATGTGATAGTCATCTTTCTTAATAGGTACATATTTAATTCCTTGCACTGCAAACTATCGTGTGGGCTGATAATTATTAAAAAAAATAATTATTTAAAATAAAAAAACACTAAGTTGCCGTTACTAAGAAACCTAATTAATTCTTTACAGGTGTCCAATGTAAAATACAACCCATTTATGTCAGGTATATTTAAATTAAAAAGTCGTTTGTAATTAAATTAAATATGTTTTTGCAAACTTTTCAATGCTTTAAATTCTAGAGTAAATACTAGAAGTGACCGTCATCTCCATGAATACAACGCTTCCACCTTTTTCACTGTGTTTCTTGCAACTGTTTTCATAATTTGTGGGTTGATATTTAAAACAGCTTGTTCAATATCGACCTTCAGTTGTTCACGTGTTTGTGGTTTATTGTTCTAGGCTTTTTTGTTGAAGTAACCCGAAATAAAAAAAAAAATCTGGCAAAGTCAAATCTGGAGGTAAGCCAGAAGCCATGACCAATAATGTGATCACCAAAGAATTTAACGAAATCAGAAGTTGAATGTGCATATTGTGATTCTGCACAATCATGTTGGAAGCAGCAGTATCGATCTTCCTCTTCCAAGAGTGCAATGAATTGTAATAAAATATTCTGATATCTTTCTGCAGTAATGGTGCACTCGAAGAAAGTAGAACCAATAATTTCTTTTTCATATCGCATACTATATGCCCATCTTCTGTGGGTGCAATTGTTTTTCACTTACACATGTGGAGATTTTCAGCACTACAAATCCTACTATTATGGCTGTTTATGTAGCCGTCCAGATCAAACCACGCCTTGTCTGAAAAAATTTGAGTTTGTAACGTAAATATCCTCATGTAAAAATCGATGAAACTAATGACAATATTCTAGCCGTTTCTCTTTGGTTCAAGAAGTTGATGACTGTTTGAATTCGATATGGTCATAAGTTTAATTTTTTTGTCGCTTGATGAACGGTTGATTTTGGTAAATTAATTTCAGGTGACAAGTGTCAAATTAATTTTTTTTGGCAAGGCAGTTAATTAACCTTTGATTTCAGCGACTGTGACTGCTTTCAATACCGTCATCGATCTTTTGTGTTCCTTGTTATTAACAGAACCTGTCTAAATTTTACCACTAACTCCCAAAAGTTATGTCTTGTTAGGTGCTGGTTTATTACAGTACTTATGGCAAAAAGATTCTTGCACTGCAACCACTGATTGCTTGCTGATCAGTGCTAATGCACTGGGCATTATGTTCACTTTGTTATGGCTATCAGTAGCAGTCTACTGCATTAGTGCAATGTTCACTTGTTGGATGAGTCTATTCTAATAAAACGAAGGGAAGTTGGGCAGTCAATTTAAATATTTAATATGGGACATCCTGTACTATTTGTTCACATTTACATGATTTCTAACAGAACCTTTCTAAACTGTTTAATGTTTAAAGCATGAAGGGGTTACACTGAAAATCACTAGCATTGACCTTTAATGACAAAATTATCTCAAGATAAATGCTGAATTTAATTTTATTATTTATTTTAATAATTTTTTAAATGTTTTTAATCATCTTTACATTATAATGTTTTTATCGATTTATAATTTGTTGCATTTACAATGATAAGGTACCTTCTATAAAGAAAATGTAATCTCGTAACTCTAAAAATTCAAAACTAACATTCTGTTCCAATTTACTGCAATTCTTTAATCTTTTTATTTGTATTTATTATAATTATTTAAAATTTATCTTTTTTTCTCTATTCAAAATCAGCTCATTTTTACTTGGATATTCACGGATTGGATACACATATATCTATTTAGTATATTATTTTTATTGTATTATAATTTGATCAGCATAAATGGTATTTTGTTTAAAAAAGAAACTGTTATGGTATAACAAAAGCTGTTATGAATGTAATTATATTGATAATTCTTTATCTAATAAGCCTTTATTTATTACTGGCATATTTATTCCATTATCATAAAACTCATGAGTGCCTTTGTTATATAACAGCAGTTTATTTTCAACCCCGTATATCTAATGCAATATAATTGAAAAAAAAAGTTATGTTATTTTTATTTTAAAATTTGCTTAGCAAAATGATTAGTCAATATTCAGTTTTTGTTTTATTAATGTGTGTGTGTGTGTAAGTGTAATTATATATTATATATATATATATATATATAAAATGTTTTAAACGTTTTTAATTAATCTCACTTTATTAAAACAAAATCAGTTATGAAAATCCGTAATCAATTATATGGATTTACTCATAGCAAAAAAATAAAAGCAAACATCCTATTTACTTATATTCCTTCGAAACACTTGATCAACAGAAGGTTTTTTTTTTATATCTTTTAATTGTGTTGAGAATATTAACTAAGAAAACATAAATTTTCATAACCCTGAAACAGATTTGTAGACTTTTAAATTTTATTATCAAATTATATACACTGTCACAAAATTGTGCAGCAGATATAAATATGAATTCAAGCATGTTTGAGTTATATCTCAGTAGTTTAGGCTGAATCATTCTGTCACTCCCACATGTCTTATCATTCAGGACAATTATTGTTTCATGCATATAATAATGTACTGTAAGCTATCGCTTGTCTGGCGCTATGGATAAGTAATTAAATTTTGTTGAGTCATTTTTATTGGTGTTTAATAATGATATCATTTATAATGCTTCACACCATTATTCAGTTGAGTGAAACAAAGTATTTCCGTTTGTATTATGGTGTTACTCCATACGATATGATACAGTTTAATAATTCATTTTTATAACAGTTTTATTTTCATTAATTATAAATTTACCCTGTGTTTTTGTGCCAATCTAGTTTTAACAATGAGTGATTTTGTTGTGAAACATAAAGCGGGAAAACTCTAAGTAGCTAAAAAAAAAAAAAAAAATCAGCAACATATATATATATATAAAACCTTAAAACCAGACAACTCCCAAAACTGTAGTCAGAGATATTGCTTGGAAACCAAGAAGTGCAACAGGTGTTAGCGATAGAACAATTTATAATATAATAAAGAAACTCAAATTAATAAACAATTTGTTTATTATCTAGTTGAAATTTGAGTTAATGTGGAACATGTATGGAGAAGGTGTGGGTGGATAAAGAAATGAAGAGCGCAAAAGACACTTTTATAAAAGGTTTGTATGTATTTGAATCCAGATCTTCCCAAGAGTAACAATTTTATGCAGTGGTTTAAAAAATAATGGTTTGCCATTTTATCAATTTTATTACTATAATGGATCCTTCAGCAATAATTTTTTTGAAACTGGAAAAATTCTATACGCTTAAAACCGAAAATAGAAGAAATTCACGTATACTGATATTTACTTACAAAATTAGTAAAATCAGTTAAACAAAAATGTATTCATTATAAAGTAAAAGAAATAGCAAAATTAAAAAATTGTATTGTGTTGCATCAACAGATAGTAGCTTAATTGGTATTGAAGAAATACATTGAGGTAACAAATATGTTTTACTTATGAAATTTAATATAGCGGTAACATACTTTCTTAAAATTTTTATTTTTATATAACAAGTTTTTACATAATTTTTATGTTAAAAGTAAGGAGAAGCCTTACTTCTTTTCTCGGATGGATTGCCCTAAATTAAATTATAATCATTATACTGTTATGTTTTGGTTTGGTGCATGCTTTTGTGAAACAAACTGTAGTTTTAATTTAAGCCTAATTAACCTTTTTTATTTCTTTTTATTAATGCATATTTTAGTGTTAATTGGCGATTGATCAAATTAATTTGTAATTGAAATATGGATAACTACTGATAACAAAAATTATATTATTGGCAAAATAAATTCATTACTGTTCATTTACAAGAAGAATTGCATAATCCATCCCAGTCTCTCTTATGTCTTAGATGTGTGTAAAATACCAAAATAGACGATGTCACCAGTCAGTTTTTCTTTGAAAATAAATTTATTCACCCAGAAACAGTGCCTATGTGAACAAATAAATGCAAGTAAATGTATTATTACTTGCAGGACCTCCTTTTGTGAGTTTGGCATTCTGTTTTACTGCAGTATAATCGGCTCAATAAAAAATGTAATAGCGGTCGTTTCACTCTGATTTTTTCTTGCATTCCTGTTGGATGGCATGTTATTGAAAATTTATATCATCGTATATGAATGAATAACAGAAAATTATGTGTTTATTTAACAAACTGTAGCCTCTATACAATTAGTCTATTGCCTGCTCTGTGTGAAATTTTAAATTGTTGCAAAACATGAATGTTATAAACTAGTGTTTTTAATCAACTAATGCAAAAAAAAAATTATAGAACATAGGATGCTCCAAAATTTCTATATAAATATAAAATATATTTTTTTTCATACTGCAAGTACAAAATAATACTTATGTCGATGAAAAATCTTTTTTGAGATTTTTAATGAATTTTTGAGGATGATCAGACTTATATTCTACACCATTATACAAGTGATATGCAGTTAACTAAATAAAAACATGATATCATGATTTTTTAATTCATACACAGTTAATTGCTAAACAGTTTTATAAAGATATATAACTAATCATATATGTATATTTAAATGATGTAAGAATAATATACAGTAATGATGAAATTAATAAAACATTTTTTTAAACTTTCAAAAACAAAAAAAAAATAGTTTTTGTAAGTTTTTTTTATATTAATTAATTTTAAATGTTAGATTCCATGAAATTTTAAATAAAATTGTTCAACTAGTGAACAATAAGCAACCTTCCCATGACACAATGAAATGAGGATGATATGCATGATATATAAATGAGATGTGTTGTACAGATTTAGGTCAACCATTTGTGAGACTTGTGGTTAATTGAATCCCAACCACTTAAGTGTACCAATATCCATTGTCTAGTATTCAAATTCGTACAAAAGCAACTAACTTTTACTAGGATTCAAACTTCAGAACCTTTAACTTCAAAAATCAGTTATAAGTGATTTTGTGATGACAAGTTTACCAACCAATGGGCTAGATGTGCCCACTCGGCTGATCTAGTGGTTAAACTCATTAAATTTGTACAAGTAAACATAAAACACTAAATACTAAAATAAATAGAGCAACAGAATAAAACTATTCAACACAGGTCAAAGGGTTAAATGTATGAAACATTAAATTTTGTTTAAAATATTTTTGTATGAAAAATTATTAGCAATAATTTCTTAGGAAACAATCCATTACATTCATAAAATTAATGAACAATTTATAAGATAAGGATGATAAGAATGGTAACAAACATTAACTTTCTTTTCAGTTTAGATTATAATTTAATAAAAATATTACATTGTAATATTATGATAATTAGTTTGTGTATTTTGTATTGATTTTTTAACTTTAACTGTTATCGATTTAGATATATATTTTAAATGTGTACCCTTTGATGTTTATAATTGTGGCAGATTTAATGATACTTGATTATTTAATAAAATTAGTAATAATGAAGAATATTTAAATATGTAAATACTTTAGGTACCTTATATGTATAAACTGCTGAAATTGACCACCATTTTGGCCCCAGCCAAAAAGGGAATTCCATGCTTACTGTTGTTAATAAACCTATCATTTCAATACAAGTTATTGCTGAAGTTAAAGAATAAATTATATTCTGGTAAAATTATGTCTACATATTTCTTAAAACGCTCTTCCTTTTTATGTAATCTTTACATTTTTCTTAAAGTTACGTAAACTTTGATCTCCATGAATGATAGCATCTCAGTCTTTCATACAGGTGTGGATTAGAATTCTGATCAGGTTTGACATTTTTCATACTCTACAAAACTTGTGCTGGATGTTCCCCTTGTCTAATCTTACATAAAAAAAATTACCTTAACTTGTGTCCTGTTGTTCATATATCAAAGAAAGTAAAAAAAAATACTTTGAAGTAAATAGAGAATGTTATCAGCGAAAGAGATAAAAATATCCATTATGCATACATAAATACTCAATAATCAACCAGTGTGGTAAAGAATACATAATAAAAAAATATCTAGTTAATCTGCTAATGCTGAAAATTTATTACATTCAATGGAAGTATATGCTGCCTGGTTAACTGGTACTGCTCTTCATAATCGTATCGTATCTTCATAATTGTACACTTGACAATTTTTCATATTTTATTAAATGTTCTATTTTTCCTGTCATGCAATGTTGCTGTTACAACTACTAGATTAAGAGATAACTGCTTTTAAAGGATACTATTAGCATTTGACTTATGAATATTTTTTTATTGTAACAAAAAATTATAAAAATTTATTTATTATTTGACGTTAATAAAAATTACAATATATCAAATCACATAGACAAAATAAACGATTTGATTTAAAAAATGAAATCATCCATTACAAACACTAGTTTGTAAAAATTCTATTCATATCAATAGAGCAGTGGAACCAAACTTGTTATTTTAAGGAACAAGGTTAATGGAGAAGGATTTCAAGAAATTCAACTCTCTGATACTACAGAACTTATATATAAAATTATTAATAGACGAACTCATGAGAGAGATATATATGGATTAATAATGTAGCATCAGATGATTTTTCAATTTGAGATGAGAATGAAGATGACTATAGTGGGCAGTTAAACAAGAATTCAGCTAAAATGTTAGAGAATGAAATTTGCTCAGCAAATAAATTATGAAACAAAGTTTTGAAGTTAGATCAATTATAAAATGAAATGCATGAAGTTGGAATTTAAATTTTAAGATAATACCCAAGGAGATAAATTTTACTTATTTTTTCAAGAGATAAAGAATTTTGAATGATAAAGCTTCAAACAAAAACAGAATTTTATGATTAGTTTAGAGTAGGTTGTTTAATTATGGAATTCTGCATATGTTATTTTAATAAGAATATGTAAAACCACTGAAAGCAACTGTTTCATTATCTTTTAAAGAACTAATTTTTTCGTTAACTCTTTTTTTTTTTAGAGAATATAACCCCAGAGAATAGCAAAATGTAACTATAGAAATATGACTACAACAGTGCTGAAAGACATATATATATATATATATATATATATATATATATATATATATATATATATATATATATTAGCCTGCTATTTATAGTAATAAAACTAATTTTTATAAATTAAGCATGATTTAAGATTCTACACAGAAATTGTTAGGAGGGTTATATTGGTATGTATGATAAAGAAATTATTAAATCAAGGTAAAGTAATGACTGTCCAACGCAAAGTGGAGGGTTAACAGTAACATCATATGTGGAGTCAAATAAAATACCTTACCTGCTCTACAAAACCATGAAGATGATGCACAATCATTGTAAAATTTATTTTTAAAACAAATAAATTGGATATTTTATATAAATCTGAATATTATTGATATTAATGAACTCAGCAGTAAACATTTTAAATTGAAGAATGTATTTTTGGATGTAAAAGTTACTTTATCAATTATATGTTAACTCTTGACAAAGTAACAACATGATTATTTACATTTTAAACATATATTAATCAAGTAATTTTTTAAATAATTTAATAAAAATATTACCCTGTAATATTATAATTAGTTAGTTAATTGTTATTGATTTAGATATATATTTTAAATATGTACCTTTGATGTTTATAATTGTGGCAGAAATAATGGTTAAAGTACTGATAATGGAGATACCTTTGAAAAAGTGTTCAAGGCAAAATAAAAATTAAGATAGGGACATCATCTTTAAATTTTTACATTTATGTGAATTCATTAACTTTAATAATCTTTTCCATAAAAAAATCATGGTGTGTGGGTTTATTTGTTTGTTGTATGCGCTAACATTTTTATTTTAGCTGCTATTGGTGCAGAGCAGACTAATGGTAGTGTGCCAGGCAGCGTACGAACGATTTATATTTCTTGATATAAACAATTTATCTAAAATTATATTTGTGTTTTGGAGATAAAAAAGGAAAACATTGGTGTTAGAGCTGTGTTAAAAAATCACAACTCAAGAAACGGCTAAAAATGTTCAAAAGTTTGAAGCTTTTCATTGTAAAAGTTTTTGCTGTTTTTAGTACACTAAATTTATAAATGTTATTTAGTTACAATTGGCAAAACCATTTAACAAAATCATGTGTAATGAAACATAAACCATGTAAAATATTTGCAGCAGGCTGTAAGGCTGCTTTTTTCCTAGTACGAAAATAAAAAGCAATGGTATTTACACTATACTGTTAATCAATCTACATAAAAACATACATAATGATTAAGTACTTTTATTCTTATTGAAAATGTATTGTTTGGTATACAAGGAATCAGCTTGCTCCGTGGTGAAAAACTGATTGTAGGGTTGAGGACATTGCCAGCAAAGACTAAGATAGATGTGACAATATATTTAACATTTTTAAAATGCGATGACTCATTAAATAAGCATATAATCAAAATTAACGTTTTAAGTCCCTTACTATACATAAGTGTGCGTATGTGCATATATAAGCACACCCAATGCCCTTAACTGCTCTTGCAGGAAATCTCGTGAGGAAGTGGTCCTCTGCCGGTTACGGTTAGGACATACGAGGATCACATACGAATACCTAATGTCAAGAGAAGCCCCACCCCTATGCACATGATGCAACTGCCACATGACTGTGCACCACATTCTCGTGGACTGCATATGTTATGCGACGTTGCGTCGTAAGTTTAATCTATCTAGAAACATCCGTGATATCTTGTACAACGATAACAAAATTTTGGACCGGATGTTTCTCTTTTTGCATAGAACCAGGTTACTGCAAAAAATTTAATATTATCATATATATTTTTATGCTAGAAAAGTTTTTTAATAATTTTTAACCTTTACTTTCAATTTTGATTTTTTTTAGTTCTATGTATTTAATTTTACTATCCTGGGAGGGAACCTTTTGCACAACCCATCGGAATTAGGTAAGTTTTATATAGTTTCTTTATTCGATTATTTTAACTTTTATATTGTAACGACTTCATCTGTGGTATTAGTTTTGAGTTTTATTTTGCCTTCTTGACTTGTTTTAATAAATTTTTATTATATGATTAATATTACTTTTACACCTTATAAACTTTATTATTTTGGAGTTATTTTACACTTTTATTAATAAAATTCCGGGCGATGATAACTCCCAGGTGTTTTTCGCCCACAAACAAAAAGGAAAAAAAAAATCAACTGCTCAACAATGAAGCACTGAAAAGATAAAATTTAGCAAATGCTCCAACATCATAATTTATTTTTTCATATCTGACTATTAATTTAAAATGTTATAGCCACTTTTGATACTAGCAAATTTTTGTTTTTCATTGTCATTTAACATGATTCACAATCCTACTCTTTCTATTTAAAAATTTTGAGTTCCACTGATCTCAGTGCTTGAGATGTGATGGTCTAATACTTAAAAATAGACTACTTTGGGGTAGGAAAATTAGTAAATTTAATTTTTCTGTGTTTAACTGTTGAAAAGTTATTTAAGGGTTTTCATACTTTATTACCATACTGTTTACATTTCTTTTTAATAATGGACAATAAAATTAAAACGATACAAATAATATTTATTAAATTATACAGGTACACAGTATAACCAAAAAAAATAAATTACAAAATTTTAAAATAATATGTACAATTATTAATTAATAAATTATAACTAATCTTGCAATCGAATCAACAGTTGCATATATATGTCACGTTGTTGCATGGCTTAATTCTAAACTCTGTTTTAATTCATTTAATGATTTTTCACCATATTTTATTAACATTTTAATTGCATACTGGAAAAAAATTAAAATCATAAGAATTTAAATTTAAACAAATGAAGAGTTTTCAATAAAAATAGATTCTGTAAAATTAGTATACATAAGTTAACTGCTATCATACAAGTTACATTACAGAAAAAAAGTTAAAAAAACATTATTCTCAGCAACATATTTTTAACAATACTTCCATATAAAACAAAGGTTCTGTCAAAATCATGAAAATTTGACACTAATAACACACACACACATATATATATATATATATATACATAACTACTATAAGAATATCATATGCTAGATAATTAAATAGCATGTTTGCTGATGATAATAATATAAAGAAAAAAGTTTACGTAGCTAATTTCCTCTACTTACTGAAGGCTTCCTTTGTCATCCTTCCTTTTATTTCCGTTGTGCTCTTACTGTCTTCTGTCATTGTAAGACACAATAGATGTAATTTTTTTACTTTTTCTATAACTCTTTTACTTTTCCTTATAATTAAATCATTGTTATTGTTTATTTCAATTACTTTAGTTTATCCTATATCTATTTTCATTCCTTCCTATAGAGCTGTTAAAAATCTTGAAGCACATGTGTATTGTCAGCTAGAATTAATATATCATCAGCAAACTTTATACTTCTTATTTTTCATCCTCCTATACTTATCCCTTCTCTCTTTCTTCTAATATATTCCTTATCATACCTTCAATGTAAATGCTGAACAGTCTTAATGAAGGCACCTTAGCTAAACCTCAAGCTGGACCTACTCAGTCAATCATATTATTACTTTCAGTGCTGTTGTTTCCCTCATATATAATTCTTTAATCAGCTTTCTGTCTTTCTATGAAAACAGTATAGTTATAATTTTATATGATATTTCTACTTAGGCTGATAAATGTATTATTTCTTAACTTTTTCATTAAAAAAAAACTAATTAAATTTTAGATTGTGATGGAACTTTTAATAATACATTTGATGTTATTTTTTATAACCTGAAATGGCTCTGCAAGTTCATTACGCGAAAAGCTTCAGTTTTCACAAATAAAGGGGGTAACATTGCCTAATATTATGTTATATAATCTCATTTATTTAGCCTCAATTACTTCAACTACCTGCAAGTAGCGCTTTACTAAGCTGAGTAACCTGTAGAATTGATACCTGATATCAGCAGGAAACTGGATCAATGAATAGATGTGTGCTGGGGCTTAAGACTTGAGCATCTGCACCCTGTTTCTATAACTTGAACATCTCAGGTTATAGCAGTGAAGTACAGTAAAATGTCAAAAGCCGTAATTTGTGAGAAAATACATAACAATCCTGTGACTCTAGGAGTAAGTTTCATCAAATGAAAATAATTGACAAACTGATATTGCAAAATATTTAGATAAATAAAAACAAGGTAGCTTATCAAATAAAGATAGATAGGTAACAATCCTTATATGGGTAAAAATATTTTGAACATAGAACATTATGTCTTTGATGGACAAAGAGGTTGAAAAGCCAGAGGCTTTTTTCTCCTACCCCAGTAATTAGAGAAAATTGATTGAAAGGAAGTGAGGTGTTTGACTATGAAAGATAAAGTAGTACCTCTTTTAACCAAGGGCAGGAAGGGGAACATGAGATGTCATAGATGCAGAGAAAAGTATGTTGCTGGATTGGGAAGAAAGGAGGGAAAGGATTGATGGTAGTTTTAAGATACTAGCTTTAGATGCTATTTTAAAACCCATCAACTAACAAAAGATATTATCTAAACTGAATGTTATAAGTTTAAATGTTAAATTTACTGGAGGTAAATGTGTGATATTTTGAGCAGACATACAATGCATCATCAGATACTAAGCATTGAGGACACTGACCAGAGTCAGTCAAGCCAAAGTCAGATGGTCCATTGCTAACCCACCGGGTTGGTCTAGTGGTTAACACATCTTCCCAAATCAGCTGATTTGGAAGTCAAGAGTTACAGCGTACAAGTCCTAGTAAAGCCAGTTATTTTTACACGGATTTGAATACTAGATCGTGGATACCGGTGTTCATTGGTGGTTGGGTTTCAATTAACCACACATTTCAGGAATGGTCGAACTGAGAATGTACAAGACTACACTTCATTTACACTCAAACATATCATCCTCTGAAGAATTATCTAAACGGTAGTTACCAGAGGCTAAACAGGAAAAAGAAAGATGGTCCATTGCTACAAAGCAAAAATTGATAGACAAAGAAAATAAGCTAAGATAAACATGGATAAAATTTTTAATCAGTTCAAGATATAGCATCTCTCTTTTTCTCCTCACCATTAAAAAAATGTTTTCAAAAATATATAATAAATAAACAAAACTCTAATATTGGGATTAAATTGCTCCTAAGATCTAAAACCAAATATCAATGAATCATATCAAGAGTTTCGTAAGGGGTAAGATTTTTTTAAATATTTTTGGACTTAAGGGTCCTCACAACAATATTCAAGAAGAAACAAAGCCTTATAAAACATCTCAACAGAACAAAATTATTTACAATAATTTACCTCATCTGTCTGATGAGCATTATTTTTAAAATCTTTTTTAGCCCACTCTCTTAAATATTTTCTATCATTTTCATCTGGTACATCTTTAACAGTTCTTAAGATATCTCTGTATAGTTTTAAAACCTGTTGTCGCAGTAGAAACTACAACAAAAAAAGTGTTGAAAAATATTTAAAAAGTAGAAAAAAGAATATCAAATAATCTGTTTTAAATTGTTTAATATTTAAACATGTGCTTAAAATTAACTTATATTAAATGTCGCATTAATATAACTAATATATACAGTTTGCAATAAGCTATGTTGCATAATGCAAAACATTAAAAAATATTTAATGAAAATAAAAGTGTACTTTTCAACTTTTCTGTTCCTGTAAATGGAAACTTGCAATTTTTTTTACTAACCTTCAATAAAAGTAAATTTATGTATTCGTAACTAATAAAAAGTAGGTGATATTTTTGTTCTTCAATTATTCTGCTAAACTTCAGAAAATAACTTGTTTGATATCTAATTCAAAAGTTTAATAACAGAGTTGCCCACAACACTGTGGCAATAAGTACAGAATCTGTACTGAATGACTCTCAGGGTCATTTGTTTATTGCACTTAATGGTCAATAATGACATTTATTTATAACTTTCAATTTTTAAATAACAAATTAACTAATACAATATTAAATTTTAACCAAATTTAACAAATATGTTTCCAAACTTGTACTAATTTTTCATTCACTTATGTGGCCATTTTTGGTGGCTGGTTACTGCTCTAATCCTTAAATTGCTGCTAGTGTTTGTGTTTTAAGTGCAATTGTTTTTTTGTCCAAATGAAGAAAATGTATCCAGATTTTTTTCAGCTATTTCTCAAGAGTTTTGTTTATGTATGTAAGTGTTTTCATTTTCTGCTTTTATTTTTATTTATTTTATGTAGAAGCACAGCAATGACTGTAAAACGGGAAATGTTTTAAAAACAGAATATATCTTTACTCTAGATACAAGGTGAGAGGAGGTTCTTAACTTTATTAATCAGAGTAAGCAAAGTGAATGAGTTAAGCATGACAGAAAAAAAAAATATGTACTACAATATTGCATATAGAGATCTGTTACACAAAATTCAGGAAGAATAACTTTATGGATATGAACCTATTTGGTACTTTCAAGATATAAGAAGTAACTTTCAAGATATTTTACTCTCCACCTGTGAGAACTCTGATTTATAACAAAAAATAATAAAACTTAAATAATTTATAAAAAATTGTTTATTAACTTAAAATGATTCCTGGGCAAATAAGGAAGTTTACTGTTGAAAATGAAATGAAACATATCTAAATAATTAAGTTTTTAAACATACAGGAAAAAATATTTCTGTTAGGAATTTTCAACAGAAACTTTAAAAAAAATTAGAACTTGTAACTAAGAGTAAAAACCATAGGGGAAACTAAATATTTTGAGATTATATGATTACTGGTAAAATGATATAAAAAAAATTAAAATATAAGATAACTTATACAATTTTAGTTTTTTCTACTTAATCTTAAAAAACTAAGCTGAAGGAAAAATGCTCTTTATATGGCATTTGCACTACTTAAGGCAATAGAAAAGTACTTAATATATAGCGGAAAAAAGAAAAATTAAATAAAAGGTAAAAAAAGAAAGGTTTATTGGGATTTTTATAGAATTAGAACCTGTAATTGTGAAAGGAAGCTTTCACAAAACATGTTGAGCTTCAATACAAAAAATGAGACATCCCTTTGGTTGATTATAGTACATTTGTTTGTATTATAACTTATTATTACATAATAAATCTTTGCTTGAAGATACACCCAAAGTTTTCAAGTAATAAGCTTTCTGACCATAGTTTGGGTTAGAGTTTCTTGAGCAATAATTAACTCCCAGAAAATGAGCACATCAGATGCAAGACAGCTACACAAAAAGTATAATAACAGAAATTTAACACTACATAGCACTGAACACACTTTCTGATAGCATCCTTGGAAGCACTAATAGCATTATTATCAATTACAAAATGGATGATATTTCATAACACTTTTTTCTAAAAATCATCACTGCTGCATTAAGCCATAATATTTCCATGAAACTAAAATAAGCAGTACAAGTGCAACTAAATTGTTATATAGTTACTCCCACTTCAATTAAGAAACTGGAATTTATACAATGGTCCATGTTAGATGATTATTTAAAATACAATTAGAAACCAAATCAAAATCATGAAAAAAGCTATATTGTTTTGGAAAAGAATACAAAGTTTAACGAAATTATATTTTTGATTTTTTTTTAAATCGACAGCAATTCATAAACATTCATTGAAGAGTTCAAATTTTTCTAAACAGTTGTAAAAATTCTCACCTGCTTAAGATTCATGGTAGTTTTAGAAACACCTGGCATGGCTTTTAATAAATAAATAGTTTTACAAAAACGAATAAAAAAAGGGGAAGTACAGAAAATTAATTCAAAC
The DNA here is from genome assembly GCF_047948215.1 of Lycorma delicatula. NCBI lineage: Eukaryota > Metazoa > Arthropoda > Insecta > Hemiptera > Fulgoridae > Lycorma > Lycorma delicatula. The sequence goes on along the minus strand of NC_134461.1, from coordinate 11,727,505 downwards.
AGTTAACAATTCAAATAAAGTAATGTTAAGAACTACGTATCACGAAATCGAGAAACCATAAAGGAAATGAATGTTTAATATGTAAACAAAATGAATAATCTAAAAAAGTATTTAATTTGTAACCAATCGTTTAAACAGGTTATGCACATAAGATATTTCTGAGTTCTAAAGTCTCAACACATCTCAAACGAGTATCGATCAGCTGTGACAACTACTGTAAGTACTTCATAATAGAATATTTTTTTCAAAACTAACTTGTAATTAATATATCATTCATTGTTTTACTTGTGTAATTCTTAAAGAAATATGTAACAAAATAGATTATGAGATGTCCAGTAGTACATAGTAAAACGTTATAAGAGAAAAGTTGTATTTTTGATTCAACATATATAAAATGTAAATTATGAATTTTCTTTCATTTTTATTCCAAAAATGTCTGAAATAATTAAATTAATTTATTTTATATTCATCTAAGAAGAAATTGATAGTTCACCGTGATATATATTTTTAAATATAAATCATTATAACGGGTAAATTTCTTGACTTCGCTAGTAAATCCACGGTCAATGAATACATCAGACAGCCTTCAGAATTAATTACGTAATGGAAAACTGAACTTTAGTCTACGAAAAGCACATGTACAGTTACTGTTGCTTCTGAGGTTGGTAGTGTGTGTGGGATATCAGAAAACTATATTTTTGAAGTTGTTTGTTAAAATGCGAGTCATAATTAGTAAAATACTTGTTGATTATTGCGAAACTTTCTACGAATAACACGCATGTTCATAAATAAAAAATTTTGATAGTATTTATTCACAGTATTTTGATTGTATTTATCTCCTACATACCGAAATTATGACCGTAATTAAAAATGTTTTTAAAATAGATTTATCGCGAAGAAAAATTCTTCATTTTAATTCTTTTAAAGCTGCATTATCACTGAGAAAGCATGTAAGTAATAACAAATTGTTTAAATTTATACTTTTAAATTTAATTAGCTAGGCATGTTAGTAGTACTTGTTACTAAAAAATATTAATCACCATAAAAACTTTTTTCACGTACGAAAAACACTTAACTATACGATTCAGAATCATTATGCTTGCCACTTTTTAATAAAAAATCATTCCTTTTGAAGGCCTTTCCATCAGTGTAAATGAAATAATTTAATTTATAGAACCAAATTTTTTACTTAGTGAAAACTAGTAATATTTTTCATCTCCCGTTCCATGTACAAATATATCCTTGAACAATTTCGATTAAACTACTCTAAATTTTTATTTCTTTGTACATGTTTTATTTATTTAATATCTTCGTATGTTTGACTTACTATTATTGTATACATTTGTTATTTTTAATTAACAGATTTTAACCTCTTGTGACATGACCTATATCAGCGTTTCTCAAGCTAGGGTCGCGGTGATATGAAAGGGTGGTCGCGAAATTAGCCTACAACTTTACACGTAAACAATAATGAAACCATTTTATGGAAAAAAAAATTATTATAAACATTTTATTTACATTTATAAGTATAGCCGAGCAGTTGATAGCAAGACGCTTGCGGATGGAGTAGATGTACGGCTACATCTACGGTGGGAGGTACGCAACAAATATGGGGAAAACTTATTTGTTACAGAAATCAGTATACTAGCCTATACAAAAACATCAAACGTATCATTATTTAATTACCCTAGTTAATGTAACGCTTCAATACCACTAATTTCACCGTCTGAATCGTCATGGTCACTGGATTCATTGTCACTGTTATTATCAGTATGGTTTCAACAATTGATTACTGTGTTATTATAATTTACGATACCTGGTCAATCACGGGCTCAGTCTCTAAATATCTTTTTTCCAATTGTTGCATTTGCTGGAATTTTCGCATTCAATTATTTTTATTAATTGCACTAATTTTATACAATCATCCAATTTGAAAGTCACATTTTTATCAGCAACACAATTCTTTTTATCAGCCCATATCATCTCAATCGGATTGGTCCCGGTGATACGGCGGGAGCTGTAACACACTGTAACCCTTTTAAGCAAGTAAAGCATCTACTTTAAATATTGATTTACTGACTGAAATTAATTTATATAGCTCGGGTTTTACCAGTTTTTCATTGAACGGTATATTTTTCTCAATAAGCCATTCAATCATTTCACATTTCTGGAAGTTGATTTCGGTGCACCAAGAATTCAACCCCAGTTGTGATATGGTGCGTTATCAATGACCAACACTGAATGTTGTTAAATTTTTTATAAGTTGATTTGTAACCAATTTTTCTATAATTCATACTATCATGGAAAACGCCAGACTTGAAAATCAATGACGCGTCTCTTATGATATCGTTTTCCCCACCAGCGTGAACGATTAATTGCTCTTTGGTCCTTAGAAATCAAAGCAAGTAACCCGGATGCTTCATCATTCAAATTTATACTTTGAATTGAACTCACGATCTCAGACGGAAAAAAGAGCAATTAGTGGCCCCTACTCCGATAAATGGCTTCGAACTGTTATTCTAAAAAGAGGGAGAAGCGTCTTGCTAGAACGGCTTCGCAGTACACACGCTGAAAAAAAAAAAAAATAACGAGATGGTTGCGTTTGTTTTTCATTTAAAAGTTTCTTCATATAGATTTACATTGGAAACACACAAAAGTAATCTGTTTTCAAGTGATAAAAGACGATTCCTAGATTTAGTTTTTAGCACAATCATAGACGAAAAACCTTTTCACAGAGGTAAGACGTGGCGAAAGGGATTAATATTTTCAATGCTTCTGTAACTAAATCTGCATATTCGACGAGCAAGCCAAAACATATCAGGAGATATGTATATATCTCATATGTATATCACTTAGATGTGGAAAAGTCCGTCACCAGGGGAAGCCCGCAGAGCTCCGTTCTCGGTCCCTTGCTGTGGAACCTGGTATTCGACGGATTTTGGGGACGAAATTCCCGGAAGGGATTACAGCGCAGGCTTTCGCCGATGACTGTATCCTATTAGTTCGTGATAATTTACGACCGCAGCTAGAATACCGAGCGTAGGCGGCTTTGTCAAACGCAGAGGGCTAGATGGGTATTCAAAATTTAAGGATTTCTGTGCCCAAGACGAAGTTTATGCTTCTTAAGGGTGCAGACAAATTACGTACAGTCGTAACCCCCATATTAAATGTAAAGGCTGTGTATTCAGACGAATTAGAGTTCATAAATACAAGGGTGTTTTGTTTGATGAGAAGTTTGATGAGGGTTGTCGGGCCGTCAAATGTACATGGTGTACCGAGGTGTCTTTGAAAGCATGACTTCTTACGCGGCGCCCATTTGTGCGCATAGGTTGGATATGAATAGAGCACTTCTTCAAAATCTAAGGAGTGCCCAGCGCAGAGCCTTAATTGTATGTACTGGTGTTTTTAAAACAACTTCCTACGAGGCTACCACCGTATTGGGAAATGCTCTCCCAATCGATTTAGCTGTGAAAGTTCGGGCAGCCATGTGGAGATTGCGAAGAGGCCGGGAGGCCGAGGTATTTGGGATGCGGTTTCGAGCCGGCCCTGTACCGGAGCGGAACGGTGATCTCAATGCACCGGTTCTAAATTTCGAACAGTTGCCCATCTCCCGCCTGCAAAGGAGGCTTTACAGCCTCAGCCTCCCGATAGAAGCATGGCAACAAGAATAACACCCAGCGACTAAGGGAAGGGCCTTGTATAGATTTATACAGGATCTGAGGGGACGGTATGCATCTCCTTCGTTTTTAAGGGCAACGGGAGCTCGAGTGCTCTCCGACCATGTTAATTTAAACCAATATTTGTTTCGGTTCCGCCTGGCAGCTGATGAGCTGTCCGTCTGCGGGGAAGTCCAGTCGAATGTACACATGATGTTCGACTGTCCAGCTTAAGAGTGATATGCGCATATTCTTCAGTCTCCACCGAGACAGTACTCGTAATTGCAGGAGTTCCTCCGCTTAAACAACTGGCGGAGATGCGAGTGAATATAGCACGTGGACAACCTTCTAAAGAAGCATATGAAGAGATGCTGCGTATAATTGGCAACATCTTTGGAATGTAGCCGACACGGGACGATGGACACATCGTTTGATACCTTTGATCCGACCGTGGATAGAAAGGAAGTTCGGGGACATAAATTACTGGATAACGCAATTTTTTACAGGGCATGGGTCGTTCAGGTCCTATTTATGTGCAAGACTAAGGGTAGATAACAACAACTGTCCTTACTGTGGGGCATATGATTCCCCTGAACATGTAGTATTTGAATGTAACCGTTGGACTGAAAGCAGACAATCCTGTGTAAGACGTATAGGGCCATTATCTACGGAGAATGTGGTGGATAACATGCTACTTAACGAGGATAACTTTAATGTGATCTCGTCGTTTATAACCGCAGTTATAAAGAAGAAAGATGAGGAAGCTCGTCAAGAAGAAACCGCTCGCTGATGACGGCTTGTCGTAGGTGGAATTTCCGTTTGTCAATATTTGAGAGAATGGGCAATATTGAGATATAGCTTTGAGTGTGGTTTACACACCAAAAAAAAAATATATATATATAAAATATGTATAAAAATGTATTAATATACTGAAAACTTACAAGAGGAAATTGTTTGTTGTTGAGGGGAAGCTGATGATGGAGCTCTGGTTTGTAGGTTTTATCGGATAAGTGGTGAAGGAACTTATAGATTCTTAAACTTTGTGTTTCTTATATTATAAGTTTATAAAAATTTGTTAAAAGATACTGAAAACTGTCATAAGGTAACTGTTTGTTGTTGACGGGTAATTTAAGGTGGTGCTCTTGCTCGATTGTGATGACGGACAGCCGAAGGTGGAGCCGAAGGTGGAGTTCGTGCTTGCGTGGATGGGCAGAGAGGTGAAGAAACCTGAGGACTCCGTGGCTTAAGTTTTAAACTTGGTTGGGTTGGTATGATATCATATAAAAAAAAAAGAGAGAGATTAAAGAATAGGGGTGACTGTTGCTGAGAGAACAAGGGTGGTGGACTCTCAGTAATCAGTGTATGATGAATATCTATAAAAGAAATAAAAGAGCTAACCGGTGAATTGACGGTGAACGGTCTCTACAGAGGCAGTTCTGGTGATTGCCTCGCTTCCCCCTGTGGAGCTCTTGGCGGAAGAAAGGGTGCGAAGAAGAGAAGGGATGACTAAGGGCATGGCCACGAAGGAGACGACAGAGCGCTGGCAGAAAAGATGGACTGGATCAGAGGTGGATCTCTGGACGAAGAAGTTAATACCAGATATCAGGCCTTGGCTCAGACGTGAGCACGGGGAACTCACGTTTGAGCTAACCCAATTTTTATCGTGGCGTGGTAGCTTTAACAGCTACCTGTGCGGCAGGAGGCGGTTATCTGAAAGCTGCCAGTATTGTGGAGAGCCGATACGGCAGAACATACTGTCTTCCAGTGCCCAAGGTGGGAGGAAGACAGGATGATGATGCGGACGTAGTTGGGAGAGGTTACCGCAGTTAATATAGTGGAGGTAATGCTTCATGGTGAGCGGAACTGGTCGATAGTCAGTAAGGTAATAGGGAACATCACCCGAAAGAGGACCCTGGAAGATGAGTAAGGGGTGTTAGCGTTAGGGCAGGGAGGACAACCCCGTTCAGGAGGGATGGGATACTCCGGCGTCCCATCTTCAATGATTGAACGGGGAACTCCTGGGGTCCTTAGGTGGGTTTATTGGTTTGCTTGGCATTTCTCCCGTCACTATCCCATTCATTCGCCCTAAAGCATACGATCAAATGTCTGTGCCACAAACAACTACTGAGCCTCGAAACAGTTTAGCGACAAGTATCCTAAATAGCTCCTAGAGCTTACCTAACAGCATGAGCGGATTAAGCGCGGTCCCATACACCACCGGCTTACGTGTCCCAACTGCTCACTTGTCATATATCTGCTAAAATGGTAGCCGCACGCTGTCAATTACTAAAAATATATATGGCATCCATAAATTAAAATTCATTTTTATTAGACAGCAATTCGCCGCCACGCCTAGGTCGCTAAATGCCAGCAAGTACCTGTCCACAATATTAAAGCGCTTGGAGCCTTAATTGGCTGGTGGTCAGCTGCCATATATATCTCTAGGTTAGCTTCCCACAGCAGTGCGGTAGGAGTCTTTTCCCCTTAGGTAAACTACTGATGTCGGTTGAACAAAGCAACCGCATCAAGGAACTCCCACACGGTCCGATGATGTGGCTCTCACCACATTGACTCACTGCTTGTGAGTGGCCAATTTTCCCGTTGACCTCTAAGTTCCAGGGTGGCTCGGTCTCTGACCCCCAAGAGCAGGGCAGTCAAACATCAGGTGTTCATTTGACTGGACGTCCCCACAGACGTACAGCTCATCAGCTGCCAGGCGGAACCGAAACAGATATTGGTTTAAATTAACGTGGCTGGTAAGCATCTGGGCACCGGTTACCCTTAAAAACGAGCTTGAAGCATACCATCCCGCCAGATTCTGTATAAATTTATACAAGGATTTTCACTTAGTCGTGGTGTGCCATTCCAGCTGCCATGCATGCATTGCGAGGCTCTGCAGCCTATTCCGCAGGCGGGAAATGGGCAACTGAACGAAATTTAGATCCGGTGCATTGTGATCGCCGTTCCGCTAATACCTCGGCTTCCCGACCTCTTCTTAATTTCCACATGGCTGCTCGAACTTTCACCACTAAATCGATCGGGAGAGCATTTCCCAATACGGTGGTAGCCTCGTAGGAAGATGTTTTAAAAACAACAGTACATACAAATAAGGCTCTTTGCTGGGCACTCCTTAAATTTTGAAGAAGTGCTCTATTCATAAACGACCTATGCGCACAAACGGGCGCCGCATAAGAAGTCATGCTTTCAAAGATACCTCGGTACACCATGTACATTTGACGGCCCGACAACCCGTAGTCTTTCCGAGCAATCCTCCTAAGTTTGTGCATCACGCAGACGGCGTCCGTTGCTACTTGCTTAATGCGGTTGCTAAAAAGCAACTTTTCATCAAACAAAACACCCTTGGACTTATGAACTCTAACTCGGCTTATTATACAGCCTTTAATGTAGGGGTTACGACTGTACGTAATTTGTCTGCACCCTTGAGAAGCATGTGCTTCGTCTTGGGCACAGAAATCCTTAAATTTTGCATGTCCATCCAGCCCTCTGCGGTTAACAAAGCCGCCTGCGCTCGATCTTCTAGCTGCCGCCGTGAGTTACCACGAATTAATAGGAAACAGTCGGCGAAAACCTGGGTCGTGACCCCTTCTGGGAATTTCAATCCCAGAAATCCGTCAAAGACCAGGTTCCACAGCATGAGACCGAGAACTGAATCTTGCGGGGTTCCCCTGGTGACGAGTTTTTCCACAACTAGGTGCGCATCTTTAAACAGAGCCGAGCGGTTAAACAATTAATCACGTACTACGGACTGTAGGGCTACGGGAATATTGCACCGTTCCGACTCATAGAGGACAGAACTCCAACACAAGGAAGGAAATGCTGCCTCTTATGTCAATAGAAATTGCCAAAACATATTTACAGTCGGCGCTTTCCACCTCGGCAAGATCATTTAAGATGCGATCTTCGGTGCCAACACCTTTCATGAAGCCATAGCTGGCCTCGATTTTGAAAACAGTTCATATAGATGTCTTCCCAGAGCCGTTCCACAACCAGCCTTTCCAGCAACTTACCGATAACCGGCAAGAGGCCGATGGGTCGATAACTACTGACCTCACTAGGATCCTTTCCTGATTTTAAGAACACCCTCGCCTTAGGTGGGGAAAAGAAAGACCTAGACCCGGTCTGGGGCCCCGGTTTAGTGGCAGGCGCTTATTAAAAGACTGAGACGCAGTCACTCGATGGCGGGGGGGGGGGTGCTGTCTGGCATAGCCGGGTCTGGCATGGCCTCCCAGGGAAGTAGAGGCAACTGGCACCCTCAAGGCCGTGTTATACGGGATCGTGGATCGGGCCTCGAGAGGAAGGGTGTTATAAAAAAAAGGCATAACGATGAGCTGGTCCGTAATTCAACCGTACTTAGCAGGTACAACGACGTGTTTTCACTGAACGGTTTCAGTACCCATCTCTTCGAGAGATCATTTTTATCATCCGGAAAATTCTCCGCCAACTGAATATTTAGCTCACGCTAAAGCATCTTCATGCTTTCCAAACTGCGGTGAATAATATAATGAACAGTGGCGGCTGGTAGCTATAATTAGTGGAGTGCTGCTCCAGAAAATTTTTTTCTGTGCCTTTTCAAGGCCATAGTTAAAGTTTTCTGTAAAATAAAAGAACCAAAAATAAATAGATGAATCAAATAGAATACGTGTAGCCGGAAGCAGGATAATATTCTACACTTTATCACATTCAAGAATATGGTACACGGTTGTGCGGTATGGTAGTCATACGGTGTTCGGTTTAACCGAATAATTAATAAACTGTCAATACAGAATATTTTTTAGTATTATTAGATAATAACTTAATAAAATGTTTGTTTAAAAACAACGGTACTTAATTTCAATTTCTATGTACACAGAAACAAATACGTAATTAGTTTTTACTAATTACTTTCTCTTTCGCCCTTCCAGCTTATTTTTGTACAGATTTGGCGATCAAAGAGTCTTTGCTTTCCGCCATCTTCTGATTCCACTACTGAAAAAACAACTAAACCACCCGCTTTCATATTCCTTCCACCGACTAAACTAGAAAAGGGAACGAACAAGGAACATTCCATACACAAGCCAAGTAAAAACAAAACTACCTTCCACCGGCATGCCAGGGTCGGCACTGCGGGAGCGACAGTCCCTCTCCCTCGCAGCTTCCTATGTGCGCATGCACACAACAGCCAAACACCACGCTGCTGGAACTGTGAATCGCACAGTTCAATACAAATATTTTTCATAAACCGGGGGATGGCTACTGACATTAAGCTTAAGGATTATATATTGTACAAGTATAAAGAAAAAAGGACTCGTTATATTAAATGTTATCGATAATGTCAAGTGGAAATATGGGGTGCTGCAGTTCCACAGTGCCTATACGCGAGCCGCCAATATTAATGAAAGCTTGAACTTTGTCGTTAAATGTTTTTATCGCGTCCATGTAACTTCATATTCAAGTAGTTTAAATGCGAAAATACATCGGCTAAGTAAACCGACAGCGATTTATACTTACGAATATTATTCTCTAAAAACATGAGAATGGCGTTTGTTTATTCTGAAAAAATATTATTAATTCATCTCGCAGTTCCAATAACCGGGTTAACGATTTTCCCCGCGATAATCATCTGACTTTTGTATTGAAAAGAAGAATTTTGTTTCTTTTCGCGCATTTCATCGACTTGTTTAGCAAACATTGTTGTGTAATAAAATTAATCGTTTGTACAGCTTTACAAAGAGTTTGTTTGAGATTTTCGGGCTTATTTTTTGTGGCAAGAGCAAGCATGCCTGTGAAGGAAGTTGTGTATCCATTACGTTCTTGGTATAAGACGATCTTTTAATATTTTCAGAAATCCACTGTTCTTTCCTGTTATCGTCTTTGCACCGTACTACATACTGCAATAGATTTAGGGCCCGGTCTGTGTTATAGTTTTTAGTAGCTTCATTAAAACCAACAAAAATACATTTTTGTTGCATAACGAGATATTGATTTGCAAAACAACATATTTTCTTTGTTTGATCTGCCCCTATCGCATTCATATCTCGCAAAACGTAAGAACTGAGATATGTTTGCCGATCTATTTATCTTTAAATTGAAAACTAAAAGATTCACCTGAACTGACTTGCTGAATTGTTTGAACGCGAACATCGGCAGCCATGCCATCGATTTTAGGAGGAATTTTTTTTCAATTTTTTTTTGTTTCTTCTAACACTAATCATATCAGTTATAGCAGGAAGTATGAGTTTTTCTGCAATTGTATGGGGTTTGGACATGTTAGCTACTTTTAATGCTATGAGATATGATGCTTCAAGTGTACTTTTATCAGTTTGGCTTGATATACAAATTGAAGCTTAATGATTTCTCAAAGTATGTAATTTCTTTAAAAAAATTCCAGGGGTTTGCTTTTATTATCCTGATATTTAGTTTCAAAGTGTTGAATTAATTTTGATAGCTTCATGCTTGAAGCTAGTTGTTTGAAAAACAACAACTGTGGCTTCATCCGATGAGGTAAAAACCAAAATTTAAATAACTGTCATTGTTTAATCTTTTCCTTTTAACAATCTCTTCACTGGATGTAGATGGCTCACTTTGTTTTTCCCAAATTTATCCATTTAGCATAAGAATCTAACTGGAAAAAAAACCATTACGTTTGACCACACACTAAAGAACTGAAATCTCAATTATTATTATTTTCAATGAAATTTTGCTTTTAAAAACTTTAAATAAAGGCTCCAGAAGCACGCTTCATGTTTGAAAGTAAACCGATGTTCTGCTATCTCTTACTCCTCTTTTACAGTTCTGAGAGCATGACGTATTCAAACATATCATATGCATGTTTGAACATGATGACCTGACACCGAATATTATGCAAACAAATCAAATTACATGGAGCATGAACACATCAAGGTGGCACGTGTAAATTGCTTATGTTTATACACTTCATACATGCACGTTCATATCTGTCGCTATCGATGGAGCCAAATAGTTTTAATTCAGTTTTACAGAGTTGAGTTTGGGGGCTGGCTGAATATTCATTATTTATTATTTTCACTTTTTGGGAGTCGTGGAGCTAAAACGTTTGAGAATCACTGAACTGTATAATCTATTCTTATGTACTGATAAATATAATAATATATTTGTTTAGCGTTAATTTATTAACAAAATATAAATCCACCAGGTTGGTCTGACTGTAAAATCGTCATAGCGAGTTAGCTGTGTTTAATCGATGATTTTTGTAGTTGAAGGTTCTGAGGTTTAAATATTACTAAAAGATAAGTTAGTTTTGAACAGATACGAATACTAGACAATGGGAACCGGTGTACTCTGTTTGTTGAGGTTTTATATAGCCTCAACATTCAGGAATGACCGGCCTGAGTCTACAAGACTACATCTTATTGGGCCATGGGGTTGCTTATTGTTCACAAGTTGAACAGATTGCAACGTACATATTAGAAATATAAAATAATAAAGTTATAAAAAAGCAAATTTAAAATTAAAAAAAAAAAAATCTGGTTTTTACCTACAACTTTCTTTTTATTACAAAAGAAAAAATATGATTTAGTTAAACATTGTAATATTGAATGTGTTTTCATTATTTCAGTGTCATACAAATACCATTACAAAGCCTAACCAGCTTCAAGACCAAGAGACTAATAGTCATTTAATATCACCTCACCTTATAGATTCATTTGGAAGACAGCATACCTATCTCAGAATTTCATTAACGGAACGATGTAATCTTAGATGTGAGTACTATATATATTATAGTATTATTTTTATTGTATTCTTTATTAATTAATTTTAAATACAACTTAAGTGAGTTCATTAACAATAAGTAAACAAGGTGACTGTGATGTGTCAGCCACTTCTTTTTCTAGAATATATTTTACGGATTAGCTGATTTTTGTACCTACACCGTTCATACATAAATTGAACTTTTTACCCCATTAACACAATGACTAAACAGTAGCAAATGTCAGTTTTCATTTCATATAAATATTATAATATGCCTCTTTTCAAAGCAGTAATTATGAAACAGTTTAGTGTTCCTCGATATTCTCTTGCATATTTACTGCTGATCAACTTGCCTACCCCTGTTATATTTTTGCCTTTTAAATAAACTTTTGTTTATTTCTACAAGTACATGTTTGAATATGATATTTTACTTACAATTTTCACTGTTGCTTAATAATGTCTCCTCCAGATGAACAGCATACATCAGTTGCTATTTTTTCAAATCTTTATGACCTAAAACCCACATCAAGCTGTTGATTGAAAACTCAGTTAATTTTATAAATTGGAGCAGAATTTGTTAGAAAAAAAATGTGTAATTCAGTGATTAAACATTACTACAAATGCATAAGAACAAAAGAATGATACTGAACATTCTTTCCGATGTCTGTTAAACATGTAATAAAAAACTGATTTTTTTAGTTAACCGTTTTCTTGTTAATAATTGGATCCACTTGTCTGAATGTTATTGAAGTGAAAACTTCTTTAGGTTACTATTCTTTAGGTACTATATGAAAAAGTCTGACCGTCAGGCTCTGAAGTGAAACTATCATTCGTGTAATCTCAGGTGAGCTTAATTTAGCCAAGTGGGGGAGACACAGTCTGCTGGTACTGAATAAGTCTGACCTGTTAGGCTCCGAGGTGAAATGCACATTTGGGTAAATTGGGAGGAGCTGAGTTTGTCCGAGCAAGACAGAAACATTCAATTGTGTGAGACTTCTGTGCTTGGCTATGTTTTGTTTTACATTAAATACATTTATAATTGTTATTTGGTGTACATGTAATTATTCATGCAGCTGCTTACCTATTTTTCAATGTATACGTTTAGTGCATCACCGTTCTAATACTTGAACTATTGGGGAGTAATTCAGTCATTGCATGCATTCAGCAGAAAGTTTTTAGGTACAGTATAATACCCACTGGATTGGCCTAGTGGTGAACACGTCATCGCAAATCAGCTGATTTCAAAGTTGAGAGTTCTAAGGTTCAAATCCTAGTAAAGGCAGTTACTTTTATACGGATTTGAGTACTAGATCATGGATACTGGTGTTCTGTGGTTGTTGGGTTTCAATTAACCACACATCTCAGCAACGGTTGACCTGATACTGTACAAGACTACATTTACATTCATACATATCATCCTCATTCATCCTCTTAAGTAACACCTTACGGTGGTTCCAGAGGTTAAACAGAAAGGAAAGAACAGTACAGAATAATAGCAGAAACTGTAACATAGATGCCCTAAACTATAGCATATTTGCTATAACTCCAGATATTATACTGTACCTTAAAATTTTATATCAAATATCATGAACCTCAAAGGGGAAGAGACCCACCTTGAGATGATCCCAGTTGCCACACCACCCTCGCTGTTCTTTCCCATGTTGGGCTTTATCCCAGGTGGTCTTTTAGACTCTTAAACATGATAACACACCAGTCATCAGTTTGGCCTCTGTCAGAATACCACTGATTCAAATACCTTGAGAAACATTTTCATCAGTGTATTTATACAACTTATTATTGCCGTTGTATGGCTTCTTCCAACCTCGACCACCTATTATAATTTATAACCGTCAATTATCAAATTAACCGATTCACAGAAGTGTCATCCTCGTGCCTTCCTCTAACACTGAAGGTTTACACAAAAACTATTCCCATTTTTGACTTCAATTAGACTATTCATTCAAATAATTATTTGATTAAAATCAAATCATTATTTGGTGTTTTAAACACCAAAAATACTATTCTAATACCAACAAAACAAATGTTGATAATAACGATGACAATTTTATATTACAATTTAACCTATTCAAATTCTTCTTGATTTACTCAAAAAATCAAGAAAAAATTCATTAATTTATATTGTAAGTGGTCCTCGAATCGAAGATTCTCATCAAGGATAACAGCTAGATACTTCTACAGTGGGACATATCTAATTCGATGCCCTGTCATTGCTACACAAGATCGTTGTAAAACAGCCATTCTGCCTTTGAGCAACATCATCATTGTTTTCTCTGGACTAAACATCATCTTACATTGCAGCTTCCCAACTGCAGTATCTTACAAGCCTGGGCTGCCCATGGGACTCTTCATGCAGAAAAATTTGTTGAGAGGAAGTGGTTCACTACCGATTGCGATTAGAACATACCCAGAACAACTCACAGGTATCTGATATCAGCAGAAAACGCACAACTATGCATGCAATGCGACTGCCGCTTGACTGTCCACCACATCCTTGTGGATTGCATATGTTATGCGGCCTTATGTCGTAAATTTAAATTACTGAAGACATTCGCCACATCCTAGGCAATGATAAGAATGTACTAGACCGGGTATTGTTGCTTCTAAAAAGTGTCAATTTACTTCATAAAATTTAATGTTAACCAACCATAAATTCTGATTTTATTTTGCTACTCATGTTGTCTATTTTACGTTTCTTTTGTTATTTTAATTTTAATCTTGTTATTATCATCTAAGTTTTAATCTTATTTTATTAATATTTTTGATATCAGAGAATTGTTTTTAGTTATAGTTTTGTCCCGGCGATGGTAATGCAAAAGCATTTTTTGCTCCCCCCCAAAAAAAATTGGGCTGTCCTGAACTTCATCTCATTTAACCAACAAAAGCTCATCGAATTCAACAATCCAGAGCAGGGTCCTAAAAACACTGTCCTGCAGACAACCTGTAGATAGTGTCTTCCCTGCTTCTGAGATGCCATCTCGAAGAACGACGTCTTGATTGCTGAAACAGCTATATAACATTCTGCTTCTGCAGCTGAAAGAGGGCAGATTATTATAAGCTCCTGATATGTCCCAGAAGATACCCAAGACATACTCAAACTTACTAGAAAAAACAATGCTCATAAATTTAGGAATAGTATTTTCCGTTCCCTTGCTTGAGCGAAAACCATACTGATCATCCATCAACAACTTTCTAGAATTCAACCTATCACTATGAAGATACACTACCTTTTCAAAAACCTTTCCAATAACTCATAGGAGTGTTAAAGGCCTATAAGAGGAGCTCATGGTGGGATCCTTATCACCACCATTAAACAATAATTTTTTCCAACAAACAGGGAAGTAGCCAGAAAAGAGCATCCTATTAAAAATTCTAGTCAAAGTAACTACACAAATTCCAGACAAGGAGCTCCATTGTGATTCCATCAAAACTGGTGGCTTTATTCATATCAGAACTGCAAATTACCTCATATATTTCTGTCTCTGTAATTTCTACAGATAAAACTTCAGAGCAAAAAGCAGCCACTTCTTCTCAGACTTGCAGATGATACAAGGTTTCATTATTCACAACATCATGCAACAATAAATCATTCAATAAAATATTTAAAATCTCAGCTTTATTAGAAATAACACCCTGCTGGGTCAAGACAGCTGACAAAAGAACATTTTTCTTATACTTATGCCCTAAGACTCTATACACAACACCCTAAGGATCCTTATTTCATTGATCTCTAACACCAAGAAATGCTTTTTGATGTCCTGCCCAAATAAAAATATTCAGACCTCTCCCTTCGATAGTCATCTATCAAAACTGCTCGCTGTTCAGCTGTTCTTGTGAGACGGTTCATGGAGTGTTTCAATAAAGGCAAGTCTCTAGTCCACCAAGGAGAATTTCTCTCTCAACCTGACCTACAGAAAATTGTATTCTCAGTGGTATCTATGAATACCAGAGAAAATGTTTCTGTCAGGTCTTTCAGTTAAATATCATCCAGACTTCGGTTTAAGACACAGAGCCTAGCAGAGAGAATATTAACAAATTTAGGCCAGCTCTCCTTCCTGTACAGGAAGTGTCCTTGCTGAACAGGGACATTTCATCTATAAGCATCGAGCTACTCAATAACCAACTCAAAGATAATAATCAATGATCATTAGGACAATCATTGATAACAGACCAAGCATCAACCCTACCAGGAATATTCTTGCCAAAGGTATTATCAAAATTCATTCCACCAAACAGTCTCCTACCATATACATTCCAGTATATGTTGGTAACTCATCAAAAAGATTAAAGGCCTCTAATCCATATTGTACAACAAAACCTTCAACTAATTCACCTCTATCATCTGTGACTGTTCTATGCCAAAGGAGCAACTTAGCATTTACATTAGCACCTAGCACTAGGACAGTTACCAACAAGACCAAGAATTCTATTCCTCTTGTCTAAATGTTCCTCAGTGGGATCTCGATATTAAAATGAGAACTAGCAACACAGAAATCAATACCATCAATAGCAAATTTAACAGCGACATGATGATTAGCAGAAACCTGCCTCAAAAGACACAATCTAATATCTTTCTACATAGAATTGCATGTATGCTGTTATTACTTACAGTGTAAAATTTTTGCCAACTATTAAAACCTGGCTGATCATCTATACCACATATGGATGTTGCAGAAAAATTTTATCGAAGGACCTCCTTTTTACAATTTCACCTAACTCAATCTGACCGATGTAAGCGTCTTAAGAATTTAGCTGTCCAAACTTAACCGTGCAGTGAACTAAAATACATCACAACTCTCAAATAACAACCACAGTTCTTACTATCAACTGAGTGCTTGCAATCTTTGCACAGCCTTTTGCAAGTAGGTACCACAGATTTTTTAGAACTATACACTTGTGACCCTTGTCACCACAATGTATACAGAATGAAGCATAATGACAGAATATTGCCTTATGACGAAATCTACAACACTTATAACATCTCCGGAAATCAAAGTACTCCTTGACGCTATAAAAGGAAGTCCACAAACAACCTATCCTCAGCGACAAATTTGTTAAACAGACTAGGTTCGACTTTGAATAAACCGTGATACCTTTGGGCATCATGTTTCCACAGTTTTTGAACAAAAATCTGCACTCAGACTTGAATGTTGCCCCATCTAAGTATGTGTTTTCCTCCTGTATAAGAGACACAACCACCTTATCGTACAGGTGATGATTACATCTTAGACGATTGCTTGAGGCGTTCTTTTTGGTTTCTTGTTTCTGGTCCACCTTAACTTCAAAGTTTTAGTATTGAAGATTATGAAACGACTCTAACCGTCTCCTTATCATCTACTACAGCAACTAGACCTTTCCTAGTATCCTTTATGTTTGTAATTCTCAAATTTGATCTTGCCTCGAACGACAGTCTGAAATTCCTCTCTATCCGTAATTGTTTTCAAGGTGCCTCCTTCCTGTTTAGGAAAACGACCTCTGGCTGCTTGCAATCTAAGCTGAAACTTCCGCTTGTCTTTAAGCACCTCGGCGGTAGCGTTTCCACTTCGCCCTAATAGGCACGTGCGCCGGTACTGCAACAGAAACTGCTTCTTTAACTGTAACTTCTATGACTTCAGTCGGCTAAGAGGCAAGCTCCTTAAATCCATTCGATAAGACAGAAGACATTGCCTTAAACTCATTAAGTATCATCTGCGAACCCCTTCAGAGTCGTTTCGAGAAGTTTTAAGGAACCCTAACGATTCCTGGTATTGTTTTTCAAATCGTCGGAACTACCAGCCCTGCCCCCAGCCGTAATAAAATCGCTAATCAGACAATTTTTTGGAACCCAGGTGGACGTATCTGCTTGAATAACTTGGCTCTCGTCACCGGTGAAGAAGACGGAAACATCCCCCTCTCTCCATCAGGTGACCATTTCTAACACGCTTGGGTTTTCCCTTCGACTCTACAGATTATACAGTCGACAATCTAATTATTTACTCGCTTATATCTACCGCTTTGTTGGGCGATGTCACAAGTGTGACGACTGCCCGCAGCGAGTTATGGCAGTCGGTGATCTGATTGCCCTCCTGTTACTCTGGCATCTCTTAGTCGCTGCTAGATTGTTTAACACAAGCGAATGCAAGCGATTATGAGAACACCGATTACAGCCCCTGCTCTGAAAAGAGTGCAAGTAGGGCTAGGGCAAATCCTACCTAGGCAAAACCATTGCTTGTCACGTGATATTTGCACCGGCAGCCTTTGCCGCGTGCCTTGTAAAACAAAACTTAATCGCTTTACAAGGCCCTCTCTAAGGTGGATGCACATCTAAGTCAGACACCTTGTACCGAGTAGGACCTCGGTGAAAACGATGAGTGCTGTAAGCTTTTGATGCAGACGTTGTTAAAGCCTTAGTCGGTAAAGAATTCAACACCGGCGGTAGGTAAACAGTCGACCACCTGCTTAAATAAACACCTAAGCTTACTCAAGTGACAGCAACAACTTTGACCAGATGTATCAAAAGAAGGACCAGATTTTGTCATCCGTAATATTAAAATCATTAATATATATTACTTCCGAAACGATTACGATCGCTATAGAAATTTTCTCACTTCTATAACGATCAGTCCTGTGTGGTCTTAAGCACACACAATTTTTTTTTTACGTAATTGTAATTATTTTGTACATTTTAGGTCAGTACTGTATGCCAGCGGCAGGTGTTAATTTGACTAGTAAACCGCATTTATTGACCACCGATGAAGTAATTAAGTTGGCAGAATTATTCGTTAGACAAGGTATTAATAAAATACGTTTGACCGGCGGTGAACCGACTGTCCATAAAGATATCATAGATATTACGAGTAAGTACACAAAAATTATTTCAGATAACTTTAAAATTTTGGTGTGTTTTTGCCCGTGACAAACGGCAGTGATGACAATATAAAGTTGTATAATGATAAACCAAACTGAAAATTTACAAAAAAAGTTTAACTCGTAATGTTTTCATCATTTGCTATCTGATGGTCACCGATGATGAATTAAAAGGTTAGAAAGCTGAAAAATACGAGATGTTAAGATGTTACGACGAGGTAAGTTCTGATGTTTCAAATAAGTTATTAAAAAAATTTTACTTTAAACGTTTTTAGATTTGTCATTACAGAAATTGGATTTTAAAAGGTTTACGAAGCGTTGGAAATTTATATTATCCACGACCCAACGTGTTATAATTAACAGTTTTATTTAATTTTTCAATTTGTTGTCCACCAACTTTACGAATACAATTTACTTTATCATACAACTGTGTATTTGCAATTAAATTATTTTGTACAATGTTTTCATAAGGAATAAAATAAAT
The DNA here is from genome assembly GCF_047948215.1 of Lycorma delicatula. NCBI lineage: Eukaryota > Metazoa > Arthropoda > Insecta > Hemiptera > Fulgoridae > Lycorma > Lycorma delicatula. The sequence goes on along the minus strand of NC_134461.1, from coordinate 11,708,773 downwards.
TACTAATGTATTTTATCAAATATGTATAAGACAGGCAAAATATACAATATTTAAGTCGACCGCTTACAAAAATATTTAAAAAAACATTGTGTGCGCTTTTGGGTTCCCACAATCGTCAGGAGAATAAAAAAAAAGTATATTCGTAACATATTTTTCACTACTGTCAAATGTATTATCTCAAATTAATTGTCTGTATGTAAAATAAAAAGCCTCGATAAACTTTTTATCGTCTAAATCATTTCGTAAAATTTAATAACTAATTTATCAATTTCTATTAACACCCGGTCTGTATAAACATCATTTTCAAAGACAAGTTTTGATCGATAATATTTGATATCTTTCCTCATTAACAGTATTAAATTTGTCGATTGAAATTTGATTTATTGAAATCTAGTCTTTTAAAAAAATTATCTGGATTAAATTTACATTTATATTTTTAAATGCGTTCGGTAAAGTCGGATTAATGAATATTATTTTTGTTATTCTTAAAAATAATATCGTGTTAAAACTTTAGAGGAGATAAAATACAAGAGAGCTGCGTACCGTTCCTAAAAACATGTTTCACAATCGGAAGAAACGTAACGGTTTATTGCTAACAGAAGAGAAGACTAGCCGTAGTAAAGGCTAGTCGGTTTTAGTAAAGACTAGTCGTTATAACTTTATTCTGTCCTTTTTACTACCTAGTACGAAGTAAAGAAAGTATTGTGATCGCGAAAGATTTCGGTTTTCAAATTTCAACGGAAATATCCATTTTGACTAGTTTCGGCGTGATGTCTGTACGTATGTATCTCGCATAATTCAAAAGCTATTAGCCGTAGGATGTTGAAATTTTGAATTTAGGAGTGTTGTAACATCTAGTTGTGCACTTCCCCTTTAGATTGCAATCGACTGAACCAAAAGTTTCCAAAAAAATTGGATTTTAGACTTTTTCTTAACTGCAGTAATAAGAGCCCTCATTGAGAGCTTTTCAACGATGTATCATAAGCGGTACTTATTTTCATCGGTTTCAGAGTTATAATCAAATGAAATTTTAATGAAGGAAATATTTGGATCTTACAAGGAAAGGCACATCGGTTCGAATCAGACTTCATCTCCTTTTTTTTTAATTTAAATATATTGATTTAATAATTATTAACCTGAGATTGTAAAAAAAGTTTCACAATAAATAATAATTCTATAATAATAAAAAAAATAAGAAAAAATCAGAAGTTATTAGCGAAATAAAATTTTATGTGCTTTTAAAAATGTGTACATGTAATTTAATAGGCATTATTGCATTTGTGTGTATGTAATAGATTTGGTAAAACATCTGATTATCTAATATTAATTGAAAATTGTAATTTAGAATCCTGTTATTTTTGGATTTTCTAGTTTAATTTTGATTAATTATTCTGGAATTTCTGTTTAATTTAATCTACTTTAAAGTTAACTACAGAGCGACTGAAAAATAGACCCTCGCAAGAACAACATATACACTGAGGCATATATGCCCGATCTTTCATAAATTGCAAAAAATCTTTCTTTTAATTCATCATTCCACTTATATTGTCGGACAATATTCTCCCTAAGTTGATCATCATTTCGTTTATTTGTTTTTTGTTGCCGATCATTTAATCGCTCTTTAGTTTGATATAATTCTTCTGATCTTAATTTGCGTACACGTTCTCTAGTTTCAAAATTTTCCCTCTTTTTACATTCATCATCCTCTTTTAATCTTTTTATTCTTTCTTTGGTTTTAACATTTTATTCCTCTTTGTATTTATCATCTTCTCTTAATTTTTTTATGCTTCCCTTGTTGTTAACATTTTTTTAAATAATATAAACTAAATAAATAATACCGATCTAGTAATACGAGTAATTAAGGGACTTTTAGTAATTTCGTGCAAGGTTGTTAGATTAATAATCGCATAAATATTTGACGTTAATAAAAACTAATATTTCAGCAATAGTGTAACTATCCACTTTATTAAAGAATCGAAGGATCGTATGTCGCATTCAAATGAAATAAGTTTAAATGAAGTGAAGTAAAAAATGCGTACATGTAATTTAATAGGCGTACAAGGAAGTCATGTAGTGTCCACATAAGATTTTTTTTAACGTACTCCGTATCGCAGCTGTGCGTGCAATGCGATAGCATTTTCGTATTTGAGGCGTAAAAGACACAAATTGTAATTTAATCTAGTCTTAAAACACTCTTGTTTCACAATTGTTATCGGTAACAGACATTATATATAATTACTTATACATTTCGTTCTATAATGTACGCATGTAATCGTCACAAACAGTTGGTATTTGTACGTATACATTATTTTGTTCGGTTCTTCATTATTAATTCGATAGTTTTTATTTAAAATTATAAGTTAAACTTTAAAAAAAAAAATGTTTTAGTAACAATTATATTTATTCAAACGTCGGCTCGCGTTAAAAATATTATTAACGACCACCTAAACAAAATTATTTTTGTAGCGCTTGAATAATATAAAAATGGGATTAGCCGAAATTTAATATCTGTTAATTTTCAAAATGTATATTTTTAGTGCGGAAGATGTTTTAGAAAGGCGTTAATATATCGACTCGCAATGCAATTACCGAGGTAAAATTTCGTTCGTGAAATAATATCGGTTTTTACACAGGCACCTTTTTTCTCTCGATAACGTCAACGTATTAAAACATTGTTTGATAGATAAGAGATACATTTTATTATCGTCGCCTTACATTATCTATTGCGATACTCTTAATGCGTAAAATATTTGAAATACAGGAGGCGTCAGACGATCGTTCCTTTTCGTAAGACCGATAATTTTTATTATTTATTTACTTATTGTAGTGAAAATAAGCATACGCCCGATTAAAAAGTTGTTTTACGATCGATTATATATTACGATGAACGAGATGATATTTGTAACGCGTGAAAAAGTCATGTATTGACAGTTCGTTTAGCGGATAGAGGAATATGATTGTAATGCTGAATACGTCTACGTTTCAGCGACTTTAAAAAATATCGATTTGGTCATTGAAGAAGCCGGTAAGTGATCGCATTACTTACTCTTTTCCTAGTAAGCTCGAATGGATTTTTATCGGACTTAAAAACGGCTTACTTGGTTGATTTTTTTTGAGATATTTATCTACGTATCGTACTGTATTGTCTGTTGCCGTTCGGTTACGGTATCTAACGTAAAACAAAATGAAAAATACATCTTTATCTCTTTTTTGAATGTTTGAAATGAAAAAAATTCTCTTACAATCAAATAATTACATTCTTTGGAAAGTGTGGTCGATTTCGATCGTACTTTCCATAAAGAATCTGTATCATTGAAACGGTGGTCACAGCTTAAGGTAAGCCAGTAATTATTGTTGTAAGACGCTGTAAGAGTACGTATTAACCTCCAAACTAAATTATACCTATTATTTAGATTCAAGGGCATCGATAAGAGTAGGAGTACTAAATAAGAATTTTGCGTTCGTAATATAATAGAAACTAGAAAAATAGTAACTGTAATAAACGTTTGCTTTTTTTAAATTTTTATATTAAATCGTTTAATTTTTACTTCCTTGTACGAAGTAAAGGAAGTATTGTGATCGCGAAAAATTTAGGTTTTCAGATTTCAATGGAAATCCATTTTTACCATCCCTGAATCCATTTTGATTAGTTTTATTATTTATTTATTATTTTTAGTTTTATTTCGGCGTGAAGTTTCTACGTATCTCGCACAACTCAAAAACGATTAGCCGTAGGATGTTGAAATTTTGGATTTAGAACTGTTGTAACATCTAGTTGTGCACTTCCCCTTTTGATTGCAATCGGCTGGACCAAAAGTGTTCAAAAAAGCACAAAATCCAAAAAGGTTTGGATTTTGGACTTTTTCTTAGCTGCAGTAATAAGCTCTCATCGGGAGCCTTTCAACGATATATCATTAGCGGTACTTATTTTCATCGGTTCCACAGTTATAGCCAAATAAAATTTTCATTAATGAAATATATAGATCTTACAAGTGGAAAGCGCATCGGTTCGAATCAGACTTCATCTTCTTTTTTTTTAACTTTTTTTTAAATTTAAATATATTGATTTATTAATAATTATTAACCTCTGATTGTAAAAAAAATTACGATAAATAATAATTCAATAACAAAAACAAAAAATGAAAAAATATCAGAAGTTATTAATGAAATAAAATTTTATGTACTTTTCATTTAAAGAAAATGTCTATATATAATTTAATAGGCGTACAAGAAAGTCATGTGGTGTCACATCGGAATTTTAGTGTGAGATTTGAAGCTTCATTACTGTAATTCCATAGTTTAACGTCAATATCAATAATGAGCGCGGTAATCTGTAAAAATAAATATTACCTTTAGATTTATTTAATTTTAAATAAGTTTTACCGTGTAAACGTAATTAAGTAATATTTCCATATTTCCCTCTTATCTGTTTGGCTATTGTGAATTTCAGTCTTAGGAACGTTAGACTGGAAGATCGGTCTTTGTAAGACTGCTCCCTGTCGGTGATCTTTGGTATTCGTACTTGAACTATTTACCGTGTTTCGTTAAATTAAAAATATTATTTTCTCACCGGTTTGTAGATCTCTAAAATGTTACGGAAGGCGGTATTACTCGGTATTTATCTGTCGAATGACTCGAGGCTGAATTAACATTTTTATTCGTGAAACAGTTGCAGGCCGATAATCGGTCGGTTACATTTACCGTACCTCTTTTATTATTATTTTCGCTTTTGGTGTTCGAGTCGTATCGGTAAATAAACAGATTTTTCCAGCACATTTTATCTGTTGTCCTACTATGTAAGAATGTGCATTAAAAAAATCCGATGTGGACACTACATGACGACTTCCTTGTACGCCTATTAAATTATTTAAACACATGTACGTCTGCTCCATTTAAACTTATTTCATTTGAAAGCGAGGTAGGATCCTCCAACTCTTTTAATAAAGCGGACAGTTACACAATTGCATTGCGGTGGACAACACGTTGCATCACATTTTTTTGCGGTATCCGTATAAGCATCTTATATTAGTTTATATATTAATCTTATTTCACGTAGCTCAAGTAGTTAAGTGGTGTAAGTGAGAACGTTTCGGATCCGTAACCACGCACATGCATATTCGAATCCGAGTTCATAACGTACATTTTTTTTTATTATTATTTTTTTTAAATTTAAATATACTGATTTATTAATAACTAGCAGACCCGGCAATGCTTCGCTATCGGTAGATTTCGTATATATGTACAGATTAAATGAACACAATTGAAAGTTTGATAAAGCATTAACAAAATGAACATTACGGAACTTCACAAAATTGAACTTTTCCCTTTTATCCTTTATACGTTTCCCCCTTTTCCTCATTTTCATTTTTACCTTATTCCCGTTCCCTTTACCCCCATTTTCACCGTGATATTTCCCCCTTTCCGTTCCTTCCCCATCTCTATTTCCATTGTTTCCCCTTCCTCTTTCCCATTTCCCCTTCCCGTTTACTTGTCGCCGTTTTCCCATTTTTCCCTTCTTCTCTTTTACCTTTTTAGATTTTTCCCTTTTCCCCGCGCGTAAATCGATGCAATAGTTTTTTAATCTATAACGGACATGCATATCGGAAACATTGAAATGGAATCGTAAAATATTTAGTATAGCGTGTGTTTCTTTTACGTACAACAGATAGCGCTGTTTATAAAAAACAAAATCATGTTTTTACCTGTCACAGGAGTGACATCTTATTTATATAAATAGTAGGTATATAAAAACACGCGCGTATTCGAATGGAACGTTGTGTCAAAATTTCAAAGCGATCGGTGAAGAACTTTCGGAGATTAAAGATTTTGAACAAACGAACATTTACATTTACATATATATATATATATATATATATATATATATATATATATATATATATTAGTTGCCTCTGTAAAATTTTTTTAATTAAATTGAAAAGTACATGCGATTTTGGATTTAATTTTCTAGACATTTGGCACCGTTGGAATTAATACAATTGTATAAATTACAGTTCTATTTACCAAACAATTTTCAAATATATTTCCAAGTACTTTTGGAGTTGCTACTCCATCCTCAGGGATTTCTTATAAGATACTAATTCAAAATTCATATGTCATATATATAATTATATTTAAATTGCAATTGTTACGTTCATAATAATCGGTCGTCAAGATATAAAAAATAATTTATGCGTCAGTAAGATTGTAAAATCACGTCTATAAGATGTTTACGACTAATATGACTGTAATTATATACGACGACTATAATTATATATATGACGTATGAATTTTGAATTAAAATCGTACAAGAATTAACATCTTCCTTTACTTCGTACAAGGAAGTAAAAATTATGTGCTTTGAAACCGTTCCATCATCAAACGTGATGATGGATTCTGTTCCATCAGAAGCCTGATTCCACAGAGATCAACATTGAAATGTACAAACATTGACGTGTGCGTTCCTTCTGCAGATTTAACTTTTTTCTGTTTAGCCTCCGGAACCACCGTAAAGTTTCAGAGGATGAATGAGGATGATATGTATGAATGTAAGTGAGATGTAGTGTTGTACAGTCTCTGGTCGACGATTTCTGAGATGTGTGATTAATTGATAATTAACCGTACAATAATTTAATTTTGTAATTATATCTATATTAATTTTATTATTTTGAAAGTATTTCCATTTTCTGTTGGCCGTTATACTTTCTCGGTTTGCTCCCTCCAGTAAATAAAATCATCTCTACTGAAACTTGAATCTTGTGTCCGTTTTATTAGTGTTACGATCGAAAGTTGCATACTTCTCTTTTTTCATCATTTTTATGAGCGTATTACTTTTAAACACTTAATACTTTTTTCACACCGAGTGAGAAATTACTTCATTAACTTAATTTATAGAAGCAAATGGATGACCCGTACAAAATAGTTTGAAACGTAATTTAAAACTTGTATTCAGTTTTTATCCTGAATAACATTAATTGTGGATCCTCTAAGAAACATTGTTTTTTTTTTTTAATCTATAAGGACCTTTAATGTTTGTGTCGTTATTATTTAGTCGTAGATGTAAGTAATCTGTAAATGTTTCCTTCTGTTTTTTCTAATACAACTTTTCTTACGTTTTTACTTTCCCGTCTAGCGCTATAGCAGAGTCTTTCTCTTAGAAGGGAAAGTACCGTAATCGATCCGATTCGGACATATGCGGTTTTAACCGGATCTTGACGTTTTGACACCTAAGAAACCCCAAAAAAAAAGATGGAAATTTCCCGGATGTTCGTATGTACACGCGTATGTTCGGCGTTACCCACTAAATCGCCTTATATATACAGAACTACTGGACCGATTTTGATCAAACTCGCCCAGATTACTTCTATTTTTGATGTATTGATTCCATTAAACTGTAACTTAAAAGTTATAGGGGTTGATGCTGTACAGCGGTTCACCTCAGTATCTCGAGATTTCGCCTTATTAAGGTCTTACTTTTCTTAGGCACATTTGACTGGTTTTATGCAGCTCCCCAACACTCCCCAGCTAGTGCCAGTTGTTTCATTTCGATATACCCCTTATCTGCTACATCCCTAGCAATTCGTTTTGTGTATTACAAACTTTGCGTGCCTGCACAATCTTTCCCACCTACCTGTCCCTCTGATATCAAAGCGACTATTCCAGGATGCCTGAAGATGAGGCCTATAAGTCTGTCTCTTCTTTTACCTATATTTCTGCATATGCTCCTTTCTTCATCGATTTGCTGCAACACCTCTTCATTTGTCACTTTATCCACCCGTCTAATGTTTAAAATTCTCCTATAGCACCGCACTTCAAAAGCTTCCAATCTTTTCCTCTTGGGTACTCCTATTGTCCAAGTTTTCACTTCCACATAAAGGTACGCTCCAAACATATACTTTCAAAAATGCTTTCCGGATGTTTAAATTAATTTTTGATGTAAGCAAATTATATTTCTGACTGAAAGCTCGTTTTGCCTGTGCTGTTTGATATTTTATATCGCTCCTGCTTAATCTATCTTTAGAAATGTTACTTTCCAGATAACAAAATTCTTCTATCTCCATAGCCTTTTCTCGTCCTATTTTTATACTCAGTGGTCCCTTTCTTTTTCCTGTTTAGCCTCCGGTAACTACCGTTTAGATAATTCTTCAGAGGATGAATGAGGATGATATGTATGAGTGTAAATGAAGTGTAGTCTTGTACATTCTCAGTTCGACCATTCCTGAGATGTGTGGTTATACTCAGTGGTCCAATCTTCATTATTTCTACTACATTTCATTACTTTCATTTTGTTTTTGTTTATTTTCATGCGGTAGTTCTTACGTTGAACTTCATCCATGTCATTCATTGTTTCTTCTAAATAATTTTTTTTTTAAATATTGAACATTTTATTTGAGTTATCAAATGCCTTTTCTAAGTCTATAAATGCCATGTGTGTTGGTTTGTTTTTCTTTAATCTTCCTAATACTATTAATCTGAGCGCTAAAATTGGTTCCCTTGTTCCTATACTTTTCCTGAAACCAAATCGGTCTTCTCAATTCACTTCTTCCACTCTCTTCTCAATTCTTCTCTACAGAATTCTAGTTAAAATTTTTGATCGACGAGTAGTCAAGCTAATTGTTCTGTATTCATCACATTTTTCTGCTCCTGCTTTCTTTGGTATCATGATAATAACACTCCTTTTGAAGTTTGGTGGAAGTTCAAAAAGAAGTTCCCCTTTTTCATAAACACTACACACCAGTTTGTATAATCTATCTATCTATCGCTTCCTAACCTGCACTGCACAGTAATTTTTCAGGTATCCTGTCTATCCCAGGAGCCTTTCTCCCATTCATATCCTTTAATGCTCTATTAAACTCAGATCTCAATACTGTATCTCCCTTTTCAGCTTCTTCTTCTTCCTCTTATAACACCGGTTTCTAATTAATTTCCTTTGTATAAATCTTCAATATATTTCACCCACCTATCGACCTTTTCTTTCAGATTATAAATCGGTTTACCACCTTTATTTGACACATTATTAATTTTTAACTTATGTACCACAAAATTCTCCGTAATTTTCCTGCATGTTCTGTTTATTTTACCAATGATCATTTCTCTTTCGACTTCTGAACACTTTTCTTTGATCCACTCTTCTTTCGCTAATTTGCACGTTCTTGTTAACAATTAAAAAAATAATGATATTTGCAAAAATAAATTTTGGCTAAATTGCCCCTATCCCAAAAAATGCTTTAAATAAACTAGTGGCTAAGAGGGTATACTGTGTCAATAGTACCCCGTATCATCACAAGGAGCGCTAGTGTTGCACTGATGTACAACCACTGTAGTCGTCTGCTATGTTGTGACATCACAGGTGAGCGATAGAATTAAATAAATTAATAATATTTAAAGTGTAAAAAAGTATTTAAAGTGGTCGATAGTACCTCCACACATGCATGAATGGAATATGGTATTCACATGTGCTTTAGTTAGAATCATTGAATTAAATAAACAAAAAATACTATATTTAAATAAATTGATAAATATTTTAAATTAAGTTATGTGTATATGTGTGTGTGTAAGCTGTGTATCAGAAAAATGTTGTGTGAAGGGAAAGTACTATGACTGTATTGTCGGCTTTTTGAATTTGTTTTAGATTTTTGAGTAGATACAAAAAATGTTCATTGTGTTTTCTAGTTGTTTCTCTTATTTTTTTTTAAGATTATATTTCAAATATTAGAATAATTTTTAGTGATATGTATGTTTTAATATAATTCTGTATTAATTTTATCTACCGATTTATTCTTCATTAAGAAAGATTACGTGAATTGGATGGATTGAAAACTATAGCTATTACAACAAATGGTTTGACATTAACACGCCATTTATTGCCATTACAACGAGCCGGTCTTGATTTACTTAATATTAGTTTAGATACATTAAAATCTGATCGTTATGAAGTAATTACTAGAAGGCATGGCTGGCAACGTGTTATTGCCGGTATTGATCTTGCTGTTCAACTTGGCTTTAAACCAGTTAAGGTAAGGTTGGTTATACTTTTTATGTGTATGTTATAGTTTTGGGAATTATTTTTAAAGATTTAAAGTAATATGATTTTATGATTTTAGAAGGAATGGTTTTAAATCTGTAAAAATAATATTGCACCTTTAAAGGAATTTTGTGTAAAGCCATGTAAATTATTGTCTTTATGTATAAAAATATTTTCTAAAATATCAATTTAACAGCAAAGCATGTGTTTCATTTACAATAACTGTGCTATACATTCGCATAAAAAAATTCACAATCTGTAAACGATTACATAATAAGGATGAGTAACCAAAATATGGAAACAATAAATAATTAAAGTACTTATGAATAAGAAATCCAAAAATGTACCTACGTAAATCTAAGAAATGATTATATCTAGACAATTGATAAAAATTGTCTATAAACTGATTAACAAGTCATTACTTTAAATTTCTCTATTATTAGTAAGAATGTAATATATGCACTGTTGGGAAAAATTTATTTATAAAGTCCAAGTGGAAATTTTATCCCCATAACTCACCTGGACTATTTTATGACTACCTCTTTAAAATACTTCATTATAAATAAATATAGGTTTTTATATTTCAATGTATTTACATTATATTTTAACAGTGTATACTAAATTAGATAAAACAGTACACGAATTAGAAAAAAGATTGACTTTAGAAAAAAGGACAAAGTAGAACCGTTCTAAACTTCAAAATAACAATTATAGTCTTTTCAAAACTGTGTAGCGATACTCTGGAAGGTGTCGTTCACACGATGACAAAAAATTATGCAAACATAACTTCGAAAACTCTTTGTATTCCATCTGTCTGCCTGATCTTTTACATTTTTCAATAGAAACTTATTTTTAAAAAATAGCCTGATTTTGTTTTAGTGAAACTTTGAACACAGGTTTAAAGTATCATACTTTACAAAATAAATTTATGTTTTTGACTTAAGTTTCAAATTTTAAACGGTTGCACTGTCAATTTTTATATCATTAATAATATAAATGATACTGTATTTGTTAATAAATATAAATTCAATTAATTTATGGCAGAATCTAAAGAAATGATTTTTAGTCATTTTTTTAATTTATAATAAAAAATAAACAGTACCAACTATTTTCTTTTAATTATCTTTTTTGGAAGTTGATATAAATATTAAAAAAAAACAAAAAAACAATTAATATAGTATTTTAGAAAGTGATTCACTTTAGGATATAGTCATATGTCCTAGACTAGCTTGTCAGGGCTTGCTTTGCTTGCCCTTCCTGTGTAGCTGAAGGGCCCTGGTCCTTTAGATCCTCACTGTGTTGTTCATTATCTTCATGCTTGTAAGAAAAATACTGATAAATAGTGATTAATTCCTCCTGTTCAATTTATAAAAACTGTCAGTGTATTCTAATTTCTTCATGGCATCAACGTGATCAGCACAGGACTCAAAACTTTTAATGTTATCATCTGGAACAAACATATCGTAAATGATATAAAAAAAAAACAAAATACTTACAGCTGTATCACAGCTAACATACTAAAAACTTAAAACTAATATCACAGTCGGAATCTTAAAAATATAGCAATCATAAAAATAATTAAAAATTATTTAAAAAGTAACAGGAAACATAAAATATATAAAATTTAAATAAACGTAATTAAGATTTTATCGAAATCCAAGAAAGTATAAAGGGCTTCTTCTCAGATAACAAAAAGATTAAAGAACCAAATTAAAAATTAAAATAATAAAAGTGATTAGCTCTAGAATAAAATAAATAACACAAATACAAGAAATGAATTAAGTTGATCATTGGTATCGCATGACAAATAATATTTAATTTTACGAAACATGTTGATAGCCCATAGGAGTAACAGTACCCAGTCTAAAACATTTTTATCATTGCGTAAATTACAGCGAATGTTTTTCTGTATTTTAAACTTATGATGCAAGGCCGCATAACATGTAATAGTGTATTGTAATAGTCTTATGTGCTTCGCAGCTGTAAAAACTATGTTCATGCAAAATTTCAGCTCAATTAGTTGAGCTGAAATTGAGCAAAATATTTGTTGTTTTTTGCATGAAAGAGTAATAGACTCACAGAACCTACTAGATTTTTATACAAATGTCAAATATATGAGTATCTTAATTATTTTTAGGAATGATTTTCTTTATTTTTGCTTGACAAATTATGTCTTTGAGTTTCGCTTCAAAACTTATAGAAACAACAGTTTATTATGCGAACAACAGAGTTGTAAAATATAAAGAAATACACCCTAAACCATAAAGTTGTATATGATTATTTGAAGATGATTGTTTTTGTTTTTTGCCTTTTTTAGTTCTTCGTATAAAGTTGTCTTTTTTACATCATATAAGTTAAAAAAATGGAGTGAAGATCAAAGGTAGCTTGTATAATGCTCTAAATATTGGGTTGTAGAGTTACGAGCAGTGTAATGCATCTGGTAAATTCAAAGCAAGGTTAAAAAGGTTACTGAGATTTTTAAAAGGTCCCTCATTAGAAAATTACAGGACAACTTGTACTTTGATGGCTTACAAAATCCTTTGGTCCAGAATTTGATTATAATCTGCTGTTTCCTATTAACATGAGCTTGCTTCACTCTTTCACCAGTAATAAACTGTGCGGCTGATAACATAAAGCAGAGTAAATGATTTAGAATAATCTTGCCAATCTTCTTATTACTGGTTTCATTATGCTATGCTGCAGTATGTAATTATGAACAAATCATATTTGCATTCACTCTACTATTACAAAAGTATAAAATATTACGTTATTCAACATTAAAATGTTTGTTCATAAATATTATGTAATGAGAATATTGCCAAATAATAATGTGCCGTATTTGTTTTCTTTTTGTCAGGTTAACGTTGTTGTAATGCGTGGTTTTAATGATGATGAAATTTTAGATTTTGTTGAATTTACAAAAGATAGAGAAGTTTATGTAAGATTTATTGAGTATATGCCATTTACTGGTAATAAATGGAACGATACAAAAATGTATCCTTATAGAGAAATGTTAAATTTGATTAATGAAAAATATCAGTTTTTAACAAAATTAAATGATCATGATAATGATACATCAAAGGTAAATAAATTTTATATTTGTATATTATTTCTTATTGAAAAAAAAATTGTCTTAACAATTGTTTTTCATTTGTTAATAGTGTAACTTTAAGTTATAAGTAAATGCATCAGTGCTGCCAATATACCTTTAATAATAAATTAAATACAGCTGTCTACCAATTTCTCATATTGAATGGTTGTGTAATATATCTCATTATATTCAAAATTTAAAAGTAGATTTTTTTAAATGTAATAACCTTCCATTAGACTTGTGTTAATATGAAGCAAATAAAATAATATCAGCTGGTTTTTATATCAATTTATTCATCATTAGTAGTTCATGTTTTATATTAAATGAATAAATATTTTATTAAAATTAGCAACTAAATATACATTATGTAAATCATGTCATGAATGCTCCATAAATAACAACCGCTTCATTATTTACATGGAAGGATCAAGGAAAGCTGTAAGAACTTCTTAGTTTGATCAGTATCATAAATGATAAAAGTAATTATTAGAAAAAGGAAATAATTAAAGTTTGTATTGACTTGTAAAACAAAGTAAGATAATAAATTTGTACCCTGGACATCTTATATGTAAAAAGAATTTGTTCATTTTTTTATCAATAAATATTATCTTTGAATATCAAAGTATATTTTTTCTTGTTTTTCTTTTGTAGGCATATAAGGTACCTGGTTATAAAGGACAGATTGGTTTCATAACATCAATGAGTGAACATTTTTGTGGTTCTTGTAATCGTATAAGACTTATGGCTGATGGCAGCTTAAAAGTTTGTCTGTTTGGAAATTCTGAAATATCTTTAAGGTAAATTATATAAAACAATTTGTTATGCAAAGTGCAGTTTCCATTTTGCTTAGTAATTGCGCACTATTGACTTTTTTTTTCTAATGATCCCGTGATTGTATTTTTTTTTTTTTAATATAAAATAATGATGTTTAACTAATTTGTTTAAAATTAGTTTTTGTTTTCGCTTTTGGAAACTTAATATAAAAAAAAAAAAAAGAATTATATACACATGTGCATTTAAAATAGGTTGGTATTGAATTAAGAAGCTTAAAAAATCGAATAGCTATTGAAAATTAGTTTCTTTTAATGAAGAAACAGAAGCTGCGAACAGTACCTTGCCATTAGATTATACTATCTTAAATTTACTTATCTTATCACCCGTTTCTTAATCTTCTATTTTTGCTGAAATATTTATCGTATTAAATTTATACTACTTTGTAAATATATTTTATTGTTGCTATATTATACAGTGCATTCGGAAAGTCAATGTGTGCAGTATGCATTAGAATTAAGTGGTGCATTCTGTTCTTTTGGTGTTAGTTCGCTTGCCCTTTGGATTCGTCGGGTATTACTTAATAATTGAACATGCTTTGTTTAATTTATCTGAATCAATAGTTGTGAGAAACATAATGGTTCTTTTGGTAGAGGAATGGATTTTTCTCATTGAATATGTCTTTTCGTGAATGTGACAACTATGAAGTATGATTTAGTGAAGCACAAATTCTCTGAAAAGTTTTCAAATACTTATCCTCACCGCAATGTAGTTCGAACTCTTAGTGAAAAATTTTAGGCAGCAGGCTCTGTTGAAGACACTGATTGAAGCAGAAGACCGATTGGATACTATGGCCAAAAGTCTATCAAAGTCAACGCTTAAGTTAGCACAGCAGTAAGATATTGGACTTGCCGCTGCACATAAAGCAGTAAGAAAAGAACTGAAACTTTTCCCTTACAAAGTAATGTGTCTTCAAGAACTGAAACCTACAGTTCACATCAAAAATACTAAATTATTGTTAATGGTTTAAATGTTTTATTGACCAAAATTCCATAAATATCCTTGATATAATGTTTTTTTACAGATGAAGCATGGTTTCATTTTTGAGGGTATATAATTCACAAAATACATGACTGTATTTGACAACTAACCCCCATGAGTTACATGAACTATCTTTACACAAAGTAAAAATTGGAGTCTGGGTCGGTGTGAGTAGAACACACATTGTGGGTCCAATCTCTTTTGAAAATACAGTTAATAGAGATCATTATTGTACTATTTTAATAAACTTCATTAGCCTCTCAACAGAAGTGGAAATCAATCACGGTTGGTTCCAACAAGATGGTGCCACAATGCACACAGCTAACAGGTCAATGACTTTTTATGAAATTTTTTTGGTGAACCAGTTGAATGATTTCAAATGGCTTTTGGCCTGCATAATAGCTCGATTTGACTTCCCCAGGTTTCTTTGTATGGAAAGCAGCGAAAGAAGCAGTGTATCATGACAGACTATGCACGATAGACAAACTAAAAACTGCAACAACAGCATACATGCGAGACATTCCAGTATATCAGTTGTTTAAAGTGTTAGAAAACCAATCGAAACTTGTGCATTATTGTAATGATGTAGGAGAAGGTCATTTTCAACACCTTTATAAACTATTCCAGTTATTGTAATATCTGTTTCTATAAAATAATGAAATAAAAATACAAACTAATAATTAAGGACGTTTTGTCATCACACTTCAATAATTTAAGTGACTTTCCAAATGCACTGTATTGTAGATAATGTCAAAATGGTTAGATCTGTTAACTGTTTTTATTTTTTTTTAGAGATGCACTGAGAAGTGGTGTAAGTGAAGATGACTTATTAGCAATGATTGGTGCAGCTATTAAAAGGAAAAAGAAACAACATGCTGGTATGTTGAATTACTGTTTATTTAATTTATGATTACATCTATTTTATTATTTAATTGTTTATTTAACTAAGGAGCAAAGAAAGTAAGTAAAGATAACTGTTAAAAATAAGTATATTCTTTTACTTAAAATAGAAAGATGAAAAATATAACAAATTATTATTCGCATCTCATGAACATACTATACTGGGTGCACAAAATGTTGATGGTTATTTTTAGGGCTATCACTAAGATTTCCATATTTTATGATTTTTTTTTTTTTGTTTTTAGTAAAAGTGTATTTTATTGTATAAAATAGAAAAAATATTTAAAAAAGTAAAGTAATATTTTGTTTGCATGTTTAATCAGATTAATTTGATTTTGGTATCAGTTTTTACTAGAATTTAATATAAACAAAGCAAATTAATTATTAATTAGTCAACATAAATTCACGTTCAACCATATCGGTTTTCATTGTAAATTATTTACTTAAAACAGCTATTATTTCATTAAAAAATCTGCGCAGTTTTATTATTTAATTTGTTAATATAAAATTATTTTCAAAATTTTTTGAACTTAAACAATTAAAATTTATTAGAAGACTGTTTAGTTCATTTCTTATTAGTTTTATATATTCATTTTTACTCTGATCTCATTTTAATTATATTTCATGAGTTTGTGCAAACAAGCAGTCTTAGATCTTTCTTATTGTTGTTAAGCGCATAATAAACTGTTGAGTTAAGGAGCTGTTAAGTACAAGAACTATCAGTACTCTTCTTTCTTTGCTGTATAGCTAGTTTCCATGTTGAACAGAAGGTAGTGTATTGCTTGCAGGTTTGAATATCATCTCTGCTTGGCATGCGATTATGTTCAATCATACATTTGGCTATGATAAAAGAAATATGAGGTGCTTATTATTCTTTAGAATGGTTTTACCATTTTTAAGAGTCTCAGTGACTCATGTCAGGTTGCCTACAACCATTTTTTTTACGGAACACCTAACAAACAAATACATTGCATGAATACTTAACAACTGCATACTATACCGCATTAATTATTTTTCTTTTCAATCAACCTTAGTAAAATTTTGAATAAATGATCACATTTTAACTTGAATTTTTTTAAATATATTTTTTTAAAATTATATGGTATAAAAAATAAACTATATTCTTAAATTAATCAACATTTAAATTAAAATTTCTTCAGCGAGTTAAAAAAATTTGTTAAAAAATACTTTTATTAATTTCTTTCTTAAATCATTTCATTTACTGACTTCTGAACAGACATTAAATAAAGCTTTTGAATTTTTCCTCAAGAGTATAATATTTTTTTTGTGCTTTTGAGTACAGTTGTTTAACTATTGAAAATAATTTTTAGAATAATTGAAAAATAATAAAGGTATTAAATAATTTAAAAAACTATGTGGTGTGTGACGAGCCAGAAGTATGTAGAGTTGAGTACACAAGCAGTGTGAGGAGCATATGTTGGGTGGGGCATTCAGCTCTATAAAGTAGAATTCAGTAGGTAATTTTGTGGCTATTTATTAAACCGTGTACAATGGAATATGAATTATGTTTGCATGAATTTGACAAAGTAGAAAGAAAGATATTAGGTAACAGTCCACAAGCTCCAAGGCTATACAATGGATTATGTGGTGATTGATTTAGATAAATGTCTCTTCAAATAATAAATACAATTATAAAAATTAAAAAACACGACTGCCAAAAAATAAAAAAAAATAAATAAATTGAACTAAAAGAAAGACAATAAGTCAAACATAAATAAAATAATGGGTGATCAGTCAACTTTCTGACAGTTTTAATTTGTTTAAATATATGTTTCATGTTGTAGAAGTAGCAGGCATTTAAGGTCATCTAATGATTAAGTTCTCACCAGGTTGTACATCGATAATAAAATTTTGTCCTTCAATGAAAATATTTAAATGCAGTCGGGGGCTCTTTAATAAAGAATAATTACTATTCAGAGGTCTTTAATATAAAACAATTACTATTCAGAACCCTCTGACTGCATTAAATGAAAAAAAAATTATTAATATAATGGACACAGTTAAAAATACAAAAACAAAAAAAAATTTCCAATTACTTTATATCATTTTTAAATAAATGTAATTTCATTTGAATAAATTGTAAATTTTATTGTCATTTTGATGATGAAAAATCAAACTTTAACCTGGTGTAAAGTTACGAGTAGATGAATGATAAAAATAGCTTTAAAAGGTGTCGTTAGCATAAAGAAACAACCATAAAGAATTAATAAATATTTTATTCTGATATCTGCTTAATAATACATTATACAGATCATGTCAGGAATGAGTAGATATACTACTCCGTGGATTAAAAAAGGAACTGCCTAAGAAGGATCAGAACAGCACATCTCAAAAAAAAGAAAATAGTAAAAGTCAGTAAAATCTATATTAATATTTAAAAATAATAAAAATATAGAACAAATAGCAAATATATGAGATGCCAAAAAATAAAGAGAAAAGAAATAAGTATAGGAAAAATAATATGAAGGCAATGATGGAAATTATTTGAGCTCTTACTATTTGTACTTGTTTAATAAAGATTCAAAAAGATTCTGGCATTATTTTATTACGTAAAAAATATATATCTACACAGATTAACTACATTATAATTAACTATACTGATTTCTTTAACACCTTTTTATAATATATAAAAATAATAATCAGGTTTTCATTATGTAACAAATAATCATCAAAGTAATATTGCTTCTATAAAATGAAATTTTTTATTTTAAAAAAATTGGCAAGCGCACATTTTAAATTGTTCGACAATGATTTATAAAAAATGGCAGCAAAAGGGTAATTAAGTTTCTTTTTTAAATCATAGGTATTGTGTTGAACTACATGAAAACAGTCAGTTATTTATCTTATCTTGAAAAGTTGTTCTGATTTTTTAAATAAACCCCAATAAATATTATATTTCAGAATTTGAATATACATTATATAAATATTATAAATAAGATATAAAATAAATTAATAAGAAGCTGAAATTTGAAAGAAGAAATTATAAACATGAAGAATAAATTAGGTAGATCCAGTCAACTTGCAGACTACGAAAAAAGTCAAAGGGAAATTTAAATGTAATTTGATAATGTATAATACATTAGAACTGATGTTTTTATAGATTACATCTCATATTCTTTATACTACTAGGAGATTAAGGTACAGAAATGTTATAGAATGTGGAAATGTATGTTGTATACAATTATTCTATGGACAATAAGGAAAAACAAATAAAAAATATAAAAGAAAAAGATATTGCAGTTAAAAAAGTTTTGTACTAATTATAAAATTAATGAATTCATGGATATTTGTCAGACAATATTGGTAAACAGACTTAAATATACAGGGGAAAATAACAATGGATAAGAATGATTAAAAAAATCTGGGGAAAATAAGTAGGATAACTTTTCTATAATGAAAGACCAAGGTTAAAGGATGAATCAGATCTAAGTATTCTGATGGATAAATAAACAACAATAATACAGCTAAGAATGGTTTAATTATTACAATAAATGATGTTCAAACAGAAATAAATTAATTAATAGATGAAAGTATAATGAAATGGCTGATTAAAATATTTGATAAAATGTTTGATTCAGTGGTTCTAGATGAGTGGCTGAGTTCCAGGTTCACAAGTCTACCTAAGAAATACAAATAATGCAGAACCAGTAGCTTAATTTTTCTTTTCTTTTAAAATTTGTGAGGAACTGGTTGCACCCAAACAATTTTATTTGGAAAACACTCTGGGTAACAAAAAGGGTTTTATTTACATTTAGGTTTGGTCCCAAAGTGTAGCGATACGAATAGCGATTTATACATTTGCTTAATGAGTTTAAAATATATATGTGTGTGTGTGCATGTGCACGTGCATATGTGAGTGGGCATGTGTGTCGTGATATAGGCAGAAGCAATCCTTTTTTTCCCTACAAAAATGTTTTCTGTCTATTTATTAACAGTTGATGAAAACTTAGTATTCTTAAAAAACTGTTTATGTAAATTTTAAGTGATTAAATTTAAAAAAATGTTTTACCTTTCTGTGTAATAATGTTCAGAAATCAAAATTTTATAAATTAAGTTGATAAATGCTATTTATTAATATGTTTAGTTTAAAAGATATATTTATATATTATAGATATTATTTCCATGAGAATGGGCAAAATTCTTAAGCAATTCAGATATCTATCAACTATATTTTTAAACTGCTTGTTTTAAAGCGATTTAAAAATCTGCTCCCTTGTATTATTGTTGTAGATTACTTTTAAAACAAGAAGTTTAAAAATAGAGAACATTCACCCCCCTCCCAACCATATGCACTGATGTTAGTTAGAAAAGTTAAATCAGCAACTATGAGTATTGTTATGGATTAGAAGCCAGTTTATTGGAATCTTATTTTCCAATAATACAACGATAATTCCCTTCTTGATTCTATTATTGTAGGGAAATCCTTGTACTATCTAGTAAAATTCTTTGTGATACTGGAAGTGTTAATAATAAACATAGAAACTACCAACTGGATATGTTGACAGCTTATTTTTCAGAATGTTTTGAAAAGATTGTTGCAGTCTCCTGTAAACTACTTTGGCATTAGGTATCAACAGGTTGGGCTAAGTTTTTCAGCTTAACGTAAAGATCACTAAAGGCCCAAAGCTGCACCTGTATTATGCTCTAGTAATACAAGATGTACGCCTTTTGGATATAGAGAAGTGTGTTTTCTGTTGTGAATGTTTTAAGAACTCATTGCAACAGTGTAATTAATTAGATCGACCCTTAATTTTTTTTTTAGGGATGAAACTTGATTGTACATCTTAATAACCGTAACACTCGCATTTTAGCTGCTACTAATTTTCTTTTATGAATCGTATGAGACCCAGATTTCATATCTAGACATGAGTTGTTGAATGATTATTTTTCTATACAACTGTTAATCCAGTCTTACAAATATCCTTCAAGCTTATTACATTTCTTTCAAATCGTCCTTGAATTTATTGAACATTGTCGTTGGTGTACCTGCCATATGTCATGCCTCCCATAAAAAGATCTTTTTATACATGAGTTCTGCGACCGTTGATTACATTTGGCTTTCATACCTACCAGATTTCTTTTTTAGGAGTACCTTTAAAAACAAGGTATATCCCAATAATGCTGGAACACTTCAGGGTTTGTGGAAGAATATTTAATAAAGGACAATTTCAGTGTCTTCTACAAAGGGAATTGGAGGTTTATTTCAAAATAATTTAATATAAGGTCAAATATATTAAATAAAGTTGGGTAAATAAATAATATTTTTAAATTGAAGTTTATTATCTATTTGAGTCTGGAGATGCTTGAATAAAACTGTATTTAGTAATAATTTGTAACATAAAAATAGTACTTAATAAAAATGTTGCCAAAAAATATGGAAATATGGTTGTAATGTAACATTTTAGGTTTTTTGATATAACCCACCGGGTTGGTCTAATGGTGAACGCGTCTTCCCAAATCAGCTGATTTGGAAGTCGAGAGTTCCAGCATTCAAGTCCTAGTAAAGCCAGCTATTTTTACACGGACTTGAATACTAGATAGTGGATACCGGTGTTCTTTGGTGGTTGGGTTTCAATTAACCACACATCTCAGGTATGGTCGAACTGACAATGTACAAGACTTACACTTCATTCACACTCATACATATCATCCTCATTCATCCTCTGAAGTATTATCTAAATGGTAGTTACCGGAGGCTAAACAAGAAAAAGAAAAACAGGTTTTTTGATATGAACATTTTAGTAAAGGTTTATTTTCTATTAGGAATTGGCAATATAATCAAAGTTCTTGTGCGATGCATGCAGTTGTTAATCGACTTCATGTTCCATTCCTTCATATGTAAGATTTTTGGAATCGCTAAAAAATGCTATGTAACATTATCTTGTGATTTTTTTTTCAGAGTTATTTAATTGTTTTGTAATTATTTTGTTATCTACCACTTGATGAGTTTGAAGGTCTTTTTTTCTTTGCAGTCTTGAAAAAAAACATGTTACTTTTATAATATTGTTAGTTTTTTTTTAATTATTTTTTATTTTAATTTTTGTTTATTTTAGGAATGATGAATTTAGCTCAGATGCCAAATCGACCAATGATTCTAATTGGAGGTTAGAAATTCAGAAATTTTGTTGTTATTATTTTAAATAATTGTTAGATTATTTATTACACTCAACTTTTTAAAATGTACCAGTTTTTAGTGTAATTTCTTTTATTATTATTTTTTATAATTTTGTTGTGGGATATGTTAAGATTATATTTCATAAATATCTGGTCTACTTTTACTGTGTGCTGTAAGCAGTTTATTAACTGTGCAAGTTTTACCAGTGTGGCCGAATTTTAATTATTAAGGATAATTATAGTATAAGTAAAAGACTATTGTACTTCTTAAATTTTTATTGTAGATTTTAATACTTTTATTAATTATGCTTATCAATTTATTAGGTTATTTATTTTGAAGAAAAATTGTTTTTTTTAAGTATTGTAAATTTCAGCTGTTGTATGTCATTTTTTTTAATGTTATACTGTTAAATAAATAATATTGATTCACTGAAATAATACGCTTATATTATTTAGAATTGCTAAGTTTTAAGTCAATCAGATTTAGGGATCGGAGATATTCAACATTACTTCAAAATTGTTTTGAACTCATTTCTAAAGAAAAAAAACCATTGACTAAAAAAATTGAAGTTTTACACAAATATTTAGCTATATATATATATAATTGCTTCATTTTACCTTTGGAGCAGACATGGAAAATGTTTTCTCAAGTTTTAACTCGAAAACAAAGCACTTTCAGAACAATATTTAAATAAACCTTTTCCTTTAATTTCACTTGACCTTAAATTCTTTTGATTTCTTAATGAGGCACTTTGTATATATTATGTGTATATATTAGAATGCTTGGTTTTACATGAAAAGCACTTCGGTCTCAGGTTGAGATTTTCTTTTGAGCCATCAGATAGGAAAAGAACTGTCAGGAACTTACAATCTGCAGGCATAGCTTCCCTCACCAAATCATGTTATGAATATGAATGGGATGCAGTTATTGTATAGTTCCTCATATTCTTACCGTAGATCCAGTGAACAAACAGAAAAAACCTATAGCTTATCTTGGGGAAAAAAGAGATTTAGATAAGGAAAAATGGCTACATGAAAAAGTGATGACCCTTCTGCAGAGAAACTGTAAAACAAGTTAACTAAACACACTCAAAGGAGTATATTAAGGTTCCTACAGGTAATGGGAATTCATTCCATCTATTATTTGTCTTCATCTTTGGAAAAATCTGGTATCTTTGTTACAATGTTAATAACATCACATTGCTGACCAATGATTTTGGATAAAACAACCCACGTAAATGCTGCAATATCCAGCCTTTTCTCTGGATAATAAAAAGCAACCTGAGATAGGCTAGGCTTCCATTAAATAATTCCACATCTTTCCCAAAAATTATGTGGTGTTAGAGGGAATAAACCATTCAGACAGATTTCCACCAGAAGGTGTCAGAATGTAGCTTTTTGTACACCTTTAGAACATGGGATGGAGTGGTATTTCATTAATTTATATTTATGAATTAGGATCTTACCGCAATATTATGCAACCTATGTACTATTTAGCATTACTGTAAAATAAAAGGTCATTTGTTTCATTATGCATGATATACTAGCAATATATGTTATTGTCTATAACATACTAGGAAAATAATAGATATTGATTGTATTAAATGAACCTTGCATAAAATTAATATGTCTAGCTTTAAAAATTATCATACTTTGCCACAAATACAATTAGAATTATAATTGTATGTATTACAGTATCACAGACTATCTTTACGGTAATTGCATTACACTCATTGTAATCAACAACAGTAAATCTATCCAATGACATGTTACTTCTTTGTTGTCTTTCTCTACCCAGGGTTCTTTTATCCTGGAAGTAAAAGAAAGAATTTAATAGGTGAGGGAAAGATTGGAAATTACAAGGGAACGAAGGAGATAGCTTGCTATAAGTCTGTCTCTTCTTTAAACTGTATTTTTCTAAATTCTTCTTTCTTCATCAATTTGCCGCAACACCTCTTCATTTGTCATTTTATTCACCCATCTGATTTTCAAAATTTTCCTATAGCACCACATTTCAAAAGCTTCTAATCTTTTCCTCTCAGGTACTCCAATCGTCCAAATTTCACTTCCATATAAAGCTAGACTCCAAACATATATTTTCAAAAATATTTTCCTGATGTTTAATTTAATTTTTGATGTATATACAAATTATATTTCGGACTGAAGGCTCATTTCGCCTGTGCTATTCGGCATTTTATATCGCTCCTGCTTCATCCATCTTTAGTAATTCTACTTCCCAAATAAAAAAATTCTTCTACCTCCATAATCTTTTCTCTTCCTATTTTTATATTCAGTGGTCCATCTACATTATTTCTACTACATTTCATTACTTTTGTTTCGTTCTTATTTATTTTCATGTGGTAGTTATTGCTTAGGACTTCATCCGTGCTGTTCATGGTTTCTTCTAAATCTTTTTTACTCTCAGCTAGAATTACTATATCATCAGCAAATCATAGCATCTTTATGTTTTCACCTTGTACTGTTACTCTGGATCTAAATTGTTCTTTAACATCATTAACTGCTAGTTCTATGTAAAGATTAAAAAGTAACGTGGATAGGGAACATCCTTGTCGGATTCCATTCTTATTACGGCTTCTTTCTTATGTTCTTCAATTATTACTGTTGCTGTTTGGTTCCTGTAATGTTAGCAATCGTTCTTCTATCTCTGTATTTGAAACCAAATTTTTTTTAAATGCTGAATGTTTTATTCCAGTCTATGTTAACGAATATTTTATTAAGGCAAGGCGCTTCAAAGAAATATATTTAAATTTGATAATTTTTTATATTTGTTTGCATTTAGACTAATATACGCACCAATTTCATTAAATAATGTAAATAACTTAAAATACTGAAAATTTTAAATGTTGTAAATTCAAATTGCTTATATAAGAGTTCTTTAGGTTTTGAGTGAATTTAACTGTACAGTTCATTTTGAGCAGAAGTATAATTAGGTCCACTCTTACATAAAAAAAAAACCATTCTATATAATGTGAAAACATTTCTCTTGCCTGATTTAACAGAAATTGCTGACCAATCAGTGTAGTGGTTAAAGTACTAGTTTCTAAATCGGCTGATCTCAGATTTAATTCCAAGCAATGGTCTTTTTTCACCTGTTGTTTCATGAAATTTACCTTTCTTGTTAAAGTATCTATAAGCATATGTTTAAAGTGGGCTTGAATCGGATAGGGTGGTGTGGCGACCGGTAACGTCACAAGGTGGGCGTCTTCTCCCTACGGGGTTGGGATATGTTTAAAGTCATAATATTAAAAATTAGAAATAATTTTTTTTATAACTTTTTTTAGAAAAGCTATAGCGCTCTAACAAACATACTAAGATACAGAAATATATATTTATATTAATAACTGATATATATTTTGATTGTTTTATATTTTTGTTCCAAACACTGATGTGATAGCCCATGTTAAAACTATTCTGTCCTAAAACTTATTCTGATTTTTTTTAAAGTAGCCATAAATATTTATTTAGGACACATGACATAATTCTGAGGTAATGGGATAGCTGAAGTTGTTGATTCTTTATTAATTCATTAATGGTCAGAAATGGAAGATCTAGATGAAAATATTTTATTGTGGATAACTAAAATTGATAGTTGTTTAGAAAACTTGAAAATTATTCAAACAGCTTTTTAATTTGTTGAAGGAAAACAAAGTTTATAGAATCATATTTAAACTGATAGTCCAAAATAATTAATCATTGTTCAAGATTTATTGTTCCCATCCAGAATAAAAATGCTGTAATCTCAGTGGACTGTTAGTGGGACAAGTGCTCACTAAATGGAAAGAGCTTAAACTACCTGTGGATGTAGTTTTTTGTTTCATACTGGAATTCCTCCACAGATTTAACTTCTTGCCATCTCCTCCACTCTTTTATCCTTTTCCTTGTTCACTTCTTCCTCTTGTTTTGTAATTATATTTCAGTTATAAGGCTGAAATATTCTTATCCCTGCTACCAGGTAAAGCTGAACCTCCTAATTTTTTCTGAAATACATAACACACACACACATACACACACATATATATATATATATATGTGTGTGTGTGTGTGTGTAGTAGTAGTGTGTAACTTAATCTGAGCACAGATGTTATTCAATAAAACATAACTTTATTCAGAAAAAATCAACCTGTACAAGTTTGAATATCTAATAATTATTTATGTTCTCCTTTATGCTTATCACTTCACTTACATGATATAGCATCGATTCAACAGGTGTACTACACAATTTTTTATTTCTTCATCATAAACTGTACTGATATTATTGCTTTAATGAGACTAATTTTTATGATACAATTCATATTTGAGAGTAGTTTTTTGACTGTTGCCCAAAAATTTTCAATTGGGTTTAAGTCTGGGGAGTTGCCTGGCGGCAGGAACACTTAATTTTTTTGTCTTCAAAATATTTTTCAAAGAAGAGAAACAATTTTTTAATGCTTTCTTGGAGTTATGTCCATTATTATATATTCAAGACACACAGAACAAAAAATATGGAAATATGACTGTTATAAAAAATTAAATAAACAAAGAAAATAACCTCGCATTACTCAGACAATTTAAAGAATGGGTGTGGTTAAGCAGTGTAGCCACAACATAGAAATAAACAAAAAGTTCCCTGTGTTCGGATTAATTTATCCACTACTGTATATGTGGGCTTAAAAATATTAAATAAAGTATCATAGTTTTCTCATAAACAGAGGTAGTTATCATTGTGAATTGGTAAATTAAATATTTTTTTTTTTTTTTTTTTTTTTGTCTTCAGTCATTTGACTGGTTTGATGCAGCTCTCCAAGGTTCCCTATCTAGTGCTAGTCATTTCATTTCATTTCAGTATACCCTCTACACCCTACATCCCTAACAATTTGTTTTACATACTCCAAAGGTGGCCTGCCTACACAATTTTTCCCTTCTACCTGTCCTTCCAATATTAAAGCGACTATTCCAGGATGCCTTAGTATGTGGCCTATAAGTCTGTCTCTTCTTTTAACTATATTTTCCAAATGCTTCTTTCTTCATCTATTTGCCGCAATACCTCTTCATTTGTCACTTTATCCACCCATCTGATTTTTAACATTCTCCTATAGCACCACATTTCAAAAGCTTCTAATCTTTTCTTCTCAGACACTCCGATTGTCCAAGTTTCACTTCCATATAAAGCGACACTCCAAACATACACTTTCAAAAATCTTTTCCTGACATTTAAATTAATTTTTGATGTAAACAAATTATATTTCTTACTGAAGGCTCGTTTAGCTTGTGCTATTCGGCATTTTATATCGCTTCTGCTTCGTCCATCTTTAGTAATTTTACTTCCCAAATAACAAAATTCTTCTACCTCCATAATCTTTTCTCCTCCTATTTTCACATTCAGCGGTCCATCTTTGTTATTTCTACTACATTTCATTACTTTTGTTTTGTTCTTGTTTATTTTCATGCGATAGTTCTTGCGTAGGACTTCATCTATGCCGTTCATTGTTTCTTCTAAGTCCTTTTTACTCTCGGCTAGAATTACTATATCATCAGCAAATCGTAGCATCTTTATCTTTTCACCTTGTACTGTTACTCCGAATCTAAATTGTTCTTTAACATCATTAACTGCTAGTTCCATGTAAAGATTAAAAAGTAACGGAGATAGGGAACATTCTTGTCGGACTCCCTTTCTTATTAGGGCTTCTTTCTTATGTTCTTCAATTGTTATTGTTGCTGTTTGGTTCCTGTACATGTTAGCAATTGTTCTTCTATCTCTGTATTTGAACCGTAATTTTTTTAAAATGCTGAACATTTTATTCCAGTCTACGTTATCGAAAGCATTTTCTAGGTCTATAAACGCCAAGTATGTTGGTTTGTTTTTCTTTAATCTTCCTTCTACTATTAATCTGAGGCCTAAAATTGC
Organism: Lycorma delicatula; assembly: GCF_047948215.1. NCBI lineage: Eukaryota > Metazoa > Arthropoda > Insecta > Hemiptera > Fulgoridae > Lycorma > Lycorma delicatula. The sequence continues at coordinate 11,680,909 of NC_134461.1, read as the reverse complement.
TTCCCTTGTCCCTATACTTTTCCTGAAACCAAATTGGTCTTCTCCTAACACTTCTTCCACTCTCCTCTCAATTCTTCTGTATAAAATTCTAGTTAAGATTTTTGATGCATGACTAGTTAAACTAATTGTTCTGTATTCTTCACATTTATCTGCCCCTGCTTTCTTTGGTATCATAACTATAACACTTTTTTTGAAGTCTGATGGAAATTCCCCATTTTCATACATATTACACACCAGTTTGTATAATCTATCAATCGCTTCCTCACCTGCACTGCGCAGTAATTCTACAGGTATTCCGTCTATTCCAGGAGCCTTTCTGCCATTTAAATCTTTTAGTGCTCTCTTAAATTCAGATCTCAGTATTGTTTCTCCCATTTCATCCTCCTCAACTTCCTCTTCTTCCTCTATAACACCATTTTCTAATTCATTTCCTCCATATAACTCTTCAATATATTCCACCCATCTATCGACTTTACCTTTCGTATTATATATTGGTGTACCATCTTTGTTTAACACATTATTAGATTTTAATTTATGTACCCCAAAATTTTCCTTAACTTTCCTGTATGCTCCGTCTATTTTACCAATGTTCATTTCTCTTTCCACTTCTGAACACTTTTCTTTAATCCACTCTTCTTTCGCCAGTTTGCACTTCCTGTTTATAGCATTTCTTAATTTCCGATAGTTCCTTTTACTTTCTTCATCACTAGCATTCTTATATTTTCTACGTTCATCCATCAGCTGCAATATATCATCTGAAATCCAAGGTTTTCTACCGGTTCTCTTTATTCCGCCTAAGTTTGCTTCTGCTGATTTAAGAATTTCTTTTTTAACATTCTCCCATTCTTCTTCTACATTTTCTACCTTATCTTTTTTACTCAGACCTCTTGCGATGTCCTCCTCAAAAATCTTCTTTACCTCCTCTTCCTCAAGCTTCTCTAAATTCCACCGATTCATCTGACACCTTTTCTTCAGGTTTTTAAACCCCAATCTACATTTCATTATCACCAAATTATGGTCGCTATCAATGTCTGCTCCAGGGTAAGTTTTGCAGTCAACGAGTTGATTTCTAAATCTTTGCTTGACCATGATATAATCTATCTGATACCTTCCAGTATCGCCTGGCTTTTTCCAAGTGTATATTCTTCTATTATGATTTTTAAATTGGGTGTTGGCAATTACTAAATTATACTTCGTGCAAAATTCTATAAGTCGGTCCCCTCTTTCATTCCTTTTGCCCAGCCCGTATTCACCCACTATATTTCCTTCCTTGCCTTTTCCAATGCTTGCATTCCAATCTCCAACTATTATTAAATTTTCATCTCCTTTTACGTGTTTAATTGCTTCATCAATCTCTTCGTATACACACTCTACCTCATCATCATCATGGGCGCTTGTAGGCATATAGACGTTAACAATCGTTATCGGTTTAGGTTTTGATTTTATCCTTATTACAATGATTCTATCGCTATGCGTTTTGAAATACTCCACTCTCCTCCCTATCTTCTTGTTCATCACGAAACCTACTCCTGCCTGCCCATTATTAAATATAACATAATTAAATTAAATATAACATACTGAAACAAATTTAATGAAAATAACTTAGCGCTGCCTAATTTACATAATTTTATTCTTACCTTAATGATTCTGTTACCGATTTATTTGTATCTACAATTTCATTTTTAAGAATTGGTAACATAAATTTAATTTTCAACAAAAATTATTAAAGAACTTTTAGATTTGTGAAATTTTACAAAATTTTCTTTTCATTACAGGAAAAAAAAATATAAAAAGAAATAACAGAAGACTATTGAAAATAAATAGAAAATTGATTTCAAACATAATGAATATTCAACAAATAAATTATAAAGATAGCTATCTTGATTTGAAGACCGGAATAAATAAAATGACTATATTTGAAAATAGTAATTTGCAAAATAATTTGTTTCATTTTAATGGTAATATTACCAGACCTTATGGATTTAATAAAGAGGTTTATAAAATATGTATAAGAAATATGAATACAAAGTCACCATCATTTTCACTGGATTCAACAGATTTAACACATGTAGATAACAGAGGCAAAGCAAAAATGGTTGATGTAGGTGAAAAACCAATAACAACTCGTACAGCAAAAGCTAAAGCAATTGTAAATGTTGGAAAGGAAGCATCTGATTTAATACAAAAAAATTTAATAAAAAAAGGAGATGTAATGACTGTTGCTCAATTAGCCGGTATAATGGGTGCAAAGAAAACATCGGAATTGATACCTCTTTGTCATAATATTAATCTCTCCAAAGTACAAGTTGATGTAGAGTTGGATATAAATACATTTAGCGTATTAATAATAACATCTGTAATATGTGAAGGTAGAACTGGTGTCGAAATGGAAGCACTGACAGGGGCTTCGATTGCTGCTCTTACAATATATGATATGTGTAAAGCAATTAATAAGGGAATTGTCATTCAAGATATTCATTTATTAGAAAAAACGGGTGGAGTTAGGGGTGATTATTTCTCAAATGATTCAGATAAATCATAATTCTTACTCGATTATTACATACGTGTAAATTTTAAACATGACTTTATAAATGATAATTTGCATAGAAAAAATTTACAAATGGCTGGTTTAAGATTTGTATTTTCTACACAAGTTTTAAATTTTATCTTTTTCATCTTCAAATACTTTTTTAGAAGTTGATTCATACTGATTATTTGTTGATTTTTTTATGTTTGATATTTGTCCTAGAGCAGTAAAATACTTGATTTTGATATATCTGCAGAAAATGTTTGCAATATTTACTTGTAAATTTATACTACACGTATTCTCAAAGCTGGTAGAAATCTTATTTATATATATTTTCTTTTCATCAGAATGATCGGTTAGATGTCATTAAAAAAATGATGCAAATTTAAGGTAACTGTGAAAGAATGTTTCAAATCTAGAATTAAGATGGTTATCGCCTAATATTTAAAAATTTTAAAATAAATTTTAAACTTTTTAAAATTATTGGCCATACTCTCATTCCTGTATTATCCAAGGATCTAAATTTATAGAGCTTCTGCATTGACTGTAAACCTACATGTAAATATTGACAAAAGTGTCTAGCATCACAGATTGTCCTTAATGATTTGGAGAAAATGAAAAAAAATGTTCACAGTGCTAGCCGATTGAAGTGCAGGCTCATGGGAATAGTGATTGCCTGTATCGCTTAGGCAGGCATTTTCAAACTTAGGCAAGCTCCGTTTGTCTTGATTGCGACCAAGTTTGGCATCTGCCTTGCAACTCTCCTTGTAACATCAGTCAGTTCCTTGTAATTGGTTTCTTATCGATGACAGTTCAATTGTACACTCTGAATCAGGTGACTTCACCAGGGTAGAGTCTGATGAAACCCAGGTCTGCCCACCAGTGGTGGCCTCCACACCAGGTCTACAGTGGACAAAAACTAGTGCTCTTGATATTAAATCCCACTTTAAGCAGGGAGGATTAATCATGTCGCTCACATTCGTTTACTAAATTGGACTACACAAAATATTTTAAAACCCACTGCAAAATGTTGATAGGTAAATGATGTCCTGTGGCCAACTAACATGAAAATTGCTGCTGCATTGATCAGGTAGGAAATTATTGAAAGATTGCAATTGATTACACTATCATACTCATAGGTATGTGACTGTTTCCAGTGTTGTTATCAGAGTAAATTGGGTAGCATGTGACATCATAGAACCCCAAAGGGCTAAAAACATATTCAGTTTTTTTATCTTAGCTGTGGTTGTCAAGCATAGGGTACATTGCAATAGTGCATTTTATTCATAAAAAACAACTTTTTTTGTTTTTCAGTTTTTTAAATTTTAGCTGAATCTACAAAACCTTTCCTTTAACATAAATCTTGTTATTTTAAAAACCTATCTATTATATTTCTTTTATAATATAATACTCTGTATTATGTTGAACTTGCTATAAAACCACATCAGTCAACTGTGAAATTTTTATATTGTGTTCTTATATCCGTAAAATGAATGGTCAAAATTTGATATATGAAAAAATAAAAGAAAATTTTGCACAATTTTTTTCACAACAAAATAAATATTCAAAAATGATATTAATTCAGTTAGCGATATAAAAATGAAGAGTGATAAGAGTTTTAAAAAATTAACTTCAAAGAAAAATATAATTTTTCTTGAAAACATTTAACACAGCAATGGCCATATTTTTAGATTATTTCTGTTGGAATTTTTTATAGGAGTACAATTTTTCAGAATTTCAATCTAACAAAGCAAAACTTTATTTAAAGTTGAAGTAAAAACATTTTGTTTTTTTTTACTTCAAGATATCTTTAGAATATAACAGGAAGAGGTTTTAATTACTAGAAAACTAGAACTCACAAAAAACAGCAAGACAGTTTATTCTTAATAAAATCAACAAGAAAAACAATTTCTATAAAAACCATCAAGAAATTAAAATAAAACAAATGCTAAAGATTTTACCCAACTCAGATAACACCTAAAGAAATATAAAGAACTGATTATGATTAAACAAAAGTTAAGCTAAAGTAAAATAAAACAAAATCAGAAATGGTGGAACTATAACATTATGGGTGGGGATTGACTAAGCGGTGGTCCCATCCCAAAAATCAAGTTTTTACTGTTAGATATTCATTATTTAAAAATCAAAAACTATATAAAAAGTAAAATAACATTGAATATTTATTTTTAATTGTTATGCAAAATGATGTGTACTAAAAAAATTTAGTTTTATTTAATAAAATGTTTAAAAACTATTGTTTTTTATTTATATTATAAATATACCTTTTTAAACAAAAATAATTTATACTATAATTATATAAAATTGTAAAAAATAAAATTCATCAGTGAATGGATTTAAATATATAAAAAATATATGCATTATTTTCCGATAATAGAAGTACATCAAGTTGTCTTACATTATGTACCGCATTATTTTCTATGAATATGATATATGAAAAATATCTAAGGCAGAAGCCGAGCTAGTCATCATTGTTTTTATGTGAGAGTAATCATGTTCATTTTACGGCTAGACTGGTGAAGAGAATGATGTCAGTTGTAGGGCTGAACACCATCTACATTTCAATCGACATGACATGCTGATACGCATTCAACTCTGTGAAGAAGCCAGTAAGAAAACACCTCATTCTGTAATCTCCTTAGCAAGCATAGCATGGGATGTTTGTTATTCTTCATAATTTGTGGATCTTTTTGCGAATAACTTAGTTTCAAGTAAGTTCATCTACAATCATTATAGTTATGGCATTTAACATACACAAAACAAATTTTTCATTTATTTATTTTACTTTCCCATCTATCGCTATAGCAGAGCTGTAGCTTCAGAAAGGAAAGCATTGTAATCAATCCAATTTTGACATAAGCGGTATTCACTGGATCTTTACATTTCGACACCTAAGGAACCCAAAAAACCAGATGGAAATTTTCCGAATGTTCATATGTACATGTGTGCGTTCAGTCTTGCACTCCTTATAACTCCATTACTACTGGACTGATTTTGGCCAAACGTGGTCATATTACTTCTACATATGGGGCATTGATGCCATTACATTTTCAACTTAAAAGGTCAAGCGGGCTGTACAGCAAGGTTACCTTCAGTATCTCGAGATTTTGCCTAATTAAGGTATTATTTTTCTTAAGCACATTTCTTAACAAATGTAAAATAATATCTGCAAAAAAAAAATGCAAAATCGCACCCTCACCAAAAAAATGCTCTAAATAAACTAGTGTCTAAGTGGGTATGCTGCTTCAATAGTACCCCCTCTCACACCATAAGGAGCGCTAGTGTAGCACTGACATACAGCTGTTGTAGTTGTCTGCTATGTTGTGACGTCACAGGTGAGCAGTAGAATTAAATAAATTAATAATATTTTAAGAGTAAAAACGTATTTAAAGTGGTTGCAAGTACCTCCACACCCGTGCGAATGAAATAAAGTATACACTCACACTTTAGTTAGAATCATTGAATTAAATAAACAAAAATATTATGTTTAAATAAAATGATTTTAAATTAAGTTGTGTATGTAAGCTGTGCATAAAAAAAAAGCTGCGTGACAGGAAAGTCCTACAATTGTATTGTCAGCTTTTTTTAATATATGAACAAATTTTATACATAAAAGATAAATTACATAAACAAAATCCTCTATTTTAAGATTACATCCTTCAAATGACCACCATTGTAGTTAAGTCTATTGTGTTCCTCACCTATCATTCTGTAGGATTTCCATAGGAATTAACTTCTTGCAGGATTCAATGTTTTAACATCTGAATTGTATGGGCTGTTGATACAATGAATACTTAACTCTCCAAACACCCCAGTAAAATAAAATATATGCTAAAAGATCAGGTGACCTGGTTGACTAGATGATGTTTCCGTATCAGGAAAAACGTAACTAGGAAGAAATTTTGCAAACCTACTTTGAGCTACCATGATGTAGCTCATAATTCCGGTTACATGATGTAACTCATAGTTGAAAAAAATGATTCCTTATTTGATGAGTTCAGTCACTAAAAAAATTAGAACATGACCTATTTATTTTAAATTCAATTATAATTAAGGAAGAAATTGAATTTTACACTGCTTCAGGTCTGTATAAAGTTTCTTGTGAAGTACTGTGGCTTTTATGGAAGACCATTAACAGAAATTTTTCTTATTAACATTCTTGGTAAATGAATATGATCCAAGTCTCTTACCAAATTTATTACAATTTCTTGGTTTTCATTAATCAACTATAAATCATTTCATAAAAAATTGTAAAGTTTTTGTGGTCTTGTTCATGTACCACCATGTTTAGAACCTTTAATTTTATGGGGATGGAAGATCCTTATGTAAAATCTGGCATGAACTCTGCTCTTGGTATGAACTCTGTTTAATGGATTCTCTATATACTGTATTTACATGTGCTAAATTTCCTTTTTATTATACAGCCAATAATTTTAGAATTGTGAATCAAAATCTTCATAGAAAGGACAGGTGGAACAGGACCATTACTATGCATGTCAAACTCGTCAAAATCTACATTGACGATCACAAAAAGTCACCATTTTTGTAATTGGATTTTACAGCAAAAGCATATTACATTTCAGTTCACAATTCCATTGCAACGGCAACATAGTACAGGACGTTTCACAATGTTCTTCGTAGTTTCGAAAATTCATTAACAAAAAACTATTTCACTTACAAGAATAAAACAAGTACTGTACGAGAGATTAGTTAAAAAAAAAATGGTTTTTTCCACATATACTAGGCAGTTAGTAAACTATTTCCTCGCTAGGCGTCGACAGTAGAGAAAATAGCTGCCACGGGAAGCGAGAAGTCGTTTTGTGTGTTAGAATTTCACTTGTCAAAGTCAGTAATTTCTGTGCAACGTGCGTTTCGGTTGAAATTTCATAAGGAGCCACTAAGTGACAATTCAATTCGTGCATGTCATAAACAATTCAGTGAAACCGGTTGCGTGTGCAAGCGAAAATCAACTGGTCGTCCATCAACCTCAGAAGTCAATGTCGGACGTGTGCGTGCAAGTTTCATTCGCAGCCCGTCAAAATCGACTGCAGCTGCAAGCAGAGAATTAGGAATTCCGAAAACAACAGTGTGGAGAGTTCTCCGTAAACGTTTATTATGCAGACCGTACCGTCTTCAATTAATTCAGCGTCTTTCTGATGAAGATAAAACACGTAGGCTCGATTTTTGTTTACAGTTACAGGAAAAGATGTTGTTAGATGAAGGTTTTGTAAACAAGATAATTTTCAGCGATGAAGCTACTTTCCATATTAGCGACAAAGTAAACCGTCATAATGTACGAGTTTGGGGAACTGAAAACCCACACGCTTATGTGGAACACATTCGGGATTCTCCGAAAGTAAACGTTTTTTGTGTGATCTCTCGTGAGGTAGTGTATGGGCCGTTTTTTTTATGGAAACGACAGTAACCGGCATGATATACCTGGATATGTTACAATTATGGCTTTCGCCTCAGCTACTCAACGACTTCATTTTCCAGCGAGATGGTTGTCCTGTCCATTTTTATAACGAGGTTCGACAGTACCTTAACACAACATTACTTCGGCGCTGGATAGGACATGCGTCTGAAGAAGACCGACACATTATGCTGTGGCCACCAAGATCACCAGACCTCACGCCATGTGATTTCTTTCTCTGGGGTTACGTGAAAGACAAGGTGTTTATCCCACGGATGCCGCAAGATATTGCTGAGCTAAAGCAATATCGTATCAGTATCGCATAATCAAAGCAATCAACTCTATCGAAAATGACATGTCAGAACGAGTTTGGCAAGAGCTAACACGGCACACATCAACACTTTCGTGTTGATGTGTGCCGTGTCGCCAGAGGAGCACATATTGAACATTTATAGATTTTAACAAAAACCGTTTGAGTCCCTGCATCACCTTGTACAACTTTCATTTAGGTAAGTGAAATACTTTTTTTGTTCTGAATTTTTGTAACTCCTAAGAACATTATGAGATGCTCTGTATATGTTATTAAAAAGAAAGATAATCTCCAAGAATGCTGAATTACAACGAATGCATTGTTTAGTTAAATGTTAGAAAGATAGAATTAACTACACAAAGTTTAAAATTTGAAAGACAAATCGTGATTTGAGGTACACAATAAGTAGTTGTGTATATTAATTATCCGCTCTTGTTTGCTTGACTCAAAAACCTTACAATGGTGACATTTTGGACACCCAATTCACCATGAGAAATTTCAATATTGTTTGACATATCTTTATTGCGATGTTTAACAGACTATGCCACCCCTTCCCCCTAACTTATTGATTTCAGAATAAAATCATCTAAAATTGTTAAATATGAGACATATTTTTCTACTATAAATAAGGAAATTTTTATGACACATGAAATCCAGCCTGAAGTAAAGAAAAAAGAGGTTTTTCCTCATCTTTTTTAGGGTTTGAATAAAACCAATTGCTATCACAAATCAAACCTAACAGGCATTAAATTATCCAAAAAAATGAGATATGGTGATCCGTCGATCAATTTTAGCCAAAATTAAATTGCATCAATTCTCTAAAATTTTATGTCAAATTTCACACAAAATGGTCCATCCATTCTAAAGAAGCAGGCCAACATACATACACTATAAAATAAATACTAATGAGGTAAAATCTGTTAAAATCCAAACTCCTACATGAAAAAAGGTGTTTATATAAGCGTACTGATATCTTCAGTCTATAGTTAATACACAAGAATGCAGTCATTATAACATAAATACAATCAGTAAATATGAGGTTATAACATGCAGGTATTCTGCACATCTACCACATTCTCCCTTTCTATGCCATTGATCTTGAATTAGAAAATTTATATGAGGTGGTAATAAACTATCATTATTGTTATTATTTCCTGAGATTATGGGTATTGACTGCTATAGTCATTAGCTCTCGTCTCAATCAAAAAGGAATAAAGAAAAATAACTTTTCCACTCTAATAACACAGATAACATAATTTTTGTTTCCTAAAATACAATGCATGATTTTAATCTGCTTTTTGTTGCTGAAAACAATATGAACTCAGAATCTTTCTATCACCCATCATTTTGGAAAAAATTAAAAATTTTAAATAAAGGTTTTTTTCATATTTCAACGTATAATTAACATTTTAAGCTCCTATATTGTATTTAATTAGCTCATTTTTTATTGTTTCACTTTGCTAACAATTCGTAAGTTATAAATAAACAATAATAGACACAAGAATTAAATCATATCATAGTCAAATATTATGACATCATATCTAATACCGAAGAATGAGCCATCGTGGGCAAGATTAATAATGTCTGTGCAGGTCAAAATATGTAGCTGAAAACACAGCTGTGTTGTTTTAATTAAGCACTGGATTTAGGAATGAATTAATTTTGCTCAGTCTTATTATTTATTGGTTCAAAAATATTTAATCACTTACCAAGGAAATTTAAATCCATACAAAACTAAAAGGTTTTCACTATGATGGGTTGTTATTGAAGATGTAGAGAGTTTTTTTTAATTGACGTGATTGTGGGTGGAATCGATGACTAACATTTTCATATTTTTATTAATTTTTATTTTCGTTATCTTTATTTTTCTTTCAATTTTTTATCTAGGATTAATTTCATTTTCAATTTTATCACTGTATTCTTGTATTGTTTTTATGGTTCTGATTTATTTAATCTGTATGTATGCATATATAATCTCCCACTAGCTGAAAATTTAGTATTGCAAAACATGTATCGTGTAATTATTTTTTATATCCACTTGGAAATCTGCACTTGAACATTATTCAATAAATGGTTGGTTAGTTTATTATTTTGCTCATTGAAAAATAATGGATGGTAACCTCCAATACAGTTATTACTATAAGGAGGTACCTAATTTCATAAGATTATCTAATAATTGTTTACTTTTATTATTTTATATTGTTTGGTTGCATGTCTACTAAGCTTCTGTATTAAAAATTTATAACTATAAATAATTTTATTTTCATTCGTAATCTGTTTATTTTGTGGAATAAAGATTATTATATATTATTATTGCTGTCTTAAGTTTGTTAACAGTGCAGTGTCATAATGCCTCGAAATTGTGTAAATGATGTGGATGCCTTTTGTTATATATGTGGTAAGTTTACCGTAAAATCAAATAGAAAAAACATTACACCTTTAATTAAAAAAGCATATCATTTGTACTTTCAGTATAAAATTGGTGGTCAGGATAAGACGTGGGCTTCTCATATAGTATGCACTAATTGTTCTGTGTATTTAAGAGGATGGCTGAAAGGTACACGGAAGGCTTTGCCATTTGGTATACTTATGGTTTGGTGTGAACCAAATGATCATGTAACTGATTGTTACTTTTGTTCAACAAGTGTGTCTGGAATTTCTAAAAAATCTAAACATACTGTAATATATCCTTCATTGCAATGTGCAATCAGGCTTGTACCTCACAGTGAAATTATTCCAATTCTTGAGCCACCTGTGAATGTAAGTTTCAAAAACAGCGATGAAGAATCAGGCAGTACTGAAGAAGACAACAATGATTTTGATTTTGAATTATTTTCCAATAAGCCACATCTTATATCACAAGATGAATTAAATGACTTGATTAGGGATTTAAATTTATCAAAAAATCAAGCTGAACTGTTAGGATCAAAGCTGCAAGGTTGGAATTGACTTCAAAAAAATACAAAAATTTTGAGCACGGCCATCCCTGCTAATGGGAGCCTTAATCAAATCACAAATGATACCAATATAACCGTGGCATGATGCTAATGCGCCTACTTGCAACCAGTCCAATGCCTAGGCTGAAACTCTTGCCACGTGAGATCCTACCATGATCAAATACGTCGATTAAACTCCCTCTACAAACCTACACACCACAAGGGCACAAAGAAAACCAGCCACTAAAGACCACTCCTTGTTAATACAGAGATCCAGAAAGGAATATATTCTCTCAAGTTCCCTAACAGCTCGTGAACGTTCGACTTCAAATCGGGGACAGACATAGAGGACATGATCCACTGTATCATCAGTCCCACAATCCAGGCATTGACTTGAATCCACCAAACGAAACCTAGCCAAACTTTCCCGAAAGGCACCATGCCTGGAGAGAAACTGTGTGATATACCAATTGGAGGAAACCAATCTAATCGCACCTAAATCAGACACTATAGAAAATATACCATGCGTGTAGCAACCTGTGGGGGATTCATCCCACCTGACCTGCCAAGACACAAAGTCCTGGTCTTCTGCTTTTGTTCTAACGTCAATAGGTTATTTACATTGGAAATGTAGCATTTCTTACACTCATTATCCAAGATAATACATAGTAAACAAAATAAATCTATTCTTTTATTTAATTAAAAACATGTTTATAGAAAAATGTTTTGTGAAACACCCACCTTGGGCTATTCTCATAGCCCACCCCCCTTTAGTTCCTAGCAGTGAGCAGCTTTGTGATAGTTACAAAAACTAGATAGTCATGTCTGGATGAATGATGATTGATTTAGACTCGCACGGGGCGACTTTAGTCTTTGGTATAGCCTCGCACAAGGTCACTACGGCGATGGACTCCCGTGACGGTAGAATGACCTTGAATTTGTGCTCATTGCCTATTTTCTACATTACTAATAGAGCTTCAACTACATAAAGGGGCATTCACGGGAATCTACCTGTATTACTTGGCAACTATATGAATGACCGTACTTTTCAAATGCAAATATATATTTGTCATTGGAATTATTGTTAACAGAAGATTATGAAAGATAAAGAAAAATGATGTATTATTATGACAATTAGTATTTCAATATATTTAAATAAATAAAAAGGCCATTATTTTACAATTTAAATAATGTTTCATTAGTTAGCTTGTTTTCAGTAAATTTAATTATCCATTATATACCGTAGTAAATATGAAAAACTTACATGAAAAATGAAAAACATGCGAGAGCTTATACAAATTAATTAATTATGGAGATGAAACACAGCCGTGTTTCATCTCCATAATTAATATTTCTAACTCGGCTGATTAGGCAGCCTATGTTATCAGCCGAGTTAGAGTTCATAAGTGCCTAGTTGTTTTCTTTGATGAGGTTGCTGTTTAGCAACTACATTAGGCAAGTAGCGGCGGACGCCGTCTGTGACGCATAAGCTTAGGAGGAATGCTCGAAAGGATTACGGACTGTCGGGCCGTCATTTGTACACGGTGTGCCGAGGTGCCTTCGAAAGTATGACCTCTTACGCGGCGTCCGTTTGGGCCCATAGGTTGGAAAGAAATCGAGCACTTATTTAAAATTTAAGGAGTACCCAGCGCACAGCCTTAATTGTATGCATTGGTGTTTTTAAAACAACATTCTACGAGGCTACCACCGTATTGGGAAAGGCTCTGCCAATCGATTTAGTGGTGAAAGTTCGGGCAGCCATGTGGAGATTGCGAAGAGGCTGTGAGGCCGAGGTATTCGGGATGCGGTTTCGGGTCTGGCCAGTACTGGAACGGAACAGTGATCACAATGCACCGGATCTAAATTTTAAACTGTTGCCCATTTCCCGCCTGTGGAAGAGGCTGCAGAACCTCGCGATGGAAGCATAGCTGCTGGAATGGGACACCAAAATTAAGGGAAGATTCCTGTACAAGTTTATACGGGATCTGGGGAGATGGTATGCCTCGAGTTCGTTTTTAAAAACAACGGGTGTCCTGGTGCTCATCGACCATATAACCAATATCAGATATTGAACCAATATCTGTTTCGGTTCCGCCTGGCAGCTGATGAACTATGCGTCTGCGGCGAAGTCCAGTCAAATGAACACCTGATGTTTGACTGCTCTTATGGGGAACTAGACCGGGCTACCCTGGAACGTAGAGGTCAAGGGGAAAATTGGCCAATCACAAGCGGTGAGTCAATGTGGCGAGAGCCGCATTGTCGGACCGTGTTGGAGTTCCTATATGCGGTCGCTATTTTCAACCGAGATCAGTAGATTACTTAAGGGAAAGACCTCCTACCGCACTGCTGTCAGAGGCTAACCTTGAGATATATGGCTGACCAACAGCCAATTAAGGCTCCAAGCGATTTAATATGGTGGACAGTACTTGATCGCATTCAGCGACCTAAGCGTGGCAGCGAATTAGTAAATTTTAATTTATGGATGTCATACATATTTTTAGTAGTTGACGGGGTGCGCCTACCCATTTTAGTAAATATATGGCAAGTGATCGGTTGGAACACGTAAGACGGTAGTGTACGGCACCGCCCTTAGTCCGCTCATGCTGTTAGGTAAGCTCTAGAAGTTATTTAGGATACTGGTCGCTAGTAGTACGGAAATAGGCATACGGGCGCCAAATCCAAGATGGACAGTCCACCATCTTGGAATCCAAGATGGCGGCGTCTTGGATTAACATCACGAAATCAAGATGGCTGTGGTCGGCCATATTGGATTGTGACGTCAGTAAAGCTCGTAGCCTGTCACTGTTGCCAACTTGATTTTTTTTGTGTCAGTGTTGCCAACCTGGTTATATATTTAAATTATTGAAGTAATATTTCAAAGGTTGGAAGCACTGTTGAACAGCTGTTGTGTAGGGTTCGGTTTGAATTAAATAAATAAATAATATTTAATGAGAAAAAAGCCTGATCGGTTAGGACTTGAACCGTGTGATGACGGGACACGACTGACGCCTTAAATCAATCGGCTACAGCGACTCATTGATGTAGTGAGTGAAAAATGTTGTATATAAGTTGCTCGGGAGAAAATGAAATATATTATATGTGTGTGTGTTTGTGTGTGAAAATATATTGTGTGTGTGAGATAAAAATTTGGACGTACCTCGAGGATGATCCTGGTCGTTGAGGCGACTGCTCTGGGCGGCGTCACCGCAATGGAGAGAGGTACTCATCGTAGATCGTGGACCGGGAGGCGGCGTCTTTAGACGTACCTCGAGCATAATCCTGGTCGTCGAGGAGATTTCGCCAGGAGGCGTCGCCGCGATGGAGTAAGGTTACCGTCGTAGATCCGGAACAGGGAGGCAACGTCTTCGCGTGCGTCAACGGAGCGACGTGTTTACTGTACGGCTGGCGGCGCTCACCTGAAGGATCAGCCGACCGAGTAAAGTTTTTATACGGAAGAACTTAGTAAAACCAAGTACGGTAATGTGTACTTGGTAGAAAAAGTGTTAAAGAAAAGGGGTAATAAACTGTTAGTTCGTTGGCTGGGTTTCGATAAGAAAGAGGATTCGTGGATAAAAAGCATGATCTTATAAAATAAATTTCGCTGTTAAATTACATTCAGTAGCGGAGATGAATGCTAAAGAAAAAGATCGAAAGTTTACGGTAATTAATTTCCACCGTTTAATTGGCGATGTAGTCGATTTTAATTCAAAAAGGAGGCATAGTCCTCTTCTTCCAAACAATATTTGATGTTTGGTTGTAGGTCCCTCAAATTCCGGTAAGACCCATGCAGTTTTTAACCTTTGTTTGACCCTAGCGGATTGAGGTTCAGTAATATATATATGTGTTTTCAAAATCCTTGTACCAGCCTAAATATTTATTTTAAATAATTTATTAGCCGATGTCGAAGGAATAGATTGCCATCCTTACAGCGATAATGATGTTATTGTAGCGCCTGAAGAAACAGAGTCTAATTCGATAATGATATTTGACGATATAATAAGCGAAAAACAAAACAACAACAAAATACTTTACTATGGGTTGGCACAATAACATCGATGTGTTTTATATGAGCCAGACGTATAATAAAATCCCTAAACAACTTGTTCGCGACAACGAAAATTTTCTTATGGTTTTTCGACAGGATGAAAGAAACCTAAGACATATATATCACTGTCATGTGACGCCTGATATGTCATTTGAAAAGTTTAAAGAAATATGTAATGAGGCTTGGAACCGGTCAAAAAATGGGTTTTTAGTAATTGATAAAGAAAGAGATATCGATAAAGGCCTGTATAGATTTAATTTTGACACCTTCATTGGAAAGCCTGAAAAAAACGTGAAAAGCCTGAAAAAGCGTACAGGCTTTCTAACAGCGTGAAAAAGCGTGCACGCTTTTTCAGCGCGCACGGTAGCTTGCAGGCTTTTTACAAGGTTGAAAAAGCATGGAGGCTCTATCGCGTAAGCCTTCTAGACCGTATTTAAGCCGCAACGAATCAATGAATGGATCATACAAAAGACGAATGGCTATTTTGGAGGATCGCGAGCGGATCTCTGCAGAGATAGCGGAGATCCGGAAGAGTATTAAAAGGAAACATAACGACTTGGTAAAAGGAAGATTCGAGTCCGACCTGAGGCTACAGAGAGAATTTAAACCTCTTACCGATCCCTTGATTAAGCTTGCTGATAAAATTAGTTCGGAAGAAGGCGAAGTAAAGAGAATAAAAAAAGAAATAAATCCAAAGACGAGACCGACGCCTCCGGTATCGGCTGAAGAGCTGAGGGAAAAAGAAGAGGAATATCGCAATTTTGAAAAGAGACTAGATATGGGCTCGATGTATGATATGCTGACCGAAGAAGATAGAATGAAGCTTGCTAAGCGTTCCGTAACAGACGAAGGTCTAACCGGAGGAAGTAAACGGTCGGTTAGCGAGTTACACCAGAAAATGGATACGTCTAGCATGTTACCTTTCGAGATGGCTCAACCGTCTGATATGGCTGATGACGAGATGAACGAAAACTACACGCTGCAAAAAGATTAATCCCTTACATGGATCAACGACGTGCTGAAAAAGAGGCTGAAAACCATGCCGAACCGCAATTACAACATGAACTGGAGGAGTCTTTTGAAACCTATCCCACGATTGAACAGCTGTTGCATACGCCCGATGGGAAGATAAAGGCGAGTATGACCGTAAGGACCAGCATTCGAGAAGGGTTAGCGCAGGAGTATATGTTAGACGCTATAAGAGACGTAGAAAATAACATGCATAACGTGTACGGCGTACACTTTGATGGAAAGGACCTGAAAATTGGCGATGCAAAAGTAGACTTCGACAGAGATAGTAATATTCTTATTAGAGAGGATACATATCCTGCGACTCGAGGGTTGTTTGAGTTGCTTTTTAAGAGAAATCCGCAGTTGTACACAAAAGAGGACTTGGAAGAATACAAGAAAAATTTAGTCGCGACAAACGCACACAGATCGCGGTTTTAAATATGTCGAGATAATAAGCAAACGTTTTTCACCAGGAGTAATAAAAAAACGAGGGGAAGGACTGTTAATACCTAACAAACTGACTTTATACGAAGACCGAAAGATCGATTACTTTTATTTCGACGACCCCAACGAAATATGTGAGAGGTTGAAACTGCTGATAGCATCTAAAAAGGCTGGAAATACGGCTCACGATAATGAAATAGTATCGATAATTGAGGAATTGAAAGAACGCGGGCCAATAAAAGGAGAGGTCACGCCGTAGCCGATTTATTCGAAAAAATGCCAATCAACAGGTTAGGTCAGTCAGAATTCAGCGCTAGGATTCCGTTTGGGATTACCGACGAAGACGATATCGAAGGCCGCGAAAAACGAATTTGTAATTTAGCCTGTGCTGAAAGTCCAGATGATGCTGTTAACATGGATGATTGTTTGTACTTTATCGAGTAATACTTCGAAGATCGAGGTGCATTAACGCCCGAAGAACAAAGCAACTTTATTGTTATCGATTTTAAAGGCGCTCGTGCTAAAAACGCCGCCCATCCAGACAATGAAAACGACCTCATAACCTTGAGATATGCAAGGTTCCTTATTCAGCATAAATTCGACCAAGTCATCGCCCGAACCGAAAATATGATCAAGAAAGACGTGGTTAATCCTTTAACAAGTGCAAATAAGAACGATCCCGCTGTTGAACAACGGTTACGTGAAATGGTGACGCGATTGAAAAGTGAGATTGGGAAAGACGCAGAAACCTCCCAAACCGACGATATAAAAACGGATGATTCAACCGAGGAATTTTAGTCGTGTATAAAATGAGCAACGCAAATAAGCAAAAAGTTAGTAAGAAAGCGGGACGCGGCTTGTTAAGTTCTATTACAAGTCTGCCAGGTAAAATACTCGACATCTCAAGTGGTGTTGCAGGAACAGTACTGAATCGTGCAGTAGACCTGCTTCCTGTTGAAGCTCACATACCAGGTTACCAGTATTGCGGTCCTGGGACCAAACTAGAAGAACGATTGAAAAGAGGAGATCCGGGGATTAACGCGCTCGATAAAGCTTGCAAAGCACGCGATATCGCATATAGCACATACAGCGATTCTCGCCGGAGAGCGCATGCAGATAAAGAATTAGCAGAAAGAGCCTGGCAAAGGGTGTCGGCTCCAGATTCTAGCATCGCTGAGAAAGCCGCCGCATGGGCTGTGACAAACGCTATGAAACTAAAAAGCAAATTCGGCGGTAAACTGAGGAGACCGTCTTTAGGCAGAGGTACGCGGAGAGAAACCATAAGAAAAAAAGGGAAAGGTGTTTACCTCGAACCTTACAGTTCCAAGAAAGGATGCGGGTTAAGAAAACGACGACCTGCACATCGCAGGCGCGGACGTCAGCAACGTGGAAAAAGAAAACAATAGAAATGTTACGCGAGCTTCCTATTCAACCTTTAACGGCTATGGAGCTGATACGTTTTGCGCGCAAAGTGAAAATACCGCAATTCAGGTGGGTTTTCATGCGCGATACCCTAACGGCTAGAATAAAAAAATCTGAATCAGGAATTGTAAATCTAGACAGCGTCCTCAATCCGGGCACGCATTGGGTTTCTTACAAAAAACGAGGTGCGAACGTGTTTTATTTCGACAGTTATGGAAATTTACGTCCGCCTAAAGAGTTAGTCAATTATTTCAAATCTGGCGGAGAGAAAGTCGATATTAAGTATAATTTAGACCGCAGACAAGATTTTGATTCAGTTGTTTGCGGACATCTGTGTTTGAGATTTTTAATATGTTCTGCCTAAATGGAAACTCATCCGTGCTGCCTGCAGATATTTTTCCGCCGATAGAACTCGGCGACGCCGCTTGGGAAATCGGGCTCGTCGATTTTATGTTTTACAACAACATTCCGAACGTAAAAAAAATGAAAAATTACGTGTTTTATTATGGCGATGGTAAAATTATAAAGTTAACTCCGGGAATGTACGAGATCGAAGATCAGAAGTTGAAACTGAAACATGCGATGGGTGATTGCGAAGAAATCGATTCGAACGCGACAGATGAAGATAAACGAAAGCTGCGAAATCGAAGTAAAAATATTCCACCAAAATTTACATTAAAGATTATGATGGAACCTACCAGCATGGCTTCTATGTTCTGAAACGGTAGATTTTACAAAACCCTATTCTATCCGTACTCTTTTAGGATTTGATGAGGCGGTCCTTCCGGCAAATACGTGGCATTTATCTCAAAGGCCAGTAAGTATTTCATCTTTAAACGCTATACGTATAACCTGCAACATCGTTCGGAGTTCGTACGTAGGCGGAGAAGAAGGTTATATAATTCACGAATTCTTTTCACGAATTCTTTCCGAAAGTCGGACGAGGATATAAGATAATTGAAGTGCCGACTAGTGTCATTTATCTGCCAGTCAACACCACGTCTATACAGAATATAACTGTACGCGTCTGTGACCAAAACAATGAACTGATAAATTTCGACGAAGAAGTGACCGTAAGATTGCATTTGAGACGAAGAAACAATGGGTCTGATTTTCATCGATGATATAGAATATAAATCCTCCGGTACGGCTACATTATCAGACAGTCAACCTAAGAAACTTAAACGGTTAACACGAGAGAACGTGCGTTTTCTGGAATCTTTAGGTTTCACGGTCTTACAATAATGAACGGGCAGATAATAAATGTAGACTCTACGAACGAAGCATTACAGGCAAATAATACCATACTCATTACCCTTATGCTGCAACCACGTTTAATAATAGCGACGAGATAAGAATCCCTATTCAACAACAAGACATATATACACTGCCATGCGATAGTTACCTGTACATCACTGGAAAGTATGGTGAAGCTAATGGTGCAGCTGACCCGACTCTAAAGTTGTGTAATAATTTCGGTGCTTTTCTTTTTGATGAAATACGGTACGAGATAGCAGGAGAAGAAGTTGATACAGTAAGAAATGTAGGCGTGAATACGACGATGAAAAATGCCCTCTCTCTGAGGATGATGGAAAAACATGATATTTTTCCTGCAGGTTGGTCATCATCTAGCACAGATGACATACAAGCCGGTGGCGCGTATATCAACGGCGAATCTGGTACGTTTAGCGTATTGCTTCCGTTGAGAATGCTTTTAGGGGTTTTCGAGGATTATAACAGAATACTACTGAACGTGAAACAAGAACTTATCCTGCTTAGGACGTCCACTGACAATAAAATCATTCACTTTTAGTATCACGAAAATAGTATGGAAAATACCGTATGTTAACATATCGGATGAAAGGCGGTTATCGCTTCTTAAACTTGTCGATAGAGACGAACCTATTTCCATGGCTTTTCGAAAGTGGAATCTGTACGAATATCCCTCTTTACCTACCAGTAAAGATGTCATTTGGCAGGGTGAAAACAACCACCCGGAATATGCTTCCTCCAGAATTGCATGGAAAAAAACAAGATCTAAAATGGCATTATCAGTTGGCAACGGCTAAAAAGATGAAAGTGGCGAAAATGGCGTTCGCAGAATGGTCAAAACACACTCCGTTGAAGTTTACCCAAGCGTACTGAGTACGATATCCTAAACACTACGTCGCCTACAAAAAACAATTGTGGATAATAGATATCTCTGAAGACGGCAAACATGAAACTAAAAGTTACTACAGACCGCTGATCATCAACGAACAATTGAAATTTCTTTCGAGCACATTCGAAAGGGTGGATGCAATGTACCAGCGACCTAATGGAGATATGGTGGTTATTGCAGACCGTCAGATGTACACGTTCAACCTCCATACACAGCAACTGAACGAGGGATATCCGAAGAATGTGTGTTCTTACTTTAACATCGCTCTACCCTGTAAGGTCAACGGGATCGTGACTACTTATACAGGAAAAACTTATCTCATCTACAACGAAGACTACGTGTTAGAGATAGACGAATGTTCTTTTAATACAGTTAGAACGGATCTTCTTTCTAATCTGTTCCCCGGCAGACATAGATGGAGTGGTGCGTTTCAACAACGGTCAAGAACAGAAACTACTACGAATATAATGAATTCTTCAAAAAAACGATAAAATTCGGAAAGAAAGACCATGAACTTTTCGGACTATTGTGTTACAATAATATAATTTTAAAACAGTTCATCGAATTCATCAGCAAATACCGCGTATATCCTAAAACTAAAATCTAAATTCTTAAGTTTTTATTCTTATGTATTTATATTACCTTGAAAATAAATATTATTAAATTACCTGTGTGTGTTTGTTTGTTATTAATCGATAATAATTTTGTTTACTAATAAATTAAACCGCTTTAACAATAACTGTATCAACGTATTAATTCTACAAATGTATATAACTATTATTACTTTTGGATACATATTGTTTTAAATCAAACAATTATATATGTATACATATATATATAAATATTGTACAACTACATATATAATTATTGCCAGAATTAAACAAACACAATATCGTTTAAAATGCATAGCTTCTCTAAATATTAATATTTAATACATTTTTTGAAAATTTTAGAATTACGTATAAAATTATTATTTATTGCCGGAATTAAACAGATAAATTTTATTTAAGAACCAAAATTATTATTGCTGGAATTATACACAAACCACACTATTATTTTAAAATGTGTTAGTACTATATATATATATTAGCATTAATTATATTTTTGGAAATTTTACAATTACATATATAAAGACAAAAGATATTATTTCATATTAAGTTATTAAAATAACGTTTAACATACCTTAAATAATAAAAATAAGAAAAAAATGGCGACTAGGAAAATTAAACAAAAGAAGAATAACAACACAGTATACACTAGTAGAGAACACAGTAAGAACGCAATAAAAACCGGTAGGATTTGGCGGGCTTTTACATAAAACCGTTAGCCTTGTCATTCGGAGATAACTTGCAAACAAAAACAATGACGTCAGCAAATTTTTTCCCGACATTTTTTCTTTTCTTTTTACCCCACCACTTTTTTCCCCACCATTTTTTTACCCCCACCACTTTTTTGATGACGCCAGCAATTTTTTTACCCCCACCACCTTTTTTGACCTTGTCCCAGAACCGGCGTGACCTTTCCCAGAATCGGCATGACCTTTCGTGACCTTTCCCAGAACCGGCATATGTATGCTACTAATGCCCATTACAAAATAGGGTGTTTCGAATGGAACACCCAATTTATTCATAAGTAAATCTTTTTAGTTTACAGTATAAAAAGGTACACAAATAATAAAAACATTACAATGAAAAAAACATTATTTTTTCAGGACAATAATACAGTTGTGTGATATCAGTGGGAAAATACCTACACCTCTGTCATTGTATACGTTATCATACACCATATCATTGTATGATGTGGTCAGTATGAGCTGCTGCTGTGCAGGATGACTTTCCTTTCCTTTCCTTTCCCATTTCAACAAATCTCTGCTTACAGGGTCATGTGCAAAATACAAAATACACCCTCACATACCACAATAAATGTTTTCTCAAAACTGTTACTGACACAGTAAAAATTATAGAAATTAACTAAATTTACATTTAATTTTCTCTTAATTAAACCATTCAGTTTATTTATTTATTTCTGTTTTCAAATCAGTCACTAACGTCATTTTAGTGACTGCATTGATGGTTGACTTCTTGTAAATCTTTTTGGATCCCACCATAGAATCTAACATAGGAATTCAGTGTAGGACCTAAACATTATACAATCTGCATTTCTGGTGGTTATACATAGCTTCTATATTACAGGTGAATCCACCTACCAAACTATGTTAAAACCATATGGATGTTTAAACCGTAGTACATTGTGGATTTAATAATTTACAGTGACCTCAAGTTCAGATATTCTTTCAGTATCGGTCCTCTGTCTTTTGGTTGGTATAAAATCATCAGTAAGATCTGTAGTTACTTTTTGATTATGTAGTATAAATGATGACTGTTGTGCAGTGTCTGTACAGGGCAGATCAGGTGACCTTGGAGACCACCTCAAACAAACTCTGTTCTCAGATCAGTGTTGATCAATCCAGTCAACTCTCTGGTCCATGTTACAGTTTTGGAAAGCATCATATCTGGTTAAGCAACTCCTGTTAGATTTCTTCAGTGAAAAAGAACAGCCTGAATGCTCATCATCGTGATATTGCACAGAAAACATTTAATTTTGGGAAGTTCCTTTCGCATTGAGTTCATGAAGATTTTGTCATCCCCAGATACAAACATTATGTGTGTTAACTTTTCTACTAAGATAAAATTTTGACTCATCACTAAACACAGTATGATTAAGAAAGTCGTCATTTTCATGCTGCAACATTTTGATTGTGAAGTCCACACACACAAGCCTAGCATACATGCTGCAATGAGAACTGGCATGGATTGTTGTTGATGTAGTATGGAAAAAAGGCCTTATTGACCATACGCATGAGGAGCAACCACTCGTTCTAAAAATATTAGTAAAGTTAATGTAGTGATAACTACTTATCAGACTGTCAGTCATTATAAAATTAATTTCGGGTGTAGTGTAGTTATTGTGTTTCCATTACTAGTGTTGTGTTTTGACTATCACTTTTTGAATTTTTTGGTTAATTTTACAAATACATACCAGTAGTGTTTTTTTAATTTTTTTTTCTTTTAATTACGCAACTTTTTAAGTTAGTTTTAATAATTATGATGGAAAAAATTTGGTAAAAAATTCTCAGCTCTGAAAGAGAATTAATTGCTTACATCATACAGTGTTGCAGGGAAGAGAAAAAATTAAACAGGCTGACAATTTCACTAACTAAAGCAACCGAATGAGCTGCAAAATGCTTTAATGTCATGAAAAACTGTGAATGCTATAGAAAAAGAAGTTCGAGCTAGTAAAGGCGAATCACTAAAATTTCCTGTGGAAAAAAAGAAGCATCCTCATTACAGTAACGCAGACATTGATAGTTTTGATTGGGGCATTATTTGAAATATAATCAAAGATGTCTATGTTCGATAAAAAGTTGTCTTGACAATTTCACAACTGAAGTTAAGATAAAGTTCTAGTTGTTCTGTTAAGTGTGTAAGAAGTTCAGTAAATCTTCTTGACTTTACATCATTCACACTGCTTTTGGATCTTATGGAATACTGTAGGCTTATTGTGCATATTAAACAAGGTACATTTATGTTTCATGCAATAATTATTATCTTAATCTGTGTGAAAAATGTATTATACAGTGTTAGATATGTGGGATGTGCTTAAAAAATAAATGATATATGCAAAATTATGAACAAAGAATTATTTTAATTACTATATATCCTGGTTCTAAATTTGACTATGTTATTATGAGTCACTCACAAAATGTAAGTAGAAAAATTAGTTTTATTATTATGAAATAAATTCTAATATTAGAAACCATTAGTATAAAATAAGAAACGATTTGTTTTTATTTTACAGGAATGATGAAATTATAATTCAGGTATACAGTAAGAATGTGTGATTATATTAATGAGTCAATGATTTTAAATCAGTTTAGTCTGCTTAGAGAGACTGCTCAATCAGTCTCACCCTAATGTTAGTTTTCATAACAGCGTATCAGTAGATAGACTTCATAACCTTTAACAGCTATAAATGATATGAACATATATGTAAGCATTTCCTTAGCTTTTCCATATTCATTATTTAAAGCAGAATAAAATTCTTCATGGAGTTTTAACTGAAATATATACTTATATATAATCTGTACATGAATTGGTTAGCAATGATAAGATTAGAAAATGAAGAAAGTAACACAAATAAAATAAAAAAAATACAAAATATAATAACAATAATAGTAACCCTTGAATTTTTTGCATTTCTGTTTGACATGTAACAGGTACATAAATAGATGCTCAAATAATAATTTTCATTAATACCTTCTGAATTGTGATTAATTTCAAATAATTTTTTATATTTAATAATTTTCATGTATTTATTTTAATATTACTTCACGTACTTACATTTTAAATAATTAATATGTAATTATTTGGATTTTAATCACATCTATTTTTTATTTTATATTTTGAGATGGTGCTCTTATAAAGGTTTTATTATGGTTCCCTTGATTCAGGAAAATACACTTTTCCTTTTTTTCCATGGCGTAGCATATGCACTCCTCCTGAGGTGATTTATATAATTTAATATTATGTACCAATCAGAATAAAAGATTTATTTTGTATGTGTATATAGAAGAAGGAATAATGGAATTGAAGAAAGAAATTAAGATGAGAAAAAAATTAAAGAAAAATATTAAAAAATTCGGTGATAAATTTAATAGAAGGGTGAATAAAAAGGAATTGAATAATAAATTGATTATTATATATCTTAGATTGTATAAGTTTGCTGTATGCTATAAAAATTGGTGGTTGAAGTAAACTACAGATCAAAAGCAATCAACATTTACTTGCACAAAATATCACTGATATCAAATGTGAACCTAATAATTAAAAAAATATTGTATAGAATATAATGCTTTATGCTAGAAAACATAGTAAACAGGAAAACCAAAAAGGAAAACGCCTTTGAAATGTGATATTTCAGTAGATGTTCAAATTAGGTGGGATGATAAAGTACAAGATGAATAAGTATAAGAGAACAGTGAATTTGGTGGTTGAATCTTGTAAAGAGATGAAATAGTTGGTCATACATTAAGATGACAAGGTTTAAATTACCTGGTAATGGACAACAAAAAATGATAGTGGAGGGCAGAAATCAAAATTATAGAATCTTCACATAACTGAAGATGTAGCAAGTGTTATGTTGAAGATAGTTTAAATATTATATCAGAAAAGAAAAATGAAAAAGATCACAAAACCAGTCAGATGATAGATACACACAGTCACTTAGACAAAACTAACGCTGCAATGTATTCTTTAGAAAAATTACAACAAAATTCGTTAGTCACTGTGTAAAAACTTACTAATGCGTATAATGATCTCAAACTTTAAAGTAACGGATATCGTCTTTCATATTACTGAATCTTAACAATTTCCTCTACTCCTAATGTTATTATTATATGTGCGCCGCTAGATCGCACATACGACGAGCCAAGCCTATAAAACTGAATTTTAACCGCCAAGATGAGTCGGCTGACATGTTGGCGTTGTGTTCTTTAGTTTTCGGTTTAGATTTTTTGAAAGAAATTAATGCAAGTAATGTTATTTTTCATCATTAAATATGTTTCTATTTTGAGTTTATGTTAACGGCAGTGTTTAGTGCTTTGATTTGTTTTATTTAAAGTTTGTATGCGAAAAGATTTAGTTTTAGGATTATAATCTCTCTTGACTGTTATGTATCATCAGAATACATTCATTTCTTTTAAAGGTTTTGTTTGCATAATTAAAAAAAAAAAATATATATATATATACATATTGTATTTTCGTGGGTTGATAATATTTAAGAGTTGTGCTTACTTTGCATTTTTAATTTTTCAGTATAAACAAATATTAAATCCAAGAACGAGTGCTCTCAAAGGTAGGGTTATCCCAATAATATTTTCTACTGTGAAATCTTAAAACTTTCTTACAAAAATGTGAAAGAATTGATTTACACTTGTAAGTTACTATCACTGTCTTAACTGATTTTTTTCCAATACCACTTATTGTAGTTAGATTATGTGTTATTTAATCATTCCCTGAATAGTTTATTTTGAATAATCCTACTCTTGTCATTAGTACATATCTGTTTCATTGTTACATTTTGTATTTTGTTGACTATTCTTATAAGTCAATAGTACAATAATATTAAACATGATAGAGAACAAATATGCAATGCCTCTAATAGAATTAAAATAAATATGTATAATTTATTAGGGAGAATCCCGAGCTTTTACTTCTTTGTTGGTGAAGACATATTTAAGAGGATCTAGAAAGTTACTGATTTTTTCAACTGGCACTTCTTGCCAAGCTAGAGTAATGGCTAATAGAAGAAAAAAAATCACAATCAGAGTTTAAGCCTGATTCAGGCCCTTTCACTATGTAAAACACAAAAATTAAATTTTTTAAATCATATTGATAAATAATAAATGGCCCTTGTAAGAGGAAATGTATTAATTTAATTATATTTTTTAAATGAAATTTCTATGAAACTGGTGTGACACTTTATTTCAGAAATTATGTATTTGACTTACAGATTGGAGATGATTTTTGTTAGAAAATATATTGAATTTCTTTTATTCCTAACATATTGTCTGCAAGCGAAATTTGGTTTGAGTAATTATAATGTTTATAAATAGTCATTTATTGTTTAGTCAATTTTATTTCCTTTCCATAAGTAACTAATAATTAAGTTGTGGTTCATTTAATGTTTTACTATCAGAAATGGTCAGTTCAAGTTTATATTTCATCATTTGCTGAAGATTGTTGAGCATTCAGCCATTTTTGGTTATGAAACTTACAAACTTGAAATCTGGTAACATTCACACCAGTATAACCCGTGAATGTTAGAGAAAGATTAGGCAGCTTAAATTTACAATTGCAGTATAGTAATAAGATCCATTACATCTTAGAAGCATGCTTAAGCATTAGATTCCTAGACATTTGTGCAGTGCAATTAATGCTTTTTCCTATTTAATAATTACAGATATGCAGTGATAAGGTTTTACATAATTTTCATGTCAAATAGAAGTTTATATATGCCTATTGATTTCATGAGCAACTAACTACAGTAAACTATTTTTTTATTAGAAATAATTTCTAAACTAAGTACCACATCTAATAGCCATTCTACACAGAGGTTAATTTCAACACAGTTGTGATAGCATTAAACAGCACTATTTGATATTTCACCAATCTTATGTGACTGCCACATCAGTCTTAATTGTTAAACCATTACAAATAATCATTAATCCATTAGTAATAAAACTATGACAAATTAATTTTTTAAGCATTAACCTTGTTCAAATGTAATAATTTTAAAGGAAATTATAAATTTTTGTGTATTTATATGAAAATAATTAAAAATGTATCCAGTATCATTAATAAAAATACTTCATCTTTATTATTAATCATTTAATTTTTATTTGCCATTATTTTAATGCTGTTTTATTTATTATTGATTTTATTTTTTTAGTCCTGAGTTTGTATTATTATGCATCTAGTAAATAAATTTGATTGAGAAAATCCAAATACAAGAAATAAATCTTTATTTTATCACACACCTCAAGTGATTTGTTTGCAGGTTTTCTCCTTGTTAGATTTCCAATTCATTATTGCTGTATAGACTATATTTAAAAAAAATAAATATAATAAGATTAAAAAGTTGAATATACAAAGTTTCTCTTTTTTTTTATTTCAATGATAATTGCCAAGTGTTCTGAATCAGTAAAATTAAATATGATGTAGTTTGTAGATTCATTAATGCATTGTTGCTGGACCAAGTTTGTTTACATCTTGCATTACTGCCTGATTTTAAATAATTTCTTAAAGTGTATTGAGAAAAGTATTATAATATTTTATAGGTTTTTTCCTCAAATAAGTACATGTTAACATGATTCATTTATAGATTTTGATTAATCCTCTGTTAATAATGTGTGATTTTGCTAAACATAAAAAACAATTTTATAAAGATTTTTGCAAAGTAGAGTGTAAGTAGAATGTACATAGCATCTAGATTTATCGGGTTTTCTCAGTTTTTTGTAATTGAAGGAAATGAATTTTTCCCACTTTTTATTAATTTGATTAAAATGTTAAAGTAAATCTGTCAAATACCTTTTTTTTTATTAAAAATTAGATTTTTAATGTTTTTATTTATATAATGCTGTAACTGAATTTTTTTCAACAAATTTCAACAATACATTAGTAAAGTGAACAGTAAAAATGATTAATTTATGATCTAACTTAACCTATTTTACATAGGTGTAGTTAATTTCAGTAAACTTTTAAATAATTTAATAACTTTTAATAATTATTTTGAAAGAAGTATTGTATAATAATAAAATAATTATCAATAATTAATTAAAATTGTCATTTGTGAATTTACTGAAATGAATACTGATGGATTGAGTATAGTAATTTAATATATGGTGAAATGATGCACAATGTATGTGTGTCGATTTGTTGTTAAAGTTGGTCAACAGTTTCTTTCTCAATTTTAATATTACCTTTTTTTTATTCAAGCTTAATTTTATCAAAAATATGTGAGTACCTATTGCATAAATACTGCATATAAATAATGTTTCTTGTGATGGAGACTTAGGCTTATTTATTTGTTTGGTATGAAAATATAGGAATTTAAGAATAATGAACATAATTGTTATAAAATAAATGGTGTATTCTTAGATAAAATTATTTATGAATGTGTAAGTATTGTTAATTTGTGATGTATGTAGTAAATCATTTTCACACCAAACAGCATATCCCTTGATTGTGTGATTCTTAGCTCTAATTTTTGCATATTATTGGTAACTAAATTGGATTATTTTAAGGTACTGTTTAAGGCATCCTGGAATAGTCGCTTTAATATTGGAGGTACAGGTAGAAGAAAACAATTGTGCAGGCAGGCAATGTTTGGAATATGTAAAATAAATTGTTAGGGATATAAGATGTAGGGGGTATATTGAAACGAAATGACTAGCACTAGATAGGGAATCTTGGAGAGCTGCATCTAACCAGTCAAATGACTGAAGACAAAAAAAAAAGAATAAAAAAAAGGTACTGTTACAGAGTTAAGCTTTCTTTAGAATGATTATCAGATAAGCTAGTTGTGATGAAAAAATTATTAATATAGAGCATATTCTAATTTGGCTCTATGTGTGTATTCTTGACCTTATGTTTACACCAGGATTGTCATATCTACTGATTTATAATTTTTTATTACGTCATATCATCTTTTATATTTTGTCTCTAGTTTTGAAAACAATATATAAGTTTTTTCCTGAAAATTTTGCCAATTTTTTTGAGATGTACAGATTAGTTTTTGTACTGGTTAAACCAGATTTTATCTTTTAGATACAAAGAGCACATGTGCAAGTGCTGTATACTTTATCAGAATCAACTTTTGCTAATATCCTCTTTGTAATGGGCAGTGTAAAAATGTGCTACGCACAGGATGGATTTTACTCTCAATATATGAAAGTCACAAATTCAACACGATTAACAGTATGAAATTTTTCTACATCTTAAATTTGACAAAACAAAATACTAATTTAAAAAGTGACAGCAGTAATGAGTTAAATGATCACAAACCAAGCAGGTTTACTTACTGGTTAAAGATGACTATCATCAGCAACTATATCATTAAAATGAAAAAAATAATTTTTTTGGAAATATTCAGGCACTAATATTTATCTTTCATAAAAATTTAAACCTTGTTTATTGTTGATCTAGAAATTTTAAATATGCTAATGGTTCTCTAGTGAATAATTTTGGAATACAGTATTTGGTAAAAGTTATTTGTTATAATGGAAATTGCTTAATAACTTTTATTATTTGATAGCCGTTTTATAAATTAGTTTATAAAGAAAGTAATTTCTCTTGAATCTTTATATTTTGTTTATAATAAATTTATTTTTTTCTTTATTGCAGAAGCATTAGTCAACTCAGCAGAATGAGTTGTAAAAAATTAGAGTGTTTTGGAGAATTTGAGAAGTGTGTGTTTTGTAAAACAGACATTGTAGATGAATTAAAGCTAGGCACAATTTATAAATATGGAAGTATCATCACACATTATTTTTGCTTGGTAATTATTTTGTTTATTGGTTTAACAAGTAATACATATAAAATAAGCTTATAATTAACAGTAATATTTTAAGTAAGTGCTCTTTGTATTGAACATTTTTATTGATACAGTCAAAACTCAGTAACTTGATCCTCTAGTTACCTTAATTATTTTTAAATAAAAATTTGTTCCCTTCATAAAGAAAATTGTTAGTAGAAAACTAATTTTAGCTAGTTAACATTTTGAAGCCGTTAACATAATATTTAAATGTTGATAGTATAAAGAAATATTTAATAACTTCTTAAAAGTCAATTTATTCTGCTTTTTTAAGTATTTGTGATAGCCTAATTTGTGCATGGAGAGAAGAGTTGCTTGTTAAAAGAAGCCATCAAATAGAAACTGCATGTGTTTAGTTTGATTCATTTCTGCTCAACTAAAGTTTTTCATTCAGTGTTCTTTATAAATCTTCATTTGTTTTGTTTTCAATATTTAACATCTGTACAGTCTAATTTTGTATTTTACAGAATTCCAAATCTTTAGTCAACATTTCAATAACTCTAACAAAAAAATTTCCTTCAGTTTTAAGTTACCAAGGTTTGATTATTACTATTAAGATCAGGAAGATAATGAAAATGAAATAATGAGAATAGAAGCTTAATCAGAACAATTCAGAATAAAAATGCTAATAGATTAGGAAATGTCATTAAAGGAGAAGGATTTATTCAAACAGTACCAGAAGGCCAGTAGAAGGTGCAAAGAGAGAGTGGAAAAGATAAAAAATTATTGACAGTCTAAAAGGAAATGGAAAATATCAGGAACTCAAAAGTTTAGTTGGAAATAGAGAATGGAACTGAAAATTGAACAATATTTGAACACATTTGTTTTTTCATTTTACATTATCAAGTGAATGTTTGAAACTTTTAAACACGTTAAGTTATTTTATTTATTAGTAATGGATTTGTTTTTGTTATAATTGACTATTAAATGTTTTGACACTATGGTGTCATACTGTAGTAAGATTAATTTATTAGAAAAAAACCAGTTCAGTATATAATTATGAGATAGTATCAACATTTCAAGACTATTTTTGTAAGATGTCAACAGGTGACAGCACAAGGCCTCATACACAGTCACAGGGATCCCTGACCTTCATAAGTCAGTGTGCCAAGAGACATTGTACTATGTGTGTCAGTAGTTGTGCAGCTTGTGTGGTAATTTTTCATGGTAATGCACTATGTGCATTACCACTTTTACAATTTCAACATTAACAGCAAGCTTGAACAAAGAGCAAACATGAAATTTTTGTGTGAAATTTGGCAAATCTATCATCAAGATTTCGCACATGATTCAGCAAGTTTATGGTAATGCTGCCAGGGATCTTGAGAGGCATGCTTGACTGAAAAAAGTGAGGCTGATCTGTAGTTCAAACAAGTGCATGCTCATCGTCTTTTTCAACATTCGTAGCATTGTGCATCGAGAATTCATCCCCAGTGATCAGTTCGTCAGTAGCGAGTTATACTGCCAGATTTTAACGCCGCTAAGGGAGGACATTTGGTGAAAGCGACCAGAGTTGTGGAATACGAAAAAATGGATGCTTCATGATGACAATGCACTGTTACTATTCGCTCCTTACATTTGAGTTTCTCGCAAGACAACATGATCTCACTTGTGTACATGCCATACTTCAGCTTTGGTTCCTGCGGAGTTCACCCTCTTCTGCAGTTGAAAAGCCAGCTTAAAGGGTACTGTTTTGACACCATTGCAGAGATCCAATAGTGGAAGGTAGTTTCCCACGCTTTGAGAAGTGGACTTCCAGGACCCATTCTGGAAGTGGCACAGATGCTGGAAACATTGTATTGCAGTGGAAGGGGACTAGTTTTAAGGTCAGTATATAGGTAAATAAAGTAGTTTCTTGTCAACAGAGCTAGTTTAAAAACTCTTTGAGACCCTCCCCTTATATACCTATGTGCTTTTAGCAGCCTCATGAACAATATTTTGGATGATTTGATAATCTGTCTGTATTCTGTATAAAATAATTACGTTGGTTATGGTAAATGAATATATAGCAATATTTTTACTATTCATCTGCATGTGGATTTGAAATACAATCAGGGAAGGTATTTTTCACATGCTACAAATTTCCTTAATGCATTCTCTTGAAATAGGTTTTTGTCAGGAAGGGCTTGCTGTATAAAAAGCTTGTCAAATCTCACTTTCCATATCCCAGAAAAAAAATTGCTATGAAAAAAACAAATTGCTTTTATCTGTATTTGTGCATGCAAGAGTGTGCTATTAACTGTACTATTATTTCTTTTTTACTTACTGTTGGTTTTTTTTTTTAATGTATAGCACTTAACAACATTAAAGTAGTTAAACAATGTAGAGGTAGAAAGTACATTAAAATATTTAATTACTTGACCGATAAAAGCATGTTAATAGTATAAGAGATAGCATTTAAAAAATATTGTTGCTAATGAAATGTTAAATGCTGTGAAAGCACTCCAGTAATGAATAAAAAAAATAAATAAATAAAAAGAATAAAACTAAATGAAGAATAAGAATAACACTGACTGTTAGGAAAACAATTTTAATTCAATTGCATTATTCTGCTGCTTGAATGCATTTGATATATTTTTCACTCATAGATAAATCGTTTTTTTTTCATCAGTATACCGGGTGGTCCATTTAAATTGAGACACATCTATCTCTCAAAAACTACACATTTTAAGAAAAAATGTTTTTTCCATTTCAAGGAGGAAATATGTTCACAACCTATGTTGTCCTTGATAAGGTCAAATAAAGGTCAACTAATTTTTTAAAAATAGGAACTTATATTTTTTATTGCAGAATCGAATTGTTTGTAAAAAAATAACATTTTGTTTCAGCCTTTTTTTTCTATAATTCAGTTTTTTTAGTTATTTATCTTCAAAAATGTTGTAGGGGCGCCTATAAATTGGTGTGTTTAGTTTCATTAGGTCTGGCCCAGCTGATGTTAAATTTTAAATAAAAGAAAATTAAATTTTAAATGAAAAACAACCAATTAAAAGATTAACTTAAATAAAATCCATTTGGGTTTTAGTTAAATTTTTAATCAAATAGTTCACACAACGGTATGGTACACAGCCTACATATGTTGCATGGTTTGGTCAGTTAAGTTTTGTCGACCCAGTGAAAATATTTGGTTTAATGAATTACTGTTACTTGAAAATTTTTTTTTAATGCTCTATTTAAAATAATTACAAAAGCTTACTTTTCATAAATTACAGCAACAAATGTTCGAAGTGGTCTCCTACTTCTGGGTTAATTCATTTGAAGTGACCCAAGATTGTTGCGTGACCAATTGAGTCAAAATGGTATTGCTGTTAACAGATTTTTCATGATTTTTGAGAGGTTATAACTTTTTTATTAGTACAATACACAAAATTTTTTATTTGCCAGATTTTTATCACCAGTCCCATCAGAGTTACTTGAAACCAAAATTCAAAAAAATTTAGGGGGTAAGTATATCACCATTAGTTGTTTATGGTAAAACTACTAACATATACCTACATATAAAAAATTAATTCTAACTGTGTATGCCATCCCTGCCTCTTGAAAAAGATTACAAAAAGTGAAATTTCACTGTTTTTCATGTTTTACTTTATTGGTAGTTCTCATAAAAAGAAGAGAGAAGATTTGTAAATAAACCAGTGGGCCAGTCTTTTACTTTGAGAAAATACGAATAAATTTCTTTTTGTTTTATCCTTCCAGGACCAATAGTTTTTTAGTTATGATTTTTTCCGTAAACCCTTACAATCACAAAACTCAGTGTGTGCACCGTAATAAAAATGGCCACCACAGGTAAACTGCTTAAATAAAAAATTAAAAAAACAAAAAATTAAGGCCCTGAAACAGTTAGGAAACAAGCAGGTAAGTTTCAATTTTTTTTTAATTGATCAAGCAACCAGCTTATGTTTTTCTGGGACACTTCAAGTGGATTGACCTCTAGTGTTTGTACAGTACATCTAATAAAAAGATATAAAAACAGTGTTAAAGTAACATTACCTAATCTTTTAAATATGTTGATGTGATTCACAATTATTGGTGTCAAAAGATCTGACAGACCTTTTTTGTTTCTTGAAGACAATTTGAATTTTTTAGGAATTTTCAGAAGATTATAGTATACTTCAGACTGAATTATATGTAAGTATGATAAATGTCAAAGCATGATGACTGCAGTATAGAGGAACTTGTTTACAATTAACAAGGTACTGTATAGATAGATTTGTTTGTTCTAACTAATATTGATTTTACTAGAGAACTAAAAATTAATTGAAACTTTTCACTTAAAGGGATAACCTCTATACTAAAAGTTTATTAAAAAACCAGACTTCTAAATTATAGAATTAATGTTGTAAAAAAATTAACAGAACAAAAAATAAAAATTTTGATTTTAGTCATATACTTGAAAATTGTTTGGTAATACTACATTAAAATGATTAATTAATTCATTTAAGTAATATAGATAAATTTGGTTAAGTTGTAAGACTAGAAAGAGTTGGACTGTCGGATGAGATGGAAGGATGATTCTTTTTGAAGATGTAAATTGGGGAATCCCCAATGTTTACTACAGTAATGTCTCATCTAATGCAGTACTCTGATACCCTGATTTCAATATAATGCAGTTTACAAATTGTGGAATGTTTCGCTATTAATGCAGTTACAGTTTCCATATATCGCATTATACAAATTCTTTTAAATCTATGAATTTATATTTGAATTATGTTTTATCCTATGATATGAAATTTTATTATTGAAGACATTGATGAGAATTAAAAATGCATTCTATTCCATCTGTAGTGTGTGTAATGAAATGCAAATGGTTGTTAATTTTCTTTAGTTTCATATTAGGTTTTTTTAATGTTTTCTTAAGTTACATGAATTATCTGATTAAATTTAAAAAATGTTATTGTATATTTTATTTTGTTTTTGTAATTAAAAACAGAAAAAGTTATTAAAATCTAACCCCTTTTTTTGTACAATGTATTCAATGCGAAGTTACTGTGAAGTCAGTTAATTGCATTAAATGAGGGATTACTGTAATTTTAAAAAGGATATATAAAAATTTTTAATTTATATTTGATTTTAGTTATTGTCTTCAAATATGGAACAAAATGGCAATGATCATGAAGGAATTTATGGATTCTTGCAAGAAGATATTGAAAAAGAGATTAGACGTGGAAAGAGATTGGTAAGTTAATGTATTTAGTATGTGTAACATCTCATTAATATCTGCATATGAAACTCCGTATGATCTTAAGTAGTAGTATATAGGTTCTCAGCAAGACAAATAGTAAATTACTCAGATAAAAGGCAGTTTCTGTTGAGTCGATAAATATGACTTGATAAAACATAATTTAGAAAATAATTAAATAAGAAATATGACATAATATAAAAAAAACAAAGTGTAAATAAAAAAAGAAAATGATTACAAAATATGAGGTTATCAAAGCAAAAAATAAACTTCATGATAATGATCTAATATTGTTGAAATTGGACAGACTAGTACAACACTTATTATGTATAAAAACAAATAAGAACTTATGAATAATTACATTGAACAAAATAACTTTAAAAAGTAAAAGACCCAACAAACAGATACTTAAAAATTGTAAAATATTAAATGGGTTATGATAAATTAAATTATATTATAATTGAAGATTATATCCATATAATCACCCCCAAAACTCATTGGATTACCAAAATTACATAAAATAGATAATCCTGTACGACCTTTAATAAATTTTAAACTGGCACCTGGATATTTCATAGCTAAAATAATAGATAAAATACTTAGAATAAAAATTAATGTTAACTGTAAACATAATGTAAAAAATAGTTAATCATATTAAATTCTATTAAACTTAAACACAAAAATTGTTTTTTTGTGGATAAACATATCTTATGAATAAGATGTGTATATATATTTATAGCCCAACAACTTCAAATAATGAACATTTTATCATAATTTATTTCACTAATAAGACAGTGGCATTATATCCAACACAACAAAATAAATAATTTATAAACAGTAACAATATCTTAATTCAAAATTTTAAAAACCATTGATTTTATTGTAATTATAGAATTAAATACCAACTGAAGATATGGGATCCCATGAAAATTAATTCTTGGAATTAATATGGTAAGTTTAACTTATCGATTTATTCTGTATTGGTGGTTTAAATTTCATTTAATATATATATTCAATAGAAACTCATTTGCTTGCTAATATTTTTCCCCATAATCGACCCTGTATTGCTATTTAATTTTAAGAAAATAAGCATATTTTGTCATACACACTTTTCTCACAATTGCGAGCTTACTACCAAAGAAAAAAGAAATTTAAATTTGAAAAGCGCAAGTGAATCAATATAAAATAAAAGCTCAATCACAAAACAATTTAAATTAAAGCGGGAATAACGAAATAATGTACTTTGGTTATGTAGTCTGACACACAAGTATATTATTAAAAATAATTAACATTAACAATACAAAATATAATTTTTTTAACATAAATTGAACATATTAAGCATATCAAAATTATATGGAATCATATATTTTGAATCATATATATTGAATCATAGAAAACACATTTCCACACTGCTCGTCTGTCATATTTAAAAAAAAAAATTTCTTATCATTAATTTTTCTCTTCATATACATAAGAATACTTTCCTACACGTATAAAAATAATGATGACCTCTCATCGAATACACCTATTCACCCAGTCTCACTGTCCTGTCTTATTGAACAAAGAACACATCACCACTTCCGTGCGATCCAACTCAAACATATTTCTCCACTCCATGACTGCTAAATTCACACTAGCCCTGAAACAAAGAATGTCAGTCTGGCTTCCCCCACCAGACGCCCGTTCGTATTTATGCACGTACACACTTTTTTCTGAGAATGTATATGCTCTCACCAGCCCACGATGACATCACCATCTGGCTATCCAGACCATGTCATATATAAAAAAAACAAAGCTATGTAATACAATTTCTTATGAAACTAATTACGTTTATTTAACTATTAAAATAATATAATACTATCTTGCCTATTTTCTGTTTTTAATATCAGCTAAGCCAAGTGAATATTATCTACCTTTTAAAATATTGAAACTTTTTTTTCTTTATGACTAATAATATATATTGTTCGTAAACTAACAAAATTTAGAATGGTTACACAATTACATAATTTTTTTGATAAGTAATCTTTACAAATCTTACCTTATTATATTCTGAAGTGATGAGTGATGATAACAGTGTTTCTGAAGTTTTTGTTGGTGTGGTATACCTGAAAACACTCAGGGATATGCAACGCTAACAGACATTTTTCACACTCGTACCGTGTTTCACTTTTTTCTTCCGTGCTTTGCACGCAACACAGCTTCTGGAGGGTATTTTCTTGATGGGATTAGGAGGGATAAATCTGACAAAATGTCCCCAATTTCCTGCTTGCAGTCTAACATGGAATATTCCAGTTTGGGTGCATCCATGTCTAAAGTAATCTGGTAAGAGTGACCTGGTCTGTTATGTCCTTAGCCAGCTGAATTCCTAACCGATTGAAACTGGATTTTTTCTTGTTACTTTTTTTAGTAAGCCATATGAATTGAATATGCCAATGTAATGTCCATGAGTTAGAAGAAAATTTTCTTATATCTCTTGACACACCTCATGAGAGGGAAAGATGACAACTGCTGATCCTGTCTGTCAATTGTATTCATTCAATTATTATCACCTATAACTGCTTGGGGCTTCTGAGTTGGGGTTTTGGTTTTTCTGTCATTCCTGTAGGTGTCATATTGATATCTGTATTAATAGTGGATAAAACATTTACTTCTTTTTTATCCATCTGCTTCAGAGCGATGAGTTTGTGTGAAAACAATGTAACTATCTTTCCCCTTTTTAGTTTTGATTTTTTTGAATTGGTCTGGCATGTTTTGTCTTTTGGCTCTAACCGTCCCTACTGCATGTGTGTTCCTTCCAGTTAGCCTTAAAAACAATGAGTACCAGTTTTCAACAAATGCTGTATAACCATTGTCCAGATATGGTTGCATGAGGTCCATAACAACAGCTTTACTAGTGGTAATTTCTTTATTGGCTGGCTTAGGTTTCTTTCCTGTATAAATATCAGAACCTGAACAGTAGCTGCTATTTGATTCACTAAGTTTGTGGAACTTTATTCCAAAATTTGCTCTTTTTTGGGGATAGAATTGGATGTAGCAGAATCTACCTCTGAATTTCATGAGACTTAATCAATTGCAACATTTTTTTTAGGATAATAAACATTTTTGAAATTTTGTTTTAGATTATAAAGATTGCAATTTGTTTAGACTGTTTGCAGAGTCAGAATTTTCATTGTTTACAAAATGAAGAAATATAGAAATAAATAATCTTCTATATGGCATGATTTCAGAAAAGAAAGGATTTTGGATTGATTTTTTTATGGATTAGTATGACTGAAGTGGTAGCTTTATCACCTGTGCCATGAGAATACATAAAGAAAAGTATGCTTAAATTTCATCGGATGTAGTAGAAAGCCAAGTACTTCTTGATTTTGAATTAGGATACTTTGAATAGAAATCTGTTGTATATTTATTATTAGAACTACTTTCAGAATTACTTTTTTCAATAATGTCACTTTGATACATCACTATCACCTTTGTTTATCATATTTTCAAGTTCCTCCGCAGAGAGGTACTTCTTAAGGTACGCCATTTTTGCTACTGTATAGTTGGGGAAATCACCGAAAACAGATGCTTGTAATTCGTGATCTATTAAGAGAAATCGATTATGTTATACACCATTCAACAGATCGATTTCTCAGAATAGTATATAACATGTCATGCCATCTATTGACGAAAAGAAGGAAACTCTAAGAAGAAGCTACGGTTGATCAGTCCGTCTCACAGCCAGTAATGTAATACTGAACTTGAAATGTGTAGCCAGCTGTGTAAGCCAATGGGTTAACTGAAATTTTACCACCATAGTATATATAATACATAATTATATATTACTTTAATGAAATTAATCTTTTTAAGATTCATATTATTCTGTACTATTAAATTGATACAATTAATTCTATTTCTGTTGTTAACACAAATTTATAAATATTAATGAAGATGACATAAAATTAAATACATTAGAAAAATATTAAATGTATATAAATTCAAACAGAATTTCAATTTGATAAACTGTCAGACTATGTTTGAGGGAAATGTAATTTAATACAAAATTATCATTATTTTAGTATTCATATTTTTATATTTTTGTTAAGCAGTAATGGTATTATTTCAATCATTACTGAAGATGCAGGATTGAGCAAAAGTACTTTCATGAAAGATATGTCTTATCTCAACATTCTGTACTAGTTGATTTATTTAATAGATATATATATATATATATATATATATATATATATATATATATATATATATATATATATATATATATAGCTAAGAGCTTATGATCCACTTAAATTAATAAACAATGCCATCTTTGAAGAAACAAAAAAATATCAATTTAACTAATAATTTAAAAGAACTGACATCCCAACTGAAAGAAATAGCTGAAGAACTAGCCCCTATAAACCCAAGAAAAAACACCAATGGTGGAATGAAGAATGTGACAAAGCATTCAAAGACCGACACTGGGCTTGGATCAACCACCAAACCCCGAAAACTGAAGAATCTAACCATGAATTCACCAAACAAAGGAAAATAACTCAGAAAATTATAATTGGAACCAAACTACAAGCCCAAAAAAACATGATTCAGCATTTGCTGAATCAAGTTTTTTGGGCTTGTCTTCTATTTAGTTTTGGGCTTGTTTTTTATTTAGTTTTATTTGGTTTTCTTGGAACTTTCTTCTATTTAGAAGAAAGTTCCAAGAAAACTAACTCCCGAGACTATTATAAAATTTTTGGTCAGGCTCTTCAAAGATATGAACCACCCACCCTTATGGTGAGAGGAAAAAAAGGAAATATGGTCCACACCAATAAAGAAAACGCTGAAATTTTGGCAGAAACCTTCAATAGACTCCTCAACTGTGACCCCCCAGAGCTTTTTGAGATTGACACTGAAACTCCAGTTAAAACTTCACCGGTAAATATCAACCCGCGAACAATTCAAGAAGTTCTCGCAGCCTTAAATGAAATAAACTATAAAGCAAGCGGAGAAGACCAGCTTTTCGCAGAACTCTGGAAACACTCATCAGTTTATTCAGTCAAAACTTCCCTACATCTATGCCTCGTGAAAATATGGAACGAAGAAAAACTTCCAGAACACTGGACCACAGCCCTCATTCATCCATT
Source organism: Lycorma delicatula (assembly GCF_047948215.1). Lineage (NCBI taxonomy): Eukaryota > Metazoa > Arthropoda > Insecta > Hemiptera > Fulgoridae > Lycorma > Lycorma delicatula. The sequence goes on along the minus strand of NC_134461.1, from coordinate 11,640,171 downwards.
ACATAAAAAAGGGGATAAAACTAATCAGGAAAACTACAGAGGGATATCTCTCTTGGATTGCACATATAAAATAATCATATGCAACCGATGCAAAGATCAACTTGAATTGGAACTTGGGGAATACCAAGGGGGATTTAGGCCATGGAGAGGTTGCCCGGAGCAAATAATATCCCTAAAACTTATGATGGACTTATATAAAAGACGGAAAAAACAACTAATAATCACCTTCGTCGACTTTAAAAGGGCCTATGATTGTATACACCGACCATCCATGCTGAATATTCTGAGAAACCTGGGCCTTCACCCTAAACTCGTAAACATGATAAAATTAACTTTAACCAATACCCAGTCCACAGTGAAATTCAGAGGTGAACTCTCTCATCCCTTCTACATAAAAACTGGATTGAGGCAAGGAGATGGCCTCTCACCACTCCTTTTTAACTGCGCCCTCGAATTTGTCATGAGAAAATGGTATGAAATAAATCCCAAAAATATAAAAATGGGTACTAAGAAAAACTCCATCACACTAAATTGCCTGGGATTTGCAGATGACCTCGTTCTTTTAGCAAATAATATTCAAGAAGCCAAAACACAAATCATGAGCCTTCAAAACCTAGCACAAAAGATAGGGCTTCATATCTCTTTCGAAAAAACTGAACTAATGGCCATAGATCCTCTGGTAATACAGCACATTACGGTAAACAGTCAGAAAATTAAAATAGTAAAACAATTTAAATATCTAGGGGAAATAATAACTTATAATTTAAATGAAAAAGTGACATGGCAAAATAGGACAAATAAAATGATTAAATCCCAAAAATTAACTTTGTCAACATATAACAAAAAATGCCTTTCTGCTAAAACAAAACTTAAACATTATAAAACTGTAGTTCAGCCAGAAGTCACCTACGGAAGCGAGAGACCCTTTTCAAAATCACTCAGAAAAACTGAATTGATAAAATTCTGAAAATAGAGAGGAGAATTGTCAGAACGTGTATCAATAAAAAACACCAAAAAGAAGGTCAATGATGGATTGTGCCAAATGAGGTGGTGTATGGAGAAATAGAGCCTGTTACTGATACTATGCGGGAAAAAAAATCTCTTTCTTTGATCATCTCATAAGGACACCGGAAACAAGACTCAAGAAGTATCATTGAAAAGCTCTGGTTCCAAAAGCTAGAAGTAGGATGGATCAAAGAAATTAGAGAAGATATGAAAGAATTGGGAATTTCCCTGACTGACCTACAGAATAAAACTGGAAAAATTACAAAGCTAAAAGACAAAAGCATTAGATTTAAACAAAAGACAGACAAACGACAAAATACAATGAAGAGGGTGTTTACGGATGAAGAAAAGAAAGCAAGATCTGAATGGATGAAGAAATACTGGGCAGCTCGAAAGAGTAAAATAACACGCTTTTCTCAGAAAAGATCCAACTAAAATTGACTTAAGTGGTCCCATGTTGGCTGTAAAAGCATAATAATAAATATATATATATATATGTAATCACATAAATATTGTTGGGGATGTAGGATGTAGAGGGTATACTGAAATGAAACGACTAGCACTAGATAGGGAATCTTGGAGAGCTGCATCAAACCAGTCAAATGACTGAAGACAAAAAAAAACACATAAATATATGTAGTCAGTGTTCCCTGTTGCAGCTTCTCCTGTGATATTTTCGGGGATATTGTGGGGCTTTCCCCGCAATATTTTTTTTTTAATAGCAAATTTATTTATTTATTTCACATATGAGTGCTTAGCATAGTATCCTTTGTTGTGGCTTTGCCCGCTCTGTATAGTTACTTGTGCTTCCTGTTGCGGTCAGGGGATATTTAGCCCATCTAGCCAGAGGGCTCGGCCCCCCCATGAACCTCGCTGTATTCATTAAATTTATGTTGATGAGAATAATATAAATAAAAATTAAAGCCTGTTCAATTTATAAAAAATATCAGTGTGTTGTAATTTTTTCAGAGCAACAGTTTGGTCAGTGTAGGTGAAACTTTGATATAAGAATGTGGGTTTCAAAACAGGTGGTCTCCATCTTAAAAATATTAGTTATAACAGTTGCCCAGTAAAAATATATTTTGCTCAGTTCTTAGTGTTACTTGACAAACAGCAACACTAGAGGTGACCCTACTTCGTTTCCCTTTGTTTTTTTTTTAATTACTCTCATTTTATATTTTTTAGTCAAATAACCAGGCACAGGTGCATCCGTATGCATAGTACGTACAGTAACAATGGCTTTGTTAGTTGAGCTGCTGCACCATACACAGTTGCATCGTTTAAAAAATTGAAATTAAAAAAAAAAACCTGAAAATGGCCTTTAGATATTTATATAAAGAGTATTTGCAAGCCCCAGTCAAGTGAATATTTCGTTTAGTATAGTTGGAAATGGGAAAATTTGCAATTGATGTTAAAAAATTTTTTTTACCTTTCTTCACCCCTCTTTCAAGGTCGAATTTCAAAAAATCTAAAAACTGGTTTTTAAATACAAGGTTTATTCAAAAAGTAATGAGAATTTTGAAATTTCACGGGTTGTATTAGTCCGATTCTTGGGATTGTTTCGTTGTATTTGTAAACATCTCTGAAAAGTATCTGCATTTTAGCCCTATTGGATGTTTAGTCTGTTGTCAGCTGTCAAAAGGATAACATGTTTTGGTACGATTAATGATTTTTTTTTTGTATAAATAATGGATCAGAGAATTTGTATTAAATTTTGTTATAAGAATGGAATAAAGTGTAGCAATGTTATAAAAATGTTAAATATTGCTTTTGGTGAGTCTGCTATGAGTAAAGCAAGGGTTTACGAGTGGTGGTATAAGCATTTCCAAGAAGATCATAAAGACGTTGAAGACGATAAGTACCCTGGATGCCCAGCACATGAACTGATGAAAACAACTGGTGAAAGAAATGATTATGAATGATCACCAAATCACAATTAGAGAAGTCGCTGATATGTTGGGATATCAATTGGCTCATGCCATGACATTTTTTTAGGTGTGAAACATGTGACAGCAAAATTTGTTCCAAAATTGTTGAATTTTGAACAAAAATAGTGGCTAATGGAAGTTGCCCGGGAGTCGCTAAATGAAGTCAAAAATGATGCAGAACTACTGAACGTGTCATAACAGGTGATGAAACATGGGTTTACAGATATGATGTCATCATTAAGGCTCAATCGTCCCATTGGAGGTGTTCTGGATCACCAAGACTGATAAAAGCTTGATAAGTACGATCGAATGTGAAGGTTTTGCTCATTGTGTTCTGCGATTTTAACGGCATAGTGCATCATGAATTCTTGCCACAAGGTCAAACGATCAATAAGGAGTATTACTTACAAGTTCAACGCCATTTGCATGAAGCAATCCAAAAAAAAAAAAAAATTAGATTTGTGGCGAAACAATTCATGTTTTTTGCACCACGATAATGCGCCTGCTCACATTTCATTGTTTGTTTGTCAGTTTTTAGTCAAAAACAACACTAATGATACCCCAGCCATCATATTTGTCAGCCATGACCCCATGTGACTTGTTTCTATTCCCAGAAATAAAGAGAAAATTAAAGGGCTGTCGTTTTACAAGCATAGATGAGATTAAAAGTGAATAGCTGAAAGAGCTAAACACTACTCCAAAGATCAGAGTTCCAGAAGTGCTTCAGGGATTGGAAAAACTGCTGGTATAAGTGTATAATATCTAATGGGGGGGACTATTTTGAAGGAGATAACATTAATTTAGATGAATAAATAAATTTCTTTCCAAAAAGCAAAAATTCTTGTTACTTTTTGAACGCAACTCGAATGTACATGAAAATTACACACATAAAAATTCAAGTTTATATCTTCATTTTTTACCGAGAAATTAAAAAAAATAGCCGGTTTTCAAGAAAAGATTGTAATGTAAATCCAATTTAATCCTTTAACATCAGAAGTTCAAAAATCTAGAAATTAGTTTTTAAATATTTACATGAAGATTACACATACCAAAAGTCAAGTTGATATTTTCATTTGTTATCGAGAAATTAAAATAGTAAATTTGATTGATACTCCATTTTAACCCTTTAAACTTGGAATTTCAAAAAATCATTTTTTAGTGTGCAATTACACCATAAGAAGAACTTGTATACAAATTTTCATCGATTTATCTTCAGTAGTTTTTGCTTGATGTTGATGTATCGGTCAGTTAATAGGGACATGTTATTTTATTTGTGTATACATCACAATATACACCAATGTTTTGGTGTACAGAATTTAGGATATTCTGTAGAATGACTGTTCTATTTGTAGGTATCATACCTGGAAAACAAACTTCGTCTAGGCATTGTACATAATGGCTAGATATTTTATGGAATACTGAAGGCTGTTTTATTTAAGGCCATATATATAAAATTTAAACTTTATTTTAAAATTTAAAAAAAAAAACTTGTTTACAATCAAACGTGTAATTAACATTGAAAATTGAAAATGCAAATGACACAGTACTCTAAATAATAAAAAACTATACAATTTTTGATAAAAAAGAGTAAGACTATTATATAATAAAATGAATGGATAATGAAAAAGTAAAAAAAACTACATTCAAAAATAGAACAGTATTTTGCATGAATAATTAAATAAAAAAAACTGAAATAAGTTACAATTTGGACCTTGTTTAAAACATAAAATACATTTTTCATTTAAAAATATTAAGAACATTTTAATTTTTTTTTTATAGCTTTATGATTTCTTGGTAATGAATAAAACCTTTACGATTGCATGGTTCCTACAGGCAGGAATTTTTGGAAAACTCTTTTCAGAGAATTGCATTTTTGTTACTGAATTAGGATAATGTTAGTTTTAAAGTATTTTTTACGTAATGCCAAAATATATTTTATATACTTTCCTGGCATTGGGAAGTGGCATCCTCATCATACAGGACATTGTAACTATGCGCTTCAAGCAATCTACCTAACAGGGCATGTTAGGTAGATTTCATAAGAAAGCTATCTATTGTAATGTGTACCATGATTTGACTTACGGAAAATTTTGACGTGTTTTCGCATTTTACATCCCTCAGATCTCAAAAACACAGTCCAAAAGTTTACACATACATTTATATATATCTTTCACTTTCTTGTGGACATGATAACCACTGTAATTTTTCACCAATCACTTTCAAATTAATACACAAAATATAATGGCCCAAATTCTTGGCTGAGTTAGTTAATGGGCAAAATCAGACCATGGGGGGGAGGGTGGCTTTTTAAAAAAAAAAAATTATCACTAACTTTCTTAAGTAAAATATCGAATTCGTTTAGAGTTCCTACTATTCTTTGGATAAGGGCCTAAAACTTGTCTAAGTAAAGTTTTTTGATAATCGCCAACCATTGGCCCAGGGGGTGGAAAAAATGGGGTTTCGATGATAAAAAGAAAAAATCATACCTCCCTTAATAGGCGCAGTATCAAATCGGTTTGAAGTGGTTGTTAGTTCTCTAAACATTACCTAAAACTTTTGTCTAAAACAATTTTTGATATGACCATCCCTTACAGCAAGGGATGACCAAAATGTTGCTGGAGTTGTAAGAAGATGGAGTTTGTCATACGCTAAACATGTATTTCACATGCAACTGTTGTCGTATTGAGTAAATTTGAAGTTTTTCTTTACTTTAAGGTGGAAATCTTTTTTTCACCTACTTAGCACTGGTGAAATCTACCTCCACCTTCCGGCATGCCAAAAGGAGATTTTTTTTACTTAACATTTACTCATTTCGTTTATTTTAAAGGAGGAATATTCCAAATTGCAGTTAATTTTTTCATCGTGAAATTTAAAAAAAAAATTACCGTTGAAGAATTTAAAGATTGTTAACTGTTTTCTTGGAATTTCTTTCAAACTACCAAGGATTTTTTTTGTATTTTTGGTAATTAATTGCTTTTGAATGGCATGTTAAAAGACTTACTCGATAACTAGTGATTAGATAAAAACTTACACCCAGAATTCAGTCGGTTGAGAAGAGATGTGTATCATGATTTTTGTGATGTGTGTAAAAACATTTTGGACTGCGCAATATGGACCGAAAGGCAGTGACTTCACACAATAAAGAAAAGCAACATAATAAAATAATTATCCTGAGGAATTCTCAGGCTTCCCTGAAAACCTTTTTATCTTCCAGTGGTACTTCAACGCAACAGACTAAAACTTTGATCAACAGTTGTGATACATCTGTATGTTCTTTGCCTGCATCTTCTGATCAGAGTAATAGGATTTCAGCAGCAAATGATAGATTTGAATCCCTGATTCGATATATGCAAAATGACAACATAATTACTTATTTTTTTGTTAAAAAGACTAAGTTTCTAAGGCTGATATTATGTAAGTTGTACAAAATAAGTTATCCTTAAGTTCATGTGAAGATATTGGCAACTTTTAAAATTAATTTCCTGAGCTATTAAATGCTCCTTTGTCATTAATCATGGCCTTGCACCATACTTTGATGATATTCTGCAAGTATGCTAGAATAATGACTATCTATATGAATATCTTTCAAGTAAATGTTAATGTTTGTTGTCTCTACAAAATAAGGTGTTCTGTTCTAGTTCTCTTATTTGTATTACTTTTAGTCACAGTGATTTTAGTTTTCCTTTAAGTTGTGATCGTACATATATTCTTTGTTATATTGAAATCTGTGTTTCTTAGCATTTCTATGCAAACCAAGTTATTAAATATTATTTTTTGTTTACTTTAGAAAATAATTTAGGCTAGTTTGTGAAAAAGGTTTAGCAATCTTGGGTGCAAGTCAGTTAAACAAGCCTGCGATGTTTCTGTGTTTTAGTTTTTGATACTTATAATTTTTTTAGCGCTGAATATAAAAATAACCCTTATTCTTTTCTATTATGTCAGGATTTTTTTCAAATTGTAAATTTCAAAATTTGTAAAAAGTTTGAAAAATTGTAATATTAAGTAGATGTAAAATGTTTTTTTAATAATTTGGTTTACACTCTTTTGGCTTATACTATGCATTCTTATAGCTAAACAGTTGAGTGATCTGAAGAAAAAGGAGTGGGGGATCATTGACCGCTTAATTTCTAATGAAAATTGCCACAAAATAAGCGTAATTTGTATTAGTGAATTTTTAAATTAATTTATTATTATTTATTTAATTAATTTTTATGAGGCATTTGTCATGCCTTTGGAAACCACTCTCCCTCTCCATCGCAGAGTCCCGCGTGACAATCACCACATAAACTGTCGTCGAGATGCCGCTACACATCACAGCTGCATGATATCCCATGCCCTTTGGCAGTGCAGCCGCATCCCACCGACAGTGTCGTCTGCTCATTTTAATATGCTCTCGTCGAAATGCCGCTACACCTCAATGGCTGCATGGCATCCCATGCCCGTTGGCAGTGCAGTCGTCATTTCGCCGACAACTTCAACAATCAAATTCACCTCTTTCTAACTAATCGTGGCTCGCTGCCAAAGCGCCCACCTTAGGTCAATCGGACTGTCCAGGCGGACTCCAAATGGCCCACAGTTTCCTTCACCTCATTGTTGGTGGTGTAAGGATTACCTTTGAGATCCCGCTTGAGATGAGGGAAGAAGTAGAAGTTGCACGGAGCCAAATCTGGGGAGTATGGCGGATGCATAATTGGCTTAAATTTTAGCTTGTGGAGAGCCTCTGCAGAGACGTGCGATGTGTGAGGCTGCACATTGTTGTGTTGCAAGATTATGGCTATGGTGGTCTTTCAAACGCGACATACTCGTCATCTGAGGTGTCTTAATGTCTCAATGTATCGTTCAGAGTTCACTGTTCTTCCATGTTCCTGATATTCGATCACATAAATGTGTTCAGTGTCCCAAAACACAGTTAAAAAGGAGTTTCTTCGCCGATGCTTGAGTTTTTAATTTTTTGGATTTGGTGATTTGTAATGATTTTATTACATGCTTTGCCTTTTTTCTTCCGGGTTGTACTGGTGTACCCAACTCTCATCCCTGGTCACAATATTGAAAAGGAAGTTATTATCTTTGGCATGATAGCGCTGCAAAAGTTCTTTGCATTCACATTCAACACGATTCTGCATGTGTTTGTCAGTTTGCACGGTACCCATTGCGCACAGATTTTACAGTAATCCAATTGCTCAATAATATTGCCTACTCCTTTAGCTATGCCTAACTGAATAGCGATGCATTGCTGGATGATTTTGCCGGTTAGTTTGAGGCAAATCATCCATCTCCTTTTGATGTTTCTCATCAGCCAAAACTGGTCGTCCACTGTGAGATGAGTCCTCAATTATTGCTTTACCAACTTCACATTCATGAAATTTCAGCGCCCACCTGTTCACAGTACACCTTTCAACATTTCATTATCGTAAACTGCTTTTAAATGATGAAAAATATTTATTAGATTTATATTTTCTGCTCTTAAAAATTCAGTTACTGCTTGCTGTTTTAACCGTGTTGACATATTGATGTACTCAACTTCATTTTAACTGCTACTGAAAACAAACTGGTAAACTGATTTCGACACATTATCGCAGGTTTGTGGAGATGGAATTTTAGCTATCATGTGCTGCTAGGCCCAACTAGATAGTGCCTTTTCTCTCTGTGTAGCACACTAGTGTGCAAATGTATCAGCCGAGCCTTGTACTAATGAATCTCGTGAAAACGGTGGAAGTATCTAAATGCCAAATTCAGTTATAAGATAGACAGTCAAAAACTTCCCATTTAAAATTTTCTAGGAGTTACCGCTGTTTGCTTGGAGCTGTTTTTGAAAAGATGTTAAGTCTCCTCCAGTTCTTTACTGTTCACCAAAATGGTTTATTGTTTTGCAGTACATTAACATTTATTATCTTTTTTTGCCACATAATGAATGATTAAATTCATTTGATCTCAAAAGACTGTCATTATGAGTTTTCAAGGCAAGAGAATCTGTTAAACTAGTTTGATTTGGATTCTAACAAGGCTGATGTCATTTCATCAATTGGATGATATTTTATGATGCACAATTAGAAACCCAAATTTTGACACAATACTGATAAGAAACTTCATTTTGATTGGTCCAGAAACAAACAGAATTACACCCTTACGCTTTACCTTTTTTTGATGCTAAGATGCATGGAATTCACTCTATAATAATTTCTGTTTGTGCGACAAACCTGAAGTGAATGATGATAATTTTGTTGATTAATTGCAACACATATAGAAAATGACATACTGAAAATCATCCATAATGATCACCGGATGCCCAGTTAGGATCATGGAGATTTTTTCCTTCCCTCAATTATATTTTTGACAGCATTGTCTTGTTGACATATCCATAACGGCACCATAAATTTTAATTTGTTGATGAATTACACCCTATCACATAGTTTCAGAGTAAAGAAATTGAATAACAGAATTTTCAAGTTTTTAGTTAATTTTAAAAAAAGACAATGGCTTCTCTTAAACTAGTTACATTTTTGATCTGCTGTACATTATTGATGCAAGTATGGGAACTTCTTTCCCTAGAACTAGTGTATGTTTAATGTAAACCTTCCCTCACTTAACTGCCATTTTTCTTAAAACCTATATTTTTCTTTGAAGTGTAACAGGGTCGCTAACAGCTTATTTTGCTTATTTTTAACGCACTATTTTGAATACTTTATTGATAATGTTTTAACTTAACACTTTACATAACCAGTAAAGTACAAGGAAGAATATGTATTAATTCATTCTCTAAATTGTTAAATGAATATTGGATATTCAGTGGTGCCTCCATCAGTTCCTTTTGTTAATAGAAGCAAATTTTTAAAATTATATGCGTGAAATGAATTAAAAAACTGTATTATTTTGTAAAATTCATCCATAAATTTTTTTTGCTAGATGATATGCGACATAAGCTTGAAGCTTGTGCGTGGGATATGGAGATGAAATTTTGTAGCTTATGAAAAATGGCATGACTGACCAGGATTTAAACGTGGGACCTCTGAATAAAAAGCCAAGATGCACTTCATCACAGAGATACATTGAATTATATTTTACCTGATTTTTACTAATAGTGAAACTAATATGTAACAGTTATATATTCTCTGCTAATTTAAATAAAAGTATACCCCTCTGAAATCTGCCTGTGAATTTATTTACTAAGGTTTATATTTAAATGTGTAAAAATAATACTTTCTGTTTACTCTGTCTATTTAATATGAGAATTTTCATATTTTGTTATTATTATATACATTAAAAGTTTATTTATTTTATAAAGATGCCTAGTTCTGTTAAGATGTATTTATATTTTTATTTCTGTATGCTCTGTAAATATGTTTCCTGTATAAATTTATTACCATTATTCATTTTATTTTAATATATTATACTATAATTATGATATTAAATTAATTTATTACTATAGGTTTTAAGTGCTTTATGATGTTAGTTTTATTATCCCATAATATAAGTTCTTCATTTTGTGTTCTTACAAGGTTATTTGTAATTTGTATTTTCAATGTCTCTTTTTACTTATATTTTTAACATTTTAATGAAAATTTAGGTACTATTTTTGCTCACTTGTGTCAAAATTTTGCAATTTATATTTGTTTTCAGAAATAATTTTACTTCAATTTTTTTTTTTTTGTTTAATTGAAGCCTAGTGCTGAAATACTACTATAAAATACAGAAATATCTTTTTATAACCCTTCTTCTATATTGCCTTATTACTACAACCATTGATGTATTACATCTATATCACTACTTGAGTAAAATAAGTTTCGAAACTATTAAAAAGATTATCTCATCCTGGTTCTGCTTACAATATTGTGGAATGTCATTTTTATTTCCTTGTACGAAGTAAAGGAAGTATTGTGATTGTGAAAAATTTTAGTTCTCAAATTTCAATGGAAATATCCATTTTCACCCTCCCTGAATCCATTTTGACTAGTTTTGGCATGACATCTGTATATTTACGTACGTATGTATCTCTCATAACTCAAAAACGATTAGCTGTAGGATGTTGAACTTTTGGATTTAGAACTGTTGTAACATCTAGTTGTGCACCTCCCATTTTGATTGCGATCGATGTAACCAGAAGTGTCCAAAAAAGCACAAAATCCAAAACAATTTTTATTTTGGACTCTTTCTTAACTGTAGTAATAAGCTCTCATGAGAGCTCTTCAACATTATGTCATAAGTGATACTTATTTTTATTGGTTCCAGAGTTATAGCCAAATGAAATTTTAATTTATGAAATATTTGGGTCAAGTGGAAGGCACATTGGTTTGAATCAGACTTCATCTCATTGATTTATTAATTATATTATTAACCTCTGACTGTAAAAAAAAATTTTACAATAAAAAATAATCAGAAGTTATTAATGAAATAAAACTTTATGTACGTTTCATTTAAAAAAATGTGTATTTGTAATTTAATAGGCATAAAGGAAGTCATGTCGTGTCCACATCAGAGTTTTTATTGTAACAAAAATAAAGTACGTCATTGTATTACATGATTTTCAGTTATCTCCTGTTAGATTATTAAATTGTTATAGTTATTACTATATCACTTGTTATTTGTTTCAGAGATGTATATATTGTTTAAAAACTGGAGCAACCCTTGGTTGTGTACTGTCAAGATGTAAAGCAGTCTTCCATTTACCATGTGGTATGAAACGAGGTTCTTTACATCAGTTCTTTAAGCAGTTCAAGTAAGTTACAGGAAAAAATTTATATGTTTTTATTGGTTTTAATCAAACTTTTGTTTAAATCGGAACTGTTAATATACTGTAGAGTTGCTTTAATTTAATAAATAATGTCATTTTGTTGTTCATAAGAAAATCAACATTTTACCTAATAAAAATATAATTCTATGAAACTAATATTTACAAAGCTCTTAATGATTAAACAATTTTCCGAGGTAAGATTTTATAATTTTAGGCTAAACTTAAAATATCTTAATTATTTCTAAGATAAATTTCTTTTGAATAAGTAAAATGACAAATAAATAAAAAATAATGCAAGATAGAGCATTTATCAACATACTTTTTTGTGTATTTTATCTTCAATAAGTTCAAGTTCAGCAAATACTTCAAGGAACATTCTATATATTTATTTCAACTTACACTTATCAAGGCAGATAAACTTACCTACCAGACTTATAAAAATAAGTTAGCTAATAATGTATACGTGATTTATCAAAGAGATTTTTCCGATCTAAAAACGCTTTAACTCTACAGCTGTTTGTTTGCCGGTAACGAATGAACTACGGGCTGTTTTTATTTCAACCTCTGATGGGCTATTAAAAAAGACACATTGACATGAAATGATTCTATTACTAAAAGTTGAGTGGTATCTAACTTATTTTTCTACATATTCTCCAAAACGATTGAGGTATATTTGACATACCATGATGACACCAGCTTTCTGATGCCCTCTTCAAAGAAGTTTGCTGCCAGTCAGGTAAGGTACATCTTGACAACTTCCTGAAGTTCTTTGTTGGAGATGAAATGTTGTCTTCCCAACCGTGCCTTGAATTCTCGAAAGAGTTGCTAGGTCTGGACTATACGGTGGATGATCAAAAACTTCCTTGCGTCACGTCGGCACAGTGCAGTCGGCATTGTGGATCAAAATCACGCCGACAGGAGCATGCCTCTTTGTTTGTTCTGGATCGCTCTGCAGAGGCAATGTAAAGATTCACAATTTGACCTTTTTCACAATTCACCTTTGTTATTGTTGTCCTCTGCTCTGTAAAGTCCACCAAAAGACACCTTTATGGTCTCAAAAAACTGTAGCCATTGTTTTTCTGTCGCTCAATGTCTGTTTGAAATTTTTTTTTGACTTATTTGGAGAAGTGTCCATCCCCACTGCTTAGATGTTCTTTGGTTTTTGGATTGTTATACCGGATCCAAGTCTCATCGCCAGTAACGATAGACTTTAAAAACTCTTCTCCCTCATTATTGTAATGCGTGAGAAACATTAAGGCTGACTTCATTCGCTGCATTTTGTGATCATCAATCAACAATTTTTGGACCCAACGTGCACACAGTTTCCAGTATCCTAGGTCTTTAGTCACAATTGATACAGAGAAGACCTTCAAATTTCTTGAACTGCTGCAGAAAGTTCACGTATTGTAAACCTCTGTTTGTCGCAGACAAAACCATCAACATGGTCAACTATCTGTACAGTAACGACAGACTTATATCCTTGCTCACCTTCGTCATGGATTTCTGTTCGCCCTTCTTTAAATTTCCTACACCATTCACATACACTACTATTACTCAAAGAATTAGACGTACACTAGGCTCATTCTGTAATGGATTTCAGCAATGCTACATCATTTGGCTTGCAGAAAATATATTGCACTTCGCAACCCACACTTGGCGACAGCATCAATTGTAGCAGCCATGTTCAATCGCCTGTAGCTTGGCTCAGACCGAAGCAGTGGCAGAAATTGTGATGGGGGGATGGTGTAATCGCACAACGCACAGACTTTGTTCCCACCTATCTCTTGTTTACTTAGATGCACGATTGAAGGTTGAAAAAAAAACAGCCCTCATATGTTAAATCATGTGACTAGGCCGCATTTCATATAAATAAAAAGGTGAACAGTCACAATGTAAGGATAAAGGAATCAAGAGCCACTACATGCAACATGAAGTCAATCTCTTCTGCTCCATTTCCTGAGAAAAGGTTTATAATCCATAATTTTTTTGTGGAATTTTGTTATGGAAATTCCATATTCGGAAATGTTGCAAACAGTGGGTTTCTCCACAGTTACTAGTAGATTCTGATGAATTGATTTTCCAACCGGATGGAGGATTACCGCATCGGCATCTGTAAGTTTGATTATTTCTTAACAATGTAGCTGGCTCATTAGCTCAGTTGATTAGAGTTGGATCGGGTTAATGCAAAATTAAACCCATCGTTTACAATGATGGGTTGGCTGTAAGGGACTTGCTGATTAGCATTTCACTACTGGCCATGAAGATCATCTGATGTCATTTTCTGTCATTTTTTCTTGTGGGAGTTTGTAAAAGACTCCAGTTATGATTCTTCTCTTCCAATAATTGTAGATAAATTGTAAAACTGCACAACACAAAGACTGCAGTTATGTAATTGGTTGAGTACGGGATAAGTTTAACTATCATATATGTGTATTATATATATATATATTATAATAAATATTCATATTTATACAGAGGGTTTCAAAACAAATCCATCCACATTTCATTTCAAGACTTAATTTTTCAAATTAAATACAACCTTGTGATAAATTATAAAATATGTTAGAATATGAAATTTTACTTATAGAGGAATTCCTTATACTTTTTACAATCTATATGTAGAGGTTGTATTGAAGTTTTTAGGATGTTAGTTAAGGGGAAGAATTAGTGATTTCTTATGGTTTTTGACCTGAAAAATCAAATAAAGTAGGTCCCACAACCATATCCACAGTAGGTTTTGGGGGTGTTAAATGGGTGATAAACACATAAAAGTTGTAGAGAATTTAATTGTGAACAAAGTGGTGAAAGATAAGTTGAATAAAACAAAGAAAAATTTAAAAAATTCAAATTTTTATTTTGAAACAGTACATTACACATACCATTTTATAATAAGTGCTAAAAAATGAGCCCATATTTAGAAAAAAATTCTTGATGCTTCTGTACTGTTTTTGTTGCTCATTTTAGTTTTTTAAGTTTCTCAGCTGCAGCCATAATGTGGACAATTGAATCCTCATGAGAATGTATTTTTGTTTTGTGTACAATATTTTTCATCTATCCGAGATGCAAAAATCTAAAGCTGTTACCTCAGGCGATCGTGGTGGCCAGGAATGTGGACCTCCATAACCGATCCATTTTCAGGAAAATAATTTAAGTAAGTGGAAACAGCACAAGAGAAGCGGGGAGGTATACAGTCGTGCTGGAAGTATACTTTGTATCTTGGCACTAGAGGAACATCTTCAAGCAGCTGCGGCAATTTTTCTTGAAGAAAGTATATGTAGACCTCAGCATTTAAGCAGCCAGGTAATAGTACTGGTCCAAACAGCTGATTGTGAAGAAGACTGCACCGTACATTGATGCTAAATCTGTATTGAAAATTATCTTCTATCATTTCATGAGAATTTACTTCTGCCCGTGTGTGTTCATCGGCTATCTCCTGGATGTAGTTGAACTGGCTGTTTATGATGAGAATAAAACTTATTTTAAGTATCCTGCAAAGCATCAGATGCAAAATTCTGATCCGCTTAGAAAGACATCGTGTGCTAATGCCTTAACTACGCTGAACTGCATCGATAATAATTTTATTAATAATTAGTGTCATGTTGGACACATCATTTGTAGCTCGTACAAATACTAGGTAGTGAACTGTTTCCCAAAGATTATGAAAAGTTACGCTAACTGTTTTGGGATCTGGAATTCTGAGATTCAGAAAATGTATTTCGTGCAGCGGCAGTAACATAAGCATTATAAAACCCAAAATGAATCTATACCGTATCAGCATATTCCTCTATTGTAAATAAGAATGGCATTAGTTCAATGGTAAACTGATAATGTTCAAACTAAAATTTACAGAAAACCTTAGCTAACAAATCTTATAACAGCATAGTTCACAACACCTGATATATTTAATGTACCTTACAGAATGATTTAAACTCTAATACAGTATTGCTTGTTGTTGATTACTTATTTTATTGCCAAGTTTGAAATTATAATTTTTCTAATAAATTTATTGTATTCTGTCAATAAAAAAAATATCTAATATGTCTACTTTACTTTGAGACCTCTGAAGTAAACAAAACATGCTGAGCGAGGCAGTATGAACTAACTGGGTGTACACAAAATTGTGCAACAGTAACTGCACTCTTGGATAAGTTTCTGACCGAATAATAATAATACAGAAATAGTTGCCTATTGCTCTGTGTATTCTAAAATATTTAATGGTTATTAAATTAAGAAAAGGTTATAAATTTTTAGTCATAACAGTTATTTTTGATGGTAATTTTGTTTTACTATTACAGTAGTAATGTTCATACACAGTTAGCAGCTGTACAGAATAGTAATAGTTTAATGAGATAATAAACATATTTAGGTTTGTAAATCATCTGTGAAGTGCTTTATACAAACCCATATTTTTATATGCATAAAATAAAAATAATATAATATGCATGAAAATATTTAATGTGAAAATTAAAAATTAAAAACTATCTTTTTTCCTCCCCCCGCTTCTTAATATTTTATCTTTACTGTGTTTTAACTATACAGCAAGAAAAATTCAGCCATAGTTATTAAATTTCATGACACTGAAAAGCACTACAAACAAAATCTTGATTTCCAGTGCTGGAAAAAAGGAATAAGTTATAAATTTCAGTACGATACTTATTTTAACCAAATTAATAACAAAAACTATCTCGCCCAAAGTAACTTCTGTTACGAGCAGTTAACAGTGTCACAGTTAAAATAACGGAAGTTTTTTAAGATCAAGTAATCATTTTCCACCTGGTGATGTAATTTTTTCCACCTGGTGAATTGCATCAACCGATTAAAAATTGTCATATGTATATGAGTTGTGTATTTGCAAGCACAACACCACACACGTGCAGGTTGTTTAGTTCAGGCTTCAACATAGACAGAAAATAAATAATATTTATTTTACAATTGTTGAGTAATTTCCTTTATTAAATTTTTTAACAGTAAATTTTATTTTTATAAATTTTTCACATCACACCAAAAAAGGATTTGGTTTTTGTTTATATTAAGTAACTTTTCTGACAAATGTAGAATGCACTATTTCTAAATAATATAATTATTCATTATTATAACATATAACAGTGTTATATATTTTTATAAACATAAAAAAACAGTGTTTTTTACCCCATTTTGTTGGTTTTCACCCCAGATTTCTGAAATGTATTGCAGATACGGTTCTTGGATCTATTTTATTCAATTTTTCAAGTGAAAAATCATAAGCAACTACCAATTTGCGCTCTTAATTCTAAAAATTTCAACGCATCCTAATTTCACTGGATTAGCTGAAATCCAAGCAAAATCTTTCACTAGCCAAAGTTTATATGAACTTTTTCCATTATTTTCATGAGTGGAATAGGTTATAAAAGTCCTGGAAGTACTTTGTGATATACTCTGTACATATAAAACAGATACATTATTATTCTACTGGAGCTGGATTAAGAAGACATTTAATGAATTTTGTTTTAATAACAAAAAAGTATACTGATTTCTATCTTTGTTATTTCACAGGTCATTTTGTGTTGCTCATCGCCCAAGGCAAAGAATTTGTGAAGATGTATTAAAGCAGGCTCAGTCGGAGTCACCGACTTGTGTCATTTGTTATGATGCTATAGTTGTAAATGATGATACGACTATGTGGGCACCTTGTTGTAAAAAAAATGCTTTCTTCCATCAAGATTGTATTCAGGTAAATACTTTACTATCTCATGACTTTCTTGTTAACAATATTTATGATTAAAATCCAAACAATAGTTTTACTGTAGTTTATTTACAAGAAATGATTAATCTCAGTTTAAGCTATTTATTTCTAGTCATACACAGTATGTCTGAAAAATTCCCGAACTAAATTAATTAAAAATACAGATTTAAAGATAAACAAATTTATTCACGTCAGCCCTCTATGTAGAACCCTTCTCTAGTTATACATTCATTGCAGTGCCCATCAAATGCTCTCGAGAAATCGCTTTGTGGGATCACTTTTAACTGCTAGGTGCAAGCCCTTTGGATGGCCAGAATGTCATTGAAAAATGGGCTTTTCATCTTCAACTTGAGTTTCGAGTAAGTAGCCTTCTGGAGCCAAGTAGGGTGAATAGGGCAGGTGGGATAAGATGGTGAATTGATTTGCGGCATAATAACGTGTTAAAACTGTAGCCACGTGTGCTGGGGCATTGTCGTGCAAGAAAGTCCAACTACCTGGATCCTGGTACTTTGGCCGGTTTCGACGAATGCAATGGATCAGGTGGTTCATTACCTCCAAATAGAATTTAGAATTCACGGTTTGACCAGTTGGAACAAATTCATGATGAATCAGTCCCTTTGAGTCAAAGAATACAATCAACATCATTTTCACTCTTGATTTTTGCTGCCTGACTTTCGCCAGTCTTTGTTCTCCAGGCCTCAACCAAGCAGCACATTGACTCTTCGTTTGCAGTTCTTACATGAAACGCCAGCTTTCATCCCCAGTTACAATTACTTGCAAATAATTCAGATCACTATTGGCAGTTTCAATGAAGTCTTGAGCGCAAGAAAGATGCACCTGTTTTTGTTCTTTGGTCAAGAAGTGTGGAACGAAACGAGAGCACACCTTTCAGTGGTTTATTTTTTCTATTAGTTGTATGTACCGTGTCTTTACCAATGTTTAGCTTTTCTGGTGTAGCACGAAGGGTAAGATGAGATTGTTCAAGCAGGAGGACGTGCACTTTTGCATTCATCATAAACAACTATTGATGGCCTCCTGCTTTGTTCGTCATCATCCAATGACCCGGTACCATCTTTAAACCGCTTCCACCACGTGTATTTTTTAGTATGAGATGCAGCTTCATCATCGGATGCTTGCTGTATCATAGAATAAGTTTCAATGAAAAACTTTGGAAGTCAAACAATTTTATCGTGCTTCTCCGTTCCATGTTGCGTGCTTGCACAAGATCACATGAACACAATGTACGTGGCTGAATATAACTCGAGACTGGAGTGACAAAACGTGATGAAAGTTTTTACATACACTTGTCAGACATACTATATAGTTCCTTGGTTGTCCGAGAGATGGCGCTACTTGTATCAACTACAGAAATTAAGCAGGAACTTTTCATACCTACTGTGTATAATACATGAGTTCTTGGATCACCAATTCTATACTTAGCATACACTAATGGATAAAATCATATACTTAATCGTTGACCCTTATATTAAGAAAAGGAAAAATCACAAAGATAAAAGAAATAAAAAATTCTTGATATTAACCCTTCTATGGCTTTATTTGACTGCAGTCAAATAGCATGATGTTAATTTTTTTGAGTAGTTTGATTTTGGTGTAAAAGATAAATGTTTTCTGACATTTTCAGGGATAATTATAAACTAATTAAATTTAATAATGATGATAGGGGAAGTAATAATAATAGTTTATACCTATACCCTTTCCCACTGCCTGTCAGTGCACTTGTATACATGTCTGTCATTTTAACTATTGTTTAAGATAAAATTGTTGCTGTTCATTTAACAAATTTCATTTATATCAAAATACTGTATATAATTAAATTTTAATAAGTACTCACGAAAGCAGTAATGGTGAAATTGAGGGAAGAAATGTCTTCCCTGAAATAGTTACAAAATTATTTTTATTTATTGATTAATCAATAATAAAGTTATTATTGTATGGAGAAGATAACAGACAATGTATAATATATTTCTGATAAATTTAGATTTTTTATTTAGGTTGTGTGTGTGTGTGTGTGTGTGTGTGTGTGTGTGTGTGTGTGTGTGTGTGTGTGTGTGTGTGTGTGTGTGTGTGTGTGTGTGTGTGTGTGTGTGTGTGTGTGTGTGTGTGTGTGTGTGTGTGTGTGTGTGTGTGTGTGTGTGTGTGTGTGTGTGTGTGTGTGTGTGTGTGTGTGTGTGTGTGTGTGTGTGTGTGTGTGTGTGTGTGTGTGTGTGTGTGAGTTTAAAAGAGGTATATTACTGTATGAAAAAAAAAAGTTTGAGTGTAAAGATGCTATTAGGTTATCTTTACCAAGCAATTTGTACCAAAAATATGTTTTGGTCTAATCTTAATGGATACGTATGTTTAGTAGGGAAACTTTTGATTGAAGATATTTAATGTAATTTCTGTTAACTTTAAATTTCATTGTTATTAGAAATTGGCTAACAGTTTTGGCGGTTATGCATTCAGATGTCCGTTATGTAATGAAAAACAAATATTCACCAAAACTATGATGGAGTTTGGAATTTATATACCTGAAAGGTAAGTTAATTATTAATTGTCTCATTTACTGGTGCTAATGACAAAATAAATGATACTGGCATGTTAAAAAGAATATTTATAAAAAAGCTGACAACAAAGTTATAGTTTCCTGGCATTCATTATTTATTCCTAAATAGTGGAAAAATAATGATATGTGTTAAATGTTACCAGGATTTCTTTTTTAGTGTATGGGGTGAATTATTATGAAATTTTATTATAATATTATTAAAGATTTAGATAAATTAAAAAAAATTTATATTTTTTTTAAACTTTGATCTGCTACCCCACCCCCTAACCTAAGATTGTCCCAAGTATTTTTTGGGGGGGGGGGGGGTTGTGACACGCTAAGGAAGATATAAAAATGATTTAGTTAAAAAATATCCAGTAAATAACGGTTGTTTTTTTTTTCAATTTTTTGGTGAAGGGGTGAATTTTTTTAAATTGGTAAGACATGCATATAAGCTTGATATTAAGTGTGGGTTATGCTTGTAAAAGTTTGAGAAAATTGACCCCCAGAGAAACTTATCTACTCCATCACTTGGATATTATTAATTTTTACCAACAAATTGCCCCACCAATTGGTTTTGTGTGTGTTAGTATATATATATATATATAATATAAAATGAAATGAACCATCAAAATACAGTAATTAGATAAGTTAAACTTAACATATTAATATCCAATAATTGATTTTCATGGGATCCCACATCATCAGTTTGTATTTAATTCTGTAATTAAAAATTATTAATTTTATTATTTGTCAATTTTTGAAGTTGCTTTCTGTTTTAAAAAAATTTGAAATTTATTATGAATGTATATGCAAACCTCCTCTATGAATCATGAGACCTTGCCATTGGTGAGAGGGGGGTTGAGTGCTCAGGGATACAGAGTAGCTGGACCGAAGGTGCAACCATATCGGAGAGGTATCTGTTGAGAGCCAGACTAAGGAATGATTCCTGAAAGAGGGCAGCAGCTCTTTCAGTAGTTGTTAGGGGCGTGAGTCAGAATGACTTAAACGGCCATATCAACATCACTCAGTCCTCTGAGTACTGCGCAGCTGAAAGCAATGGAAAACTACAGCTGCTTTTTTTCCAAGAAAATGTGGCTCTGCATTTTCATATAGCAATGATAGAGGCGCCTTGGTAAAATATTTCGGAGGTAAACTAGTCCCCAGTTCGGATCTCCGGGTGGGGACTACTAAGGAAGGGGTCACCAGAAAATTAAAAAATAACATTCTACGAGTCTGAGCGTGGAATGTTAGAAGTTTAAAAAAGGAAGGCGACTTTTGGTCAGGTGATTTTAGAATAATTAACTCAGCTTCAAATAATGGGCAGGCAGGAGTAGGTTTCATAATGAACAAGATGATAGGGAAGAGAGTAGAGTATTTCAAAACGCATAGCGATAGAATCATTGTAATAAGGATAAAATCAAAACTTAAACCGACAACGATTGTTAACGTCTATATGCCTACAAGCGCCCATGATGATGATGAGGTAGAGTGTGTATACGAAGAGATTGAGAAGCAATTACACATGTAAAAGGAGATGAAAATTTAATAATAGTTGGAGATTGGAATGCAAGCATTGGAAAAGGCAAGGAAGGAAATATAGTGGGTGAATATGGGCTGGGTAAAAGGAATGAAAGAGGGGACCAACTTAGAGATTTGCATAAAATATAATTTAGTAATTGCCAACACCCAGTTTAAAAATCACAATAGAAGAATATACACAGGAAAAAGCCAGGTGATAGTGAAAAGTATCAAATAGATTATATCATAGTTAAGCAAAGATTTAGAAATCAACTTGTCAACTGCAAAGCTTACCCTGGAGCAGACATTGATAATAATTTAGTAATAATGAAATGTAGATTGGGGTTTAAAATCCTGAACAATAGGTATCAGATGAATCAGTGGAATTTAGAAAAGCTTGAGGACATCGGAAGAGGTCTGAGTAAAAAAGATAACGTAGAAAATGTAGAAGAAGAATGGGAGAATGGAAGAATGGGAGAAGAATGGATTTTAAAAAGGAAATTCTTAAATCAGCAGAAGCAAACTTAGAATAAAGAGAACTGGCAGAAAACCTTGGGTTTCAGACGATATATTGCAGCTGATGGATGAACGTAGAAAATATAAGAATGCGAATGCTAGTGATGAAGAAAGTAAAAGGAACTATCGGCAATTAAGAAATGCTATAAACAGGAAGTGCAAACTGGCGAAAGAAGAGTTGATTAAAGAAAAGTGTTCAGAAGTGGAAAGAGAAATGAAGATTGGTAAAATAGACGGAGCATACAGGAAAGTTAAGGAAAATTTTGGGGTACATAAATTAAAATCTAATAATGTGTTAAACAAAGATGGTACACCAATATATAATACGAAAGGTAAAGTTGATAGATGGGTGGAATATATTGAAGAGTTATACGGAGGAAATGAATTAGAAAATAGTGGTATAGAGGAAGAAGAGGAACTTGAGGAGGATGAAATGGGAGAAACAATACTGAGATCTGAATTTAAGAGAGCATTAAAAGATTTAAATGGCAGAAAAGCTCCTGGAATAGACGGAATACCTGTAGAATTACTGCGCAGTGCAGGTGAGGATTGATAGATTATACAAACTGGTGTGTAATATTTATGAAAAAGGGGAATTTCCGTCAGACTTCAAAAAAAGTGTTATAGTAATGATACCAAAGAAAGCAGGGGCAGATAAATATGAAGAATACAGAACAATTAGTTTAACTAGTCATGTATCAAAAATCTTAACTAGAATTCTATACAGAAGAATTGAGAGGAGAGTGGAAGAAGTGGAATTGGAGAAGACCAATTTGGTTTCAGGAAAAGTATAGGGACAAGGGAAGCAATTTTAGGCCTCAGATTAATAGTAGAAGGAAGATTAAAGAAAAACAAACCAACATACTTGGCGTTTATAGACCTAGAAAAGGCTTTCGATAACGTAGACTGGAATAAAATGATCAGCATTTTAAAAAAATTAGGGCTCAAATACAGAGATAGAAGAACAATTGCTAACATGTACAGGAACCAAACAGCAACAGTAATAATTGAAGAACATAAGAAAAAGCCGTAATAAGAAAGGGAGTCCGACAAGGATGTTCCCTATCTCCGTTACTTTTTAATCTTTATATGGAACTAGCAGTTAATGATGTTAAAGAACAATTTAGATTCGGAGTAACAGTACAAGGTGAAAAGATAAAGGTGCTACGATTTGCTGATGATATAGTAATTCTAGCCGAGAGTAAAAAGGATTTAGAAGAAACAATGAACGGCATAGATGAAGCCCTACGCAAGAACTATCGCATGAAAATAGACAAGAAGAAAACAAAAGTAATGAAATGTAGTAGAAATAACAAAGATGGACCACTGAATGTGAAAATAGGAGGAGAAAAGATTATGGGGGTAGAAGAATTTTGTTATTTGGGAAGTAGAATTACTAAAGATGGATGAAGCAGGAGCGATATAAAATGCCGAATAGCACAAGCAAAACGAGCCTTCAGTAAGAAAAATAATTTGTTTACATCAAAAATTAATTTAAATTTCAGGAAAAGATTTTTGAAAGTATATGTTTGGAGTGTCGTTTTATATGGAAGTGAAACTTGGACAATCGGAGTATCTGAGAAGAAAAGATTAGAAGCTTTTGAAATGCGGTGCTATAGGAGAATGTTAAAAATCAGACTGGTGGATAAAGTGACAAATGAAGAGGTATTGCGGCAAATAGATGAAGAAAGAAGCATTTGGAAAAATATAGTTAAAGGAAGAGACAGACTTATAGGCCACATACTAAGGCATCCTGGAATAGTCTCTTTAATATTGGAAGGACAGGTAGAAGGAAAAAATTGTGTAGGCAGGCCACATTTGGAGTATGTAAAACAAATTGTTGGGGATGTAGGATGTAGAGGGTGTACTGAAATGAAACGACTAGCACTAGATAGGGAATCTTGGAGAGCTCCATCAAACCAGTCAAATGACTGATGACAAAAAAAAAATGCAAATTGTGCTGTTCAGTACTGGAATCTGGAATTCCAGATGCAGGATCTCGTGAATTTGATTATTGGATATTAATATGATAAGTTTAACTTATCTAATTATGTGTTTTGGTGGTTTTTATTTCATATAATATTAAATTGTATTAATTATTCAATATGTTGATGAATTACTTGAATTTTCAAAAAAAAAAAAAAAAATATATATATATATATATATATATAATAGCTTCCCATTGCAGCTTCACGTGTGCTATGAGGTTACTTGCGTTTCCTGTAGTGGTCAATTCTTTTATTTTATGTTTAGTCAAGTAACCTGAACTAGGTGCAGCCAGTCACACCCAGTTATGGTGGGAGTGGCTGTCTGTGTTGGTTAAGCCACGGCTTAAAAAATTGGAAATAAAAACGTCCTAATATGGTTTTTAAGTATTTATCTGAAGAGTATTTGCAACCCCAAATCTATTCAATATCCAGTTTACTGTAATTGGGATTGGGAAAATTTATATTCATGGTTCAGAATTTTTTTACCTTTCTTCATCCCCTTTCAAGGTCAAATTTCAAAAAATTAGTAATTGGGTCTCCCGCTGGTCACTATATTAACCACTGGTAATAAATTTTTCAAATTCAGAGTTCTCATGAACCATTTAACATAGGAAAAAGATTTTTATATGGATTTAATCACAACCCCTTGAATTATGAGAAAATGCAATAAATATAACAGCCGTGTATAGTGTAGATATTTCACAAGGGATCAAACACACAGTATTTTTTTTCACCGACGTCATTGTTTAAGTCGTAGTATTTTGGTATTTTTTTTGTTTGTTTGATTCTTATATACATTAGCGGTTTGTTATCTTTTATATAATTGCTGTGAAAATGTAAATTCAACAGAATAACGAGTGAACGTGACTTATGAAAGGAAGCAATAATTTAATATTATACTTGTTCTTTATTCAAAATATTTTTATACACGTATCAAAAGCAAAACATTTTTTCATATATATGTATCAAAGTTAGATTTTATACTGGTTCAATGACACAAACATATGCACGTATATATTCCTTTACCTTTACCGAAATCTCAATTTTTTTTAGTTACAATTTTCTGAAATGTAGTGTTTTTTTTTATATAATCAGTTTTTATCAGATATAAGTAAATTTTATGTCAAATAAACCAGAAAAGTCTATAGTTTATATAAATATAAATAAAACAAAGGTCGCTTATCATTAAAAAAATAAAAATCAAAAACTAAAAAAAAATTTTTTTTATACCATATTTGTACACACGCAACATAATCAAATATTAACAAAAATTAATTTTTGTTGAACAATATAAATTAATAACGTATTGTTAACATAACGTAATTTATATATATATATATTTTGTATGGGCATTAAAGCAACTTGACAATAGCGGATAATGTGGGATGATCCATTTATTATCAATATGTTTAAAGTTGTTGTTTGACCTCTGTTCTCTGGATTTCTGCGATGAGTTGAGTAACCATCATGTACACTTTGATTGAAAGTTGCAAATGTACATTCGAGGATACTTTTTTGACTTTTTCCATTTATCATGTGTGGTGATGACTTATTTATATCACCACATGATCTGTGACACATATGTTTACGAACAATTTTATATAATAATGGGTCAGCATTTTTATCAGGAAGTTATAAGATCAATTTCGTCAAGTTGTATTTTAGTTACTAATCATACCAAAGTGTGACAATGAGGTAAGCCTCATTTTTGCCGACACTTATTATATAGCAGTTGACCAAACCAAATATTTCTTTTTTGTTAATAATGTCTAGGAGGTTTTTCATTTTCAAATAGAAAACTCTGGATATAATATTGTGTCTTAGATCTATTGTATCAGAAATAAAATTCAGGATTGCACGTAAAAGTTATAAATAAATTACACTCATGTTCATGCAGATATGTCATAGCATCTTGAAATGTCTCATGCATATGCCGTGGTGAATGAGGGAAGTATGACTTTGATCCATGTTAAGCATTATAACATTAGTCTTGTTGCACAGTATCTCAAAGATGAATGTAATCATCAGAATGTAATTGTTTTTGTTTATTACTAATAAAGGCTAATCTTTCAGTGATCATTTTGGCCATCATGTCAACACAGTATTGTTTAACTAAGTTTCTGTAATAATGTAAAAAATTGTCTATCTCAAATCATAAGTTGATAAGCATAAAATTACATGCAGGAAACTGTCTTTTTCTGTTCATTATTATTTAGTGGAATAGTTAGATAACCATCTTCATCTTTCAAAAACGTATGGGGATATTGTAAGGGATCATAAGAGTTATGAAGCTCAGACTCGCGTCACATTTGACAGTCATGACAATGTAAGATTATATCTCTAGGCCCTTTATCTTCATCGACCAGTAAAACAGCAACTTCATTAGTAGGTGGAGCATTGTAGTGACCCCCTATGCTGATTAAAGATATACAATCAGCATGAATTATTAATTTAAAATCCGTTACCCAAAGGCTTGTTATCAATATTGCCTTTAAACTCTGATCAAATTATTATGTTCCAGCAAAACTTAATGGTGTGCTGTTATTAGTTCCTTCAAGTTTGTAACAACATTACTACAAAGACAAGTTTGATCAGCATCAGAAAGGAAATAAATTTAAAAAATTGGTGATTGACTCCAGGTGCTGCCAATAAACTTCCTATGCGATGGTAAACTTGAACTTGAATTTTAAAAGTAGACATAAAATTCCCTTCTATAATTTGTTTAGCACCGAAAGAAGTCATCTGAAAAAAAAGGTTGTATTTTCCAACATTATTGAGAAAATGTTTTGACAAAGGATGAGATCCTAAAACTAAACTGTTGATCGGTTCTGGTAGCTCATGAAGTGTAGGAAGTGAAACTTTCCCACAAGAACAACACATGCCAGGTGCTTCATCTTTCCATTTTTTTTGCAAAATAGTGGTTGTATCAAATACTGCCAAAATCATTATAAAAAATGATGGTGCATGGGTTTGTTTGTTGTATGTGCTCACATTTTTATTTTAGCAGCTATTTTTATTGTTGTTTTATATGCTATTATGCGCTGGTCCAGAACAGTGGTGTGCAGGCGGCTGCACACTTATCCCTTCATGCTAAAAGCAAAGCTTTACTTTATGCTCACTCCTGCTAGAAGCAGTCCGTTGTCAATCAATTTACCAATTAATTTAATTTTTTAGTGTGGATTATTTATATTTACTTATTATATATTAATTTTATTAATAGAAGGAAGGGATTGTTAGTTCATATTTAGCAGTAAAAAAAAAGTTTTTTATTTAGTGTGAGAGAGCTGTGTTGCATATGGCTCCTCCATGACTCCTGTTAAAAGCGGTTTGTTGTCAATTAATTTACAGATTAAATTTAATTTCTAAGCATTTATTATTTTATTTTATATTTGTATTTTTATTTTTACTTATTATTTATTAATTTAAATAAATATTTATCGCTCAACAAATACTACCAAAATAGATAGATAAATAATTAAATAAATTTGAACATCAAGTATTTTATCACCTATCACAGAACCAAAATATCATATTGCCTGAGAAATCGAATAAAACTGCTTTTAACCTAACTACTGTACATATATCAAAGAAGAGAATTAAAATTGTCTGATATTCAATAATAAGCAATTATTGGCAGCTTACATTCTTGTGATTAGGTGGACTGAATTTAATGCAACATGTCCGCCACCTAATGGAGAGTTAATATACTACGTAAAAAGTTGTTGCCTGAATGCAACATATCCACTGCCTAGTGGATAGTCAACATACTACATTTGGAGGTAGTGAAGCATCTTTTATGTCTTCTAAGGTTTTTTTGAGATGAAATATATCTATAAACCTCAGTTATACCAAGAAACAAGGGTAAAAATTAGGTTGCAATTGAAAAAAAAAAAAGCCTT
The DNA here is from genome assembly GCF_047948215.1 of Lycorma delicatula. Taxonomy (NCBI): domain Eukaryota; kingdom Metazoa; phylum Arthropoda; class Insecta; order Hemiptera; family Fulgoridae; genus Lycorma; species Lycorma delicatula. The sequence continues at coordinate 11,612,322 of NC_134461.1, read as the reverse complement.
CCTCTATATAACAGTATAGATATACAAATGCTCCAGGACGTATTCCACAAGCTTCAGGTACTGATTCAGGACATCAAAATGAACAAAAAAGGTTCATAGGACATAAGTCCTATTTTGTTTGTTTTCCTTCTGAACGCCATTTTGTGATTATCAACAAAAAAATATTTCTCAAGAAACATCTTTGGGTAAACAACTTTAAATTAATTTGGCAAATCTAAAGACTACAAAATAACAAATTTTGAAATATCACCTTCAAACATTTTAAAATGGCAACTATCTTAATTTTTTAATCTTGATATCTTTTATAATTATTTGTTTGATTAAATTTTTACTTATCAAAATTTATTAAAAGTAATTTTATTTGAATCTAATGACCGCAGTTTTAAAAATTTGTTTATAAACAACTTAGTTATTGCAGACAATTAACCTGGCAGTACACTTGTGCACCGTAGTGCAAGCTGATAATTTTTTGCCTGTTTTTCTTTCACTAAATGTAACAGAATTATTAATAATAAAAAAACAATAATGACAAATAAAAAAAGTGCTGGTGAGATTTATTTATTTATTATTAATTTCATGTAATACCAGGTTAAAGAGTAACAACACAGTGACATGATGTCAACAGTACTCTGCAGAGATGCCAAGGCATCTGTTCACAGTGTGACATGCAAGTGTAAATGACCCAGTAAATGTGTAGTCTTAAACAGACTCAGGCTGACCGCTTCTAAGATGTGTGGTTAATTGAAATTCAACCACCAAATAACACCAGTATCCACAGTCTAGCATTCAAATCCATATAAAAGCAACTACCTTTAGTAGGACTTGAACCTTAGAACTCTTGACTTTGAAAATCAACTGATTTTGCAGCGACAAGTTTAATCGCTACACTAACCCGGGGGTTAACATTATTAACATTTTTGGAAAAATAAAGATTATGATTGTTGTGGATGACCAAAACATGTGATCGTAACAAAATAAACAGTTTTGACTTCCTTGTACGAAGTAAAGGAATTATTGTGATCGCAAAATTTTCTGTTTTCAGATTTCAACAGAAATATTAATTTTGACCATCCCTGAATCCATTTTGGCTAGTTTCGGCTTGGCGTCGGTACGTACATATGTATGTATGTACGTGCATACACATGTATGTATCTCGCATAACTAAAAATGATTAGTTGTAGGATGTTGAACTTTTGGATTTAGGTCTGTTGTAACATCTAGTTGTGCACGTCCCATTTTGATTGCAATCGACTTAACCAAAAGTGCCCAAAAAAGCACAAAATCAAAAAAAAATTTGGATTTTGGACTTTTTCTTAACTGTAGTAATAAGCCTTCATTGAAAGCTTTTCAACGATATGATATATCATAAGTGATACTTATTTTCATTGGTTCCAGAGTTATAGCCAAATAAAATTTTAATTAATGAAATATTGGATTTAAAAGGGAAGGCATATTGGTTTGAATTACTCTTAGTAGATGTAAAGTCGCTATAATTTGCTCTGCATACTGTAATTATTATTATACGGATACAAAAAAAAAATTGTTTCTCTAGTGTGATACCATTTCTTGAATTGCTTTTTTTGCATACATTACAGATCTGTAAATACAATTTTTCTATCGCCCTTAGTTTTTAATAAATTACGCTTCAAAAAAAATAAGGGAAAATATAGTTAAAATCTGTGAAATTGATAATTTTGCATGGCCGTATGTATGTTAGATTGATTTTACTGATGCTTTTCTTTTATAAATAGCCTCAGGCACATCCCAAATTAATGTCAAATAGTAATCGCCTAGCATGTTAGTATTCCATTTCTTTTTATAGTAGCTTTCCATCACCGAAATGTCTTGGTAGAGATGTTCATCACTTTTAAGTTTTCCAAGGTTGTCCGGGAAAAAATCCAGATGTGAGTGGACGAAATGTATATTCAAAGACATATTTCACCCCATAGCTCTGTATGAGGTAAGAAGATGATAAACAATATCGTGTTAATTGCCGGATTTTTGTTTGCCGAGAAAATTTTTGCAAACGTCTTTAAATGAAGCCCAAGCTGCACTTTCTACATTACTTAACATCATCTTAAATATATCATCTTTGACAAACTCTTTCATTTGAGGACCAACAAACATTCCTTCACTTACATTCGGAAATTTCTGCCGGATGTACAAAAATCTGGGGGACTATCCTACATCATTGCTTTTATAAAAAATTTTTCATTAGTCCTAGCTTGATATAGAGAAGGAGTAAAAATATTTTTTTGGGGTTCAACTAAGGGCTAATGAATAAGATTTTTCCCATTTGGAGTTGTTATTTTGTTTCTCACTCTTTGGTAACGTAATGTTTATCCCTAGTTAGGCTGTCCCATTCGCAAAGAAAACAAATGTACTTAGTATAGCCTAACTCCATGCCTAACAAAATAGCTATAACTTTCAAATCACCACATATGTTCCAGTCATGTTTTTTATAATTAATTTTTCAAGAACATCTTTCATCACATCGTATGTCTTTTTCAAATTAATACCATAAACAATTGGTATTGAAGGATATTTGTTATCGTTGTTTAATAGAACTACTTTTAAAATATGCAAGGAGGAATCTATGAAAAGGCGCTAGTCCTCAGGTTTATGAACTTATCCTAAGTGCAACATTAGCTCATCAATATTTGTGCAATAAACCAAATTATTTTCATCAATAAAGTCTTGAGAAAGTTCTTTTTGTTGGAATTTTTGTAGTTTTTTGAAGTAAATTCCAACCTTGCAGTCTTGATCCTAACAGTTCAGCTTGATTTTTCGATAAATTTAAATTTCTAACCAAGTCATTTAATTCATCTTGTGATATAAGATGTGGCTTATTGGAAGATAATTCAAAATCAAAATCATTGTCTTCTTCAGTACTGATAATTCTTCATTGCTGCTTTCAAAACATACATTCGTAGAAGGCTCAGAAACTGGAATAATTTCACTGTGAGGTACAGGCCAGATTGCAGATTGCAATGAATGATATTTTACAGTATGTTTAGATTTCTTAGAAATTCCAGACACACTTGTTAAACAAAAGTAACAATCGGTTGATCCTTTGGTTGTGGCCAAAACATAGGTACACTAAATGGCAAAGCTTTCTGTGTACCTTTCAGCTATCCTCTTAAATATACAGAATAATTAGTGCACACTATATGAGGAACCCATGTCTTATCCTGATCACCAATTTTACACTGAAGTACAAATAATATGCTTTTTTAATGTAATGTTTTTTCTATTAGATTTTACGTTAAATTCACCACATACATACAAAAGGCATCCATATTATTTACACAATTTCAAGGCATTATGACACTGCACTGTTTACAAACTTAAGACAACAACAAGACTGAACAAAATTAATTCATTCCTAAATCCAGTGCTTAATACAAACAACACAGCTATATTTTCAGCTACATGTTTTCACCTACACACATGAATTATCTTGTCCATGAAGTCACTCTTCAGTATTAGATATGATGTAATTTAATTCTTTGTTTAGTATTGTTTATTTATAGTTTACACAATATGTTAACAAAATTAAACAATAAAAACTGAGCTAACAAAATATAATATAGGAGCTTAAAATTCTAACTATACATTGAAAAATGAAAAAAAATCGTTTAATTAAAATTTAAAACATTTTCCAAAATGGTGGTTGATAGAAAGATTCTGAGTTCATATTAGTTTTCAGCATCAAAAAACAGATTAAAATCATGTATTGCATGTTAGAAAACAAAAATTATTTTATCAGTATTATTAGTGCTTGTAAATTTTCTGTTTTTTTCTTTTCCTTTAATTGCTGATTGTGTGATTTCACAGATGATCACACAGTGATACATCTACTATTCATCATAGGCATTGCATTTAGAACACTTCTAATTTGTTTAGGTCTTCTTTCAGTAGTGTCCATGTTTCCAGTCTATATAGCAAGGCTGGTATTATGGAACAGTTGAATCTTTGTTTTCAAGGTTGCAATTTGTTCCCTCCATATGCACCAGTCCAATAGTTGGAAGGCAGGAGTTACCTGGCCAATCCTGCTATGGATGATGAAATTTATTTTCTTGGATTAATGACACTGTATTTGAAATTGTCAACCTGCTCAATTCGTATTTCAGCCAGGTAAACAGCAGAAGGTGAACCATCAATTGAACCTTGGTTTTTTCAGCATTAATTTTGAGACTGTTTGGCTGTGCTGCACTTGCAATATTGTACAGGCTATATCTCGCTTCTGCATCATCATCTGGAAATATAGCACTATCATCACAAAACTAGGTCTTTCACATAGCTGCTTTCTCCGTATTGGATACTGCATCAGCCATTGAAGGTATTCCACATAATTGTATCAATAACAGTATTGAATAGTAAGGGTGAGATGACACAGCCTTGCCTTACACTGGTTTGTATTGGAAATTCATCAGACAGTTAATATGGATGCGTATGTGGCTGGTAGAGCCATTGTACGTTTTCGTGATTAGTCGGATGGTTTTGGCAGGCAGTTTTTCTGATGCAAACTTTATTAGAAGGAATATGTTAAAATCATTTCCAGAGTGTGAAAAAATATCACGCCTTACCTATGATTTGAATCTGGAACCTTCCAGATAAAAGAAGGACGTGCTACCATTCATGAATGTGTTTAGAAAAAAATCATTAGGTGGTCGTCATATGAAATCAGAGGTTGATGATACGTGTTACTAGGTTGATTTATTCAAAAAATATTTAATTTTACTTTTGTTTCAAGAGAGGGACTTCATCTTGCTGCTAGATGGAATGGAATGGAATGCAAAGTTGGCAGGAGTCTATTACTCCCTACTTTATCGCAGAACCTGGACAGAGTCCCTTGCTGCTGGATCTTTCTAATCGGGCTTGTTTTTAAAAGCGTTATTTTTTAATCTCGGATCTAATTTTTCAAGTTTTGTCTATTATTATTTTAGTGAATTTAAGACGGATTTAATTGCATTCCAATCCGTTGTTAAACCAGCGTTATCGAACCCATTTCATGGGCCGACCGCAAAAGGCTAGGCTTATAAAGCCTGTCCTCCCGACGTAATTCCCCTTCAGACCGTCCACTGAAGTCCTTTCGGTGCTAACTCTTTAATAGGCTAGCAGGAATACGCCACAACGGGGCACTAGCTATAAGGAGGGAGCAATGTGTCCCCTTTTCCGGAGGAGTCGCAATTGCTGGGTTATTTTATCTTAACTGTAAGTTTAACTTACAGATGGTGATGCCTATTCGCGATCGCGGTTTTGGGGCGGCGATTTTCTGGAAAGAAGTAAACAGTAATTATTCTCTCCACGTAATTATTAACCTTCAGACACGCGTGTGTCGTGAGAAGGGGTTGGGGGGACCGCGTGGCCGCAGTGAAGAAACCATTTGTTTTTGTGGTGGCTGTTGGCATCTGCAACAAAAGAAGCAGAACACACACACGAGAGAAAAAAAAAAAAAAAATTTTAATTTTTACTTTCCTTTCGACTGGCAGGATGATACGGCACGACGCGTCGTTCCACATCCACGTTTCTCCCGTTTCTGAAACAAGAGAAACAGAACAAAACACACGCGATTTAGACCGCGTTTTTGTTTTGTGCGCGACTTACCGTATTTAAAGTCTTCAAACTATATAACTCGCGAAAAAAAAACAAAAAAAAACAATTCACTCGCGACCCCGGAAACGCGTCTGACGCACTATTCCGTTTATGGCTCATGCGATATGGAGGCCCCTAAGCCTGGTTTGTCGATTTTCGGCTACCGCACCGCACCATCACGGTGGTTCGTCCAGTACGGCGTGAGGCCGCTTCCTTACAACTGTCGGAGTTGGGTCCTCTCTGCAGATGTCCCGAAGATGACTGTGTTCGGACACAGCCGCTCTCCCGAACAGTCTGCGCGCCTGCGCCACCCCCACCTCGGACACGGATTGAAATCTCGCATCAGATCGGAGAGTGGCGTTCCTGACGAACCACGGAGCTCCAAAGATCGTCCGCAACGCGATGTTTTGGACGGCCTCGATCTTCTTTTGAAGCGAGGAGCTCAACATTGCCCCCCATGCCGGGTAAGCATATGTTAGAATCGGCAGTACGTACAGCCGAAAAATGAGAAGCTTAGTTGCCAGTGGGTATGGGCTGGCACTGTTCAGCACTGGGTATAGTGAGGCTCTGGCGGCCTTAGCCCTCCGGGTCGCATAATTTACATGTTCGCCGAAGGTAAGCCGCCTGTCCAACACCACCCCCAGGTACTTAACTGTTTTCTCAAAAGGGATTTTCTCCCCTGAGATTTCCAGCTCTCTGGTCGGTTTTCGTGTCTTGCATGTGAACATCACGGCCACCGATTTTTCACCGTTGACCCTGATTCTCCACATGTCGAGCCACGGTTCCACTAAGTCCAGCTGCCTTTGGAGCCTCCGGACCGCGTAATCCACATTTGCGGATTCGTAGAAATATGCCGTGTCGTCTGCGTAAAGGGCCGTTTTGACCCCTTCCGACAGCGGCATATCGTTCACGTACAAAGAGTATAAGAACGGGGAAAGTACTGCTCCTTGGGGAACCCCAGCGGCTATTTCTCTGGTGGAGGAAATCGTTTCCCCTACGCGCACGACAAAATGTCGGTCTAGCAGATATGACCGCATCAGTCTGACATAGCGGTAGGGGATCGCCGATCGCGCTAGCTTATAAAGCAGCCCGCTATGCCAAACTTTGTCAAAGGCCTTGGCCACATGGCGAGGCTTCTTCCCTTCTCGCAGTCTCCTGTTCAACCTGAACACCGAGGAGATGTCAGAGACCGAGGCGAGGTATTCGTTCCACGAATCCTCTCGATGGCTTGTCAGCAGTTGTTTTACCCTGTCCGTTTGATTATAAAAGGCCCGCTTATCAGCGGGGGACAGGGTGATTCGATATCTCCTCCTCAGTCGTCGTTTCTCCGTTATGGCTTCGGAGATATGAGGAGGGAGGTCGTTTCGAACAACTGCTCGAGTTTTGACCGATGAGCTGCCTGCCAGGGCCTCGGTCATTGACGACGTGACGCGCCCGACAGTGTCGTCGATTTCCTCCGGGGTGTTCAGGAGCTCAGGATTTACCGGCCTGTACTCCCGCTGGAGGGTCTCGTAGAACCTTTTCCAGTTGACTGACCTTCGGGGTATAGGCGGGGGATCTCGGCCACCCCCTGCCTGACCTAGTTCCAACAGGACAGGGGAATGGTCCGAGCTGAGGTCTTCTATCGTTTCAATCATGAATGGGAGGGTACCCCCCTTCATGACTGCGATATCCAGCACGTCAGGCCTAGATCTGCCTGAGCGATGCACGAACGTGGGCACCTCAGGGCCTACGACGACCAATTGATTTATGAGGACTTCAGTACAAATCAATTGTAGCCACCTAGCCTTTGATGTTTCTTCTACATGCTTATTGTTTCAAATTTTAGTTTTCGTATTTGTTACCGAGATTGTAATAGTGTATCGTTAAATACACCATGAAATTCAGCAATATTTATCTTATGCTTTCACAACAGTTAAGTCTTCTTTGGTTGTAAATTTATATTGCATCGTGAAACATTTAACATCATGGAGATATAAATAATAATAGTCAGATTAACAAAAAACCAAGGAATGTTAAAAATGCATTGTTGCTAGAACAAGTGTAATGATTTATTATGGATATAATGTTTCATACTGTTTTAAAAAAATTAGGCTTGTAAGGAGAAAGTGACATTTGTGTAAGCTGCTGTTCTGTATTTAGAAAATAGTAAACAAATGAAAATAAATAATACTTTAAATCAGAATGTAAAATAAATTGATATAGTTTGTATTAACTGTCAATTGTGAATCGGTAAAATTAACAAATTTTTAAAACAAGATTTTTAGAGTCATAAAATAACATCAAATTGTTAATAATAACTATCTATAAAATTTGTATATTTTTTCCCAGAGATGCTTCATGGGAACAGGAAGAAAATGCATTTCAGGAATTACTTTTTAGACATAACAGATGTGATGCAAAAAAATGTATTTGCCCCTACGGAAGAAAGTATAAGCAAACTTCGTAAGTTAAAATTTTTATTTTAAATTAATATTTCATAAGGAAAATACTTTTAGTGAATACAGATTTTGTAGTATCTACAGTTTTGTATGACAGCTGCTGTAGCTAAGAGCAGTTACTAATAAATGCAAACACCATTTTGTGAAACTGGACCCGATATTGTTTAACTCCATTGATTTTTGGGGTTTAGTTTAGTAATTAAATATATCTTTGTCTGTTGTCTTGAACACTCAGAACTAACATTAAAGAGTTCAGTCATTTGCTGAATTATGAGTGAATTTGTTGGTGTTACACTTTCTGATTTAATTTGAATGATGTCACAACTGTTTAGAAATTGTAGGGGTGCTCATTAATTAATGAATTTTAAAAATTAACTTAAAAATGTTTTCTTTTTTCCCCAATATTTTGTCATCATTTTATACTTCTACAGCAACATTACTTCTCAATATTTATCTGTTGGTAATCGGCAAGTATTTTTTAGGGTCAGAAGGATCTTTTTAAAAATAAATTTAGAAAGTTCATCTTTAAACTCTTCTATTAAAAATCAAATCTCAATTTTAATAAGGTGCTATACATTTTTAAAGAATTCCAAGCTCAGTTGACAGATCATGAAAAAAATAGTATTGGCTTTTCCTACAAGACTGAGGGGTTTATAAACCCTTTTTGAACTTTTATTTCTTTTCACATTGTACACAAAGTTATTGTTTTTTGTAATTCTTTTCTTTTTTTTGTTGTAGGAAGTGGCATTTAATATTGTGCCAAATGTGTGGGTCACAGGGCATTCATCATACTTGCCAAACAAAAAGATCAAAAAAATGGCAATGTGATATTTGTTATACTGCACTCATTAATGGTATGCTTTATTCGATATTATTATTAAATTAAATAAAATGAATGTACACAAAAAAAAATATTATTGCTGATAGACTTCTTTAAATAAAGTTTATTCTACTACAATTTAAATACTGTAAGTAATGAGAGCATACAAATACACTGCATGTTTGTAATGCATAAAATTTATATTTAACATTTTTTTATCACAAAGTAAGTTTTTTCACAACTTATTTTCTACAGAAGGAATATTTAATTACGTAGTATTTCTGTATTTTTGTACGTAATTCTTATACATTGATATCATCAATAATCTAATCAATAATATTGTGTATCACTCACAGATATATGTATGTGTGTGTATGTATATAAACTCAACGAGTTCTGTTTTTAAACACATAACATTATTGATACAATTTAATATGTTACTTAAATTCTATGATATAAAAACCACCTTCTACAGAATGAGATAAGACAATGTATAATGAAGTAGTACTTTCACAAATTCCACATCCTGTCATGATTGAATCATTTAATTAGATAATTCAGTTGAAATTATCTTTTAATTTAAAATATATAATTATATAATCTAATGTAATTATTTTTTTTAATTCAATCATTACTGAGGATATGGGATCCATTATAAAATTAGGGTAAGATACATCTTATCTGAATATTCTGTAATAGGTGGTTTGTACCTAAATTGACATATATAAATATGAATTGACATATATACAGGGTGTGTACCATATAAAATGCAACCCAACCTTATATTGGTAGGTATTGAAATAATAAAAAGGCATGTGTAAATGTAAATTTAATTTTGAATATTACCATCCATTACCTTACATTTAGAATAAATGTTGAAAGTGGCCACCACCTTCTTGAATACAAGCTTCAATTCTTTTTACAGCGTTTCTTGTAACTTTTTTCAAAGTTTGTGGCTGGATATTTAATGCAGCTTGTTCAATATTGACTTTCAATTGTTCAAGTGTTCGTGGTTTATTGCTGTAGGCTTTATCTTTGAGGTAACCCCGTAGAAAAAAATCCGCCGCAGTCAAATCTGGAGATCTTGGTGGCCAAAAGCCTCGACCGATAACACGATTACCAAAGAATTCCTCAACGAAATCAGAAGTTTAACCTGCGTAGTGCGATGTCGCACCGTAATGTTGTAGCCAGCAGTGTCTATCTTCCTCTTCCAAGAATGAATTGAAATAAAATATTCTGATATCATTCTGCATTAATGGTGTACTCGAAAAAAATAGGACCAATTATTTTCTTCCGCGATATCGCGCACCACACACCCAACTTCTGCGGGTAATTGTTTTTCATGATAAACGTGGGGATTTTCAGGACTCCAAATTCTACTGTTTTGGCTGTTTACGTAGCCATCCAAATGAAACCGTGCTTCGTCTGTGAAAAATAACGAATCCATAACATTAATTCCCTCACGCAGAAATCGACAGTTCCTTTGACAATATTGTAGCCGTTTTTCTTTGTCGGGCTCAAGAAGTTGATGAACCTTTTGAATGCGATAAGGTCATAATTGTAATTTTTTGGTCACCCGATGAACAGTTGATTTAGACAAATTAATTTCATTAGACAAACGTCTGATCTATTTATTTGGCGAGGCGAGTAATCTGTCTTTGATTTCAGTGACTGTATCTGTATTCAACACTGACGCAGATCTTTTGTGTTCCTTGTTATTAACAGAACCGGTCTCTCTAAATTTTGCAACTAACCTTAATACTGATGTTTTGTTAGGAATGATTTATCTGGGTACTTATGGCGAAACAAATCTTGCACTGCAACCGCTGATTTCGTACTGAAGTACGACTCGAGAATGAAAGCACATTCATCTAGCGAAAACACAATCTTGTCTCTAGCAATACACTGAACGATGTTCAGATGTTGGACAAGTCCATTTCAGTAACGTGTAAGGGAGTAAGCTTGACTTTTGAAATTTCATGGATGAGTGATTGATGGGTTTGCGTTTTATATGGGACACCCTATATATATATAGGACTTACACACTAATGATGGTGAATAATCTAAAAATGATTACAATAATTTTGTTGATATCCTCGGAGTATATAATAGGTAATGTTTTTAAAAACTATAAGTTGTCTGGTTACAGTATTTAATCATTATTTTAAGTGTAGCAACATATTAAGGAAGTGTAGCAATGTAGCAACCTATTAAGGAAGCCGTGCAGAGGTTCAGCATCTGGCAGTTGTTGTTGCTGCCAGAGTTTGAGGAGATGAAGATAAAACAGCTTGCGGACAAATATACGCAAACCTTTAGAGTAGGTATTGACCAGCTGAGGCACTTACTGGAGGCTGGTTCTGAAACTGAATTTATTGATGCAATTGATAAAAGGTGGTCTATCTCAGTAGTGTGAGAAGGTGTTGGTTGAATCTGGTTACCCTCAGGAAAATGATGAGAGGGCCAAGATTTTTGTACAAGAATGGACAATTTGCCACTCATATGTGCAATGTGGCACCTGGGGCAAGAAAGAAGTTAAATGGTGGAAAGCTTTCCTCAGGCACCATTATAAGAGATTTCTCCTCTTGCAGCTATCCTTGGGGAAGATGATTAACTTGACCACAATTATGTTAATAATTATGATAAGGCAACAATTATGTTATTGCAGTTGAAGAAGATGGTAAAGAGGTGGTAACTTACCTGATCCTGGGTCTAAATAAATTAAAGGAGGTGGAGAAACATGATATGGTTTTCATGACTACCAGCGAGAAGTTGGGGTTAACTGTAAGAAAGACGCTAGAATTCTAGACCAGGAGGCAAAACATAGTGGCTACGTTATTTCTTGTGGACATGGACTCTCAAGTAAACAAGAAGGAGACTCAGAAGTTGGTGACTATGGTTGTTGTCAGCAGGGTACCACTTATGCTGACTTGCTCAGGTGTGTGAAGAATTCGGTAGGCAAGGACCTGGCTGGTTACATTCTATCTGTAAAAAAGGGTAGGATGAAGAGACATGGTGGTCAAACTTACGGATGGAGAAAAGGCACCCCCAGACACTAAAAGAGCATATTATGACTGCTGTACCTGAAAAAGAAGCATCAAGATTATCCATGATACATATTAAAGATCTTGATGCGGAGGTGACGGCCAATGAGGTCCTGACTGCGGTCAGGAAAGTAATGAAGGGCTCCACTTCAGTCAGAGTTTCCTCGATATGTTCAGCTTACGGCAGTTCACAGAATACCACTGTGATTTTGCCAATGGGTGAGGCAAAGAGTCAGATGGCTGAAGCCAGAATAAGGATTGGGTGGCAGTTCTGTCCTTCTGAAATCAAGAAGCTGGTGTTTCCTGTTTCTGATGCTGGAAGTTAGGCCATTCCACAGCTAAATGTAAGGGCACGGACAGACGTGGACTGTTACAACTGACCCTTACATCAATGCCACTACCTTATCCACTATGTTACAACTGTGGAGGCCCGGGACACAAGAAGTAAATTTCATTGCAGAGAAAAGTCTCGTTGCATAATGTGTGATATACTGGTCATTGAATGAGGAGCCGGGACTGTAAGCAAAGGAAATGATGTGTCTACCTTAATGCTACCAGAAGCACGGTCGCGCATGACCTGGTTTGGCAGTCAGCTATTGACTGGGGTGAATTTCCTTCTTGTCTCGGAGCCAAACCAAAGATCAATTATTTCTCTAGACTGGCTCACTGACGAGGATGGGGACTCTGCTAATGGAATCATCTCAAGCAGGTATGCAATCACCTGCATACCTGCAAGATCAGTAAGAAATTCCAGGAATTTCTTACTGATCTTGAGAACCTTATTAGGGGCACTTCAAAGCTGGTTATCCTGGTTGGGGATATGAGCGCAGAGTGCGTAGAGCTTGGAGGTCTTCGTTTTACAGCTAGAGAATATATGTTAACAACAACTGGGGTTTTGGACTGTGAACTTCCCCCTTTTCCTGACCTTTACCGGTAAAGAATAGGGGTTCTGTATTATTAGACATTACTGCTGTCTCTGCATGTTGTGTCCACAAAATAGTTAACTGGAAAGTGATAGCTGAGGAATTTTATAGCAACCACAAGGCTGTTGCTTTTTCTGTGCTGACTGATAGAAACTTACCACCGAAAAGAAGCTCTAGATGGTCTCCTTCGTCAAGACAGGTGGATTAATTTGCTGATTCTGTTGTAGGAAAGCTTGGTGAAATGGTTCTGTGGGACCCAGATGACTTTCAGTTGACTGTTAAGAAGGATCTTGAGAAGATTATCTAAAAACTTACCAAATAAATAGAAAGAGTACTGGTAGTAGAGTCAAACTGCTGCCTTACAAAAGGAATGGTTTAGGGTAAGGAGATTCCTACAAAGGATAAGGTTCTCAAAGGATTAGGGTCAGTTAGGATGTACAGAGCAGGCTGAAGTGGCATATAGATCATCTAAATACAGATAGTGCTCTGAGATCAAGGCAGCCAAGAAGGAGGCGTGGCAAAATCTTGTTGGACTCGATGTGAATCCATGGGATATGGTCTACTAAATTATCTTGAAGAGATTTGTGGGCCCTCCTGCCCCACTATCCAGGGCACAAAGTTCAAGGACTGTATTGAAGCTGTTTCTGACTGATAAACCAGATCATACTGAAATTTTGTGTACCCAAGAAAAACAATTTTCCATAAATGAACTTAATTGGCCAGTCATGAGAATATATCTTAAGAAAGCTCTGAGGCTTGATGGTGTCTTGGGTATCTTCATTAAAAGATTAGCAGAGAAGTACCCATGGTGAATTCTTGAGGCAATTAAAGTATTGACAAAATGTAGCTTTCCTAGAGCCTGGAAAGTGGCTAGGTTGGTCCTGATTCCCAAAGATAAAAGGAATCAGGAGTCTACATTTAGACTTATTTGTTTACTCAATGCCATGGGGAAGGTATAGCATATGCTAGCAGATTGAGAGAAAAGATACAGGACTCCGGGGGATTTTCTCCACATCAATTTGAATTTACACCTGATAAATTCACCCTTGTTTCCAATAAGCAGAGTGACTGAATGGATCGGGCAGCAGGAAGCAGGAGAACAAGGCAAATCCCGCTGTTGTGCTATTAGTTGTTCAAAATGCATATGGAAGTCTTTCACAGGAAATCTGGAAGAGAGGCATTAGTGAATATTTGTTGGCTACCGTCAATAACTACCTGGTCGACAGGACCATTAGCGTGGGTATGGAAGAGGGTATTATTGAGTTTCAGATGAGTGGAGGGGCCCCCAGAGATTGGTGTTAGTGGGGCCCACCCTTTGGAACTTTGCATTTGGTGATATTTTGTGACAGTAGCTCCTGGGGACAATAATTTGATCGTCTAAGCAGATGATCTTGCTCTTCTCACTGTGTCATACTGAGTTTGAGGTTGAGCCCTGGCGATGGTGGGTCATCGCAAAATCATAGAGATCAGCGTATGTGTTGATGGACTCAGGATGAACACCTCTAAGAATGTAAAATACCTTGGAGTTTACATTGACAAGGCATACAGTTTTACAACATAATGGAGGCTTCAAAAAAGACTGAGAAGGTACTCAGAAAAAAGACTGAGAGGTTACTCTTGGAAAGCATATAATCAATAGGGGACCTAGTCCCAGCAAAAGAAAGCTTATCCTTACGGCTGCTACTTCAGTCCTTTTACATGGGGTGCTGGTCTGGGCTGATGCTCTGGATATCAAGAGAAACCAAAAAAAGGTGCCCTTACTGCACAGAAGAGGAACTATCAAGATTGTGTCTACGTGTAGAACAATCACTGGCCCAGTAGTTGAGGTTATTGCAGGAATTCCCCCCCCTCGATCTATCTCAAGAGTAGTTCAGCTAAAATGAACTTATAGTGGAATGCGGAAGGCGGAGGCTGCTGCATTAATGATTACTGAATGGCAAATGAGTTGGGAAGATTCAAATAAAGAACCATGGACAAGACGACTCATTCCACGATCACAGTATACTAGGAACCACAATGAGGTTGGGTTCTTTCTGATCCAGATGTTATTAGGTCATGGAGTGTTAAATTCATATCGCCATAGATTTAAAAGGAGGGAGTCAGCCCTATGTGTGTATTCTGGCAACTTGGATGCATGTGAACACACATTCTATGTGTGCCCAAGATGGTTGAGCATAAAGCAACAACTGGAACATACTAGAGTTATACCAAATAATACTATTAACATCATGGTAAGTGGGAAAGAAGACTGGATTACAGTTGAGCAGCTTGCCTACTGTATTATCAAAAAGAAGGAAGCTGAGCTCCGAGAGTACGGTGCAGACTAATTTGGAATAATTAAGACAACTGATGAGTCGTGATGACTGTTTACTTGTCAAAAGACCTGTAACATTGAGGTGAAGAAACTGACCGGTGGGTGAGGAGGAGAGGGACAGCCCTCTGTGGAGCCACCGTTTGTGCTTGCATAGATGAGTGGAAGCAATGAAGCATGGGGGACTTCCGAACCCCTGAACTCAAAGGCAACTCTCAGGGCTTAGTAATGCTTGACTGCAAGTTAGGCCCCGGGAGTGGAGGAACTGTGATAATGGAGTTTTAGTCTGTAGGGTGTGGGTACACATAGGCCTTTAATTGTAGCCGAACCTGTGTGAGTCTGACTATTTCTCTGACTAATCGAGAACAACAAAAAAAGTAGCAACTTCACCCTGTAAATTAATTTAATATTTTCTTATGGCTTGTTTTTATCTATTTAATATTATTTTTTCTTTTAGGTGAAAGAGAAAGTAACTGTGACGGTGTTGATACTCTTCATGTAGTATCGTCAGTTCCAGGCAGTTCTCAAGTCAACAGGCAATCCTTGAGGTAAATTCAGTATTATTGATGTACCAGAAGAGCATAACGTTTATCCCTGATTAGAAACATTTATTTCAAGAAAACTATGATGAATATAAACATATATTTTACCATTATTTAAGTTAATTATTTAAATTCTGTGTTTGTTTATTGATATGTTACAGTTGCATAACCTGGTATTATCAAAATGGCATTAATGAAAGAGAAAGTCCAGTATGTTTTGTAGTATCTTAAAGCAAAATCACTTGTCACAGTGCAGAAGAAATTTAGAATCGAATACAGTCAATCTCTGCCAGATATTGAAAAGCATCAGAACATGGTATTCAATATTTATAGAGACTGGTGGTTGGTGAAATTAACAAAAGTGGCAGGCCCAGTGTACGAGACTGTTGGTGCTTTTACATGAGGTCTTTCAATGCAGTCTTAGTAAATCAGTGGGTTATGCTCAAACCAACTTCATGTATCTCAGAGTATAGGAGTTAAGATTTTGCACTAACTGCTAACATTTGTATGCATATAAGATTGAAATTCAAGTTCAAGTGTTTGCTCCCAGATGACAACCCTGTTTTACTACAGAAATTTTGCATCAAATTGATGAAGAGAATGATTATCTTGAATGTACTGGTTTTTCATATAATCAAACATTCTACAGTCTCTAGATATCACTCCTCCTTTATTTTGAGTTAAAATACATTACTGAATGTTATTTTTGATCAGCTTTCCAGAAATAAATGTTTATGATCAGGGAAAGACTTTATCATCCTCCCCCTGCATATATTTGTTGCTTATTTCATTAGTAATATATAGTTCGTATGCATTTTAAAAGTAATGTATTTTATTGAAGTTTTTTTTTTACAAGGCTCAGTTAATGGATGTTACATTTTATCATAAAGTCAGTTTTATTAGTTAATGTGCTTACTTGCAAAACAAATAATAATTTTATTCAGTTTTTCTCTTTATTAAATTTATTTGTAATGCTTGATATGTGTACATCAGTAAAGCTATAATTCAAAATCTCAAATTTTAGTGATACTTTTCTGATCGAAAAAACCGTTTTAGTTATGAAAGTTAAGTGGTTCAGGAGTTATTTTTTATGATCAGTAAATAAAAAATTAAACATTAGGTAACCCTAATAATTGAGTAAGATATAAGTGAAGAAATTACATTTTGTATTTTAACCATTCTTATAAATTTATCATATTTTTTATTGATATATTGTGATTTTAACTTAAATTAATGATGCAAACTATAGATAATTTAAATAATTTTCTGTGGTAAATAAGAAAATTATCTACAGCAAACCTTCATTTTAAAAATCCTTGGTCTTTTCAGGTGCTAGTGTTTAGAGCCAAGTAATTCGTTAATTTTGTAATATTATACACAGATAATAGATAATAGAGAAAGCCTTGAGGTTTTTGTTTATAAATGCATGACTATTAATATTAGCTTGTTAACAGACATAGTATACAATTATTCAATTTATATGCTGATGCTTTTCAGCTGGATTGTTAGAAAATACTTTTGCAATAATTATTATATGTGCCTTTATTAATTTTGTGGATTTAGACAAATTGAAAAGTATTTCTATATTTCATGCGTAATATTATGATTATGTGGTTAGAAAAGTTGTTTATGAAAACGTAGACTAAGCTTACTTAAATTATTCTGTGTACAAGAAAGTTGTCAGTCTGTTATATATATTGTTTCACATTTATCAATCGCTAAGTATTTTTTTTGTCACTAAAAGTAAATTTAATAAATAATAGGGTGTTTAGAGAGAGAAATGTTGGAATACTTAAATCAATATTAATGTAGTCAAAGCTTTTTACAAAGTTATTTTGAAACAGAATGAGATTTTACAAAGTAGTTTTGAAAATAAAATTTTCATTGTTTAATTTACATTTGATTATCAATAGTAAGAACTATCAGTATTTTGTTAATTGTAAATAATAAAATACCTATGGATCTTTGATGTTGAAATGTACTTATCAGGATGTATAAATAGTGTTATGTAGGGTAATTTGTACTTTGGGTAAAGAAATTTGGATATTAGTGACTGCCCTCTTTAAATTTGAGGATTTGTCTTAATAAATAGATTTGGAGAGACATCATGTTATTAGTTGAAGATGTTGTTTATTTTAACTTAAAAGTAGTGTTTACTGTTTCAATTAATACAGTATTTGGAGGGAGTTCCAGCCAATCATGAGTAAAATTTTTCCTTACTCAAGAAAAGTGACTAATTTTTAGAATTAATAGTTTTAACTGATCAAAAAAGATTTCTGAAACTTTATGGTAGCATTATTTCTCCTCATTCAAGTTTTGTACAGCAAGAATCTCAACCATTATATTTATATAGGTATCTCAGGTACCATAACCAAAATGGTTGTAGTTGACCTTTTTCTTTTTCTTGTTTAGCGTTCAGGTATTACTTCAGAGGAATAATGAGGATGATATGTATAGTGTAAATGAAGTGTTGTCTTGTACAGTCACAATTTGAACATTTCTGAGGTGTGTGGTTAATTGAAAACCAACTACCAAAGAATATCGGTATCCATGATTTAGTATTTAAATTCGTATAAAAGTAACTGCCTTTACTAGGACGTGAATGCTGGAACTCTCGACTTCCAAAACAGCTGATTTGGGAAGACGCGTTCATCACTAGACCAATCTGGCGGGTTGGTTGTAGGTGACCTAACATGAGGCAAACTCACTCCTGATGGCATACCTGATCTCAAGATAAGCATCCTGTGACAAACTTAGTAAGGAATGTGAAGAGTGTAGGATGTGTTTTTTCATCAGGCAATTATGTTGTTGACATTGTCATACCAAGCTCACCAAAATGCAAAAAAACATCCAGCTGTAGACTGACACCTTCGTTCTGTTCATTATCAGGACTGACTTATAATGAACATTATTACTTTCAGAATGATTGTTTAGAACCTTTTACACTTTGGGAATGTTTTTACAAATAACATCCATAAGACCATACGAAAGACTAGGAACACAGTGTTCCCCGTTCAGAAATCCCTTAATTTTAGAAGATGAAAGTAATATGGTGACAAAGGCAGACCACACAGAGGACGGTTCAATACCTTTTATCTAAACCATTGCTATTGTTTTGAGTGATATGAAATGTGCATTATCGTGGTGCAGACATAGCTCCTTACTGAACAGCCTACAAACACTTCTATATAGTGTGCTGTAACTTTTTTTCATTACCATCCTGAATCGATGGTTTTTCAAGACAGATAATCAGTTTGAAATATGACAAAAAGTTCTGTAAAGTTACCGTGACTACTGAAAAAACGTGCCTTTTTGACATTTTGAGAGAAAGAATGTGAGTGGTGTCGTTAATGTAAATTTTCTAAATTTTGTTGTCAGGGTGGATGCCATCTTAGTGATGCATAAACTTAGGTAACTTAGAAGGATTACTCGGAAAGACTATGGGTTGTTGGGCTATCTAATGTACATGGTGTACCGAGGTGTCTTTGAAAGCATGACCTCATGCGGCACCCATTTGGGTGCATAGGTTGGATATGAATATAGCACTTGTTCAAAATTTAAGGAGTGCCCAGCGCAGAGCCTTAATTGTACGCACTGGTGTTTTTAAAACAACCTCTACGAGGCTACCACTGTATTGGGAAAGGCTGTCCCTGGGAATGGTGATCACAATGCACCGGATTTAAATTTCGTTCAGTACCCCATCGAATTTCCACGCCTGTGGAAGAGGCGCAGAGCCTTGCGATGGAATCATGACAGCTGGAATGGGGCACCACGACTAAGGAAAGATCCTTGTATAAGTTTATACAGGATCTGGGGGATGGTATGCCTCAAGCTCGCTTTTAAGGGCAACGGGTGCCCGGGTGCTCACCAACCATATTCTTTTAAACCAATATCTGTTTCAGTTCCGCCTGGCAGCTGATGAGCTGTCATCTGTGGGGAGGTCCAGTCAAATGAACATGAGTTCTATAACAATTGTTTTTAGTCGTATAACAAGATGTAGAAGTACACAGTGTCTATCTTAATCATGTACTTCCATAAATTCTATTTTAACCAATAGAAAGTGAGAAAAACTTAAACAGAATTTCTAAGCATACTAGTTATAATTATTTTTTCAAAATGAGTAAACAATCACTTTGTTATTTTTTAATTTTTCTTTAAAAAAATATAAGAATGTATTTATTTTAACTTGTATGATTAATTTGTATAAGATGGTATTTTTTATTCAGTAGGAAATCAGGACCAGATTCCAGCGTCGATGTTTTATCAAGTGTAACAAGTGATAAAGAGATTAAATTTAAAAAATTAAAAAAGCCAGTCTCATCAACAAAATCATATAATAATAATAATGGTTCACGTGCTAGAAGAAAGAGGAATAAGAAAAGATCATTCTTGTCATTGACATTTCAGCGTTGTAAATTGAATTCAGCTTCATTATCATCAAGTTTGAATTATCGGCAGAAGTTAAGAACACCTCAGACATCATCATCTTCAGTAGTGTCAGTTACTAGATCAATTGCACCAGTTATTATTCTTGGCTCCGACGATGATAATTGGAGTGATATAGAGGTGTGTATGAGTTAAGTTACTGCATGTTTCAATTCATTAAGTAACTCTTTTCTTGTGACTTTTTTTTAAAAGGGTCTATACAGCCATTTAACATTTACATACATATTTCCTTATATTTGATATGTAAAAATGGCACTATTTTTTCAGTAATATATTACTTTAAATATTATCAATGTTCCAAAATTGTGTTAATTTATTTTAGTCATCCCTTTGAGCACATATCAAAAGTGGTATGTTAGAATCATGAGAAGTACAGTCACACTGATAGATTTATTAAACACCTGTTTGTAAATAATTTTTTTTTAAAATGCCTTTAGGAAATCAGTTTACAAGGGTGGTTCAAATATAAACAAGAATTCTCTATTTTTCTTTATTTGTGATAGTGTACTTGTGACATATTTAGTCTTTCTTAACACTTTGGCGACGTGCTGCGAACGTATCTCACACTTCAATATCAACAGTATTCGGTTATGTTATGCGGGCTATATTTGTATCTCGCCTGTTACATAGTTCTAATACACCATAGCTGTAGTCTTCTAGTATGTTTTCATAACAGTAGGTGACGTTAGTATACCAAAAAATACTGCTTTTGTTATAGTTGTTCTGACATCTGTTATACCTCAGTTGCTTACATACTAATTTCGTATTGCTCTTTACCGGCATGTTATCATTTGTTCATGCTGTTTATGTATTTACATTATTGAAATTGTCTCGCAATCATCTTTCCGTACATGAATTGTATGAAATTTAACGATTGTGATTGATATCAAGACAAACTTTATTAAATGTTCATGGTTGTTCTTAAAATGTATGGGAAAATGCACAGAAGTAGAAGGACACCGCTTCAAAGATTTGTTGCTGTAATTTATATAGAGTAAGTTTTTGTAATTATTTTAAATAAAGAACATTAAAAAACATTTTTTTAAAGTATCAGTAATTCATTAAACCAAATATTTTTTTTTCACCCTCCCCCTGGGCAGGATCCACAACAAAACAAAGCACAGCCCAGGGAGTTGTCTAATGTGTTGTCAAATGAGCCTCCCCGTCCGCCGGCCATAAGTCTAGTCTGACAGGTCAGCCTGCTCATTAGATCTTTTCAAACCGGTGGGCTGACCTGTCAGACTAGACTTAAGGCCGACTGACAGGGAGGTTTGTTTAAGTAGACAACCCCCTGGGCTGTGCTTTGTTGTGGATCCGGTCCAGGGGTTGGTTGAAAAAAAATTCATTGAGTCAACATAACTTAACTGACCAAAGCGTGCAACACATGTATACTATGTACCATACCAGTATGTACTATTTGAGTAATAAAAAAATTCATTAAAACGTAATGGATTTAATGTAGGTTAATCCTTTAATTGATTGTTTTTTATTTTATTTTATTTAAGATGTTCAGCTGGATGTAACTTGTCAGCTGAGCCAGACCTAATAAAACTAAAAACATCGATTTATAGGCCTACAGCATTTTTGAAGATTGATAACTAAAAACCGAATAATTTTAGAAAAAAAAAGTCTGAAATGAAATTTTAGTTTTTTGCAAAGAATTCGATTCTGCAATAAAAAATATAGGTTCCTAATTAAGTTGACCTTAAAATTACCTTTTTTTTTTTTTTTTACCTTATCAAGAGCAATGTAGGTTGTGAATGCATTTTCCCCATGAAACGGAAAAAACTTTAATAGAAAACATTTTTTCCTAAAATGTATTGTTTTTTAGATATTTACGCGTCTTAATTTAAATGTTACTACTTTGTATATATTCCATTTCAGATACAATAATTTTGAAACATTTACAAAACTACATCTTGTGAATTTATCAACAGTTTTAGGAAAGTGTGTCTTTCATAAGCTGACTGTAGTTATAGTAAATCAGAAAAAAATTGTTAGCTATTTAATCATTAATATAATAAAAGTTAGCGCGTAGCAATCTTCAATATATTGATTGATCTTAAATTGTCAATGTACATTGTGACTTGTGAAAACAATAGATTTTCTTTAGCAGGTTTTTGTGTGGAATTAATAAGATTACTTTTATCGGTCATAATCATCGTACTTAAAGTTTTATATAAGTGTTTCTAGCTAGTTACATCGCTTTATTGTTCTATTCTATTAACCAGAGTAAAGTGCCTGTATAAGTTGAAATATTTTGAAGTTTTTTGTTAAAATTTTACCGTGCAGATATGAATTTCATCTTTTTTACTTTGATTGTTATTTTTTAACATAAGAACTGCTAATCTGACTTTAATGAGATCTGCTAGAATTAGCAGGTAGTGTTACATTCCAAAAGCGCACAAGGTGTACTTTTGGTCATAAATATAATAAGTAAATATAGTTATAACTTTAATTTATTGTTTCTTTCATTTTTGTGCGCATTTTATATTTAGTAAAAAATTTAGCATACAAAAATTAATTTTTTGTCTGCTAATTATTTTTTTGGATTTGGAGGGGCCTCACAAGTGAAAATAGCCTAAGGCCTCTTTTCATCTAAATCCAGCTCTGCTTACTCACTTTAAGAGTTTCAAACTGATATTAGATGTGTTATTTATTTAATTGATTTTTACGAGTCACTGTTAATGAGTGGACTTATAGAAAGATATTTAAAGAATATTTTTATTTACATTTCCATCAGCTGCAGAAAAATATATGCCAAAAATGGATCTTTTGTGATAATTATTGGTCAGTTAAAGTCGATCGGTAATCATAAGTAATATTTTATTTCTGAAAATTTAATTTATTTATTAACTTACAGTAAAAAAATGTAACCAAATATTTTAACATCTAGATATCTGAAAACAAGTCAAAGAAATTATCTGCTGCACAAAACAAAACAAATGGAGCAAGCACAGCGTGGAAAAGGAATTTGGATCATTAGATAAACCTTTTTACCTCGGTACTTCCTAAAAGTTCAAGAATAGAACAAATATTATTAATTCTTACTGAAGAAACAAATATTCTATGTAGCTCTACTACAGAAAAACAAAGGATGGAGGAAACTTATGAAGAAATAAATGTTACATGTGAAAAGGAAATTAATCAGCAGACTGTTCTGTTTACAGAAGTTACAATAGAAGTGTTTGATTCCAATTTTTCACATCCAGGACATTCGCATTTCGATGTTAATGCTCCAGGTACTTTGCCGAGTAATGTAACTATAAAAATTAGAGACTATTTACTTGAGCATCGCACAAGTCAAATTGTTGACAGAGTATCCTAAGAATGAAAAAGATGATAAATTTTCAAATTTACATTAGTATTGGATTTTACCAAACAAGAAAACGTTTACAGTTTAGTGAATATATCTCAAAATTCATTATTCTGTTATTATTGCAAAATATTCAGTGTTTAAAATTCTCACCTTACAAACAAAAGTGTTTGTATGGATTGGCAACATTTGAAACATACGCTGGAAGTACATTCAGATTAAGAATTGTTCAAAATTTAGCAAACTTAAAATGTCTATAACCAACAAGTGTGTACCATTGATGGCTTACAACAGAGATAGAAAAAACAATACTGACAATTTTTATTGAGAAATTAATTTACATAATACAATTTTTATCAAAACAGTGTGTAGCTGTCAAAGGTTATTCTCAAAAATGTTTTGAAAATGATAATTAGGAGAGAAACTATAGCTAAATTTGTTACTGTAATGGAAACCTTTAAGATTATAAAAAACATTAAATAACTGAACCGTTGTAGCGGTGATGAATTAATGAAAAATTTTCAAGATTTAAATTTAAAACAGAGCGACACAAAACTTTATTTCAGGAATTGAAAACTTACAAAAATTTATTTGAAAAAATCTTTTGTCCTCAAGATGTATTACATCCTATTTTTGTTACATATATGAAAATAAATTAATCAATGTATTTCCAAATATTGCATTTTGTTGCATATTTATTTCCATTTTCAAAATTAAAACTTATAAAAAATTATTTGCCCTCTACAATATCTGGAGAACGGTTAAAAGATTTGTCAGTGATTTCTTTTGAAAACAATATAATGAGTTCGTTAGATGTAAAAGGAATTATTAAAACTTTTGTGATAGCAAAAACAAGGGAAGGCACGTCGGTTCAAATCAGATTTCATCTCCTTTTTTTAATTATTTTTTTAACCTTTTTTTTTTTTTTAATTTGAATATATTGATTTAATAATTATTAACTTGATTGTAAAGAAATTTTTACATTAAATAATAATAAAAAATATGAAGAAAAAAATCAGAAGTTATTAGTGAAGTAAAATTTTATGTACTTTTAAAAATGTATATATGTAATTTAATAGGTATTATTACATCTATGTATATGTAATATTTTTGGTAAAACATCTGATTATCTAATATTAATTGAAAAATATAATTTTGAACCGTGTTAGTTTTGGATTTTCTAGTTTAATTTTATTTTTTACCCACCGGGTTGGTCTAGCGGTAAATCAGCTGATTTGGAAGTCGAGAGTTCCAGCGTTCAAGTCCTAGTAAAGCCAGATATTTTTACACGGATTTGAATACTAGATCGTGGATACCGGTGTTCTTTGGTGGTTGGGTTTCAATTAACCACACATCTCAGGAATAGTCGAACTGAGAATGTACAAGACTACACTTCATTTACACTCATACATATCATCCTCATTCATCTTCTGAAGAATTATCTTAATGGTAGTTACCGGAGGCTAAACAGGAAAAGAGAGGGCGAGTTTAATTTTATTTAATTATTCTGGAATTTCTGTTTAATTTTTTCTACATTAACGTTAACTACAGTGTGATTGAAAAATAGACCCTCACAAGAAGAACATATACACTGAGGCATACATGCCTGATCTTTAATAAATTGCAAAAAATTCTTATCTTTTAGTTCATTACTCCTCTTATATTGTTGGACAATATTCTCGCTAAGTTGGAGTCGATCATCATTTCATATATTTTTTGTTTTTTGTTGGCAGTCATTTAATCAGTCATTGGTTTGGTATAGTTCTTCTGATTTTAATTTGTGTACATGTTCTCTAGTTTTAAAATTTTCTCTCTTTTTATTCTTTCCTTGGTCTTAACGTTTCTTCCTCTTTATATTTATCATATTCTCTTAATCTTATTCTTTCTTTGGTTTAACATTCTCTTCCTCTTTATATTTATCATCTTAATTTTTTTTATTTTTCCCTTGTTCTTAGCATTTTATTCCTCTTCATATTCTTGTTTTTTTTTTCTTTAGTTATATTTTTTTATGTTATCTTTCTTTTTCCTGTATGATTGTTTCCTTTGCATTTTTGATTATTTACCAAATAGTCCAACAATAAAAACTGAATGTTTTACACTGTAAGGTCGAAATTAAAATTTGTAACCAGTACACAGGAGTTCATTAAACAGAGTAGTTTAATTATTATTAACTTTTATTTATACGACACACCAGAAATCTGAAACTTTTGTTAATCAGCAACTCGCGAAGATACAAATAATACTGATCTAGTAATTCGAGTAATAAAGGGAATTTTACTCTATCCTAATATTTCATGTAAGATTGTTGAATTAATAATTGTATAAATATTTGATGTTAATAAAAACTAATATTTCAGCAATTGTCTTGCTGCCTACTTTAATAAAGAAATAGAGCATTGTATCTTACTTTCAAATGAAATGCAGCAAAAAATGTGTATATGTAACTTAATTTAATAGGAGTACAAGGAAGTATGTGGTGTCATCAGATTTTTTTTAATAGGTTGTTGCTGATGTAACCGATATGCATGTTAATAGAGAAGTTAATATATTGAATTTGGATATTTTATTGCTTAGTTTAATAAGTTTGGTATTGTTCGGTAAACTACATTTTATTTGTCTGAAATTATTTTATTTTTTTTTTAAATAGGTTGTTGCTGATGTAAATGATGTACATGTTAACAGAGAAGGCAATAACATACAGATTTTACATACAGCTAAAGAAGAAAAAGGTGATTTTGTTAGAGTTCAAAGTCGTTTAAATTTAAAGAACGCGAATCTGAATTGTGGTTTTCATATGAATTCTTCCTCAAGGAAACTAAGAACCAAGTATCTTCCTATATCTACTACATCAGTACCAGTCAACATACAAACATATTCGAGAAGCAATGGAACAACAGAATTGAGCAGTAATAAAATTTATTATGACAGTAGTGGCTTCATCAGTAATTCTTCGTTCGATATGCTTACAGTTAATTCTTCATTTCTTGTAGACCCAAAAAATGTCAATTTAGTTGACAATATGAGTGAAATTTCCAGTATGTTGATACATTCTTCCAGTAATGTAAGTATTGTTAATATGAATTTGTATATCTAAATGGCAATTTGTAATTGCTTTTTTTTCAGATATATATTTTAGTCATACTGGAATGATTGTGACATGATCATGAATATATGTAAAACCAAAAGCGACTCTTCCTAATTGTTTAATGACCAATAGGTTAATTGTATAGTGACCAATAGGTATCAGATAGATTATATCATGGTTAAGCAAAGATTTAGAAACCAACTCGTTGACTGCAAAACTTACCCTGGAGCAGACATTGATAGCGACCATAATTTGGTGATAATGAAATGTAGATTGGGGTTTAAAAACCTGAAGAAAAGGTGTCAGATGAATCGAAAATTTCAGGTGTCAGATGAATCGGAATTTAGAGAAGCTTGAGGAAGAGGAGGTAAAGAAGATTTTTGAGGAGGACATCGCAAAGGTACAAAATGTAGAAGAAGAATGGGAGAATGTTAAAAAGGAAATTCTTAAATCAGCAGAAGCAAACTTAGGCGGAATAAAGAGAACTGGTAGAAAACCTTGGGTTTCAGACGATATATTGCAGCTGATGGATGAACGTAGAAAATATAAGAATGCTAGTGATGAAGAAAGTAAAAGGAACTATCGGCAATTAAGAAATGCTATAAACAGGAAGTGCAAACTGGCGAAAGAAGAGTGGATTAAAGAAAAGTGTTCAGAAGTGGAAAGAGAAATAAACATTGGTAAAATAGACGGAGCATACAGGAAAGTTAAGGAAAACTTTTGGGTACATAAATTAAAATCTAATAATGTGTTAAACAAAGATGGTACACTAATATATAATACGAAAGGTAAAGTTGATAGATGGGTGGAATATATTGAAGAGTTATACGGAGGAAATGAATTAGAAAATAGTGTTATAGAGGAAGAAGAGGAAGTTGAGGAGGGTGAAATAGGAGAAACAATACTGAGATATGAATTTAAGAGAGCATTAAAAGATTTAAATGGCAGAAAGGCTCCTGGAATAGACGGAATACCTGTAGAATTACTGCGCAGTGCAGGTGAGGAAGCGATTGTTAGATTATACAAACTGGTGTGTAATATTTATGAAAAAGGGGAATTTCCGTCAGACTTCAAAAAAAGTGTTATAGTAATGATACCAAAGAAAGCAGGGGCATATAAATGTGAAGAATACAGAAAAATTAGTTTAAGTAGTCATGAATCAAAAATCTTATTAACTAGAATTCTACACAGAAGAATTGAGAGGAGAATGGAAGAAGTGTTAGGAGAAGACTAATTTGGTTTGAGGAAAAGTATAGGGACAAGGGAAGCAATTTTAGGCCTCAGATTAAAGAATAACAAACCAATATACTTTATATCCATTACTTATATTATTATATTAATATATCTTTCACTATTTTCTCAGTGAATTTGAATCAGATGGGCCTTATTTATGGACCTAAAAGTATAGGGACAAGGGAAGCAATTTTAGGCCCCAGATTAATAGTAGAAGGAAGATTAAAGAAAAACAAACCAACATTCTTGGCGTTTATAGACCTAGAAAAGGCATTCGATAACGTAGACTGGAATAAAATGTTCAGCATTTAAAAAAAATTAGGGTTCAAATACAGATATAGAAGAACAATTGCTAACATGTACAGGAACCAAACAGCAACAGTAATAATTGAAGAACATAAGAAAGAAGCCGTAATAAGAAAGGGAGTCCGACAAGGATGTTCCCTATCTCCGTTACTTTTTAATCTTTATATGGAACTAGCAGTTAATGATGTTAAAGAACAATTTAGATTCGGAGTAACAGTACAAGGTGAAAAGATAAAGATGCTACGATTTGCTGATGATATAGTAATTCTAGCCGAGAGTAAAAAGGATTTAGAAGAAACAATGAACGGCATAGATGAAGTCCTACGCAAGAACTGTCGCGTGAAAATAAACAAGAACAAAACAAAAGTAATTAAATGTAGTAGAAATAACAAAGATGGACCACTGAATGTGAAAATAGGAGGAGAAAAGATTACGGAAGTAGAAGAATTTTGTTATTTGGGAAGTAGAATTACTAAAGATGGACGAAGCAGGAGCGATATAAAATGCCAAATAGCACAAGCGAAACGAGCCTTCAGTAAGAAATATAATTTGTTTACATCAAAAATTAATTTAAATGTCAGGAAAAGATTTTTGAAAGTATATGTTTGGAGTGTCGCTTTATATGGAAGTGAAACTTGGACGATGGGAGTATCTGAGAAGAAAAGATTAGAAGCTTTTGAAACGCGGTGCTATAGGAGAATGTTAAAAATCAGACGGGTGGATAAAGTGACAAATGAAGAGGTATTGCGGCAAATAGATGAAGAAAGAAGCATTTGGAAAAATATAGTTAAAAGAAGAGACAGACTTATAGGCCACATACTAAGGCATCCTGGAATAGTCACTTTAATATTGGAAGGACAGGTAGAAGGAAAAAATTGTGTAGGCAGGCCACGTTTGGAATATGTAAAACAAATTGTTAGGGATGTAGGATGTAGGGGGTATACTGAAATGAAACGACTAGAACTAGATAGGGAATCTTGGAGAGCTGCATCAAACCAGTCAAATGACTGAAGACAAAAAAAAGTGCCTTTATTAAGATTAGCGAATCTACAAAAGATGAACAAATTCCTGTAGGTATTCTTTTTTAATATTTGAGCACTGTTTTAATTTAATTTTAGATGATTTCTTTGAGGAACTTTCTATCTAATTACTTTATTTTTTATAGATTATTATTTAACATATTTATTTTTATGGAGGTTATTCAGACTTGTTGAATATATTTATAATTGATAGTTTGTTTGGATGTTTAACTCTCAGTGCTTTTAGTAAATTAGATTAACACTAATATAAATGATTTCTAATATCAATGTTATGCAGTAACACGATTCTTTTACAGGATGAGGCATGGAAATGTAATGTACCTATTTTAGAAATGATTATTTTAGTTCTTTTTCTAAACTCAGTATATTTATTAAGTAATTTTATTATTAAGAACTTTGTCTTTTATTATAAGACTAGATAGATTGATTTGGAAAACAGTGTATGTTCTACTAAAATTTTCACAATAATTAGTACATTATTTCTTTCTGTTTCATCTACTGTTTAGCTTAAATAATGATAACAAGGGGTATGACTGTTATCATTGAATTACATAGTTTATTGGAAATCAAGTTAACATTAATTTCATGATTCATTGTTATATTTTAATAACTAAAAACTTTTTTTTATAAAAAATGTCTTTAGTTATTAAAATATCACTTTAAAAAAAAAAAGAAGCAAAACATAAAGCATAATTTGAATATGTATGCAGGTGAATAGTATAATTGCAAGAAATGGATGATCCCAGATGGGAACAATGACTTACAGTGAAAGTTGTCATAAATGTAATGACAACATCTAGCCATTATTTCTGCACCAAAAAGAATAAGTTCTTTATTTACTCAGATGATGTTTTGTGTAGATATTTAGAATTTTTTATTATCGGATGTCAAAAATTTTATCTTCACCCATTGAAGATTTAGTGAAAATTAAATGTAAACATCTTCCACTTCATTATGTACTTATTCAGCTAGAAAATTTACGTAAATAATCCAGGTAAATAAAATTACCTGTTCATAGGTCTAGTATATAACTTTTAAGTATTTAAAAACTAATAAATTATTTTTTAATAACATTGTTGAACTTTAATGGTAACATGTTTATTAATACTCATTTGATAACAAGAATTATTGTAAATTAATCTAAGAATTAATCTGTTTTTTTTTATTGTGTATATATTTGATTTAATTCAATCTTTAATTTTTCTTTAGGGTTTTAATAATAATTTTGTTATTATTAATGCACTATATTATACTGGGATACAATATCTTTAATATTTTGTATTTTTTGTATTACTTGCCAGTAATACCAGTTTTCTTTATTTTCATTTAATATTGCACATTGTTATATTCATAATGGTTTTTTTTTATAATTGTAACAGCAAGCGGTGGCCAAATCCCACTGTGGTATGACAACAGATAATGCCATCGGGGTACCAAGATCTACCAACAGTACATTACAATCCGTACATGAAGAAGCTAAAGGCAGAGTTCTCAACAGATGTAGGTCTTCAACCAAAAAATACAGTTCTTGGAATCAATCGTTGGTTTGCACTAAGTATGTCAAGTAATTATTATTAACTTAAATATTTATATTGTTATACATAAACATGTAAAGCTTGTTTGTTTGTATGGGATATTTTCAGGAATTGCTGAGTCGGTTGAAAAAAAATTCTTGTTTGAAAGCGTATGAATTACTGAATGACATTAGCTGTTAAATAATTATCCCACTTCACCTACATCCTTGAATTCTTATCTCTTTTTTGATAATAGAAGGATTTTTCTAAATAAACATCATTTTCTATGTACACTAAGTATGAATTTTATGAATA
This sequence comes from Lycorma delicatula, assembly GCF_047948215.1. Taxonomy (NCBI): domain Eukaryota; kingdom Metazoa; phylum Arthropoda; class Insecta; order Hemiptera; family Fulgoridae; genus Lycorma; species Lycorma delicatula. The sequence goes on along the minus strand of NC_134461.1, from coordinate 11,581,391 downwards.
ATTACTGAAAGGATCATCCATTTAGTTGTTAAAAGGGCACCTTACAACGTTGTTTATTGATGCCCTTTTGGAGGAGGGATCCCTACTTTAAATCCAAAGTAGCAGCATTCAACTTAACTGTATTTCTGAATACAATTGAAAGTATTGAATACAATACTGTGCCAATAATTCAAGTTTCATAATAATTGAGAGGTCTTGTGTTCAAAGTCTGTCGATTTGTAAGAAACCTTTTTATTTTTTTCTTATATCTACACTTACACTGATGATTTTCTAATATTTATAATGAGAATATAAAATTTTTGAAAAATAAACTATGTTAATTATGTCTGCTTATTATTATTATTTTTTTTAATATACTAGTAGTTAGTAACCGTGCAAATAGTTATTGTTTTATAAAACTTGAACAAATTAAAATAGAAAAATTTATTTTAATTTTCAGCTTGCCTGTTACAAACCAAAAATATTTGTTTTTTATAATTGTCACCTTATGGGTTGTAAAAGGCATATTAAAAATTAAAATTATTTATTTTACTTTTTTCAAGTTTTATAGAATAAAATCTGTTGTTTGCTTGTTTCCTTATGCGACTCTGTTACCACAAGTCCATTAAGATTTTTAGGCTTGTAATTGTTATATGTAATAATCATCAGAAAACATATAATTCACATAGTTTTTTCTTCACATTCTTATAAATAATATATGTTTACGTTATTATCATAATAAATAATAAAAAAAATCATCTGGATTAGTGTATAAATAAGAAAAAAGAAAAGTTTTAAAAACAACACGTTGATTCAAAACTCAAGATCTCTCTTTATTATGAGATTAGAACCCTTGTCACTCGGCTTGTGCCACTACTATGATTTAAGAAATACAAATAAATTAATCAAAAATATTTTAATGGAGTTCATTTGACATGGAACCAAGTTGGAAGCTGTCATTTTGGATTTAAAGTAGAGCCTCCCTCCTACAATTCTCCAAAACTGTAATATTTATAATATTTTTTTTTAATCGCTTGGCATATACTTTTATCAGCAAATAATTATTAAATACAAATTATCTTTGTCATGAAAATTTATTAATTTTTGTCATGTAAAATTTTTGTGATAATTTTGGCCCTACAAAGTAAATGTGAAGTTAATTGGTTATAATTATGTGACTATTGAGTTGTATGGTTGATAGAGGAGAAACAAATTAATTATTAAATGCCATTTTACTATTTCAAATGAGAGAATTCATATATTCAGGAAGTAATTGTAAACAATTATGGGATTATAAAGAAAAAAAACAATGCCTACAAGTAAGAATGCATTTAGGTTTTACCCGAATATCTAGAGCCCACTGTGAGGTAATGATATTCCTCTCAAGTTTAACACATCAAAAATTTATATTTACGTAGTTTACTGGAGAAAAATACAAATAAATAGAATTATATAATTCTAAACATCAGGGAATGATGTATTTTCTGGTTTTAGTATGTATATATATTTATTTATTTTTTAAATACTGCAGTCAAGTAGTTTGTATTACTATATCTTTTTGTTTATCGCCTCCAGTAACAACAGGCTGATGTCCAATTACAATTATTTGGTATGTGCATCTTGTAGGTCATGAAATAATGCCATGCCTTAATCAGGATCTGAACCCAGTAGTTAGAGAAATCCAGCCACTTAAATTTGATTTTTGTTTTTGTTCCTAGATAAGAAACGACTTTTTATTCCCACCATCAGTTTTGCGAGCTTCCTGAGCCCCCTAAAAAGCATTGTTATGCTGGCTATCAGGAAATGCTATAATGGAACCGAGGGCAGTGGCTTTGCCAATCTCTATTATAGCTATCCAAGGAAGTAGGGATAAAAGATAGGAAAAGATGATAGAGAAAGACCTGGGTAGTATTCAATTTTTTGCTACAGTAATTCTGAGAGATAAAGATGCTTATATGTTGAATGAAGATAAAGAAAACTACATTTGCTTACGACTGATATCTGGAACATCTCTCGTAAAGATGTAAAAAGTTTTTGATAATATCTTGGAAAAAAGTAACAGAATAAGGATTAAATACCAAAGCTTTGCTTAATAATTCAATTACATTAGACACCAGAGTTAGAATTAGACAATGCTGCATATCGTTGCAATCATTTTAATAAATAATATCAATTTAATAAAAAAAAAAGGTATGTAATCACTTATTATTTATTATTGATGGTGTATTTTATTTTATAGTTTGTTTAATCGTAGTATTTTGGTATTTAGCAAGGTAAAAGACACACTTCCATTTTCTGTTGAAAAGAAGGATTATTAATTATTGAATTTTTTTCAGGTCCAGCACTAAAAGTGAGACCAGAAGTAATAATATTAGATTAAAAGAATTGAGTGTTGTTCTTACTCCAATCACTGTTAAAATTGCAAAGAACGGTATTGTCAAGGTAACAAAATGCAGTAAATAGTTAATTTCAAAATAATTTAAATCTGTTTTATTGATGTTAAATATTAATAGAAAAATCAACAAAATAGCTGTAAAACAGTCACCACTGACAGATGTCTCTTGGTCTTTAGAACATCTTCATTCCAGCTGTGGAAAAGAAAATTTCTTCTTCTTACGGTCCAGTAATGTATTTCTTCCACCTTAACATCTATGGAAGAATTTTTAACGCTTTCAAAATCACACTGTTTAATATACCTATGGGCCAGTAACCGGGTTATATTTGTTTTTAATATTCAGTTAAATAATTAAAAATTTTTGACATAAACGGCTGAATTTTTGACACCAAATATAAGGAAATTTTAACTCTTTTATAATAATAAGTTTTCATATGTATCAATGGTTTTTCCTAATGTGTAAAAAAATTCCTTTTTTTTTTTTTTTTTTTTACTAAATCTCCCAATTTTATGATTATAATTAGTTCTGATACATCTTTTTTATGATGAAATATTTCAGATTTACAAAGATGAATATATACTCTAAAAATTAAGAATGCTAAATATTCACTGTTATAAAAATGTACTTGTAAGTGAATGCAACCCCCGCTGCAGAAACAAATTATACTTCGTAGATACCCCGACGAGGAGTCTTGTTCTTTAAGACTTTAGGAGCTGGTGTCCTCATGCCCCTACTAGCCGCTACAGCTTTTCTTCCCACTTCAAACAGAGCTGCAGAACACTTTACACTATACACAAGCACTACACAACTTACATATACCCTTACACGACATACCTTACACGTGCATTCAATGGTGTTGCAACACCATACGAAACACTTCCGTAACGCAAGGAAACTATCGTTCTGATGGGTGGATAGTTCTATGTAGTAAATCTTGAACAATGTCCTCTGGGCACTTAACCCAGTTATAAAACCCTCTGGGTTAAATATAACCCAGTTATATTTATCTTTAGCTTCAGTACGTGTATCATCGGTAAGTGAAGTAATATGTCTGTCCCTTTAAATACTTCTTTGGTGGTTGTTGGTCAACTTGAAAAATCAACAAACCTGGGAGCTCAAAAAGACTTCGACTGACGTCAGCCAAAGATTTGTGTGGAGATGAAACAAGAAATAAAATAACAAATGCAAGAATATCAATAGTGCAGGTTATCCTAGTCAAATACAAAGGAAAAGAAATCATTTGCAAAGGTTTAACCTTTTTTAATTAACAGGTGGCTCTTTGAAATCAATTAAAAGACTTAGTTATGGCACCCTGTTGATTGAGGTTACTTCCAAATTCCCTCCACCATTTCAAGATTAATACAATGATATAGTGACAAATGAAATGCCTGAAGAAGCGAAGCTCTTCTTAAAGATCATAAAAACAAACAAAAAACTGGATAATATTTCATAAATAGTTTAGACGCGGAGTTTTTGCATATATCAGAAAATAAGTTTTCCCTATGGCTACAAATATTATTCAGTGGAATGTGTTTGCGATCTACATTCTCGGCGTGAAGATATTGAAGTCGTACTAAATGAAAAAATCCTTTAATACTGTATCTGCAGGAAGACTCACCTTCATCCATAGGATGATGTGTTCAATCGTGAAAATGTTTGTGAAAGATGTGACTATCAAACTGAGGGAGAGGACAAGGTGTGGCTGTTTTCCTAGGGGAAATAGTATTGGCCACACAGATAACTCTGGATACAAACATCCCTGCAGTCTCAGTGAAAATATGAGCACCATCCAATATTAATATCTGCAACTTATATCTTCCTTCAAATTCCGACATCAGTGAGGATGATCTGTCTAGTCTTGTTTTCCCAGATTCCAGTATCCTGCCTAATAATTGGCAATTTCAACACCCACACCATTCTTGGGGCTCATCGTCATGTTTTTTTCAGAGAAGGATAGTTGATCACCTGAAACAGAACCTCTGCTTATTGAATGATTGATCGTACACATTTGTATCATCATCAGGTACATCTTTGTTCATCAATCTGTCATTATTTCAGCAACCGTATTTCCATGTCTTAGCTGGTGTGTTTCCAAAAACGTTTTTAGAAGCAAACATAGCCTGGTTATCTCGGTTGGTGATAGTGATTTACCTCAGAGTCACTGTGCATATGGGTGGTTGGGAAGGCAGACTGGATTGGATACAAAGATTCATTTTGCCAATATGATGAAAATGGTGACATGTGATCCATCAACTTTCCATGTTTAAACACCTGCTACTCGATAGTATGGGTGAATATATCCCCCTAATATCTGGAAAACCGAGACAGTCTGCTGTTCCTTGGTGAAATGAAGATTGTAGGAGGGTATTAAGGGATCGTTGCAGGGCTTTGTTTAATTTCAATCGTAGATCTACAACAGTAATGCTCTGCACCCTACCGCAATGAGAGAGGGCTGCAGCCATCGAGTGTTTCAGTGTGCTAAGCAGAAATCATGGATAAACTATGTCAATAAATTTATTTGTGAATTTCCTCATAACCACAAATTTTCATGTCTTACTGACAACATAGTCTCAGGTACGTTTGTTAATATTGTACATTGTGAAAGCTACTCCTGACTAGTAGCACTTGTACTTCAAATGTTGCTCTTACTTTGGATATATAGAACATCTTGTGCAGTCCTGTATGCTAGCTTGGTACGTCTATATAGAGCTTCCTCTTTTTTCTGTTTATTGTTAATCTTCATTTAACTGACATCTAGCTAGTATATATATTTTGTTTTTAGGCATACCGTATGATTCCTATTTCATTACCTGAATATTTTCTGTTGTGAATAGGTAATGTATTTTTATGGCAATTTCTTCATTATTTAGTCATTGACTCAGAATATTAATACATGAAAAATGACTGGATGACCAGTTTTACTGCTCATCCAATAATTGTCTGGATACATTTAGCCTAAAACTATTCTTACAGTATCAATAATGTTTATAAATCACAGTATGAAGTATAATATATCAAACAAACCATCAGTTCTTGAGTTTTGTGTGAGTATTGCCAAACATACAGATAAGTGATTTATAAATAAAGATAAGAAAAATATTTGTTGAAATTTTATATTTAGCTGGTGTATAAAATTGATGAAATTATTTCCTCAGGAAATCTACTTGTCACACAAAACATTTAAACTAGAAAATGTAATGTTTCTACACTAGAAATGTAATGTTTGGCCGCAGTGTTAAAAGTAAATGCCAGCTTCAGATCTTCAGCTTTAAGCGAGTGAAATAAATAGGAAAATAGTTTTTTTTAGTTTCTGTTTGTAGTTTCATTTGTTGTTTGATTGATAGTAAACATGTCTTGAAATGTATACATTTAAATTTATTTTGTTTTGCTCCATATTATATTTTATTTGTTCTGCTCTATATTTTTGAATGTATCTTTTTTCAGGTGGTCAAGAGGAATTTTAATAGAAATATGAATAATATGAGTGGCTTGATTGAATCAAAAAGTTGGTCTAATAATAATAACAGTGATTGTAAGGTTTTACAGAAATGTTTATTAAATGAAATTATGAATTCTAAAAATAATGTATTGCTTAAATCGGTATATAATAATATTAATGCTAGAAATAAAAAACATGATCTTATTAACAGTTTGACACAAAGCTACAAAAGTCCTAATAACGAGATTGCATCTGCATCTGTACATAAAAAAGCAAATCAATTTGTTTTTACTGATTTAAAAAAAGAATCGGGACGACCTCTAAAAAGAAAACAATATCATGTACTTAAAACAACTGAAAATGAACATACTGTTAGATGCTCTAAAAAACAGAAATGGCAGTTTGGTGATATGAAAAATTATTTACATGATAAAACTAATTTAATTCATAATAATGAAACGAACAAAAATGTTAATTGTTTTTCACAAGAAGAGATAGTACTTTCTGAACAACATTCCATCTCCCACAATTCTAGAAAGTGTAATGTGAGAAGTTCATTTACATCGAAAACAAATGAAAGTTCATTGAAAAAAATGAGGCAATACACATTGTTTTATATGTTTAATAATAAAAATTCAAAATCTGATAAGAATAAAAAAACATCTCAGCAGAAATCTTTATTTTTTAATAAAATAAATGAGGAAAATGATGATTTTAAGAAACTGCATTCTGTAAAAAGTAAAGGTATTATTAAAAAGCGTAAGTGTAATTCTAATGTAATGCCGTTAAGTAATAACAGGTTGTGTAAGAGAAAATCAATTTGTAATTCTTGTAGTGGTGATAAACACACGAATTATAAAATGGGAAAATTGTGTTGCTTTTTTAAACAAAGAGCTCTTTGTATTAGTGCTGCAGCATCACAGTGTTCAGATTGTTCAACATTTGTTAATAATAATGTTGAAACGCCTCATAATTTCTCATTTTGTAAAACAGTTGAGGATTTTAATGGTGAAATATCTACAAAAAGCAAAATATCATTAAATGTACCTTCATTTTCATCTATTTTAACTCCAGTTGATCACATCTTAGAGAACTCTGTGACATTTTGTGATAAATATTTTCAAAATGTAGAATCTTGCTCTTTTAATAGAACATCTGGTTATAATCGGTTATCGGCTTCTGCCAGTGTCAGTCGAAGTACAGATTTAAATTCAGAACATTATAATAGCAAGTCCTTGAAAATGAAATCAAAATTTATAGACACAAGTCATTCATTAATGAAAGCATCTAAAATCGAATGTAAATTCATAAATAACGATATCTACACAAATAATCCCCATGAATTAGATAGGTTGTTAAATATTAATGGTGACAAAAAAACCGACTCAAATGTCAGTTGTAAACGACGAGTTATCAAACCTCCTAAAAAATTAGTTCAGTTTGATTTTCCTGAAAATATGCAAAATGAGATTTCACCAGTACTGGTTTCAGGGGGTAAATTTGGTTTTAATGTAACAAAATATCTACAAGAAAGTAACTGTAGAACTGTTTTTTCAGACAGGAAATTAATGAATTACATACACAAATCAGGTGATGCTTACATTAAAAGTGTTTTGGGGGATAATTTGAAACCAAGCCTTATTGAGAAAATTATTGCTTTCTTTAAAAAGTCCTTTATGTCTGAAGGTTAATGAAACACCTTATCAGTGCAATCATTTTATTTTAGATTTCTAATTTTTGTTTAATTTATCCTAACAGTTGTATTTGTTTTTTGTTTTGTTTTGGTTTAATTACTTTTGTAAAATACTATAAAATAAGTATTTTTATAACATTGGTATTAAGCTTGATTTTAAAGGACTTTTTTTGTGAAAATTAACCTTTATTTTGAAGCACATGAGATTAGTATATGTTATTCTGAGTATTTTCCATTGTTAGCTCTAACCATTTTCCTATCTTTCTGGTAAAAGACTAATTTTTTTTGGAAGAATAACTTGTTCTTAGAGGCTATACATGAATCGAGGCATTTTTTATATCTTCATGAGAACTAAAGTTGCTGGTCAGACAGGTGAGATACTGTATGAATTGAAACAAATAGAAATCAGAAGAAGCAACATCTGGTGAATACAGTGTATGAAGTAGAATGTCCCATCCAAGCAGTTCTATTATTTCCTTGACTGGTTTAGCAACATGTGGCCGAGTGTTGACATGTTGGAAAATCACTTTGTTGTGTATTCTGGTCATTTCTCTTTTAACTTTGGTTTAACTGCACTAGTTGTTGGTAATGGTTTCACCAGATTTTAACAGCTCATAATAGACCAAATCCTTGTAATCCCACCAAATACAAAGCAATATCTTTGATTGATGGATGTTTGGCTTTGTTGTTGTTGTTGAACAAGCTTGCACCATGATTTTTTTGCACTTGAAATTATTTAAATATATCCATTCTTGAATGCCAGTGATGATATGATGCAAAACACCCTTCCTTTGACATTGAAGCAGCAATTGACATGTGAGAAAACAGGCTTCAATTTGTATGACACCCAATCTCCTTGCTTTTGAACGATTCCCATTGAAAAAATAAAAATGTTCCCATTCCCATTAAAATGTTTAAGATGGCCATTTCGGTCACATTTAATGCTTCTGCCAATTCTTTTAAGCGTTTGACATTGATTTTTGTCCAGCAATGCCTCTGCAATCCTTCATCTGCAAACTATTTCAGTTGGTCAGGGTCTCCACTTTTGTATGATCTAAATCAGTACTCACAAGATCGATGGATCATAATTGCCATAAGCTTTCAAAGCAAACGAAGACTTTCAGCTGCCAATTTCTTCGAATGGAAACAAAAAAGAAACACTTCTTTTGCAAATTGCATTTCATTGGCACAAAAATCGATATGTCCAATGTTTTTAAAAAAAATATGTTGTTTACACTTTGAGAATGATACATATTGATTTTTAAAACCTAAAGGGTACAGCTTTTATATGCAGTTGACTTTAGTACGAATTGAAACCATCAGATGGTAATTATATAATCTCTTGTAAATCCTTTAAAATTAAGTTAGTACCCCCATAGTTTTATTGTAGTTTGTATCAAAATGAGTAAACTAGTTGTAAACAAATCATTTTTTTTTAAATTTTCATGATCTTCCAAAGATAGATTAGTCGCTTGTTTCAGAAATGTTTTCCTGAATCTACAATAATTATGTATTTTAATTGCAACATGTGATAATAAGTGTACCTAACTCAGAGTTTGTTCAATCTAACCGTGATGAAAACATATTTAGATCCATTTAAAACCAGTCATATCATTACCTGGATTTTAATCTACCTGCTACCGAAATGTAGACTCACGTTAACCCTTTTCTTCATATCATATTGATCTGGTTTCCAGACTACTTTTTTTTAGTAATTATCATTATAATGAAAAGTTACATTAAAATTACTATCATTGAAGAGTTTTCTGAGTAAGTGTATGAGGTTTGATTGGAAAGTTTTAAGGCTGGGCTTGTAATTTAAAAGTTTCAATACTTACTTGTAAAAGCTGCTAAAGCAGGTGAATAGGGGTTTGTGGAAGCACAGGAATTTGGCCAAAAGTTCCACGATCAAAAAAGCATGATGAACTGGGTATTGTAATGGTGGAGGACCCAATTTTTTGTCTCGCCATTTTTGCGCAAACGGTGAAGGTTAACTTTTATGTTATTCCTGTTTGACGTCTGCCCCTTAGGGGCAAATTTGTGATGCACAATATATAGAATGAAAGAGAACCACATTTGACAGACTTGCTTAATGCTTTTTTCGGTCATGGCGACTCTATGACTTCCACTACAATAATTGTGCCCTTATTTCTAGGTCATACCCGTAAACCCGTGATTCATCACCTATTAAATAAATTTGGGTCAATTTCAGCTTGATTTATCAGTTCTTAGGATTCAAGTCTGTCTAGTTTCTATTGATCTGACAAACAATTTTGGAATGATTTTCATGGACAGTTGACATGTTCAAATCTTCAGTTAAACTGGACCAAACCGTGTAGAAACTTAAATTCAATTCATCAGCCATCTCCCATCTCCCTAAGTGTAAGTCTATGGTCGAAGTGCACTAAATCTCAAACTTTTGCAATGTTTTCATTGGTTTTAAGGTAATGGAAGGCTGGCTGGATCAGGGATCTTCAGCTGATTTGCAGTCATCTTTGAATCTGTTGAACCAGATAAAACCAACCATTTTGACTGGCTCAAATATTTATCCCCAAAAGCTATTTTTTATGAGTTCATAAGACTCTAAAGCTGATTCCTTGGTTTTCGAACAAAATTTGACAAACTTGTTTCATTTTTTCATCCATTTTGTGAAATCAATAATCCATGGGGAACTGAAAATATATCTTCATTCACCAGGATGCCACTATCTTGAACAAAAATATCGCAGTGATCTTTTCAGAACATTTCAAGGACAAAACAAGCTTCCTCTTTCATATCGTTGGGCAAACCTACCCCTTCCTGTTGTGCAGTGGCAGCACCTGCCTTAAAACTTTCTGGTCACACTTTGTATAAGGCTGCAACCATATAGAAGAGCGGTAAGTGGTGATTATCTGAGCAGCATAACTAGAGGGGCATTTAAAACATACAGTAAGTGGCTGAGTGGTAAAATTCTTTTTAGAATTTATTTTTCGTTGCCAGCATGTTGTTATCAAGTTCAGTTCAATTTAAGCTTCTCTGTGAAAACCTTAGAAAATATTATCTTTTAGTGTTCGGTCAAAGATATGGAGTTGACTCCATTAATAGAATGTGTTCAAGTTACAAAAATATCATCATTATCTTCTGTACCGGAATGTTTGGAAATTCCCAAAAAAAAATGTTAAGTACTTACATATATAGGTAGAAAACAGAACACAAAACTGGAAAAGAGTGATTTGTCCAGAAGAGTGACTAGTTAGATATAACATAAAGGAAAATGTTAGTTAACTCAGATATTTTTCCACAATTGATTGTAAAACTAAAATTCTAGTGGTAGTGGCCTATTATCAGCTTAATTGTTAACAAACTATTATGTAAAAGCGTATTATTTATTATGGATAATAGTAAAAATCATAAACAGTTTTTTTTTAGATATTGTAGTAAATGATATAGACAATGACAATACATTACAATACTTCATCCTAATACCACAGAGTTCCTAAACAATCTACCTCTATCCTGAAAACAAATAATTCAATTAACCAGGGGTCAACGCCAAAATGCCTGTTTTGGCATAGTAAGCGCCCAAGTGGGCCCCTTGAGCATGCTTTGATTTTAGTTTATATTATCATTTGTGATTTTCAGCTTGTACTGACTAAAGTCTGGGTTTTCAACATCCTTTTTTGTACCTTCCTTTAATTACGCTAGATGTTATTAAAATCTGCTTTCCAAGAGGAAACACATAATCTCTAAAAGAAACTAAGCTTAAAAAAATGCCATTTTATAATTTTAATCAGTAAAGGTGGAGATCCACTTTTAGTCGCTGGAAGTTTCTACAATTTTTTTCTGTAACCCTATTTCAAATTTTTCAACTTTTGTTTGACAATAATTCCTAGAACAAAGAAATAAAATAAAAGTAAATCTAGCAGAAATGAAATTACAAAACTTTGAAAGTTAGAGGGCTTATTGTTATAAAACTTGAGTTTTTAATGTTACTTTTCTTTAGTCAAATTTTTTTCATCATTCTGTTACAGATATCTTATAATTGGAAATGCATTTTGTTCACTGGCTCTCACTTTTTTCAAATTGGCAAAATAGTAAGTGAAATTGTGCTATAGACTTGCATTCCTATTTGGGAGAATAGGAATTCTCCCAAATCGGGTGAGACATCAATTCATCTAAAAGATGAATTGATGTCAGATGACAGAACATCTGCAAAATGTTGTTGATCAATACTACAGGCAATAGAAATTTCCAATTTTTTTTGGAAGTATTGCCGAATCAAATGTCCACCAAATTCCAGATCAAAATATTTTAATTATCTACCTTATTACATCATTCTGCTGTAGCAGATGCAGATAAGAAGTTGTTCACTATTGAATTAGGTGGAAAAGGAAAACTAAGCTATATAGAGGCACTTCTATTGTGTCAACCTTTTTCTGACTTTAATACTCCCCTACCACAAATGTTACCAGGGTCTGCCAATGTTAACCAATATATTAAATAAGTGATGAAGCCTATCCACTTAAACCGTATTTGATGTGTCCATATCCTAGGAGAAATTCAATTTCTCAAAAGTAAAGTGACACTCCACTACAAGAAAATGCATCAAATGTGCATTTGATATTTTGTACAGTAAATGACATTTCCTTGCAAAAGATACAGAAAGAATTACCCAAAAGAGCATTTCAAGTACAAGACAGATGTTGAAACCCATGCTGATTACATTGAAGTTACAAGAAGGGTAAAATAGAATTAATAGCAACTAGTCAATCTGCAGCTGACATTCAGAATGAATTGAATTATTTTTGTGATCCTAATTAACTATCGCATAACATTACATAAAGAAGGGTTACTTGAAGTAGGGATTTGCTAGTGAAGACTCACAGAAATTTCTGTTATGTATTACATAAAAATTAATATTTTAAAAATATGTTATTAACTTGTTTATTTGTGTGTACTATTTTTATGATAGTTATTTTTAATGCAGTATTAAATTATTATTGAGTGTGTAGATCTAATATTTCCTAATTGCATTTAATATCTTTTTAAATATTATTTAAAAATTATCATTCATAGACTGATAGATTCAACATTCTTGCAACTGATAAGTTTGTCACTATTTTGATCAGAAATATTCTGATTTTAATTTCATTGTTATTGCTGCTTGTTTAAAATTGTTCAGTCTAGACAATTTTGTTCTATAACTTCATTATCACCATAACCCTGCTTAACAATCTTTTTTTTCATCCACAGAAAATAGCTGTAGAGGGGTTTTATTGCATACTGTAATTATATTTTCATAGATAGCAAAAATAAAAAGACTGCCCACTGCAACAGATTGACATGCATTCTTTTCATACTTCATCCCTTAATTTGTCTTCTTTTTTTTGCTTTTATAATTCTTTTGATTATTTTGCCATAGCAGGTAGCAGGTTTGGTCTTAAACACAAGAAATCACACTTTCAATAAATGAAGACATGCTTACCGTTTCATGCTCAAGACTGAAATACTTTTCAAACCCAAGCTGCGGTAGAATAGCAGTGTTCTGCCCCTTACCTTACTCTTAGGTTGGTAAAAACGGTAAGGAAATTACTATTTTCAAAAGTAATGAAAAAAAGAAAAAGTAATCGATGTTGTATGTAACATGCATGATGTCTTTAGATTATCTATTAATACATGTTATCTCAAAGAATTTTTGGTTTTCTCACTCTTATTTTACTCTCCTCTGATTGTTTTATAGCAGGGTACCTGAAATCGGTAGCCTACAATAATATTATATAAAAATTAATAAAAGAAAATTCAGTAACATTTTTATTTTAAATCTTAGAAAAAGCAGTTTGGAGATCAGAGTTATAAGTGAACAAATGTTAATTTCTTTTATTACATGCTTAACCGCTTTTATAAATACATATAATACAGAAACTCCAAATTTTTTAATTTATTTATTATTGTTATTGTTTTAGGCTGCTGAATTTTGGAAATTGGTTAAAATGTTAAGAATTATTGTACGTATTGATTTTTTTTTTTTTCTTAAAATGATATATGTCGGCTTCACTTGTCAAACTGTTAGCAAGTATGTTTTGTAATTTATTAGAGGTAAGCTTATGCTAAAATTTCAGTTGTATTTATTTTTAGATTATTTTCTTTTATGCACGCTAGTGTATATTAAGCACATATTTTTGTTAAAATAGGCTGAAATTATTGTCAATATTCAGTTTTATAATACTCTTAAACGGCCATAGTTATTTTTTCTTTCATTACTGATATTTAAATTTGAATTACTATCTCATTAATATTATATATCAGCGTTAAGTATTCTCATCTTCAAACATAATCTGTTTTTATAAGAGGATTGAATGTATGTTTTTATGTACAATGGCGAATAAATTAATCCAAACACACAGTATTTTTAAAAGAAAAAAAGTTTAGTAGTCAAACTTACTCAAAATAGTTTGTGTTTTTTGGTGTTTATCTCGTTAATCCTCTTTGGCATTGATTTAACTAAGGTAGAATAATGATATTTGATTTCTTCTACTCGAAACTAAACCTGTATCACTGAACTAATAAGGTCAGTTTTTGTTCTACAATTCATTTTCTCAAGTCTTGTTTTCAGTACGGCCCATAGATTTTCAATGGGATTCAGGTGGGGGAGTTCCCTGACCACAAGATAAGTGGGACTATTTTGCTTTGGCATATGTTACTGTATCGGTCCAATTTCATCATCCTATCCACAGACATAAGTGCTCCTGGCCCTTCATGCGTAAAACATCTTTTTGGCTGGGTGTTAGGGAGCTTGTTGAAGGTATGCTGGTGTAAGTAGTCTTCTCATCTGCTGACTTACGAATGTAGGCTACTCTCTCCCCTTGGACAAAGAAATGAGTCTCCTCTGAAAAAGTAACTTTTTTTTCACATCTTGATAGTCCATTCTTTATGTTCCTTTGCCCATTGAAGTCTGTTTTCATAACTGCTTCTCTTCTTTTTAGGTTTCAGAGTAATCCTTCCCACTGCCAACAATCTTCTATGAACTGTCATATCAGAAACATTAATCCCACTGGCTCTCAAGTCCCTATTAAGGTCAACAGCTGACAATCTTGGACTAATTTTGCTTTTTCTTATTAGTAATCGATCCTGTCTAGGCACGGTTTTCTTTTTCCGTCCACATTTTCCTTTTCTCCTTGGAGGGATAGAACCTGTTTCCCTAAACCTTTTCACGATTTCATTTATTAGTACCTAACCCCCGCAGTACACTTGCTGGCAATCTGTCTTTGAGTCTATGTGTGTTGGGACAGAGCAACAATTTTTTACCGCTTTCGTGAGGTTACATCCATTGTATTGACTGGAATCAAATAACAAACTTATAACTGAAACTCATAAGGTCACCAAAAACTAGTTGATAATGAATTATAAAAGCACAAAAAACACTAATTCTGTTTGTATATTAACTACATAACCTGAAACAGCAAGCAGTCTGCCACAAAATGAAAATTCCCTACAACAGAACAAAAAATACCTTTGTTCGGATTAATTTGTTTGCTACTGTAAATCATTAATCTGAGTTACATAAAGAAATTTATGCAATTATAGTAATACATTGTGAATTGTCATTTAGTGATAATTACTATGACACAGTCATATTTTTGGAGATGAAAAGTTTTTATATTACACACAGTTTGCCTTAGAAGTAAAGTATGATTGCAAAGTATATTATGATATGAATAGCTGCTTTGTTATATATTTTGAAGTCGTATGGAAATGTGAAAATCTGAAGTGTGTAATCTCAGTCGATTCATTTCATTGTAGTTTTATTTAATGATTTTATGCTAGGAAAAGTGTTGATTATATTAGTATTGTTAATAATTCTGACTCGAGTTATAATATAGAATATTTGAAAATTATTAGTAATTTTGTGTAGAATATAAAACACAGTCAAGCCATATCTTAATGTTTGGATAAGTATACTGAATGTTGTCATTCTCTAGTCTGTATACTGACGCTAATATAACATTTTTTCCTCTTAGAGTTTACATTAAATGAAAACATATTTTACAATGTTTCTTTTGTTTATTAAAAAACTGTTATATTTAATGAATAAATCAATTTACATTTCATAGTACAATATTGCTTACAAAATGAGTGTACACCTTTACTCACTTCTGCTATTGTGTGCTTGAAATAGGCGTGAAGGGTACATTTGGTAATACAAGTGTTGTAATAGCTGAAATTCCCCAAAAATGATTAAATGAATTTAATGTTCTCTCTTGGTTGATTGTCTTTACACTAGCAAGAAAATAAGTATTTAGATGATCTTTTTCAAGTTCTTTTAATCTACAATGTTAAAAATAATATTTATATACGTATAGTATTAAAAATTATATTTTCTTAAAAATGTTTAAAGGACTTGTTTGAGAGAAAATATGAATACGTTAACAAGTGATCTGCACTCAGTAATTTAACCGTACAACGAAAAGAAAGTATTAAATTATATTCTTAATTAAACTGTAGATGTACTCATATTTTCTCTCAAACAAGTCCTTTAAACATTTTAAAGAAAATATTATTTTTAAATTGTAGATTTTTCACGTTTAACGGTTGTTCTGAATGTGTTTGCCAACAGATAAAACTGATCTTCATATCAGTAAAAAAAAAAAAACACTTTTAAGGAAAAATAATAATATTAGATTTCATTAAATGGAGGTAAAACGTGCAGGTTAAATTTTCAGAGAAGAGTTATTTTATTTAAAAAAATTGTATTTTCTCATAATTATTGGAATGAGACATAGATTTATTTCTCAATTAAACTCATTATGTAAAGTTTTCTGAACAATATCTCAAGAACAGTATTGATATTTTGGGTCAAATAAAATAAAATATATGAAATTTGGCAGAGATTTTAAGCATTTAATATTATCAAAACATTAAGTGTAGGAATTTCTCTTTAATTCACTTCTTTTATAGGAGAAACAGGATAAATCTTTTGATTCCTTTACCTTAATGCCTATCTCAAGCGGTTTTGAAGTTTAAAACTTGTATGCAAAAATACTGATCACAGCATATTAAAAATATACACAAGAGTTTTCCCTTAAGACAATAAAGTTAATTAATGGTGGATTTTTTTTTTAAGAATAAAAGTTTCACCCTTATCTATTGTACAGATCACATACTTGTTTTACTTTTGTTCAGTAAATAAATATATTTATGAAAGAGTTATTTGACTTATGTACTATAACTTAATCTTTTGTTGTAATTTATAATTGTAAAACTTATTTTAGGAGATTAATAAGTATTTCAATCTGCATGAAAATAAAAATGTTTAAATATAAAAATAAATATATTTATTTCTGTAAGCTAAGATTTCTACATATCGTAATATATAATGATATTAGTGGTCAGTTGAGAATACTGAACCTGGTTAATATATATATCTATAAGGAATTTTTTTTATGCATATCAAACGTTTTGTATAGAACCACATTATATTATATATTTAGTAAGTAGAAATATGATGCAAATTATTTTTTTTAAATAAAATATTTTTCAACTTAGATATGTTTGGATTTCTTGAATTATTTTTAAGTTTCATTTCACGATGGAAGCCTATAATAATAGGATGTCATCTGAGTTTGGCTGTTGGGATTATTTTAATAATCTCTGTAAGAGTTTTTTTCCCTAGCATAACCGATGCTGTTTTCAATACACATTAAAAATACTAATATGCAGGGAAACCACTGAAGAAGCATCATTCAGTTATCTAGATTTCTTTTGTGTAAATCTTATCTGTATCTCTTTATACAAACAATATGATGTAGTTAGCGACTTAAAATATTATTTTCCAAAATAAATATTACACACACCATTCAGTGTTGCTGCTTACCCAAAGAAGTTAATTAGATAAAATTATACTTGAAACCTTCCACAATATTCAATAACTAATTTACAAGAATTTTGTTAAACAGAATCGGTTTGTTCTTATGTATTTTTTGGTGCAGAGTCCAATTATGATCTAAAGATTTACCCTAAAGCCTTAATTTTTTTTTTTTGTAAATGTCACTTGTAAAGATTTGCTGCAAGACAGTCTTTATATTAATAATGGCTTATAGTCTTTATATTATTAATGAATGGAAAAATTTAGATGAAATCAATACTAACTGTTTACTAACAGTGACTCATTCCTTCTAGGAAAAATAAATTTATTATAGTAATATTATTTAATTAATAGCCTATATTAATGTATAATGGCATCATTATTGGTTTAATGATTTCAGTCCCTATTTTACTCTGGAATAACTTGAGACTAGAGAATCATTTTTTTTGTGGGTTTCATTTTTTTTTTTTCATTTTTTTGTGGAAGCTGCCCTCTTCCACATTGTAAATGAGAAATCATCAATTCCTCTTGCCTATGCGGCGCAAATGAAGATGACTTATGATTATATGGAATTTTTACAGACTGTGATACAGTGTGAAAAGTATTGGCGCATATGTGTAGATATAAAGGCGATAACAATTTTATTAGGATTGCGGTTCAGTTTTACTAACTGCTGTTTCAGAGACAAGTGGTTTAGTAGAGGACAACAAAAATCAGTGCATTAAAAAGCACTGGCTGAAGAAAGAAGTGCACTTAGCTGAGCAGAAAAATGTTATTTGTCAATCTCTTCAGAAGAATGTGTATCTTTCACCATTACACGATTTGATGGCAAATTTTGCCAAAGTGATAGAATGTTATCCCAAGGTTTCTTACACCTTAACAGTAAGTTTCCCAGGATCAATGAGGCAAAAATCAAAGAAAGGATACAGGTTGGACTGCAAATATATAAAATTATGAAGGATTCAGACTTTGAGAGGAGTTTAAATGAGTCTGAGAAAGCAGCATGGGTATCATTTCAAACTACTGTTAAATCATTACTGAGAAAATATAAGGCTGAGAACTATGTAAAATTAAACTGTAAATGCAGGGTTACTTTATACCTAAAAATACACTTAATGCATTCAATTTGGATTTTTTTCTCACCTAACCTTGGTGATGCAAGTGATGAGCACCAAAATATCAATGAAGGAACACCCTAATAGGGATGGAACCCAAATATGTTTGCTAATTATTGCTGGAGGCTGAAAAGGAACTTTCCAGAGGCTGGATACAGAAGAAAACAAACAAAAGGAGATATTAGGGTAAGCTAATTACATACTATAGGCCAACAGTTTACAAATGTTTTTATTCTTGGTGCCCTTGCGCAATCCAAATTTTATCAAAGCCCTATGTCAAATTGTAACAAGTACATTTTGGGAAATACCAGGCGATTATCAATCCCATCGTATTTATGTTTACAGGTATGTATACCATTCTTCGGGGGAAAATTTTTTAAAATTATTTTCAAAGAGGTGGAACCCACCCCTCCACTACACCTACCCCAATTCAGAAATCTTAAATGGAAATGGTAACATTTAATTACATTAATTGACAACCTGAAAAAAAAAAAGAATTTTGGTGAAAAGAAAATTAATATTCTGCCCACTCAGTCAGTGTGAAAAACCATTTAGGGTAGTATTTTTTAAAATTTCAGTCAGACAAAAAACTAAAATTATGTGATACAACTTCTTAAACTATTCAAAATAATCATAATCTGTGGATTAAATCTGAAAATTATTTTTTAAATTACCAACAAAATTCACAGTTATATTTTCAGGGGTTGAAAACTTCGACGCCACTGTCGACCACGTCACGTTGTCTATCAGCGATGCCCTTATTTACAACACGGCCCACACATTTCCAACGTAACATCGGAGAAATGCCGTTTCCGGAGCAGATACCGACAAACGAGAGCTCCAACATTACATCTCCAGTCATTTGTCGGCTCCCAATGACAAATGAGAGTGTTATAACCAGAGGGCCAGGATGAAATGCCTAACCCACCGGGTTGGTCTAGTGATTAACGCGTCTTCCCAAATCAGCTGATTTGGAAGTCGAGAGTTACAGCGTTCAAGTCCTAGTAAATCCAGTTATTTTTACACGGATTTGAATACTAGATCGTGGATTCCGGTGTTCTTTGGTGGTTGGGTTTCAATTAACCTCGCGGATTCCGGTGTTTTTTGGTGGTTGGGTTTCAATTAACCACACATCTCAGGAACGGTCGAACTGAGAATGTACAAGACTACACTTCATTCACACTCATACATATCATCCTCTGAAGAATTATCTAAACGGTAGTTACCGAAGGCCAAACAGGAAAAAAGAAGGATGAAATGCCTATTGGAGAAACACCGCGAGGAATCGTGGTATAAATACCTAGCTTTGGTATCGAACGACGATCCTTCGGTATCCAGGCTGAGCAAAAAGACTACGCAAAGGAAAGAAGCCCCGTCTCGTAGTGTGTGGACAGAGAAGCCTTTTAGCCTACTCTAAGTCCAACCGGCCAGAAGTATTCGTGAATTCCCTGGAGAAACAATTCATCTCGAAACCTTAACGATGACCACGCACACTGTTTGGAAGCCTTCGCCAACGATTTCTTTGGACAGGTCCCCACCATAAAATAGATCGTGGCTAGGAAGTAGCCGCGGTTCTTAAGATTACAACTCCAGATAAATTCCTGGAAATAGAAATCAGAGCCCAAGCATAGCGGAACGTTACTACGGATATAATAGCTACCATTGCCACCCTATTTTCGTGACCTCTACGTAGGGTACTTTCCACCTTGCTGAAAAACGGCACAGGTCGTATGATTAATGAAACCAGGGAACTACAGACCGATTTCGCCACTAACAGTGTTGTCGAAGTTGTTGGAAATGGCTTTTCTCAAGCCTCTGACGGTACATGGGACCAAAATCTGTATGTATTAAAGAATAATTTTTAATGAAATTAATTATGATTGGTTTTCAGAGCACGTCAATAATTATAAAAGCAGTAATAGTAAATTTTCAAATGTAATGCATTATAAAACAACTAGTTACTGACATATACAATTATTTGGAACAGTAGAATAGGTAATAGTAATAGAGAAATTGATATTCTTGAAACATATTAAGTAAATAGAAAATTAAATATAAACTGATAAACAAACAGAATACGACGGTTCGTTATATAAATTGATAGAACTGATGATCATAATATTTCAATAAGAAGTATCACTCGATGTCATGCCACGGTACGGGAAAGAGGTTTTAATAAGTCCTTAGAAAATCCAAGAGATGGCGCTCGTAGTATCGAAAATTGTTTGCTTTTATTAAGCGTCATTTGTTGTTAGAGTGCAGTTAAAAGTTTCAGCTGTATCCATCACATGCTTTCATTGTCATAGTCAATTGAGGCAACAAGCTATTGTTTATTTAGAAGAATAGAAAAAAGTTAGTTTCGAGTGGCGATTAAACAGAGATCAAACCCGAGTTGGATGAAGTTCACGGCACTTCTGCTCCTGTGTTTGCAGCTGTTTACAATCGGGTAAATGAGTTTAAACGTGGCCGTACATACACAAAAGATGAACATCGTTCGGGACGTCTAGTAGAAGTGACCACCCCGGAAATGATTGACAAATATCATGATGTGGTTTTGAATGATCGACGAATCAAAATTCGCGAAATAGTTCTGGCCACAGGCATATCGCAGGGTACAATTTTGCACGAAAAACCGGGTGTGAAAAAAATTTCGGCAAGATGGGTGCCGCGTTTGCTCTCAGCGGAGAATAAACGCAATCGTGTGGTCGACTCTGAGGTTGTTTTTGTGCTTTTCCGCCGCACGAGTTTCTGCGTCGATACATAACTACGGATGAAACAAGGATACACTAATACTCTCCAGAAACAAAATGACAGTATAAATAGTGGTTTTTTGAAGCCGAACAGGCTCCGAAGAAGGTGTAATCGGCCGGCAAGGTGATGGACCACGGTTTTTTGGAATGCACCGCTATCATCTACACTGATTACTTGGAAAAAGGACAAACAATAACTGGAGAGTATATTGCGTTATTAGTGCACCAGTTGAGCGAAAATATTAAGAAAAAATAAAAAGATCCTCCCCATCAAGAGAATGCACGGGTGCACACCTGCGCAGTTTCAATGGCCAAAATTATGAAATTAAAGTTAAAATTATTACAACGTTCACCATATTCACCCGATTTGTCCCTCAATGATTTTTTTTTTATTTTCAAACTTGAAAAAATGCCTTGGAAAAACCATTGATACATATGAAAACTTATTATTATAAAAGAGTTAAAAAGAAATTTCCTTATATTTGGTGTCAAAAATTCAGCCGTTTATGTCAAAAATTTTTAATTATTTAACTGAATATTAAAAAACAAATATAACCAGGTTACTGGCCCATAGGTATATTAAACAGTGTGAGTTTGAAAGCGTTAAAAATTCTTCCATAGATGTTAAGGTGGAAGAAATACATTACTGGACCGTAAGAAGAAGAAATTTTCTTTTCCACAGCTGGAATGAAGATGTTCTAAAGACCAAGAGACATCTGTCAGTGGTGACTGTTTTACAGCTATTTTGTTGATTTTTCTATTAATATTTAACATCAATAAAACAGATTTAAATTATTTTGAAATTAACTATTTACTGCATTTTGTTACCTTGACAATACCGTTCTTTGCAATTTTAACAGTGATTGGAGTAAGAACAACACTCAATTCTTTTAATCTAATATTATTACTTCTGGTCTCACTTTTAGTGCTGGACCTGAAAAAAATTCAATAATTAATAATCCTTCTTTTCAACAGAAAATGGAAGTGTGTCTTTTACCTTGCTAAATACCAAAATACTACGATTAAACAAACTATAAAATAAAATACACCATCAATAATAAATAATAAGTGATTACATACCTTTTTTTTTTTATTAAATTGATATTATTTATTAAAATGATTGCAACGATATGCAGCATTGTCTAATTCTAACTCTGGTGTCTAATGTAATTGAATTATTAAGCAAAGCTTTGGTATTTAATCCTTATTCTGTTACTTTTTTCCAAGATATTATCAAAAACTTTTTACATCTTTACGAGAGATGTTCCAGATATCAGTCGTAAGCAAATGTAGTTTTCTTTATCTTCATTCAACATATAAGCATCTTTATCTCTCAGAATTACTGTAGCAAAAAATTGAATACTACCCAGGTCTTTCTCTATCATCTTTTCCTATCTTTTATCCCTACTTCCTTGGATAGCTATAATAGAGATTGGCAAAGCCACTGCCCTCGGTTCCATTATAGCATTTCCTGATAGCCAGCATAACAATGCTTTTTAGGGGGCTCAGGAAGCTCGCAAAACTGATGGTGGGAATAAAAAGTCGTTTCTTATCTAGGAACAAAAACAAAAATCAAATTTAAGTGGCTGGATTTCTCTAACTACTGGGTTCAGATCCTGATTAAGGCATGGCATTATTTCATGACCTACAAGATGCACATACCAAATAATTGTAATTGGACATCAGCCTGTTGTTACTGGAGGCGATAAACAAAAAGATATAGTAATACAAACTACTTGACTGCAGTATTTAAAAAATAAATAAATATATATACATACTAAAACCAGAAAATACATCATTCCCTGATGTTTAGAATTATATAATTCTATTTATTTGTATTTTTCTCCAGTAAACTACGTAAATATAAATTTTTGATGTGTTAAACTTGAGAGGAATATCATTACCTCACAGTGGGCTCTAGATATTCGGGTAAAACCTAAATGCATTCTTACTTGTAGGCATTGTTTTTTTTCTTTATAATCCCATAATTGTTTACAATTACTTCCTGAATATATGAATTCTCTCATTTGAAATAGTAAAATGGCATTTAATAATTAATTTGTTTCTCCTCTATCAACCATACAACTCAATAGTCACATAATTATAACCAATTAACTTCACATTTACTTTGTAGGGCCAAAATTATCACAAAAATTTTACATGACAAAAATTAATAAATTTTCATGACAAAGATAATTTGTATTTAATAATTATTTGCTGATAAAAGTATATGCCAAGCGATTAAAAAAAAATATTATAAATATTACAGTTTTGGAGAATTGTAGGAGGGAGGCTCTACTTTAAATCCAAAATGACAGCTTCCAACTTGGTTCCATGTCAAATGAACTCCATTAAAATATTTTTGATTAATTTATTTGTATTTCTTAAATCATAGTAGTGGCACAAGCCGAGTGACAAGGGTTCTAATCTCATAATAAAGAGAGATCTTGAGTTTTGAATCAACGTGTTGTTTTTAAAACTTTTCTTTTTTCTTATTTATACACTAATCCAGATGATTTTTTTTATTATTTATTATGATAATAACGTAAACATATATTATTTATAAGAATGTGAAGAAAAAACTATGTGAATTATATGTTTTCTGATGATTATTACATATAACAATTACAAGCCTAAAAATCTTAATGGACTTGTGGTAACAGAGTCGCATAAGGAAACAAGCAAACAACAGATTTTATTCTATAAAACTTGAAAAAAGTAAAATAAATAATTTTAATTTTTAATATGCCTTTTACAACCCATAAGGTGACAATTATAAAAAACAAATATTTTTGGTTTGTAACAGGCAAGCTGAAAATTAAAATAAATTTTTCTATTTTAATTTGTTCAAGTTTTATAAAACAATAACTATTTGCACGGTTACTAACTACTAGTATATTAAAAAAAATAAAAATAATAAGCAGACATGAAATTAACATAGTTTATTTTTCAAAAATTTTATATTCTCATTATAAATATTAGAAAATCATCAGTGTAAGTGTAGATATAAGAAAAAAATAAAAAGGTTTCTTACAAATCGACAGACTTTGAACACAAGATCTCTCAATTATTATGAAACTTGAATTATTGCCACAGTATTGTATTCAATACTTTCAATTGTATTCAGAAATACAGTTAAGTTGAATGCTGCTACTTTGGATTTAAAGTAGGGATCCCTCCTCCAAAAGGGCATCAATAAACAACGTTGTAAGGTGCCCTTTTAACAACTAAATGGATGATCCTTTCAGTAATTATTCATAAAATTCATACTTAGTGTACATAGAAAATGATGTTTATTTAGAAAAATCCTTCTATTATCAAAAAAGAGATAAGAATTCAAGGATGTAGGTGAAGTGGGATAATTATTTAACAGCTAATGTCATTCAGTAATTCATACGCTTTCAAACAAGAATTTTTTTTCAACCGACTCAGCAATTCCTGAAAATATCCCATACAAACAAACAAGCTTTACATGTTTATGTATAACAATATAAATATTTAAGTTAATAATAATTACTTGACATACTTAGTGCAAACCAACGATTGATTCCAAGAACTGTATTTTTTGGTTGAAGACCTACATCTGTTGAGAACTCTGCCTTTAGCTTCTTCATGTACGGATTGTAATGTACTGTTGGTAGATCTTGGTACCCCGATGGCATTATCTGTTGTCATACCACAGTGGGATTTGGCCACCACTTGCTGTTACAATTATAAAAAAAAACCATTATGAATATAACAATGTGCAATATTAAATGAAAATAAAGAAAACTGGTATTACTGGCAAGTAATACAAAAAATACAAAATATTAAAGATATTGTATCCCAGTATAATATAGTGCATTAATAATAACAAAATTATTATTAAAACCCTAAAGAAAAATTAAAGATTGAATTAAATCAAATATATACACAATAAAAAAAAACAGATTAATTCTTAGATTAATTTACAATAATTCTTGTTATCAAATGAGTATTAATAAACATGTTACCATTAAAGTTCAACAATGTTATTAAAAAATAATTTATTAGTTTTTAAATACTTAAAAGTTATATACTAGACCTATGAACAGGTAATTTTATTTACCTGGATTATTTACGTAAATTTTCTAGCTGAATAAGTACATAATGAAGTGGAAGATGTTTACATTTAATTTTCACTAAATCTTCAATGGGTGAAGATAAAATTTTTGACATCCGATAATAAAAAATTCTAAATATCTACACAAAACATCATCTGAGTAAATAAAGAACTTATTCTTTTTGGTGCAGAAATAATGGCTAGATGTTGTCATTACATTTATGACAACTTTCACTGTAAGTCATTGTTCCCATCTGGGATCATCCATTTCTTGCAATTATACTATTCACCTGCATACATATTCAAATTATGCTTTATGTTTTGCTTCTTTTTTTTTTTAAAGTGATATTTTAATAACTAAAGACATTTTTTATAAAAAAAAGTTTTTAGTTATTAAAATATAACAATGAATCATGAAATTAATGTTAACTTGATTTCCAATAAACTATGTAATTCAATGATAACAGTCATACCCCTTGTTATCATTATTTAAGCTAAACAGTAGATGAAACAGAAAGAAATAATGTACTAATTATTGTGAAAATTTTAGTAGAACATACACTGTTTTCCAAATCAATCTATCTAGTCTTAATAATAAAATTACTTAATAAATATACTGAGTTTAGAAAAAGAACTAAAATAATCATTTCTAAAATAGGTACATTACATTTCCATGCCTCATCCTGTAAAAGAATCGTGTTACTGCATAACATTGATATTAGAAATCATTTATATTAGTGTTAATCTAATTTACTAAAAGCACTGAGAGTTAAACATCCAAACAAACTATCAATTATAAATATATTCAACAAGTCTGAATAACCTCCATAAAAATAAATATGTTAAATAATAATCTATAAAAAATAAAGTAATTAGATAGAAAGTTCCTCAAAGAAATCATCTAAAATTAAATTAAAACAGTGCTCAAATATTAAAAAAGAATACCTACAGGAATTTGTTCATCTTTTGTAGATTCGCTAATCTTAATAAAGGCACTTTTTTTTGTCTTCAGTCATTTGACTGGTTTGATGCAGCTCTCCAAGATTCCCTATCTAGTTCTAGTCGTTTCATTTCAGTATACCCCCTACATCCTACATCCCTAACAATTTGTTTTACATATTCCAAACGTGGCCTGCCTACACAATTTTTTCCTTCTACCTGTCCTTCCAATATTAAAGTGACTATTCCAGGATGCCTTAGTATGTGGCCTATAAGTCTGTCTCTTCTTTTAACTATATTTTTCCAAATGCTTCTTTCTTCATCTATTTGCCGCAATACCTCTTCATTTGTCACTTTATCCACCCGTCTGATTTTTAACATTCTCCTATAGCACCGCGTTTCAAAAGCTTCTAATCTTTTCTTCTCAGATACTCCCATCGTCCAAGTTTCACTTCCATATAAAGCGACACTCCAAACATATACTTTCAAAAATCTTTTCCTGACATTTAAATTAATTTTTGATGTAAACAAATTATATTTCTTACTGAAGGCTCGTTTCGCTTGTGCTATTTGGCATTTTATATCGCTCCTGCTTCGTCCATCTTTAGTAATTCTACTTCCCAAATAACAAAATTCTTCTACTTCCGTAATCTTTTCTCCTCCTATTTTCACATTCAGTGGTCCATCTTTGTTATTTCTACTACATTTAATTACTTTTGTTTTGTTCTTGTTTATTTTCACACGACAGTTCTTGCGTAGGACTTCATCTATGCCGTTCATTGTTTCTTCTAAATCCTTTTTACTCTCGGCTAGAATTACTATATCATCGGCAAATCGTAGCATCTTTATCTTTTCACCTTGTACTGTTACTCCGAATCTAAATTGTTCTTTAACATCATTAACTGCTAGTTCCATATAAAGATTAAAAAGTAACGGAGATAGGGAACATCCTTGTCGGACTCCCTTTCTTATTACGGCTTCTTTCTTATGTTCTTCAATTATTACTGTTGCTGTTTGGTTCCTGTACATGTTAGCAATTGTTCTTCTATATCTGTATTTGAACCCTAATTTTTTTTAAATGCTGAACATTTTATTCCAGTCTACGTTATCGAATGCCTTTTCTAGGTCTATAAACGCCAAGAATGTTGGTTTGTTTTTCTTTAATCTTCCTTCTACTATTAATCTGGGGCCTAAAATTGCTTCCCTTGTCCCTATACTTTTAGGTCCATAAATAAGGCCCATCTGATTCAAATTCACTGAGAAAATAGTGAAAGATATATTAATATAATAATATAAGTAATGGATATAAAGTATATTGGTTTGTTATTCTTTAATCTGAGGCCTAAAATTGCTTCCCTTGTCCCTATACTTTTCCTCAAACCAAATTAGTCTTCTCCTAACACTTCTTCCATTCTCCTCTCAATTCTTCTGTGTAGAATTCTAATTAATAAGATTTTTGATTCATGACTACTTAAACTAATTTTTCTGTATTCTTCACATTTATATGCCCCTGCTTTCTTTGGTATCATTACTATAACACTTTTTTTGAAGTCTGACGGAAATTCCCCTTTTTCATAAATATTACACACCAGTTTGTGTAATCTAACAATCGCTTCCTCACCTGCACTGCGCAGTAATTCTACAGGTATTCCGTCTATTCCAGGAGCCTTTCTGCCATTTAAATCTTTTAATGCTCTCTTAAATTCATATCTCAGTATTGTTTCTCCTATTTCACCCTCCTCAACTTCCTCTTCTTCCTCTATAACACTATTTTCTAATTCATTTCCTCCGTATAACTCTTCAATATATTCCACCCATCTATCAACTTTACCTTTCGTATTATATATTAGTGTACCATCTTTGTTTAACACATTATTAGATTTTAATTTATGTACCCAAAAGTTTTCCTTAACTTTCCTGTCTGCCCCGTCTATTTTACCAATGTTTATTTCTCTTTCCACTTCTGAACACTTTTCTTTAATCCACTCTTCTTTCGCCAGTTTGCACTTCCTGTTTATAGCATTTCTTAATTGCCGATAGTTCCTTTTACTTTCTTCATCACTAGCATTCTTATATTTTCTACGTTCATCCATCAGCTGCAATATATCGTCTGAAACCCAAGGTTTTCTACCAGTTCTCTTTATTCCGCCTAAGTTTGCTTCTGCTGATTTAAGAATTTCCTTTTTAACATTCTCCCATTCTTCTTCTACATTTTCTACCTTTGCGATGTCCTCCTCAAAAATCTTCTTTACCTCCTCTTCCTCAAGCTTCTCTAAATTCCGATTCATCTGACACCTGAAATTTTCGATTCATCTGACACCCTTTCTTCAGGTTTTTAAACCCCAATCTACATTTCATTATCACCAAATTATGGTCGCTATCAATGTCTGCTCCAGGGTAAGTTTTGCAGTCAACGAGTTGGTTTCTAAATCTTTGCTTAACCATGATATAATCTATCTGATACCTATTGGTCACTATACAATTAACCTATTGGTCATTAAACAATTAGGAAGAGTCGCTTTTGGTTTTACATATATTCATGATCATGTCACAATCATTCCAGTATGACTAAAATATATATCTGAAAAAAAAGCAATTACAAATTGCCATTTAGATATACAAATTCATATTAACAATACTTACATTACTGGAAGAATGTATCAACATACTGGAAATTTCACTCATATTGTCAACTAAATTGACATTTTTTGGGTCTACAAGAAATGAAGAATTAACTGTAAGCACATCGAACGAAGAATTACTGATGAAGCCACTACTGTCATAATAAATTTTATTACTGCTCAATTCTGTTGTTCCATTGCTTCTCGAATATGTTTGTATGTTGACTGGTACTGATGTAGTAGATATAGGAAGATACTTGGTTCTTAATTTCCTTGAGGAAGAATTCATATGAAAACCACAATTCACATTCGCGTTCTTTAAATTTAAACGACTTTGAACTCTAACAAAATCACCTTTTTCTTCTTTAGCTGTATGTAAAATCTGTATGTTATTGCCTTCTCTGTTAACATGTACATCATTTACATCAGCAACAACCTATTTTAAAAAAAATAAAATAATTTCAGACAAATAAAATGTAGTTTACCGAACAATACCAAACTTATTAAACTAAGCAATAAAATATCCAAATTCAATATATTAACTTCTCTATTAACATGCATATCGGTTACATCAGCAACAACCTATTAAAAAAAATCTGATGTAGACACCACATACTTCCTTGTACTCCTATTAAATTAAATTACATATACACATTTTTTGCTGCATTTCATTTGAAAGTAAGATACAATGCTCTATTTCTTTATTAAAGTAGGCAGCAAGACAATTGCTGAAATATTAGTTTTTATTAACATCAAATATTTATACAATTATTAATTCAACAATCTTACATGAAATATTAGGACAGAGTAAAATTCCCTTTATTACTCGAATTACTAGATCAGTATTATTTGTATCTTCGCGAGTTGCTGATTAACAAAAGTTTCAGATTTCTGGTGTGTCGTATAAATAAAAGTTAATAATAATTAAACTACTCTGTTTAATGAACTCCTGTGTACTGGTTACAAATTTTAATTTCGACCTTACAGTGTAAAACATTCAGTTTTTATTGTTGGACTATTTGGTAAATAATCAAAAATGCAAAGGAAACAATCATACAGGAAAAAGAAAGATAACATATAAAAAATATAACTAAAGAAAAAAAAACAAGAAGAATATGAAGAGGAATAAAATGCTAAGAACAAGGGAAAAATAAAAAAAATTAAGATGATAAATATAAAGAGGAAGAGAATGTTAAACCAAAGAAAGAATAAGATTAAGAGAATATGATAAATATAAAGAGGAAGAAACGTTAAGACCAAGGAAAGAATAAAAAGAGAGAAAATTTTAAAACTAGAGAACATGTACACAAATTAAAATCAGAAGAACTATACCAAACCAATGACTGATTAAATGACTGCCAACAAAAAACAAAAATATATGAAATGATGATCGACTCCAACTTAGCGAGAATATTGTCCAACAATATAAGAGGAGTAATGAACTAAAAGATAAGAATTTTTTGCAATTTATTAAAGATCAGGCATGTATGCCTCAGTGTATATGTTCTTCTTGTGAGGGTCTATTTTTCAATCACACTGTAGTTAACGTTAATGTAGAAAAAATTAAACAGAAATTCCAGAATAATTAAATAAAATTAAACTCGCCCTCTCTTTTCCTGTTTAGCCTCCGGTAACTACCATTAAGATAATTCTTCAGAAGATGAATGAGGATGATATGTATGAGTGTAAATGAAGTGTAGTCTTGTACATTCTCAGTTCGACTATTCCTGAGATGTGTGGTTAATTGAAACCCAACCACCAAAGAACACCGGTATCCACGATCTAGTATTCAAATCCGTGTAAAAATATCTGGCTTTACTAGGACTTGAACGCTGGAACTCTCGACTTTCAAATCAGCTGATTTACCGCTAGACCAACCCGGTGGGTAAAAAATAAAATTAAACTAGAAAATCCAATAATAATTATCCAATAATTAAAAAAAGGAGATGAAATCTGATTTGAACCGACGTGCCTTCCCTTGTTTTTGCTATCACAAAAGTTTTAATAATTCCTTTTACATCTAACGAACTCATTATATTGTTTTCAAAAGAAATCACTGACAAATCTTTTAACCGTTCTCCAGATATTGTAGAGGGCAAATAATTTTTTATAAGTTTTAATTTTGAAAATGGAAATAAATATGCAACAAAATGCAATATTTGGAAATACATTGATTAATTTATTTTCATATATGTAACAAAAATAGGATGTAATACATCTTGAGGACAAAAGATTTTTTCAAATAAATTTTTGTAAGTTTTCAATTCCTGAAATAAAGTTTTGTGTCGCTCTGTTTTAAATTTAAATCTTGAAAATTTTTCATTAATTCATCACCGCTACAACGGTTCAGTTATTTAATGTTTTTTTATAATCTTAAAGGTTTCCATTACAGTAACAAATTTAGCTATAGTTTCTCTCCTAATTATCATTTTCAAAACATTTTTGAGAATAACCTTTGACAGCTACACACTGTTTTGATAAAAATTGTATTATGTAAATTAATTTCTCAATAAAAATTGTCAGTATTGTTTTTTCTATCTCTGTTGTAAGCCATCAATGGTACACACTTGTTGGTTATAGACATTTTAAGTTTGCTAAATTTTGAACAATTCTTAATCTGAATGTACTTCCAGCGTATGTTTCAAATGTTGCCAATCCATACAAACACTTTTGTTTGTAAGGTGAGAATTTTAAACACTGAATATTTTGCAATAATAACAGAATAATGAATTTTGAGATATATTCACTAAACTGTAAACGTTTTCTTGTTTGGTAAAATCCAATACTAATGTAAATTTGAAAATTTATCATCTTTTTCATTCTTAGGATACTCTGTCAACAATTTGACTTGTGCGATGCTCAAGTAAATAGTCTCTAATTTTTATAGTTACATTACTCGGCAAAGTACCTGGAGCATTAACATCGAAATGCGAATGTCCTGGATGTGAAAAATTGGAATCAAACACTTCTATTGTAACTTCTGTAAACAGAACAGTCTGCTGATTAATTTCCTTTTCACATGTAACATTTATTTCTTCATAATTTTCCTCCATCCTTTGTTTTTCTGTAGTAGAGCTACATAGAATATTTGTTTCTTCAGTAAGAATTAATAATATTTGTTCTATTCTTGAACTTTTAGGAAGTACTGAGGTAAAAAGGTTTATCTAATGATCCAAATTCCTTTTCCACGCTGTGCTTGCTCCATTTGTTTTGTTTTGTGCAGCAGATAATTTCTTTGACTTGTTTTCAGATATCTAGATGTTAAAATATTTGGTTACATTTTTTTACTGTAAGTTAATAAATAAATTAAATTTTCAGAAATAAAATATTACTTATGATTACCGATCGACTTTAACTGACCAATAATTATCACAAAAGATCCATTTTTGGCATATATTTTTCTGCAGCTGATGGAAATGTAAATTAAAATATTCTTTAAATATCTTTCTATAAGTCCACTCATTAACAGTGACTCGTAAAAATTAATTAAATAACACATCTAATATCAGTTTGAAACTCTTAAAGTGAGTAAGCAGAGCTGGATTTAGATGAAAAGAGGCCTTAGGCTATTTCACTTGTGAGGCCCCTCCAAATCCAAAAAAATAATTAGCAGACAAAAAATTAATTTTTGTATGCTAAATTTTTTACTAAATATAAAATGCGCACAAAAATGAAAGAAACAATAAATTAAAGTTATAACTATATTTACTTATTATATTTATGACCAAAAGTACACCTTGTGCGCTTTTGGAATGTAACACTACCTG
Source organism: Lycorma delicatula (assembly GCF_047948215.1). Classification (NCBI taxonomy): domain Eukaryota; kingdom Metazoa; phylum Arthropoda; class Insecta; order Hemiptera; family Fulgoridae; genus Lycorma; species Lycorma delicatula. The sequence continues at coordinate 11,548,770 of NC_134461.1, read as the reverse complement.
CTAATTCTAGCAGATCTCATTAAAGTCAGATTAGCAGTTCTTATGTTAAACAATAACAGTCAAAGTAAAAAAGATGAAATTCATATCTGCACGGTAAAATTTTAACAAAAAACTTCAAAATATTTCAACTTATACAGGCACTTTACTCTGGTTAATAGAATAGAACAATAAAGCGATGTAACTAGCTAGAAACACTTATATAAAACTTTAAGTACGATGATTATGACCGATAAAAGTAATCTTATTAATTCCACACAAAAACCTGCTAAAGAAAATCTATTGTTTTCACAAGTCACAATGTACATTGACAATTTAAGATCAATCAATATATTGAAGATTGCTACGCGCTAACTTTTATTATATTAATGATTAAATAGCTAACAATTTTTTTCTGATTTACTATAACTACAGTCAGCTTATGAAAGACACACTTTCCTAAAACTGTTGATAAATTCACAAGATGTAGTTTTGTAAATGTTTCAAAATTATTGTATCTGAAATGGAATATATACAAAGTAGTAACATTTAAATTAAGACGCGTAAATATCTAAAAAACAATACATTTTAGGAAAAAATGTTTTCTATTAAAGTTTTTTCCGTTTCATGGGGAAAATGCATTCACAACCTACATTGCTCTTGATAAGGTAAAAAAAAAAAAAAAAGGTAATTTTAAGGTCAACTTAATTAGGAACCTATATTTTTTATTGCAGAATCGAATTCTTTGCAAAAAACTAAAATTTCATTTCAGACTTTTTTTTTCTAAAATTATTCGGTTTTTAGTTATCAATCTTCAAAAATGCTGTAGGCCTATAAATCGATGTTTTTAGTTTTATTAGGTCTGGCTCAGCTGACAAGTTACATCCAGCTGAACATCTTAAATAAAATAAAATAAAAAACAATCAATTAAAGGATTAACCTACATTAAATCCATTACGTTTTAATGAATTTTTTTATTACTCAAATAGTACATACTGGTATGGTACATAGTATACATGTGTTGCATGCTTTGGTCAGTTAAGTTATGTTGACTCAATGAATTTTTTTTCAACCAACCCCTGGACCGGATCCACAACAAAGCACAGCCCAGGGGGTTGTCTACTTAAACAAACCTCCCTGTCAGTCGGCCTTAAGTCTAGTCTGACAGGTCAGCCCACCGGTTTGAAAAGATCTAATGAGCAGGCTGACCTGTCAGACTAGACTTATGGCCGGCGGACGGGGAGGCTCATTTGACAACACATTAGACAACTCCCTGGGCTGTGCTTTGTTTTGTTGTGGATCCTGCCCAGGGGGAGGGTGAAAAAAAAATATTTGGTTTAATGAATTACTGATACTTTAAAAAAATGTTTTTTAATGTTCTTTATTTAAAATAATTACAAAAACTTACTCTATATAAATTACAGCAACAAATCTTTGAAGCGGTGTCCTTCTACTTCTGTGCATTTTCCCATACATTTTAAGAACAACCATGAACATTTAATAAAGTTTGTCTTGATATCAATCACAATCGTTAAATTTCATACAATTCATGTACGGAAAGATGATTGCGAGACAATTTCAATAATGTAAATACATAAACAGCATGAACAAATGATAACATGCCGGTAAAGAGCAATACGAAATTAGTATGTAAGCAACTGAGGTATAACAGATGTCAGAACAACTATAACAAAAGCAGTATTTTTTGGTATACTAACGTCACCTACTGTTATGAAAACATACTAGAAGACTACAGCTATGGTGTATTAGAACTATGTAACAGGCGAGATACAAATATAGCCCGCATAACATAACCGAATACTGTTGATATTGAAGTGTGAGATACGTTCGCAGCACGTCGCCAAAGTGTTAAGAAAGACTAAATATGTCACAAGTACACTATCACAAATAAAGAAAAATAGAGAATTCTTGTTTATATTTGAACCACCCTTGTAAACTGATTTCCTAAAGGCATTTTAAAAAAACATTATTTACAAACAGGTGTTTAATAAATCTATCAGTGTGACTGTACTTCTCATGATTCTAACATACCACTTTTGATATGTGCTCAAAGGGATGACTAAAATAAATTAACACAATTTTGGAACATTGATAATATTTAAAGTAATATATTGCTGAAAAAATAGTGCCAATTTTACATATCAAATATAAGGAAATATGTATGTAAATGTTAAATGGCTGTATAGACCCTTTTAAAAAAAAGTCACAAGAAAAGAGTTACTTAATGAATTGAAACATGCAGTAACTTAACTCATACACACCTCTATATCACTCCAATTATCATCGTCGGAGCCAAGAATAATAACTGGTGCAATTGATCTAGTAACTGACACTACTGAAGATGATGATGTCTGAGGTGTTCTTAACTTCTGCCGATAATTCAAACTTGATGATAATGAAGCTGAATTCAATTTACAACGCTGAAATGTCAATGACAAGAATGATCTTTTCTTATTCCTCTTTCTTCTAGCACGTGAACCATTATTATTATTATATGATTTTGTTGATGAGACTGGCTTTTTTAATTTTTTAAATTTAATCTCTTTATCACTTGTTACACTTGATAAAACATCGACGCTGGAATCTGGTCCTGATTTCCTATTGAATAAAAAATACCATCTTATACAAATTAATCATACAAGTTAAAATAAATACATTCTTATATTTTTTTAAAGAAAAATTAAAAAATAACAAAGTGATTGTTTACTCATTTTAAAAAAATAATTATAACTAGTATGCTTAGAAATTCTGTTTAAGTTTTTCTCACTTTCTATTGGTTAAAATAGAATTTATGGAAGTACATGATTAAGATAGACACAGTGTGTACTTCTACATCTTGTTATACGACTAAAAACAATTGTTATAGAACTCATGTTCATTTGACTGGACCTCCCCACAGATGACAGCTCATCAGCTGCCAGGCGGAACTGAAACAGATATTGGTTTAAAAGAATATGGTTGGTGAGCACCCGGGCACCCGTTGCCCTTAAAAGCGAGCTTGAGGCATACCATCCCCCAGATCCTGTATAAACTTATACAAGGATCTTTCCTTAGTCGTGGTGCCCCATTCCAGCTGTCATGATTCCATCGCAAGGCTCTGCGCCTCTTCCACAGGCGTGGAAATTCGATGGGGTACTGAACGAAATTTAAATCCGGTGCATTGTGATCACCATTCCCAGGGACAGCCTTTCCCAATACAGTGGTAGCCTCGTAGAGGTTGTTTTAAAAACACCAGTGCGTACAATTAAGGCTCTGCGCTGGGCACTCCTTAAATTTTGAACAAGTGCTATATTCATATCCAACCTATGCACCCAAATGGGTGCCGCATGAGGTCATGCTTTCAAAGACACCTCGGTACACCATGTACATTAGATAGCCCAACAACCCATAGTCTTTCCGAGTAATCCTTCTAAGTTACCTAAGTTTATGCATCACTAAGATGGCATCCACCCTGACAACAAAATTTAGAAAATTTACATTAACGACACCACTCACATTCTTTCTCTCAAAATGTCAAAAAGGCACGTTTTTTCAGTAGTCACGGTAACTTTACAGAACTTTTTGTCATATTTCAAACTGATTATCTGTCTTGAAAAACCATCGATTCAGGATGGTAATGAAAAAAAGTTACAGCACACTATATAGAAGTGTTTGTAGGCTGTTCAGTAAGGAGCTATGTCTGCACCACGATAATGCACATTTCATATCACTCAAAACAATAGCAATGGTTTAGATAAAAGGTATTGAACCGTCCTCTGTGTGGTCTGCCTTTGTCACCATATTACTTTCATCTTCTAAAATTAAGGGATTTCTGAACGGGGAACACTGTGTTCCTAGTCTTTCGTATGGTCTTATGGATGTTATTTGTAAAAACATTCCCAAAGTGTAAAAGGTTCTAAACAATCATTCTGAAAGTAATAATGTTCATTATAAGTCAGTCCTGATAATGAACAGAACGAAGGTGTCAGTCTACAGCTGGATGTTTTTTTGCATTTTGGTGAGCTTGGTATGACAATGTCAACAACATAATTGCCTGATGAAAAAACACATCCTACACTCTTCACATTCCTTACTAAGTTTGTCACAGGATGCTTATCTTGAGATCAGGTATGCCATCAGGAGTGAGTTTGCCTCATGTTAGGTCACCTACAACCAACCCGCCAGATTGGTCTAGTGATGAACGCGTCTTCCCAAATCAGCTGTTTTGGAAGTCAAGAGTTCCAGCATTCACGTCCTAGTAAAGGCAGTTACTTTTATACGAATTTAAATACTAAATCATGGATACCGATATTCTTTGGTAGTTGGTTTTCAATTAACCACACACCTCAGAAATGTTCAAATTGTGACTGTACAAGACAACACTTCATTTACACTATACATATCATCCTCATTATTCCTCTGAAGTAATACCTGAACGCTAAACAAGAAAAAGAAAAAGGTCAACTACAACCATTTTGGTTATGGTACCTGAGATACCTATATAAATATAATGGTTGAGATTCTTGCTGTACAAAACTTGAATGAGGAGAAATAATGCTACCATAAGTTTCAGAAATCTTTTTTGATCAGTTAAAACTATTAATTCTAAAAATTAGTCACTTTTCTTGAGTAAGGAAAAATTTTACTCATGATTGGCTGGAACTCCCTCCAAATACTGTATTAATTGAAACAGTAAACACTACTTTTAAGTTAAAATAAACAACATCTTCAACTAATAACATGATGTCTCTCCAAATCTATTTATTAAGACAAATCCTCAAATTTAAAGAGGGCAGTCACTAATATCCAAATTTCTTTACCCAAAGTACAAATTACCCTACATAACACTATTTATACATCCTGATAAGTACATTTCAACATCAAAGATCCATAGGTATTTTATTATTTACAATTAACAAAATACTGATAGTTCTTACTATTGATAATCAAATGTAAATTAAACAATGAAAATTTTATTTTCAAAACTACTTTGTAAAATCTCATTCTGTTTCAAAATAACTTTGTAAAAAGCTTTGACTACATTAATATTGATTTAAGTATTCCAACATTTCTCTCTCTAAACACCCTATTATTTATTAAATTTACTTTTAGTGACAAAAAAAATACTTAGCGATTGATAAATGTGAAACAATATATATAACAGACTGACAACTTTCTTGTACACAGAATAATTTAAGTAAGCTTAGTCTACGTTTTCATTTTCATAAACAACTTTTCTAACCACATAATCATAATATTACGCATGAAATATAGAAATACTTTTCAATTTGTCTAAATCCACAAAATTAATAAAGGCACATATAATAATTATTGCAAAAGTATTTTCTAACAATCCAGCTGAAAAGCATCAGCATATAAATTGAATAATTGTATACTATGTCTGTTAACAAGCTAATATTAATAGTCATGCATTTATAAACAAAAACCTCAAGGCTTTCTCTATTATCTATTATCTGTGTATAATATTACAAAATTAACGAATTACTTGGCTCTAAACACTAGCACCTGAAAAGACCAAGGATTTTTAAAATGAAGGTTTGCTGTAGATAATTTTCTTATTTACCACAGAAAATTATTTAAATTATCTATAGTTTGCATCATTAATTTAAGTTAAAATCACAATATATCAATAAAAAATATGATAAATTTATAAGAATGGTTAAAATACAAAATGTAATTTCTTCACTTATATCTTACTCAATTATTAGGGTTACCTAATGTTTAATTTTTTATTTACTGATCATAAAAAATAACTCCTGAACCACTTAACTTTCATAACTAAAACGGTTTTTTCGATCAGAAAAGTATCACTAAAATTTGAGATTTTGAATTATAGCTTTACTGATGTACACATATCAAGCATTACAAATAAATTTAATAAAGAGAAAAAACTGAATAAAATTATTATTTGTTTTGCAAGTAAGCACATTAACTAATAAAACTGACTTTATGATAAAATGTAACATCCATTAACTGAGCCTTGTAAAAAAAAAACTTCAATAAAATACATTACTTTTAAAATGCATACGAACTATATATTACTAATGAAATAAGCAACAAATATATGCAGGGGGAGGATGATAAAGTCTTTCCCTGATCATAAACATTTATTTCTGGAAAGCTGATCAAAAATAACATTCAGTAATGTATTTTAACTCAAAATAAAGGAGGAGTGATATCTAGAGACTGTAGAATGTTTGATTATATGAAAAACCAGTACATTCAAGATAATCATTCTCTTCATCAATTTGATGCAAAATTTCTGTAGTAAAACAGGGTTGTCATCTGGGAGCAAACACTTGAACTTGAATTTCAATCTTATATGCATACAAATGTTAGCAGTTTGTGCAAAATCTTAACTCCTATACTCTGAGATACATGAAGTTGGTTTGAGCATAACCCACTGATTTACTAAGACTGCATTGAAAGACCTCATGTAAAAGCACCAACAGTCTCGTACACTGGGCCTGCCACTTTTGTTAATTTCACCAACCACCAGTCTCTATAAATATTGAATACCATGTTCTGATGCTTTTCAATATCTGGCAGAGATTGACTGTATTCGATTCTAAATTTCTTCTGCACTGTGACGAGTGATTTTGCTTTAAGATACTACAAAACATACTGGACTTTCTCTTTCATTAATGCCATTTTGATAATACCAGGTTATGCAACTGTAACATATCAATAAACAAACACAGAATTTAAAAAATTAACTTAAATAATGGTAAAATATATGTTTATATTCATCATAGTTTTCTTGAAATAAATGTTTCTAATCAGGGATAAACGTTATGCTCTTCTGGTACATCAATAATACTGAATTTACCTCAAGGATTGCCTGTTGACTTGAGAACTGCCTGGAACTGACGATACTACATGAAGAGTATCAACACCGTCACAGTTACTTTCTCTTTCACCTAAAAGAAAAAATAATATTAAATAGATAAAAACAAGCCATAAGAAAATATTAAATTAATTTACAGGGTGAAGTTGCTACTTTTTTTGTTGTTCTCGATTAGTCAGAGAAATAGTCAGACACACACAGGTTCGGCTACAATTAAAGGCCTATGTGTACCCACACCCTACAGACTAAAACTCCATTATCACAGTTCCTCCACTCCCGGGGCCTAACTTGCAGTCAAGCATTACTAAGCCCTGAGAGGTGCCTTTGAGTTCAGGGGTTCGGAAGTCCCCCATGCTTCATTGCTTCCACTCATCTATGCAAGCACAAACGGTGGCTCCACAAAGGGCTGTCCCTCTCCTCCTCACCCACCGGTCAGTTTCTTCACCTCAATGTTACAGGTCTTTTGACAAGTAAACAGTCATCACGACTCATCAGTTGTCTTAATTATTCCAAATTAGTCTGCACCGTACTCTCGGAGCTCAGCTTCCTTCTTTTTTATAATACAGTAGGCAAGCTGCTCAACTGTAATCCAGTCTTCTTTCCCACTTACCATGATGTTAATAGTATTATTTGGTATAACTCTAGTATGTTCCAGTTGTTGCTTTATGCTCAACCATCTTGGGCACACATAGAATGTGTGTTCACATGCATCCAAGTCGCCAGAATACACACATAGGGCTGACTCCCTCCTTTTAAATCTATGGCGATATGAATTTAACACTCCATGACCTAATAACATCTGGATCAGAAAGAACCCAACCTCATTGTGGTTCCTAGTATACTGTGACCGTGGAATGAGTCGTCTTGTCCATGGTTCTTTATTTGAATCTTCCCAACTCATTTGCCATTCAGTAATCATCAATGCAGCAGCCTCCGCCTTCCGCATTCCACTATAAGTTCGTTTTAGCTGAACTACTCTTGAGATAGATCGGTCGGGGGGGGGGGGGAATTCCTGCAATAACCTGAACTACTGGGCCAGTGATTGTTCTATATGTAGACACAATCTTGATAGTTCCTCTTCTGTGCAGTAAGGGCACCTTTTTTTGGTTTCTCTTGATATCCAGTGCATCAGCCCAGACAAGCACCCCATGTAAAAGGACTGAAGTAGCAGCCGTAAGGATAAGCTTTCTTTTGCTGGGACTAGGTCCCCTATTGATTATATGCTTTCCAAGAGTAACTATAACCTTCTCAATCTTTTTTGAAGCCTCCATTATGTTGTAAAACTGTATGCCTTGTCAATGTAAACTCCAAGGTATTTTACATTCTTAGAGGTGTTCATCCTGAGCCCATCAACACATATGCTGATCTCTATGATTTTGCGATGACCCACTATCGCCAGGGCTCAACCTCAAACTTGGTATGACACAGTGAGAAGAGCAAGATCATCTGCTTAGACGATCAAATTATTGTCCCCAGGAGCTACTGTCACAAAATATCACCAAATGCAAAGTTCCAAAGGGTGGGCCCCACTAACACCAATCTCTGGGGGCCCCTCCATTCATCTGAAACTCAATAATACCCTCTTCCATACCCACGCTAATGGTCCTGTCGACCAGGTAGTTATTGACGGTAGCCAACAAATATTCACTAATGCCTCTCTTCCAGATTTCCTGTGAAAGACTTCCATATGCATTTTGAATAACTAATAGCACAACAGCGGGATTTGCCTTGTTCTCCTGCTTCCTGCTGCCCAATCCATTCAGTCACTCTGCTTATTGGAACAAGGGTGAATTTATCAGGTGTAAATTCAAATTGATGTGGAGAAAGTCCCCCGGAGTCCTGTATCTTTTCTCTCAATCTGCTAGCATATGCTATACCTTCCCCATGGCATTGAGTAAACAAATAAGTATAAATGTAGACTCCTGATTCCTTTTATCTTTGGGAATCAGGACCAACCTAGCCACTTTCCAGGCTCTAGGAAAGCTACATTTTGTCAATACTTTAATTGCCTTAAGAATTCACCATGGGTACTTCTCTGCTAATCTTTTAATGAAGATACCCAAGACACCATCAAGCCTCAGAGCTTTCTTAAGATATATTCTCATGACTGGCCAATTAAGTTCATTTATGGAAAATTGTTTTTCTTGGGTACACAAAATTTCAGTATGATCTGGTTTATCAGTCAGAAACAGCTTCAATACAGTCCTTGAACTTTGTGCCCTGGATAGTGGGGCAGGAGGGCCCTCAAATCTCTTCAAGATAATTTAGTAGACCATCCCCCATGGATTCACATCGAGTCCAACAACAAGATTTTGCCATGCCTCCTTCTTGGCTGCCTTGATCTCAGAGCACTACCTGTATTTAGATGATCTATATGCCACTTCAGCCTGCTCTGTACATCCTAACTGACCCTAATCCTTTGAGAACCTTATCCTTTGTAGGAATCTCCTTATCCTAAACCATTCCTTTTGTAAGGCAGCAGTTTGACTCTACTACCAGTACACTTTCTATTTATTTGGTAAGTTTTTAGATAATCTTCTCAACAGATAATCTTCTTAACAGTCAACTGAAAGTCATCTGGGTCCCACTGAACCATTTCACCAAGCTTTCCTACAACAGAATCAGCAAATTAATCCACCTGTCTTGACGAAGGAGACCATCTAGAGCTTCTTTTCGGTGGTAAGTTTCTATCAGTCAGCACAGAAAAAGCAACAGCCTTGTGGTTGCTATAAAATTCCTCAGCTATCACTTTCCAGTTAACTATTTTGTGGACACAACATGCAGAGACAGCAGTAATGTCTAATACAGAACCTAGGGGTTCTGTATTAGACATTACTGCTGTCCCTTACCGGTAAAGGTCGGGAAAAGGGGGAAGTTCACAGTCCAAAACCCCAGTTGTTGTTAACATATATTCTCTAGCTGTAAAACGAAGACCTCCAAGCTCTACGCACTCTGCGCTCATATCCCCAACCAGGATAACCAGCTTTGAAGTGCCCCTAATAAGGTTCTCAAGATCAGTAAGAAATTCCTGGAATTTCTTACTGATCTTGCAGGTATGCAGGTGATTGCATACCTGCTTGAGATGATTCCATTAGCAGAGTCCCCATCCTCGTCAGTGAGCCAGTCTAGAGAAATAATTGATCTTTGGTTTGGCTCCGAGACAAGAAGGAAATCCACCCCAGTCAATAGCTGACTGCCAAACCAGGTCATGCGCGACCGTGCTTCTGGTAGCATTAATGTAGACACATCATTTCCTTTGCTTACAATCCCGGCTCCTCATGCAATGACCAGTATATCACACATTATGCAACGATACTTTTCTCTTCAATGAAATTTACTTCTTGTGTCCCGGGCCTCCACAGTTGTAACATAGTGGATAAGGTAGTGGCATTGATGTAAGGGTCAGTTGTAACAGTCCACGTCTGTCCGTGCCCTTACATTCAGCGGTGGAATGGCCTAACTTCCAGCATCAGAAACAGGAAACACCAGCTTCTTGATTTCAGAAGGACAGAACTGCCACCCAATCCTTATTCTGGCTTCAGCCATCTGACTCTTTGCCTCACCCACTGGCAAAATCACAGTGGTATTCTGAGAACTGCCATAAGCTGAACATATCGAGGAAACTCTGACTGAAGTGGAGCCCTTCATTACTTTCCTGACCGCAGTCAGGACCTCATCGGCCGTCACCTCCGCATCAAGATCTTTAATATGTATCATGGATAATCTAGATGCTTCTTTTTCAGGTACAGCAGTCATAATATGCTCTTTTAGGGTCTGGGGGTGCCTTTTCTCCATCCTTAAGTTTGACCACCATGTCTCTTCATCCTACCCTTTTTTACAGATAGAATGTAACCAGCCAGGTCCTTGCCTACCGAATTCTTCACACACCTGAGCAAGTCAGCATAAGTGGTACCCTGCTGACAACAACCATAGTCACCAACTTCTGAGTCTCCTTCTTGTTTACTTGAGAGTCCATGTCCACAAGAAATAATGTAGCCACTATGTTTTGCCTCCTGGTCTAGAATTCTAGCGTCTTTCTTACAGTTAACCCCAACTTCTCGCTGGTAGTCATGAAAACCATATCATGTTTCTCCACCTTCTTTAATTTATTTAGACCCAGGATCAGGTAAGTTACCACCTCTTTACCATCTCCTTCAACTACAATAACATAATTGTTGCCTTATCATAATTATTAACATAATTGTGGTCAAGTTAATCATCTTCCCCAAGGATAGCTGCAAGAGGAGAAATCTCTTATAATGGTGCCTGAGGAAAGCTTTCCACCATTTAACTTCTTTCTTGCCCCAGGTGCCACATTGCACATATGAGTGGCAAATTGTCCATTCTTGTACAAAAATCTTGGCCCTCTCATCATTTTCCTGAGGGTAACCAGATTCAACCAACACCTTCTCACACTACTGAGATAGACCACCTTTTATCAATTGCATCAATAAATTCAGTTTCAGAACCAGCCTCCAGTAAGTGCCTCAGCTGGTCAATACCTACTCTAAAGGTTTGCGTATATTTGTCCGCAAGCTGTTTTATCTTCATCTCCTCAAACTCTGGCAGCAACAACAACTGCCAGATGCTGAACCTCTGCACGGCTTCCTTAATAGGTTGCTACATTGCTACACTTCCTTAATATGTTGCTACACTTAAAATAATGATTAAATACTGTAACCAGACAACTTATCGTTTTTAAAAAAATTACCTATTATATACTCTACAATAAATATTCATGCAAAAAGGATATCAACAAAATTATTGTAATCATTTTTAGATTATTCACCATCATTAGTGTGTAAGTCCTATATATATATATATATATATATATATATATAGGGTGGCCCATATAAAACGCAAACCCATCAATCACTCATCCATGAAATTTCAAAAGTCAAGCTTACTCTCCTACTCGTTACTGAAACGAGACTCGTCCAACATCTGAACATCGCGGCGACGCAATAGAACACTACCGATAGTAACAACAATGCAATCATAACGTTCAGTGTATTGCTAGGGACAAGATTGTGTTTTCGCTAGATGAACGTGTTTTCATTCTCGAGTCGTACTTCAGTACGAATTCAGCGGTTGCAGTGCAAGATTTGTTTCGCCATAAGTACCCAGATAAATCAGCTCCTAACAAAACATCAGTATTAAGGTTAGTTGCAAAATTTAGAGAGACCGGTTCTGTTAATAACAAGGAACACAAAAGATCTGCGTCAGTGTTGAATACAGATACAGTCACTGAAATCAAAGATTTCAGTGACTGTATCGCCTCGCCAAATAAATAGATCAGACGTTTGTGTGCTGAAATTAATTTGTCTAAATCGACTGTTCATCGGGTGACCAAACAATTACAATTACGACCTTATCGCATTCAAACGGTTCATCGACTTCTTGACCCCGACAAAGAAAAACGGTTACAATATTGTCAATGGTTCCGTCGATTTCTGCGTGAAGGAATTAATGTTATGGATTCGTTATTTTTCACAAATAACGAATGAAACCATGCTCCAAATGAAGCATGGTTTCATTTGGATGGCTACGTAAACAGCCAAAACAGTAGAATTTGGAGTGCTGAAAATCCCCACGTTTATCACAAAAAAAATTACACCCGCAGAAGTTGGGGGTGTGGTGCGCGATATCGCGGAAGAAAATAATCGGTCCTATTTTTTTCGAGTGCACCATTAATGCAGAACGATATCAGGATATATTATTTCAGTTCATCGCACTCTTGGAAGAGGAAGACACACTGCTTGCTACAACATGACGGTGCGACATCGCACTACGCAGGTTTGACATCTGATTTCGTTGAGGAATTCTTTGGTAATCGTGTTATCGGTCGAGGCTTGTGGCCACCAAGATCTCCAGATTTGACTGCGGCGGATTTTTTTCTACGGAGTTACCTCAAAGAAAAAGCCTACAGCAACAAACCACGAACACTTGAACAATTGAAAATCAATATTGAACAAGCTGTATTTAAATATCCAGCCACAAACTTTGAAAAAAGTTGCAAGAATATATATATATATATATATATATATATATATATATATATATATATATATATATATATATATATATATATATATATAGAGAGAGAGAGAGAGAGAGAGAGAGAGATGAAATTTTTCCAATATACTAGTTTTATGAATCCTGCAAAACTTGTGTTTACTGCTACTGGTAGCGATATACTGCTTGAACAATTACAGCATGCCTATGTTCACGTCGTCAGGGCTGACAGCCAACCTTCATTGTGTGAGTCATGAGGGGTTCGCTCAATGTCATACTGGTGTCAGAATACTTCCAGCTTGGATGGAGTATCGATGATATGTTGGCGAAGTTGGGGCAGATTTTGGACGGTCTCTCGGGCATCAAAATACTGGTTGCTCTGGACACAAATGCCAAGTTTTCCACCTAGCATTCACCACTCGCTGACCCCAGAGGCTCAGTGAGCCTCTTGCTCACTGACGGGATTAGTGACCCCGTCACTGAGATCACTGAGTAGTAGACTGGGTGCGCCTACCCATTTTAGTGATACATGACAAGTGAGTGGGTCATGTGGGTACATGACAAGTGAGTGGGTACTACTGCATGGTGCAGTAGTATGGTATAGAGTGGTAATGCACCACTGTGATAATGTTAGGGGTAGCTTTATCTTTTGGTTTTGTAGCTTTAGATTATTAGCTTTTAAGTTTATTTTCATCTGGTTTAAGCTATAATTTTTATTTTAACTTCAGTTAGGGGTAGCTTGAAGTTATTGGTTTGTTTAAGGGGGGAGATCCTTTTTTAGGTGTATTTTGTTTTTTAAATTATTTATAAATTTGGGTTTAAGGTTTCCTTTAATATATTTTTCAAAAAAATTTGATTTTTGTTTTAAGATTTGGCTTTAAATTTATAACGCATGTAAATTTTTGTTAGGTTAAATATCCTTAACGGTTAATTTTTATTTTCAGTGTTAAAGTTTTTTAATTTAAGTTATATTTTTTAGAACCAAAAAATGTTGTGCCAGCATTTGCGGTTATTCCTCAGGTTCAAGTTAATTTTTTTAGAATTTAGTTTTATTTAATTTTAATATTTTGTATTTAGGTGAAATTTATATAATAAATTTTTTTTTCTATGTAAATTTGAATTTAAACCAGGATTAGATAGATACCCTGTTATTCTTAATTAGTAATTTTTTTCTAAGGTAGTATATTTTTTATAATTGAAATTTAATAGATCTGGCGGTTTTTAAATCTTTTTAGAGGAACCTGTAATTTAAATGATATTTCACGATTTTTTGTACCTTTTTTTGCTTGTATATCTCTGTCGTTGAGTGTAATGAAAATTTATTTTCTTTTTCTTTTTAAAGATTTATGTTATGTCAAGATGCAGTTATAAAAAGGTTATTATGGGTTACATTAATTTTTGTTTTTTGATTTTTTAATTTGATTAATTTTGAATCTGGATTTAATAGTAATTTTTTTAAATTAATTTTTTGAATTTTGCTATTAATTATGTACATATCGCCCGTCACTCTCATAAATTGAGATAAGTCGTAACAAAGTAGATGTACTGGAAAGTGTATCTAGAATCAGATTTTGGTTTATTCTTATTTGCAATAAGGTTTTTTACTGTTCAATTCAGTTGTCTGATTTTTTTTTTTGTGTCTTTTTCTATTTGATTTTTTTTTAATTTAGTTAATTGTACAGTATTGGATAAATAAATTTTATTTTAGAATAATAATTTTTTTTAGTACCTTTTGTATCAGGGTTAATTAATTTTTTAATTATTTTTTTTTTCCCGAATAATGAAGATCTATCTTAATCTGTATTTTGTTGTAGAATAATTATTTATAAGTTTGGGATTGTTTCGATATGAAATTCATTTCTTTTTGTATCTGGTTATCTGGTAAATCGATTTAATCGAGAATTTCTTTTTGTTAATTTCTTTTTTTTTTCATTTTGAAATTTTATATTAAGGTGGATAAGCTCTTTTTTTTATATAATTTTTTTTTTCTTTTTCTTGTTGGATTAGAATCTTTCATCATTTAAAGTTCGTTGTAGATTAAAATTTAATTTTGTTTTTATTTATTTTTTTACTGGATTTTAATTAATTTTTTAATTTTTAATTATGATTAAATTAGTAGATTTAATAATTTTATTTATGAATTAGGCAAAAAATAATTTCGCCTGTTTATCAAAAATATGTTCTTTTGTGATTTATTTAAGGTTTGGCCTGCTCAATGGTTTAAATAGCTGCAGTATTTTGACTGTGCTAAGGTAGCATAATAATTAGTCTTTTAATTGAGGTCTGGAATGAAGGGTTTGACGAAAATTATACTTTATTTTTAAAATTTAATTTGAATTTTATTTTTAAGTTAAAAAGCTTAAATTTAGAAGTGGGACGATAAGACCCTATAGATCTTTATTTTGGTTTAAAATTTTTTTTTAGTTTATTTTTTGAATTTTTATGAATTAAATTTTGTTGGGGTGACAAATAAAATTTTAATCTTTATTTTTTTTTTACATTTTTTTATGGAGTTTTGATCCTTTATTTTGATTAAAAGATTAAGATACCTTAGGGATAACAGTGTTATAAATCTGGAGAGTTCTTATTGATAGATTTGTTTGCAACCTCGATGTTGGATTAAAAGTTTCTGTGGGGTAGGTTTTACAGTTTCGGGTCTGTTCGACCTTTAAAATTTTACATGATCTGAGTTCAAGCCGGCGTGAGCCAGGCTGGTTTCTATCTTCTATAAGTTTATTCTAATTGGTACGAAAGGATTTTTGGTAATATAATAATTTATTTACTAATTTGGCAGATTTAAGTGCTTTAAATTTAGAATTTAATAATGTATTTTTACAGTTAGTAAATGTTTATTCTTAGTTCTTTTTTTTAATTTATTTTTATTCTTATGGATGTTGCTTTTTTTACTTTATTTGAACGCAGGGTTTTGGGTTATATTCAATTTCATAAAGGTCCTAATAAGGTAGGTTTATTTGGTTTATTACAGCCTTTTAGAGATGCTTTAAAGTTATTTAGAAGGGAATTTTATTTTCTTGTTTTTGGGAATTATTTGATCTATTTTTTTGTACCTATTTTAGGTCTTTCAGTTTCTTTAATTTTTTGATTAATATTTCCCTTTAGTTATAATTTAGTTGGATTTTCTTATTGCCTTTTTTTTTTTGCTGTTCTGGTTTGGTTGTTTATTTTATTATAATTGCTGGGTGGTCTTCAAATTCTGTTTATTGTTTATTGGGTTGAATACGAAGAATTTCTCAGAGAATTTCTTATGAAGTTGTTTTTTTTTTTTTTTTTTTTTTTTTTGTTTTATCTTATATTGTGAGTCTTTTAATTTGAATTATTTTTGTTATATTCAGTTGGATGTATAGATCATTTAGATTTTCTTTATTTTTTTTATCTGAATATAGAAATATGATGTTTATGAGATTTTTTACTTGTTTAGTTTTTTTGGGGGGGTGATTGTATTTTTTTTTTTTTTGTTAAGGTTGTTTTTCTTATTTATTTTTTTTATTTGGGTTCGTGGTTCTTTTCCTCGATATCGCTATGATAAATTGATGTATATGTGTTGAAGGAGTTATTTGCCTGTTACTTTAAATTATATTTTGGTTTTTATTTTTTTTAGGATTTTTTTGTTTTTCATTATTTTAAGGTGATTAAAAAGTCAATAGTATTTTATACTTTCTTATAATTTCAAGTTATATTGCTTTGAGCTTATTAACTTATAATTTATCTCATATCTTTGTTGACATGGGAAAAATAATAAAAAATGAGAAGTAAATTATGGTTAAGATCTGTCCTGTGATAATATATGGTTCTTCAACTGGTCGTGTTCCGATTCATGTAAGTAGAATAAATGTATTTACTATAGCTCAAAATATTATTTTATTTATTGAGTAAAATGATCTTGTTTGAAATTTTATTTTTATTGAGAATGGTATTGATATGATAATTATGATTGATATTATTAGGGCCACTACTCCTCCTAATTTTCTGGGGATAGATCGTAGAATCGCGTATGCGAAAAGATGAATTACTATTATTGATAAGATGAAGGGTATAATGAAGTGAAAAGTAAAGAATCGGTTTAGTGTAGGGTTATCTACAGCAAATCCCCCCCATACTCATTTTACTACTATTTCTCCTATATAAGGAATAGCTGAAATTAAGTTTGTAATTACTGTTGCTCCTCAGAATGATATTTGTCCTCATGGTAAGACATATCCTATAAATGCTGTTGCCATTAATATTAAGAGGATTATTGATCTGCATATTCATGTTTTTTTAAATTTAAATGATCCGTAGTATATTCCTCGTCCTGTGTGCATGAAAATTAAAATAAAGAATAATGATGCTCCATTTGCGTGTATGTTTCGAATTATTTATCCGTTATTTACTTCTCGGGTAATGTGTACAATTCTTTTAAAAGCTTTATCAATTCTTGGTGAGTAAGGTATTGCTAAGAATAATCCTGAAATAATTTGAATTATTAAGCATATTCCTAGTAGTGATCCGAAGTTTCATCATAATGAAATGTTTGATGGTCTTGGCAGATCAATTAAGAAGGAATTTAGTGGTCTTAATTTACGTATAGATTTAAACATAAGTTTTTTTTAATGGTCCTTCAAATGTTCTTACAATGTTATTTACTGAAATTATTGTGATAATTAAGATTATTATTATTGTTAGTGTAATATTTATTTTATATATTCTAAAAAATTTTCTTGTTGATTTTTCTTCAGTTAGTTCGGTTATTATTTCCTTTGTTTCATTTAATTTAATAATTATTTCTGTGGTTGGATCTAGTTTACTTACTATTATAGTTATTATTCAGATTAAAAAATTTTTTGTTGTTGATTTAAATTTTTCATTTGATGCAATTCTTGATATATATATGTCTTGATATATTAGTCCTCCTACTGTTGTTAGGAATATAATGTAAAGATATCATGATGATTTAATTATTATTGAATTGTTTCTGCACATTAGGGGTGTTTGAAAAATTAATATTGATCCTAGTGATATAGGGTGTTTAAATATTGGAGATATAATAATATTTGATAAAATTATGTATTTTGTAAAAATTCAGTATTTTAATATAAAATGTTAGTTTTGGATACTAAAGATGATTTTTTCTTTACTGATTTTGTTTAGATAATTTTTTTTTAAATTATGATTTACAAGATCATTGCTTTTTTAAACTATCCTAAACTTACTTATGATAATTATTTATTTTTTTAGATTGATTATTTTTTTATTTGTTCGTAGGCATTTTCTTTTATGTCTTTTAGGGCTTGAATATCTATTACTTTATTCTTTTTTTTTTATTTTTGGATTTATAGGTTATTTTGATTTTGACTATTATTTTTTGATTATTTATTTGGTTTTTGGGGTTTGTGATGGTATTTTAGGACTTTCTTTATTGGTTTTTTTAATTCGTAATTCTAGAAGAGATTATTTAGATAGATTGATTTATGTTAAAATTAATTTTTTTTTTGTTTTCTTTAATCCTTTTTTGTGTTTTAAATAATTGATTCGTTTATTTAGTGGATTTGTTTTTTATTTTTTTATTTCTATTTCTTATTTTTTTATAATTGATAGGGTTTCATATATTTTTTGTTGTTTAAGTATTTGACTTTTTATTGTAGTTTTGTTGTCTGTTTATTTACATTATTATTTTGACTTATTATCTAAGGTTTACATTTTTTGTTATTTTTAGATTTTATTGTCATTGATTTTTTTTTTTTTTTTTTTTTGAGTGTAGATTAGTTCCTTTATTTTTATTAATCTTTGGATGAGGGGTATCAGCCTGAGCGTTTAAGTGCAGGTTTTTTTTAAATTTTTTATACTCTTTTTGGTTCTTTTCCTTTTTTATTTAAATAGTTTTTATGGTTATTTTAATTATTTATTTTTTGATTTTTTATTAAATAATTATTTGATGTTTATTATTTTATTTTATTTTTTAATTAGGTTTCCTTTATTTGGATTTCATTTATGGTTGCCCAGGGCTCATGTTGAAGCACCTACTTCAGGTTCTATGACTTTAGCTGGTGTAATATTAAAGTTGGGGGGTTGTGGATTTATTCGTTGTTTAGGTTATATTTATTATTTTTTATTTAATTATGGTTATTTTTTTATTAGTATTTGTTTATTTGGCTGTTTTTTTGTTAGAATATTTTGTTTAATTCAAAGAGATTTGAAGGTACTTGTTGCTTATTCTTCTGTTTGTCATATAAGTTTGGTTATTTGTGGATTATTTACTATATCTAGTCTTGATTTATTGGTTCATTGTCTTTTATGGTTGCTCATGCCTTTGTTTCATCAGGTCTTTTTTTTTAATTGGGATTATTTATGATCGATTGGGAAGTCGAAGATTTTTTCTTGTTAGGGGATTACTCAATTATTTGCCCTCACTTAGTTTTTTTTTATTTTTGTTTTGTGTTATGAATATATCTTGTCCTCCTAGATTAAATTTATTTTCTGAGATTTGTTTGATTATTTCTAATTTAAGATGAAGATTTTTTTCGGTTATCTTTTTAATATTTATTTTATTTTTTTCTGCTTGTTATAGAGTAATGATTTTCTCTTTAACTCAGCATGGCTTGTATTCTGGTGATTTAATTTTAATTAATTCTTGTTGTGTTCGTGAATTTTATATTCTTCTTCTTCATTGTTTTCCTATTTTTTATATAATGTTTGACTTTTTTTTTTTTTTATTTTGCTTATTTATTTTAATTTAAAATTTTGATTTGTGATGTCAAAGATCTTTATGAGGATAGGCTATGTTTTTCTGCTACAATCGTTTTTGGTATTTATTTGTTTGAATATGATTTTGTTTTTTTTTTTTGAGTGGTTATTTTTTTTTTTTAATTCCTTTTCTACGAGTTTAATTTTTTTTTTTGATTGAATTTCTTGTTTTTGTTATGTCTTTGGTATTTAATTAGAGGTTGTGTTTTATTTTATAGTCTTGGTTATATAAGAGGTGATTTAAATTTAGTTCGTTTTTATTATTTGGTTTTTTTATTTATTTTAAGTATGGTTTTTTTATTTTAATACCTGATTTTATTTGTTTATTATTGGGTTGAGATGGTTTAGGGTTGGTTTCTTATTGTTTGGTTATTTATTATCAAAATAGAGTTTCTTTGTATTCTGGTCTTATTACTTTATTAATAAATCGTGTTGGTGATGCGTTTTTAATTTTGTGTCTAGGTTTATTTATTAATTTTTGTTCTTTTCATTATATTTTTTATATTAATTTTTTTAATAATGATTTTATTATTTTGGTTTATTTAGTTTTGTTTGCTTCTTTTACTAAAAGTGCTCAGTTTCCATTGGTTACCTTCAGCTATAGCAGCTCCTACTCCTGTTTCTTCCTTAGTTCATTCTTCTACTTTGGTAACTTCTGGTGTTTATTTAATTATTTTATTTTTTTTTGTGATACTTATTTTTTAATGGTTATTTCTTTAGTTACAATGGTTTTATCTGGATTTGCTGCTTGTTTAGAGAATTTATATTTTTTACTCTTTCTCTTGGTTCTTTAACTCTTTGTTTTATTCATTTATTAATTCATGCCTTATTCAAGTCGTTACTTTTTTTGTGTTCTGGTAATTCTATTCATTGTTTTTTAGGTAGTCAAGATATTCGATTTATAGGTGGTTTGGTAAAGCCAATGTCCTTATGTGAGTTCAGCGTTTTTTGTTTCTTTAATTTGTTTATGTGGGTTTCCTTTTTTTCTGGCTTTTATTCAAAGGATTTTGTTTTGGAATTTTTTTTTATATTTATAGTTTACGTTTAATTTATTATTTATTTTCTTCTAATTCTTTTTTTTCCTTATATTAATTTTTGTTACAGTTTTTATATAAATATTTCTCTTTTTTTATATTTTTCTTGTCCATTTGTGGGTTCTTTTATGTTTTGATTATTTGAGGATGATTTTTTTTTTATTCTGCCTTCTGACTTTAAGTTGATTCCTTTACTTTTGTTTTTATTTTTTTTTTGTTTTTTGATATATTAAGTTTTTTATATTTTTATTTTGGTTTAATTTATTTTTATTTTTTTAGTTCTATGTGGTTTTTAAGATTTTATTCATCTGGTTTTTTGTTGAATCGGTTTTTTAATTTTTGTTATTTTAGTTATGGATTAGTTGATGTAGGTTGATTAGAATATTTTTTTTCAGGTGGTTTGGTTGCATTTTTTAAATGGTTAGGTTTTTTTTTATAGGTTTACTTTAAATATTCTTAGGTTTTACTTAAGCTTAATTTAAAGCCTAACATTGAAATTGTTATTATGAATTTTTTCTCTGGACATATATAAAATTTATTTATTTATACATTGAAAGTGTATTGTTTTTTTTTAAACTATATAAATAAGAATAAAGTGATTTCCCTTGGAAGGTAGTTAGTGGCTCCTTTTCTTTTTATTCTTTTAACTGAATATTATCAATTTTTTCATTAACAGTGAATAGCTTCTCTTTAGCTTCAGTTAATTTGAGTATGAGGATTATCCTTAATATTAAGTCGAAATTAATTGTAATTTTACTTCTTTACTCTATTTAAGAGAAATTGATTATTCAATAATTTTTACTTGCAAAATAAATGTTATATTTAACTATTCTCCTTAATTTCTTCATTCTAGTATTCCTATTTTTCATTCATGTATAAGTCCTAAGATTAGGATTGTGATTGTAATTGTTGATGAAATTAGTCATTCTATATTTATTATTTTTGTTGAAATTATTGGTATAATTATTGAAATTTAAATATCGAAGATTAGGAAGATGGCTGCAATTAAAAAGAAGTGTGTAGAGAATGATTTTCGTGTTGATGATATTTTTGAAAATCCACATTCAAATGGTGAATTTTTTTCTCGTCTTATTTTATTTTTTTTAGAGATTATTATTGTTAATATTATTATTAAAATAATGATTGATCTTAGTGAAATTATTGTTATTGTAATTTTGATTATCTTTTTAATTTTTTTAATCTATTAGTTGGAGGCTAATTATACTTTTTGAACTAGAAAGATTAATTTTATTTTCCTCATCAGTAAATTGAAAGGTATAGGAATAATCAAATTACGTCAACAAAGTGTCAATATCAGATTGCTGCTTCTAGTCCTAGGTGATGTCTGGCTGAAAAGTGTATTTTTATACATCGTACTATTGAGATTGCAATGAAGGTTGTTCCTACAATTACATGGATACCATGGAATCCTGTAGTTAAAAAGAATGATGATCTGTAAATTGAGTCTGCTATTGTGAAGGTTGATTGTTGATATTCTCATTTTTGTAGTAATGTGAAGTATAATCCTAGGAGGATAGTTAATATTAATGATTTATTTGATATTGATAGTTTATTTAATAAGATTCTATGGTGTGCTCAGGTTACTGTAATACCTGATGAGATTAGGATAATTGTATGATATGATGATTCCTATCTTTATTAGTGATTTTACTTTATTTGTGTGATTCCCTTGAAATGTTGCTTCTCGTGTGATGTCTCGTCATCATAATGTTATGGACATTGTTGATAAGGTTAATCCTAATATTATCAAACTGTATTCTTTTGTTTAAGTTCATTTTACAGTTCCTGTAAGTGTTGTTATTACATTTATAGATAAAATAATTGGCCATGGTCTTTTTTTACTTCTCTAGAATAAAGTGTTACAAGGGTAGCAGATACATATGCTTGAATTATTGAGATTGCTGTTAGGATTATTTGGATCGGCAAAATAAACATTAGAATTCGACTTAAAGCAAATATAATTGCAGGACACCTACTAATAACCCTACTAGGAAACACATCATCAATCAAAATTCTAATGTGATTGATGATGTGTTTCCTAGTAGGGTTATTAGTAGGTGTCCTGCAATTATATTTGCTGTAAGTCGAACTGCTAGGGAGATTGATCGAATAAGATTTCCTGTAGTTTCAATTAGGATTATTATGGGTGAAATAGCTGAGGGTGTTCCTTTTGGTAATATGTGTTTGAATATTTCGTTTGTGAAGTTTTTTCATCTATATATTGTAATTATAATTCATCTTGGTAATGCGATTGATATAGATACTACTAAGTGTCTTGTTGATGTAAATACATAAGGAATTAATCCTAATACATTTCTGATTATGATAAATGTAAAAATTGATATTACTATAATTAGGATTTCTTTTTGGTGAGTTATTGATTTAAATTCATTTATTAGTTTTTTCTATTATTTTTATAATTATATTTATTCGAGATTTTTTAGTTCAATATCATTTTGGTAGAATTATTGTTTTTATTATTATAATTATTCAGTTTCTTTGTAAAAGTTTAGTTGTTGGGTCAAATGTTGAAAATAGTCTAGTTATCATTTCAGTTAATATTTATTTTTATTTTTTGGGTTGGTTTTAGGTTAGTTATAAAGAATAATTTTGTTGTATTTATTATGATTGTGGCTGTTGTTATTATTAATATAATGTTTCATATAATAGGAGATATTTGTGGGATCAAGATGCACATTGTATGTATTTTTTATTTGACAGTTAAATGTTTTTTTAAACTAGCTTCTTTCATTAAGAGTATTCGATGTTTACTATATTTTGGTTTAAGAGACCATTACTTTCTTTCAGTCACTTAATGTTTATTTATTTTTATGTTTTTATTCATTTAATAAATGATTTTATGTTAATTCTTTCTATGGTGATTGGTATAAATCTATGATTTATTCCATAAATTTCTGAACATTGTCCAAAGAATACTCCTGGGTTTTTAGTTATTAAGCTGATTTGATTAAATCGTCCTGGGATTGCGTCTATTTTAACTACTATTGATGGAATTGTTCAGGAATGAATCACGTCAGATGATGACACGATTATTCGAATTTGTGTTGAGAATAGAATAATTATTCGATTGTCTACTTCGATTAGTCGGAATGATGATAAGTCATTTTGTGGTTTTATATATGACTCGAACTCTATTTTTTTTTTGAATCTGAATATTCATATGATCAGTATCATTGATGTCCAATTGTTTTAATAGTAATTGATGGCTTAATTACTTCTTCTATTAGGTATAAAATTTTAATTGATGGGATAGCAATAAAGATTAAAATGATTGCTGGTATTGTTGTTCAGATTGTTTCTACTATTTGATTTTCTGTTAATATATTATTTGATAATTTATTTTTTGTTATTGTTATTATTATAATTGTTACTGTTACTGTAATAGATAATAAAATCATTATAGTATGGTCGTGGAAATTTAATAGTTGTTCTATAATTGGTCTGGCTCTATTTACTATATTAAATTTTATTCATGATGATATTTCTAAGGAAATTATTTTTTAATTTATTAATGAATTTTAAGTTCATGGCAATTTTCTGCCACTCTTAGAATGGCTTAGATACTAATTGTAATTCATTGAATGAGTGTTCAGGGGGGGGGGGTGTAATGGAGAATCATTCAATTGAGGATGATTTGTTGTTTTTGAAGATTGTAATTCGTTTAAATGCTATTGCTTCTCATATAATGAATATGAATATTATAATTCTGATTATTGAAATTAGTGATCCTATTGATGAAATTATATTTCATGTTATGTAGTTATCCGGGTAGTCAGAATATCGTCGTGGTATTCCCGCTAGTCCTAGGAGGTGTGGGAAAAAGGTTAAATTTACTCCTAGAAATATGGTTGAAAATTGAATTTTTAATCATTTTTTATTTATTCTTATACCTGTTATTAGTGGGAATCAGTGAATAATTCTTGCCATGATAGCGAATACTGCTCCTATTGAAAAAACGTAATGAAAGTGGGCTACAACATAATAAGTATCATGTAGAATTACGTCGATTGAAGAGTTGGCTAGAATTACTACTGGTAGTCAGAATATCGTCGTGGTATTCCCGCTAGTCCTAGGAGGTGTGGGAAAAAGGTTAAATTTACTCCTAGAAATATGGTTGAAAATTGAATTTTTAATCATTTTTTATTTATTCTTATACCTGTTATTAGTGGGAATCAGTGAATAATTCTTGCCATGATAGCGAATACTGCTCCTATTGAAAAAACGTAATGAAAGTGGGCTACAACATAATATGTATCATGTAGAATTACGTCGATTGAAGAGTTGGCTAGAATTACTACTGTTAATCCTCCCGATAGTGAATAGGAATACAAATCCTATAGATCAGATTATTTGGGGTGATTTTTTTTTTGTTATTCCTTGTATTCATCTAAAGATTTTAATTCCTGTTGGTACTGCAATGATTATGGTTGCAGAGGTAAAGTATGCCCGTGTATCAATATCTATACCTACGGTAAATATATGATGTGCTCATACAATAAAACCTAAGATACCGCTAGTATTGCATAAATTATTCCTAGATGTCCAAATGTTATTATTTTTCCTCTTTCATTGGTAATAATATGTGAAATTAATCCGAATCCTGGCAGGATTAAGATATATACTTCTGGATGTCCAAAGAATCAGAATAGGTGTTGATATAAAATTGGGTCTCCCCCTCCGGTAGGATCAAAGAATGAAGTATTAAAGTTTCGGTCTGTTAATAGTATTGTAATTGCTCCTGCTAGTACTGGTAGTGATACAAGCAGTAAAACTGCTGTAATTAGAACTGATCAGCAGAAAAGGGGTAATTTAACTATAGTTATTCCTTTGGGTTGCATATTGATTGTTGTTGAAATAAAATTAATTGCTCCTATAATTGATCTTAATCCTGCGATATGGAGAGCGAAGATAGTTAGGTCTACTGATGGTCCTGAATGAGCAATTTGGGCTGAAAGAGGGGGGGTAAACAGTTCATCCTGTTCCTGATCCTGACCCTACAATTGATCTTGGAATTAGAAGTGTGATTGATGGTGGTAACAATCAAAATCTTATATTATTTATTCGAGGGAATGCCATGTCTGGTGCACCGATTATTATAGATACGTCAGTTTCCAAATCCTCCGATTATGATTGGTATTACCAATCATAATCATCTATAGAGTGGTAACGCACCACTGCATGGTGCATACTACTGCATGGTGTATGGCGAGTGGTGTATGGCACCACATTTATTTCCCTCATACTTATAGAATAGCTCTAGGAGCTAGTTGGGTCACTGGTCACTAAACTGTTTCGAGGCTAAGTAGCCATTTGTGGCACAGACATTCGGTCTTATGCTTTAGGGCGATCGAATGGGGTGGTGATGGGAGAAATGTCAAGCAAATTAGTGATAACTGGACCAAAAGAAACTGAAAAAATGTTATATTTTCCAACAAATCACATTTTATGTTCAGGGACAAAGGGTTCCCATATGTTATTAAAGCATTAGATGAAAATACATCACCGGCTCATATGCAACAATCTGTTATCATTACCAGAAAAAATGTTTTGGGATTGTTTCACATTTGAAGGCCTTCAATCATTACTTCCAGTAGATGGTATGTTGAAAGTGATTGTTATATCAAAATTCTAAAGGAAAGGGTTGTGACAAAACTTCAAAACAAATTCCACAAGGCAACAAAGTTTTCCAGCATGGTACTGTCATAAAAGTGGAAACATTTTTCAAAGAATGAAACATCTAAAGTACTCCTGTGGTCAGGCACTCCCCAGACAACCCAATTGGATATTTTTGGGCGATAGCCAAAAAAAAATGACTTAAAAATGAATTGTACCAGAAAAATTGACCTCACTAAAGCAATAATATTTTATAACAGAGTATGAATTTATTCTTTAGTAAAAAATTTTACTATTGAATTACATTATGTTTTAAAATAAAACAATGTAGGCACAATAGTATTCTGCACACACTAAATATTGTAAAAATGTTTGACATTTTCTTCTGAGATGCTTCTCAACCTTCTTAGCATACATTTCTTTGGTACAAGTGTGATATCATCAACGTTGTTTGGTTTTTATAAGTTGATATTGGACTGTTTGATGGTCAGATTTCTCAGTCTTTTTGTCAGTAGATTCAATATTGAGTAAAAATTCAAACAGCTTTTCCCCAAACTCAATGATTGTGGATCTTCTTAAGGGTCAAATTTTTAAATATAGAATAGGCATTCTAGTAGGCATTCTATTACATAGGCTGTACAAAGTATGATATCAAGAGCCGTTATGTACTACAGTCTGCAGATATTTGGTATTGCCTATTAATTAGTATCTCTCTTTATTATAATCCAGCACACTTCCTGGTTTCTTGATAGTGCCACCATTATGATGAATATAAACCATTTCTCTTCCATTTTTGGTGGATAAAAATGAAAATGCTCTAACTTTATTTGTTAATAATTGTTGCATTTCAAAACAACATTCCTTGTTTTGTTGAGATAATGATTCTCCTCTAAATTTTTTTTTTGGATTGTCCACCCAATTTTTATTAAGGGTTCCAAGTAAACATGTTTTCGTTTGTTCAGTTCCTCTGCTAGATGTACACTTGCGTACCAATTATCTGTAATGAGAATTCTGCCAAAATCTAGTGTTGCATTGAATTCATAACAGTCAATGCTGCAATATTCTTCTAACTGTTTCTTTCCCAGCATAAATTACATACTCCTGTGTAGTCTTTGGTACATAATCTCACACAATAATCTATAAACTTACATTTCTAATATAATCAATCTTGGAATTAGACTGTACGGACTTTGAATTAGATTGGGATTTCATAACCCACAAAGGCTTTCACATTCAACTGAAGAATTTTCTCTTCATCAGTTGATTTTACAATATTTTAAAACCAATATTGTAATTGAATATAAATTTCAAACGAATACACAAACACCAACAAATAATTCACTTTGTGGAGACAATAAATGTAAACATAACCGATTACACAATCTTCATTAGTCATCATATGTTAAAAAAAAAAACAAAATAAATAAAACTAAAATCATTGAGAATTATAAAATAAATAGTAGTTATTGTCATGTGATAAATTATAGCAAAAGTAAAAAAAGTATACAAGAAGTGAAATTCAACGGGGTAAGTGATGTCAAACGGCTATGAATGCCATAGCCTTAGGTATCTCATAACCTAAGAAAACACGTATACTGAGGAGTATAAATGACCATCCCTTAAGTGCAATACACTGCTTCAAATGCTTGACCTGCTTTTCAAAACACAACCAAGCTATTTCTCTAAAACACTTTGCATTTCACTTCCATGGTTTTACTTCTTGATACATCTCAAGTTTTCACTCCATGGAAACACCAGAAGTTATACAGAGCTAAATCTGGCCAATATGGGGGAGTGCATTATCATGATGGAATAGATGTTGTTCAAGCTTATTTCCATGGTGTTTCTGTCTGAAGCAAGTCAGCATTATCTTTAGCATAATAAATAACAGAGCATTTACGGATGTCCTTGTAGATCATACCAGATATGGATATGAACCCTACAAGATAAAGAAGATTATCACCTTGACTTTAACAACAGTGCATACAGATTTTGCTTTTTTAGGTGGTAAAGAAGTTGACTTTGAACACAACTGCCCAAAAAGGA
Organism: Lycorma delicatula; assembly: GCF_047948215.1. NCBI lineage: Eukaryota > Metazoa > Arthropoda > Insecta > Hemiptera > Fulgoridae > Lycorma > Lycorma delicatula. Next base: position 11,520,435 of record NC_134461.1, on the reverse strand, counting down.
GTGTAATAAAAATTTAGGATGTATGTGTATATTCCACCATAGCAGCTCAACCAAAGATGTACGACCCTGCATTGGAATCCTTATATTATCAGGAGTGTCATAGCTAATATATATATATAATTGAAATTTGCCGGTTGAAGCACAAATTTTAAATTTTAATGAATTGAAACTGTGAACTGTGAGCCTCTATCACTGTATGAGCTGGGTTTGAACTGAATGATTTGAACAAATTGAATGAATATTACAAAAATATTTGAATTAAATTAAATACAAAAATAGAATTAAATTTATGTTATATAAAATTAAAAAATTTCTGTTTAATAATAATGGGCTTCCTGAAGGGACTGCATGTGAGGTTAAAGTGGCGAGGTGAAGCGAAAAACTCGTATGAGGCTAGAATATCACCCCTGGTAACAAATGGGGTGCCCCTGGGGCACTGTTTTGGGAGGTGCAATGGGTGCTCTTATATCTCTGCAAACAACAGTCTAATTTTCAAAATTCAAATGGAATGTTTGTTAGTAGGTTGAAGGCTAACTTCTGCATACATTATATGAACACTATCGATCTAAAAAATCACAGTTATTCAGAAATGTTGTTATATTTTCACAACCAATCTAAAAATTAATGGGTACTCTGAAACGGAACTTATTTATTACATGAATCCCCAAAAAAGAGTGTATTTAGGGTGTATGGATGGGATGTATGCATGTTTGATCACCGTAGCAGCTCAATAATGGCTGAACTGATTTAGATGTATGACTCTGCATTCGAATCCTATATATATATATATATATATATATAATGTATAATTAAATAAATTAAAAAATATATATACTATATAGAAAATTGTCACCAGCATGCTCTCTTTAAAATTATCCTATAGTAAAGAATAGTGTTTTCTTTTGCAGCTGTGTTTTTTAATATTTATTTCTTGTTTATTTTTCGCCATTTTTTTGTATGTTAACCATACTGCTGACAAGAATAAAATTGTAATATACATTTTTTTTTTGTATTTCTACTGCAAAATCAATTAATTAGATCACTCACAGAATTTCACTGATGTAATAATACAAAAAGATTTTTTTTTTGTAATTAGAAATAATTTTTAATTTAAGCAATTTTTCTGATGCAAAGACTCATCACATAAATTTAGATTCTACTGAAATTAACAAGAGGCTGTAAGATTAATTTTGACATTGACTTTGAAGTGTTGATAAACAAAAAACCGATATAAAAAAAATGTATATTTATTAAACAATATATAAAAATATACTCATCTAAATATACATACATAAAAAAATCCTCACAATACACACACTACTTAATTAAAGAAAAAAAAATCAATTCTATAATAATAAATACACTTAAAATAAATTTAATATCTATATTTTGTAGAATAATCCTTAGGAGATACAACTAAACCGCGTCCTTTCCTTGCTCCTCTATAAACAGTTTCAATAATGTCAATCATTTCTTGTTTATCTTCCAATGCCCAGTTAATTTTATTGTTGTTACCAGTACCCAAATCAATCATAATGTGTTTATTACGAAAGAAAAACATCACAGTACATGGATCGTATAACTCATACCTGCAAAGTAAAATAATAAATAAAATCATCTTTCTTAAATTATATTTTCAGTTTATACACACTAGTGTGCTACATGAGACAAAAGCTACTATCGAGTTGGACATGGCAGCACTTCATAGCTAAAATCCCCCTGTACAATACCATGATAATACATTACATTGAAATCTGTTTACAGATTTATTTTCAGTAGCAGTTAAAATGGAGTTGAGTACAGTTAAAACAGCGTGCAGTGATGACAGGAGTTACTGTAGACAGGAGTACTGTGAATAGGTGGGCACTGAAATTTTGCAGGCAAAGCAACAATTGAGAACACACCTCGAATCAAAAATAGGTGGACTATTGATCAAAGTGACCAGTGAATCACCCAGCAACGCATTGCTATTTAGTTAGTGATATCTAAAGAACGAGTAGGCCATATTATCAAGCAACTGCATTACCATAAAATCTATGCACAATGGATACTGCGCAAACTCTCCGAAAGTTCTCTGCAAGCTGAAGTTCTCTTCCGCATCCTCCAAACACGCCAGATTTGGCTCCGTGCGACTTCCACTTCTTCCCTCATCTTAAGAGTGATCTCAAAGGTAATCAAAAACCATCAACAATGAGGTGAAGGAAGCTGTGGCCACTTGGATCCTAGAAAGACCGGCAGAATCTTTCAGTGATGGAATGCAAAAACTTGTCACACGTTGGGAAAAGTGTATCAGTGTAAACAGGGATTATATTAAAAAATAAATACTGCATTTTATAGGTAAGGTATTGTACTTTTATTCACTTTTTATTTCATTCCAATATCTCTTTTCATTCCCATGCTACGCATATGTGCAAAATTTATCTGCCGAGCCTCATAAATACAGGTTATAACAAACACTATAGCAGTTAAACAGCTGGTCTAGTCAGTCACAAGCCTATCATATCAGAAAGTTCCATATGCATATGTTTATATTAATTTCACCTTCCCTTGCAATATGTTTTATTATTTTTTTTAAATACAGGAATTCATATATATATATATATATATATATATCCAAGACAAAATAAAACACAATTTTCCACCAACAGTACAGAATACAATAATGCCTCTTACATTATGCTTATTGTTTTTTTATTTAATAGTGTTTTTGAGGGTTTCCTTCATTGTCAGTTAATAAAAATGTTTTTTTTAAAAATACACATCAAACCCAAAACATAAGTAGTCAGAAATAAAGTATTCCACGTGGCCAAGCCACAATAAAAAACAATAAGCATACGGTAAGAGGCATTATTGAATCCAGTACTGTTGGTGGAAAAACTGTGTTATACTTTTGTCTTGGACATAATTACTACAGAGGTGAATATGGACAGACACAATAACAAAAAAAGAATTGGTTTTACTAAGTTAATAATAGTAAATATATAATTTTTCTAAAGTCAATACCCATATTCCTCTGTACTAATACACAAATTATAAACAATTTATCCACCTAAGTGCGTAAAATGATACATACCTTACTTCATATTTTACAACATTTTCATGGAAATCCACATCTTTAGTTGTATTTATTACACTGAAGATTAAATTAGAAGAAAATTACACCATATATATATGGTCAGTTTAAGTTTAAGTTGATCAGTTTAAGTTGTTTATATATACCATAAACCTTTTAATCAGCATTTATCATAGTGTGTTTTTATTTCTTGTTAAAAATACATATAAATATAATTTTAATTGTCTTACCATACATTTGTCATACAAATTTCCTACATGTTTTGCCTCATCAATATATAAGCATCATCAGGGAATGAAAATGTCCATAATTACAATTTGTCAGTCTTACATGCAAAAAAACACACCACAATATGCCTATTAAATTATAAATTTACAAGAAGCACGCATGCAAATTGCTGTGTTACCTGGTCTAAGTGTAGGCCTGAACTTAGACTGGGTGGGTAGTCTTAAAACCTTAGTTCAGGCTTACACTTAAACTGGTAATACGCATTTTGGTTACGTGCTTTATTAGTATATAATTTGTGGCGTGATTTTCATTCCTGATGATCCTGATACATTGATGTGGCAAAACAAGTAGGAAATTCTATAAAAAATGTAGATAGGTAAGGCAATAATTAAAATTATATATGTGTTACTACAAAACAGAAATATATAAATCCCGCAGTTTACAGAGGTTTGTCAAATTTTATACTAACATCCTCTCATCAACATAATGAAAAGATTTCACACAAATACTTCATTTTCTAGTTACAGCAAGTTAACTCTACAGACTAAAGCTCTACACTTACAAATTATTGAGCAAATTTAAGGCTTTATATGAACTTATTAAAAGCTGAAAATAAAAATAATGTCCCAGAGCTGTATCTCCAATAGTTTCAAAGACTGTCATAAAGCAAAGAATTAGAGTTGAAAAGTAAGCTTTATTAGGTTTGGCCTTAATTTACTTAAAATTTGTATGGAGTTTAATTCTAAGAAAAGTGATGTAATTAAGTCAACAAAAACTGAATAAAATTTTTAAAAATCCATTTTTATTGCAAAACCATCATGCACAACAAAAAAAGCTGAAAATTGTTGTACTACAAATTATGAGTTAGGGATAGTAGGTTTCTACTTCTCTCAAAATAATTTTATAAGAAAACAAACTTATTATTTAATTTTATATATTATTTAACTTATAGTGATATCAAATCTCAAAATAACCACATGGAGTTTCAATGCACATTTCAGTACAATAATTTATATATGTAACTGTCTTCTTCAACAATCTTGGGCTATCTTTTATTTCTTGGGTGGAAAATAAAATTCTGTGTAAAAATTCATTCTGACACATTTTTGTGTACACTAAAGTCTATGTCCCCATTAAGAGAATTCGAAAGGATTCAAAGTCATCGACCCTTAATCATTGACTCTATGATTAAGGGCACGAGGTGTAATCAGAGCTTGTCCTATTATCACCGCACCAGACATTAATTAAAAAAACAAAAGAAGTTTGATTCAGAGGTTAAATTAGGAACCAAATATAATTGTATGCTACTTCATCAGTAAAGGATATCAATGTACTAACTGACATGAGTTCAGTATTACAATACTACTACTACTATTACATTTATGAATGGGATACTTATATTAATGAATGGGATATTTTGAGATGGAACAGATCACTATGTAGATTAGTGTGCTTCAAGTATCTAAACACACTAAAAGACAAACAAAAGCGTAACAACAATATAGGTAGAACAATTTTTAAAATGTAGGCAACATTTTAAGAATTTTTTCTCTGTTGGTCATAATAAAAATTGATTTAAAAAAAAAATTATTTTGTCATTAATTTTAATTACATCAATTTTCTCAAAATCAATTTCTCTTAAAGTTAATTTGTTTATTAAGTTATAATTTTATAGACACTTTAACAAAGTAAATTTTCCCCGAATCTAAAAAAAGCAGACTTAATTTTATAACAATTTTCTCAGAAATTACTGGAAGAGACAGTATTGGAACTAATTTTTCTTTTTTTTCAATTTTTCATGTTTTTAAGATTGCAAATAAAGTCATAATTTTGTATCAATTATTTGTGTTTAATGTTTCTGGACGTAATTGAATACTTTTTTAATAGTAAATATGAAAGGAAGCATTTAATAATAGTTGATATTACAGAAAACTTTTGCCTAAAGAACAGGGCCACCGTTTTGTAGATTCATTCCCTTATTACTAACATTCCAAAAGTAATTGATCCCTGCCCTCTCATTTATCTGTTAGCACCAATGTAATGGAATCATGTACATTTTCTAAGTCAACACATCTAAAACAAGTAATGACTAAATTTTTAACAGTGAAAAAAGTGAAAGTTAAAATAACATTCATTGTCATCTAAAAGCTGTTCATGAATATATATATATATATATACTGAGAATAGATAAGCAACATTTTGTGCATCTCAAGCTGGTGAAGCGAATATTGAGGATGAATGTCATAGTGGTTGCTGACTGACGAGAAGTACCAAAATGGAGATGGATGAATCGATTCAAAATGATTTTTCTATTCTAAATTTACTATGAATCTCTTTCAGTGTCATAGTTTTCTACAATTATCTGTTGATATTTGTTACTGGGAATAACTCAGTAAATTGTTAATGATATTCCTCAAACACATAGTAACGTATCACCTTCCAGAAAGGCATTGAAAGAATGAGTATTGCACAACTGGGTTAGGAACTGTTAGCAATATGTACTGCACAAACTTGCAGAAAGTTAAAATCTGAACCTACTGCACAACCTCCACACTCACCAGATTTGGTGTCTTGTAATTTTCACTTCCGTACGCAATTAAAGAGGATATTCATTTCACCATGAATGAACTGAAGGATAGAGTGAGGTTGTGGATAAAGGAAAGACCACCAGCATTTTTCATCGATGGATTGAGAAAACTGGTTCAACACTGGGAAAAGTATGAACCTATAAATGGTGAGTATATGGAATAATAAACCTAAGTGTTTGTAGCAAATAAAATGTACTTTTTTAATACATTAACAATTAACAATCTAATAATCTAACAATCAATAACAAATTAAAAATCTATTAATCTAATAATCTTATTATAAAAAAAAAGCAAATAACTATTAAAAATATATAATTATTTTTGTATATATCACAAAAGATGTAAAAAGACTCTTTAAAAACCATGAAACTTGAAACATACACCATTAAATTCTATGGTTTTAAATTCCTTCTTTTTTCATATTTTGTCAAATTATTAAAAATAAAGATCATAAGTCTATAATTATAACTGTAAAATGCAGCTGCCATATGTATTATATTGTATATTAACTGATTATTCCAAATAATTATAACGTAAGTAAATAAATTTTTAAAAAAACTTACATTTTATTAAAATCAGGTACTTTTGAAATATCTACAAGATAAACAACAGCAAAATTTTTAACTTTTTCTGCAATACTATATAAAACTTCATCCATTTTCATACATGTTGGATCCCAATCATGACCAAATCTGATAACCTGTAAACATGATAAAAAACACTATAAGGAACAAATAACAAGTTAAAGATGGCTGTCCAGTTCATTAAAAATAAAATAAATATTTAATTCTAAATATTATTCAGTATAAATAAAGGGCTATGCCAAACAACTATTAAAATATGTTGGAAAACAACATTATGCTCTAGAAACCATTTATACAAAAATTTAAACCTAAATGAGCATTATTGACAATCTATACAATTATTAATAGTATCAACATATATTTAATAACTCAAATAGCCATCTAAGTTTTAAGTAAAATACTTAAACAGTATTTAAAGCATAATTTTGTACTTCAATTTATTCTTGCAGTAAATTTACATATATTTACAGTTGCCGCCAAGCAACAGCAAGCTTGGTGTGGCAACAATTTCTACCCAACGTAAAAACATGTTCCTCGCTCTTAGTAATCCCCCTTACAAAATAAATGTTCTATTTTTAACAAATGAATGCAACAATTCTGAAATGAAATACAGTCAGCTAATTCTGTACTGTACATTGTAAAATGTAATAACAGATAAAATATTACCTACTAACAATTACATGGTAAATACTGCAATAGATGGTTATTACTGTAACTTTAATTACTTACCGAAATTTAATTGTTTAATTCCTCAGCTACAACACTCTCCTTGCTGTAATCAGTATCTTCAGTGTAACTGTCACTACGTAAAGAGAAAATGAAAGATACTGTCACAGAATCTATTAACAATTCTTGCCTCCTTCGATTTTTTTAACCATTTCACAATAATGATTCCAATGTTCGTCGCTCATCAAATCCATTTTATCTTCACACAGTTTCTGCACCTCTGAGATCTTAAACATTGAGTTGTGGCTAGCAACATGCCTTTCTTAAGGTACTAACCTTAATAGTAATAAAACACAAACTATTATGGTTTATTCCCCTCTCCACAAAACTTTAACCTTAACCCTAACCTATCTCCACAAAACAGGTTACCATCTGAACAGATCGCCACAACTCAAAAAACTGATTGCTGACTTGGGTACTGATAACACAGTGCAACCTTCAATCTTGCACAAGTCAAACTGTCTAAACCTCCTTTCTGATATTTATATCTAATGTTTTCAAGATTCTAAGCATATTTACTATTGCATATTAAAGAATAAACAAAACTGAAGGTGATCAAGTAATTGCTCAAAATTACTGAAGATTCAATCTAGTATTAATTGAAAACATCTTACTGTAATTGGTACTTTTCAAGAATATGCCCGCAGCTGATCTGTATTTAGTCAGTTTTCATTGTAGTTAGTTGTTATATGACACCACTGAAAGAAGAAAATAAATAAATAGTATGTATTTTTTTTCTTTTTAAATACATACATTGTACTGTAATATCATTAAAATAATACAATGATACTGAAATAATAAAATAGTATAATAAAGTACAGTATTTTTTGAGTAATTTATTGTATAAACAAGAACTTAACCTGCATTTCTGCATTAAAATCATACATTAAATATCATTAAAATAGCACAATGATAGACCGAGGTTAGACTGTACATTAATAGGTGATGAATGAAGACAATGCCTTGGTGCTTGTTGAATAACGGTTTAATGAATTGTCGTCTTGACAGTTAATGAAATGAATTGTAAACATAACGTATAATGTGACATATAAAAATAAAAAATTTAATAAAACATTAAAGCTAACGTTCATCAGAACAAAGAATGGAGTCCATCCGGACTAAGAGTATGATGTGACCACCTTGGATCAGATTCGAGCGCCGAATGCTAGTAAGAGCGGAACTCTCCACTGAGCACTAGCACCCACTAGATCGCAGCAGCACTGGACAGCTCAATGTGGAACGGAACAATACTACAATAATAAAATGATAAAATAAAGTATTTTTTGGGTACAGTAATTTACATATATCATTTACTGTATATTTAACAAGAACCAAACCTTATATCTGCATTAAATGTGAGTCTCAAATTATGTGATTTCATTATATGCAGAAATCTTCCAGAACATAACACCTGCATAAATTGAAGGTGCACTGTATAATACATTTATATAAATAACTAAATATACACACATATATATATATAGGTTAAGTTTGGTTGCATTATATTTATTTATTACATAAAGTTACATTATAATTTGTATTTATTTATTTTCTCCGTTCAGTGACACCTTCTAAAAACTTATTAACTCAGATCGGCTACAGGCATCTTCTTGAAAAGTACCCTGCAATTTTTATCTTCTACTATTAAAAAGTTAATAATTTCTTCTTTAATCTGCACTGAATCAGAATATTATTACACTTAAAAAATTTTTTAAATCATTCTGAATTTAAAATACTCTTTGTAATACTCTTTGTTTAACTCACAGAGTTCTTCATAGAACATTGTTCAACTTATCCTTCCTTATTTGAAAACAAAGCAGTTCCAATATCACAGCCATTTTATGATAAATGAAAGTAATTTCACCAGTTGCAGAAACAGAACATACATCAAAGTAAAGATACAAGATCTCGGAATTTGTAGTTAAAAATTCTAGCATTTGGTTTCATAAAACTTCTAGACATAAATTGAGCAATGGTCAAAGAATTCACAGTAGAAGCTTGGTGGCCAAAAAGAAAACAATTAATTCTGTTATAATTGCAATCAATTTAATCACCCTACACAAATTTATCAAGGCACCAAAATATTTCACAATAATACAGACAAACAGAAACACTACAATTATCACAACTGGATTACTAACCATACAATCAGAAACAGTAAACCAAACTGAAAACTACACGGTTGTAATATAGGAAGGATTTTCAATCATTATTACACCAGTAACTAACATAATAATAATAATAATATTAAAAATTACAGTACATGGTCTTTCACAAAACCCACTGTGTTTAAAAGCAATCAAACAATTTATAACTTAAATTCGTATCTATATTTCAAATATTAATTCTTATTATCAAATAATTATTCTTTTTTAACAAACTACACAACCAATTTAAAAATTTATTTTACTACGAAAATTTAATTTAAAAAACAAATAATACGTTTACAAAAGAAAAGGTTTCTTAGTCTCTTCCATAACAGATAAGATTCAAATTTTTTCTATATTTATTACTAGTATTTTATTGTTCGAGTAAATTATTACTCAAGCATTTCCTCATAATAAATTAACTGAAATTTACGGTCTTTTAACAACTATTTTTCAATTGACAATGTAATTTAACAGAAAAATATTAAACAAACATAACCTAAAAAAAATAAAAAATACTACTAACTAAAAGATACAAAAAAATATACGTAAACAAAAATATAAAATAAAAACAAAAGCAATTGATTGGGGAGAAACAATTACGCTTCCCATTCAATTTTTGTTGAAGACACGATAAGTTAAAACCAAATTTATTTCTTACCACAACACGATCTTCTTCCGACAAAATCGCTTGGTCCACTTGCCAACCATTATGTAAATGACCTAGCATATAAGACATTTTGAAGTATTATAAATTTCTTTCACTTTTACAAATACAACTAACTTCAGTTTAGAGTACCACCAAGAATAGAGTACAGAACCTACCAGACTTTATCATGCAATAGCAGGCATGAAATCACAGACGGCTATTTCAAATGAACTGGTCACTACAGACAATTCTATCAGAACACCGTCTCGTTGCTCCTGATTAAGAGTAATCTAAGTCCTCGTTACAGATCCTGATTCCTGAGTAACAACTTATTCGTTCATATAGAACTTGCTAATTTTTTTTTAGCTTCCGGGAAAGGTATACCAGAGGATGAGATGAAATGACAATTTTGTAACGTGTGAAAATATCATGCCTGACCGGGATTCGAACCCCGTATCAAAGGCCGAGACGTTACTACTCGTTCCACGCAGGCAGCAGAACTTACTATTTACCAGCTCTTACCAATCTAGGCATCTTCTCTGCCTTCTATCCGTTCTCGTTCTCATTCAATACACTTCTATTCCTGGTGTCCAGTTTTTGATTCACATTCGTTCAATTAATGGTTATGCAGTCAGAGTACAATTAATTGCAATTTGAAATCTAGTTCGAAGATGAAATTAAACTCGTAACATGACAATAAATTCCTACAGTTCATAAATTATAGAAAAATGTATGAAATCAGGGAGTTTTTATTTAGACATTTAAGTTTATATATAACGCTTTGTACTATAATATTTATAAGATCTAATCGAAATTATATTGCATCTTTATGAAGGATAAACTGGACGTGAAGGCGTAGGTAAGGTATCCTATAATAATATATTTGAGTAATTGCAAATATTTTCTTCATTTGCCCTCGTTTCGTGTAAGCGTTCCATATTTCTAACCTATCTTGCGCGAATACGCACCTTCGTTACGTGTCGCACTTCCATCCCCGTGATATGCTTCAGGTATAATCTGTTATATTGCAGGAGATTTAATAATAATGTGATATATTAAAAAAAAAAAATGCTGCAGAAATATACAGTATTAAATCTTATGTAAGCAAATAAAAAATCATAATTCACTTTATCATGAACAACGGCAGTCTGCCAGGTTTTAACAAAAAATGAAATAAACTTGCTTAACAAACATAATTTATTCATTAATATATAAATATTTCATCAATCAAAGATTTAATCGTAATTATTCTCAACTTAATGAAAAAATGTTACCAGAAATAACACTCCTAATACTTAATAAAAATGAAACAAATAACTAATTTAAAGATATTTGCATAGTTGCAAGTTGGTATTTCTTTCATTACATTCTTTCTTTCGCCAGCCGTTGGCTTACATTTTTTATTGGAACGAATGAATAAAACTCTTTACTAGCTAACATGACCTAGTAATAAAACATGTAATTTATTGCAGAATATAATTATTTGCATCGGAACTTGGCACGTCTTTTTTGGAACTTGGCAGCTCTGCAGGAGGCTGTCCTTCACTCCCCCCCCCCCTCCCACAGCGCTCACCGGTTTAAACTTACCCTAAATCTTAGGGCTTTTCCTTGATAGTCAACTCTACTAGTTCTCTGCTCTCTCTCACCTTGACGCTGAGAATGTCAGATACCATCTTTGAGACAGTGTCCCATTCCGTTTTAACTCGTAGCATATAACCCACGGTGGTCTCTGGAGTGATTCATGGCAGCCCCAACATTTTCCTCGTTTCATCCCATCTCATACACCTATACAGCGTATGTTCCGGTTCATCACAGTATATGCACCGCGGGCTACTTCTATGAAAGCGGTGTAATTATTTCGCAAACTCGCCGTGTCCGGAGAGTAGCTGCGTCAGGTAATAATTCACCTCACCATGCCCCCTCCGAATCAACAGGCCCAGCCTCAGAATGAGATGTCTCGTCCAGTCACCTTTGCTAGAGCTTGCCATTCTTGCAACATTCTCTCAGATGCATCTTTCTTCATTCCGTTGAATGTCCTCGCGAGCTGCTTCGCTCGAAGGTGAACCGAGGGAACGCCGGCAATCTCCTCTACAGCATTTCTTGAGACGGTACGATATATCGACGCTATCCTTAACGCCGCCCTTCTTTGAAGAGAGGAGATTTTATTTATTAGCATTTCTTTTCTTATCTACAGCCTCAACCAACGTTGGCACCGCGTATAGCATAATTGAGGTGGCCACAGAGAGAATCATTCTTCTTCTACTCGCCCTAGGGCCCCAACCGTTTGCTATTAGACTTCCCGAACTGTCAATCATGCCTTCAGCACGCTCGGTAATCTTCCTCAGATGTTCATTAAATACATACATACTAGTTTTCAGAGGGGCCAGGCACAAACCCCGCTTACGGAGCCACTCCTTTACCTTCCTTAAAGCCTTATTTGCCGTCTTCTCGGTTTCAGATTCCGTAATACCTGCTACCAACAAGGCAATAATGCCGGAGTCCCCCTCGAACTCCAGTTTGAGCAGCCCGTCATACGTGAGGTTCCACAATATAGGGCCAAGGACTGACCTCTGTGGAACCCCTCCACGCATGTTAAATTTCACCTCCCCTTCCTCCGTCTCAGCCTAAAGCTCCCTTTCGTGAAGGAAATCATTCACGATGGTTACTAGATATTCGTTTATTCCCTTGTCTCTTAGTGCTTCCATTACTGCACTCCAAAGAATAGAGTTAAATGCGTTTCTGACGTCTAAGAGGATCATTAAAGGGATTCTCCGCCTACGGCAGGAACCACCAGTTCTGTCCCGGGCCAAGGTGATAACTTTTCTGATAGCATTTATGGTAGACTTCCCCCTAATAAAGCAGTACTGGCCTGAGTAGAATCCACCACGCATCTCTACTTCCTCTCAGATTTTTCTACTACTAATCTTTCAAGTAACTTGCCCAGAATATTGAAGAGGCAAATCGGCCTAACTCCCCCTGATCCCTTTCCATTGGCTTCGGAATAAATACTGGTCGGCTATCTTTCCATCGTTTGGGGAATCTTCATTTCTCCAGGGCTGCGTTCATGGCCTCTAAGAACACCCACAGGTGCCTCTCAACCAAACACTTCACCAGCACCCCCGGTTTGTCATCGGGACCTGGGCTTTTCTTTACGCTTATTCTTTTTGTCCCCAAATTAATTCCTCTAACGTAAATCTATTATTGTGTTGACATCTAATCTGCGACCACTTCTCCTTCTCAATCGGGAAGCGCTGCATGATAGCACGTAAAATTTGACCTCCTTGGATTTCTTAATTTTCGCACAAAGCATACTTCTGGCAGTACGGTATTCCGTTGTCCTTTCTTCAATAATCGTTGAATTCTGCTTTCTGGTCCTTTGTCACCTCCTCCTTGTGGCTTGCATCGACGCCCTTACGTAGGCAATTTTAGTCGACCACCAGTAGGCCCTCCTCCTGGTGGCATAGGTTTGCAAGTATATCCGAGACCTGGTTGAGATTTCTGGTCCGTAGCAAATTAGCCCTTGTTGCTACCGTGTCGACTATCCTTCTATATTGTACTTCCGACGGTGTCTGCAGCTGTCTCCGAATTTGTTGTACTGCTCTGCAATCCCTGATGGCAAGCACTATTGCCTGGTGGTCACTGGTAAATTCTTCGTCAAGCACACGTCGTTATCCACACTGGGGACAATTCCGGAATCGCCGTTATGTCGATGATGGATCCCCACCCCCTACCAATATATGTCGGTTGAATTGAAAGATTTAGTGTCACCAAACCCGTCAACGCGAGCAGGGCCGATAGGGTACATCCCCTCATGGTGGACCTCACACCCCCAGATTCCATGCATTCTGTATCAAAATTCCCCATGAGGATTACTGGTCTACTCGCGCCTCTGAAACATCGCTCCATATCATTCAGGAATTCAAGAAACCTGTCGTAACCACAATTGGGGAAAATATACCCGCTCAATAACATGTAATAGGTGAGACTCACCGCTACCCCTGACTGTGCTCGTAATCGCGTATTTACGAGATACGTTGACTACGGCTGCGTCACCTTCCCTGTATGCCAGTTCTGCCTGGGCACCATCCTTTTATTGGGTTCAGCAATCATAAGGAAGTCAATGTCAGTTGTCAACGTCGCATTCCACGCTATGTCATGGTCAGTCATGCTCCTGTTTGCGTTCAACTGTAGGAATTTCATTTCTTGCAACGCCTACAGTTGCGGCTGCCCATCCGATGCCCGCTCTCACCACACTCCACACATTTCGACTTTTCCTTTGAGTCAATTCTACGGTGCTCCTGACCATCACAGTTATAGCTCGCTTTACTGCGGTCGGAGCCACTACATTGCGCGGCCAAGTGGCCGCATTTCCAACACCTGAAGCATGAAAAATTTGGTTTAGCTCCACTATACAGGAGTGCCATCCGACTAAAATCCTTCGGGCAGCAGTCAGCAGGTTTGCATCCTTCGGTGGCAAAACCACCATTGCGTTTTGGTTACCAAACGCAAGCCTCATTGATGTAACCCTAGCCGCAACCTCTGTTTTCAGGGCTTTACTGATCGCTCTGGCTACGTCCTCTCAGGTCGCTTCGGTATTCAGATTTTTAATGTGGATCGCAGCCATCCTAGTCGGTCCCTTATCCGTTATCGTGAAGCCCGGAGTTCTAGCAGTAACCTTATCACGCAGATTCTCTGCCGTCTTCTGGCCATCCTTGAGACGAACCTCAACATCCTCACCCCCACCGTTCCTGACGGAGATAATATCACCAGCCATATCCTCTCCGACAGATTCCTAGACCTGACGAAGGAGCATAAGTCGCCCACTGCCATCCAACAATGACCGTAGTCGTCTTTGTCTGGTCATGTTGTTTATCTTTGGACTGATCTCCTGACAAGTAGAGGACAACCTCCTTTCCCTGTCTCCTAGCCCAGTATTCGAGCACCTTTTTTGACACGTGATCCAGCTGCCCTTGGTACTGGCCACCGTGAACGTCTCCACCTGTTCTATTTTCCTAAGACCACTCAATACGGATTCGGCAACCACCTTGTCCTCACCCTCCACAAGTAGGACATAGTTGTCCCCAAACCGGTCCATTTTGTCCTCTTCTCCTAGAACAGCTGTAGTTGAGGAGTTCCGCAGGAATCGGTTCTTGGACCGACCCTCTGGAACCTTGCCTATGACGGGGTCTTTCGCTTCCCGCAGGTATATTTCTTGTTGGCTACGCGGATGACCTCGTTGTGGTGGTAGAAGCAGCCATCAAGAGAGAGGCGAAGGAGAAAGTACATTCTGCCTATGGTAGTATCAGCAACTCGATGCGAGTAGCTGGGCTTCAACTCGCACTTAAAAAAACAGAAGTAGTCAAGGTAACTGCGGCTAAACAACGAACTAAATTGATAATTACCTTGGAAGGTCAACACATTCTGTCTAAACCATGGCTTGATGCCAGGCTACGTTCTGGGTCACATAAGTTAGAGGCATGTAAGAAAGCGGACAGGGTCATGGGACTAGTTGCTGGCCTACTTCCCAACTGCAACGGTTCGAAACAACATCGGAGACAACTTCTTATCAGCATGGCCCACTCCACACTCTGAGGAGGTGTGGGCGGGAGCTGTGATGTATGCCAGATACAGTGGGGCAGTGGAGGAACATCACAGACAATGCTGTCTCTGTGTCATCTCTGCATACAAAACTGTCTCTGGTGCAATGCCTGAAGTCTTCACAGGACTTCTCCCCATGGACTTGGTATTGGAACAGTAAAGGAGAAAGTGGGAGATAAGGGCTCTTCCTTCTGAAGACAGAAAGAGGCAATACACTCTTATATTGGAGGAGCTGACCAACTTCTGGCAATAGAGGTGTTACCATAACGAAAAAGGACACTGGACACACTGTATAATAGATGATGTCAGGCATTAGATTAATAGGCGCCATGTTTGATTACTGTCTCACACAGTTTCTGACGGGACATGGTGGTTTTAGGCTTTATCTATTTTGGTTTGGCCTTGATCACTCTGGTGTGCCAAGAGGAAGAAACTGCCTACCATGGGTAGGCAGTATGTCTGGAAACTGTGTACCAGGTACGACATGGAAAGGAGGCATCTACTGAATGTACTACACAGAGTGAATATGTTTGCACCTGAAGATATTGAGGATACTCTCCTCCACTCAGAGAGGCGTTGGAAGGCTGTTGCTAACTATATCAAGTCAATTATACAAAACCTAATGATCTGGGAAGAGTTGCATAATAGGATGAGGCGTCGTAGGGCTCAAAGACGAATAGATTCATGGCTGAGTAACTAGGGAGTCCTCCGTGCATGAGGAGATCGTCTGGACATGGTGTCCAGACGACACTGCCTTCTTCTCTGATGATTGCCCTCCAGTAAGTATGATGCATTGTATCATGTAAATATGATGTATTGTCGATGTACTGTACTGATTTTTTGCCTGGTTTATGAATTATGTGTATTATGTTATTACCATTTACTTCACTGTACTTATAGTATTGTATTGTATTGTATCGATTTGTATTAAGTTTTGCTACTGTATCTGATTGTATCGTTACATTCATTTGTTAGATATTGATTGTGCATGAGAGTACCTGATCATGACTGTATGATTATGTGTGTATTGATGCAGCAGATATTCGCTGCTTCCTGTTGTAAATATGTATTTGTGATATGAACTATAGTGTCTATTATTTTGATGTTTTGTATTACAATGATTGATGTTATTTTCCTATTGATATGATTGTTTGATGACAGTGTGTATTGATGCTGTAGGTCAACGCTGTTTCTTTTTGTAAGTATGTATCTACGTGTATATTATAATGTATTGTATTTTATTGTATCATAGCAATTATGGAGTATGACTGTGTGTGTGTGGACGATCTCACCCTTCCTTAAGTAATGCTTCTTTAAACTGTGCCAAGGAGGGTGGATAGCCAGAAGTGGAGGTTTAGTCGGTAGTGTGCAGAAACACATAGCGGAACCTGTTAGTGAGCCTGACACTGCTTAGGTGCTGTGGTTGATACCTCTCTTATCACCATACTCGGTTTTAGCGAGCCTTCCTGCAACCTTTTCCTAAAACCTGACAGACGTGACCCATAAAGGGATCCTTCTTGTCCCCCTTGAGGTTAAAGATGAAGACTTTCTGCCCTCACATCCCTTCTCTTTTGGAAGTACAGTCATCTTGTCAAAGACCTGATTTGGTCATCTCCTGTCCATGAATCCATCAAGACTTCCAGGGTTCCCGTCCTCAATAAACCCTTCCACAGTTCCAGGTCAGCTCTAAATGTCTGTGTTGATTCGTCGGCAGTATCCCTTTTTCTACCTAAATTCCTCAATAACCTCACCAACATCTTTCGCCAAGTCGAGGGCCCTCTGCACTGAGTCTTTTATTTCCTGTTTGGTGTTCAAGTGGATCTTACATAATTCCATCAATGCCTTAATTTAGCAAAGTCTCTATTTCAAATTTATCACTATCGTTGTCCATATCAGTACTTGGTTCTCACCTTCTCGTCGTGCCCCCATCTCTCTTTCTACTCTATCAGTCTCTATCCCTGACTGGAAGATGGGTGAGTTTCTCATTCGCAGAAGTATGCGAGAGAGACCTACCCCTGGCAAACTAGAAGGCCTTTGTTGCCCAAAATCCTTCCTGCCAGTTAGAGAACATGCTAGCTTCTTCTTAGCTCTAAATGGGTATGGGTTCTCTTCCATCCCACACCCGTCAGAATCAAGCTTGAAGAAAAATAATACCAGAATCTGATTCAGTGCCCAAAAACAAGTTAATCGACACCCCACTCGATATTATTGGGTGGGTAAGTAAAATGTATCTCTCTAAATTCGAGGTCGAAATTTGGGGGGTAAGGAATAAAAGATGGGGAAGGCCGGATCTGTGAAAATCTAGAAGAAAACGGATATTGGAGATATTACAGTTGGAATTTTTCCCCTTATTAACTACCTGGCACCTAGACAAAAATTTAACCACCAACTAACTTGTAAATTTAAGAAAATTTATTAAGTCGTTGTTTACAATAATAATGTGACATCACTATCGTCCAAACTGGATACTTGACTTAGAAATATTTTGCTACACTTGATAGGTTATATTGAACTCACTTTGCAAGGCTTCTTATGGGTGTAAAACTTCTAAGAAATGCTATAACAAGGTCAGTCCGTCGTCCAAATCATTTCAAATTTTACATACACGATCGCTATATATCCACCAACAAGTCCCTAATGTCCAAACAAAAAAAACTTGAGTGAAAAATCACCATCCTCACAGCTCAAAATCCTCAACTTGAGTACAGTTTTGTATTTATATGTTATGTTTACAACATCCGCCATGAACCTGATTCCATCCTTATTTTAGACACTTCCATATTACTTTACACTGGCAATCAAAATTTCTACTTTATCTGTCAACACAATATGTCATACTATAGAAATATGTATACACATATATATATTATATATGAAAACTTATCTTAAATGTAATTTATTTAAGTCTGTTTTCATCTTGATTGGATAGAATTAAATATAATAATAAGACATATTTTACTTAGAAATATTAGATTTATTTATTTATTGGGTTAATCAATCAACTATACTATGTTTCACTTAGAATTAATATATACATTGGCTTGTTGATTTTTTCTATCGGCGACTTTAATTCAGAAAACATACTATTCAGATTGTTGTAAATTTGATGGGCTATTGCAAAATCCTTTTGTAGCAATTTTTCCATCTTTTCTGACAGATCTGTGACATATGGTAATGCAACACAATTCTCTCTTATTAATTCTATTAGGATGGTTGGCTGATATATTATTATAGTGTTTTTTGAATTGTATTTTTAAATATTTTCCACATAATTATTATTTATTAATAGATCTTTTGCTTTTTTTAATATATTCTGTTCTCTCTTTGGGGTTTGTAAATTTTATTACTCTGTTTGGAAGATTCTTGACTACTGATTTTTTACGTGATATTGGTTGTATTGATAGGAAATTTAGGTATCTACCTGAAGATGTTGGTTTTATATACAATTTTGTTGATATTTTCTTTTCGAAATGAGTTATTATTAAATCCAAAAAGTTTATACTACTGTTATTTCAACTTCCTTTGTAAATTGTCTATGTTCATTAAAAAGGTTAAATTCTTTTAATATTAAATCAATATCCTGTTCATGTGCACATACTAGAATGTCATCTACATATCTTTTGTAGAATGAGAGCTTAGTAAAAATCTCTCTAATACTTTATTTTTTAAATATTCCACAGTTAGGTTTGCTATACAGAGTGAGATTGATGACCCCATCACTAAACTATGGCATTATTCATATAATTTATTTTTAAATTTAAAATACATATTATTGGTTTTTTTGGTGAAATAGTGTTTACCCCAATCTGAATTGACCACACGTCAGATCCCCAAAAAAGCACTACAAGCCTTTTCTGCGACGTATTAAAGATGCCTCTTGAACTAAAATTTCTCATCGCGAGGTACTTCTGAACCTGAGTATACTTTATTCAATGACCTAACATTGATACTCGAACTTGCCGACTCTCCACCAAACGGCCTTTGAGGAGCAACATTATGGTCTTCGGGCTGAAAGTCATCTTTTATGTTGATGAGCCCACACCTTAAGCACCCTGCATGCATGAGTGGCCCTGCCCTCTGCTAGCATCCTTCAACCAGCAGGAGCCCGTTGTTTGCATAGGCCACAATAAGACACCCACTGGGAAACCTCAGCCGCAGAAGAGACTCAAACTCCACCACCCACAAGAGATGATCCAACACACTGCCTTGGGGACAACCCTTAGACAGAGTCTTTCCTACTTCATGGCTGTTCAGCTCCGTATGTTATTTATATTTCTTATGATATAAATATGATTTGAAGATTTATTTGCGATAGTGCAGATTTAAATATGTGTTCTTCAAATTATAATTACACTTAATCTTCAATTAGATCCAGAGTAATTAATAAAAAAGGATTTGATTAACTTGCCGTCTTATATTGGAATTGAGGTTACAACATCTTATCTATCCAGTATTTACATAATATTATTTTGTTTATTTTTTTACTTAATTTATTAAGAACTTCATTATAATGGATAAATAACAATTATTAAACAGAGACGGCCTGATAAATCACTGCTACACGAATTAATACATTCATTGATATTTTCGATGTCGATGATACTTATGCCCTTCAAATCAAACTGAGAAATCTTCTTGATTTACAGAATAAATATGAAATTATACAATCTCGCCTTGAAATGGAATTTGATGACAACGACGATCTCTCATCAGACTGTATTAGGGTTGAAGATAATTTTTGTTCCATTAAATGTAAGATTAAGTCCAATACAAATACACGTCTGGTGGCTCTATAATGAGTTATGGTTGTTATATTTATATACGATTATTATTTGCCAACAATACAATCTCATAAAATTTACTATGTCGAAATCAAGATTGGCCCCTCTTAAACAGATAACTTTACTGAGATTGGAATTATGTGCTTGTTTGTTACCTTCTCGTTTGTTGATAAAGGTAACTAATGCATTACGGATAAATGTTGATGAGATATATCTATATACAGATATATCACATTGCACTTTATTGGATTGATGGGCAGCCATCCATTTGAAAGACAGATGTAAGCAATAAAATTGCTGAAATTAAACAAAACACGGCAGTTGCTAATTGGCATTATGTCTTCGAACAATCAGTGTTAAATGTGTCTACTGTTTTGGTTGATTATACTCAAAGGATCTCGTCTCTACACACATTCCTCCGTACATTTAAGTTTTTGCATCCGGTTAATTCATAATGTTAAATTGAACCGATCAGAACAAATTTTTGGTCCATTATTTACACAAGAACTAAATCATGCTTTTACCTTTTCCTTGCTGCAATCCCAATCCATATTTGGTAATGAGATAAACAGTCTTAAAAATAATTTAACTATTGTTAAACAAAGTAAGCTTATTTTTCTTGATCCATTTTTGGATAAATTGGGTTTACTACGTGCAGGAGGGTACAACATTCTCTATTATATTACCATGCAAAGCATTCTATTATTACACATCCAGATGCTAATTTAACCAGATTAATTATTATGCTGAACATACATTCAGTCTTTTACATTCTGGCATACAGCTAACACACCACTTGTTGCATCAAAGATACTGGACACTAGATGCTAAAAGAATTATTTCATCTTTCATAAATGTATAACTTGCTTTAAGTTTACTGCATCAACAATTTGGTCAACTACTACCTTAAAGAGCAACTCCCTCTTGATCTTTCTTTGCTTATGTAGCAGATTATAGTGGTCCAATTAAAATACATTATGGCAGGCAGAGTTCTTAAGTCCTTGGGTAAGGCTTATATCGCTCTTTTCATCTGCCTTGCTACTAAGGCCATACATTTAGAATTGGTGATTGATTTTACTCACAAGCATTTATTGCAGCCTTAAAGAAATTTATATCTCGTAGAGGTATTGCTGCTCAAATCTTTTCTGACAATGCCTCTAACTTTCGCTGCACTAGAAATATCCTCTACAATCTAAATTAACTCTTTAAATCAGACATACATTCATTTTCAACTAAACAAGCCATATAGTGGTCATTTATACCACCCGCTTCTATACATTTTGGCGGTTTATGTGAGAGCACAATAAAGAGCAGTAAATTTCATTTATATTGTGTAATAAGACAGACAACTCTGAATTTTTACATACAATTCTAACTCAAATTGAAGCATGTCTCAATTCGTGTCCTATGTTCGCTGTTTTCACAGATCATCAGGATCCAGAACTTCTCTCTCCAGAACATTTTCTAATTGGATGCCCTCTTTCATCTTTGCCTGAACCCAGTTATCAGAAGGTTGACGTTAATTGTTTAGGCCGTTGGCAACTTATTCAAAAATTTATTCACTCAATTTGGAACAGATGGTCTAAAGATTATCTGCAACGCAATAAATGGTGTTTTTTCTTCCCGTAATCTTTCAGTAAGAGATTTAGTTTTGATTACCGAGGATACTGCTCCAATGCTTGGAAGCATGGAATTGTCACCCAGGAACTGACAAGTTGGTAAGGATTGTGGATTTAAATACTGCTAAAAGGCAAATAAGAAGACCTATACATAAACTAAACTTACTCTCAATTTCAAACGATTAAGTTATTTAATATTTAAAGTAATAACATACTTTTAAGGTCATAATAAAATTTATTATATTTTATTTAATTTGATATCTTTGTGATCAATTGTTATTGTAACTAAAGTACATTGTAATCTCTTAATGTACTATGTTTTCATTACTGTATGTTTTGTGTAATGTGTACTTATGTTAAACAATTATAACATTGTTATATTGCTCTTATACTTTAACTCTTTACCACACTATTATTATACTGCATTATAGGTACACGCATACTACATACTGGCAAATATGCAACAATACATACACAAACATATCACAAATGCATTTTTACAAGTAGATTGTATTTATAATGCATCTAGATGATTTATTCATCAAATCATGTGGCTAAATTCCCATTACTTGTACACTTTTATATTCAACGGCATCACGTTTAGTCTGGCCATTGACTTCCTTCACTCTAGTTGAGCTCCAGGAACAACACTTTGAAGAAGTCCCAGATTTATGCATTCATAGTGATGTTAGGCACAAAATATCCAATGGTATCATTATTACTCTGGCCACTGCATGCACAAACAATACAACACTCAAGACATATCCTATATTTATTAAGGATATAGTCATGAGTCAAAGTGATCTATGACTGTAGAGGCATATAATACGTTATAGTTTTTCAACAACCCAATTTTTATGTAATTGAACATTATTGTTTATTATTAATATAATATTATTATGTATGTTCATACAATATGTTATGCACTATATGATTATGTGTATTGCTGAATCCTTAGTCAGTGCAATAACTCCATACAATATGTTATTATTATTGTTTGAATTGGTCTAGCACTATTTGTATTATAATGACTATGTGCATTACTATTTTTTTTGTAACATATGAATGATATTTATAAATATTGTATTAATATTTATATTTATTATTGTACAATTATATGTTCTTTTGCACAATTGCAATTACATTAATATTTTTATGTACAATTTTGAGATTACAGATCAAAAACTGTTAATGATCAATCATTGTGTTATATTTTACTATAATATTAAGAAGAAAAAAAAATCATTATTGATTTTTTTTTATTAAAAATATTATAATATTAAAAATCATTATTGATTTTTTTTTGCGGGCAGTATGTTCAGCTCCATATGTTATTTACTTTATATTTCTTATGATATATTTTGCTACTGTCTCATTATTTCTTTTTTACAGCTGTATATCTAGTTAGCCTAAGTACAGCTGATGTTAATATATGCATTTTATTAATAATGGCTGCCCTTGTAGAGTAACACATCCTGATGACTGAAATAACTTTTCAACGCCTGCAGTTCAGTATCATTCTTGCCTCTGTAATTGGAAAATGGCAGGGGGCCATCAAAAATTGTTAAACGAACATGACAGAAATGTCTAGAAAGAACTCCAAGACATATTCCGCCTCACTGGCCCACACCACACTCATCACATGAAGTATGGCATTCTTAGTGTGTCTTTTTCAGGGTGAAACCCATACTCGTTTTTCATCAGCAGCCAACCTCTCATTTATACGAAGAAACAACACCTTCTCAAAGACCTTGCTGATAACCGGTAGTAACATCAGGGGCTTAAATGATGAACTAACAGCCGGATCCTTGTCGTCCCCTCACCCTAACCAACATTAGAATTCTTTCTTCCAGCACACTGGAAAGAACCCGCCAAACAATAATGTATTAAATACGCATGTGATAATTTTCACGTTAACTCCAACCGAGTGAACAAGGAACTCAGCTGTCAGTCCATCAAAGTCAGGTGCCTTACCTCTACCAAGACTACAGATAGCCCAACACACCTTGGCCTCAGCAATCTCCATAAATAATGCATCCTCACAAAACAGAGCAACCTCATATTGTACCCAAAGATGATATGCTGTCTCTCCAGCTTCACTATCACCAGGAAGAAGATTGACGAGTAGTCTGGGAAAAATTCCAGATATCCAAAACCATGCCCTGCCGGGTTGAGAGAGCAGACAGAAGAATGCCCTTTCTACATTTATGTCCTAGAACCCTATACCCAACTCCCCAGGGATCCTTGTTTCCTTGATCATCCATGAAGGAATGCCATAAGTCCCTCTTGACCTTCTGGACTTTATGAAAATAGTTACATCTTGATCCCTGTATTCGCCAATAAGAACTGCCCGGCGCGCAGGATCACCCTCACATTGAGAGGCCCTCTGTAAATGACAGACAGCTTTCTTCATATTAGATAACTCTGTATTCCAGCAAGGAGCCATTCCAACCCCGTAGGGGAAGACATCAACCTTGTGACGTTAACGGTCGCCACATCACCCTCTCTTTACGAGCCCTGAGGGGCTTTACTGGAGGTGTCTTTTGAACCTCTAACTGATTACATCTTGCAGTCATCAGCCAGGTCTCAGTCGGGATGCCACCCATGTAAATGCTTCAGTAAATAATTACAAATTAGATTTCAGCTTCACGTAGGCCTCCAACGGACATTTTCACACACTTTCTAATATGACATCCTCAAAACTAACTAACCAAAATCACAGAAGTGTGAACCCCGTGCCTATACCAATTTTGACAACACCAACCACAACTACAAATGCCCCAGAAACGAACAAGTAGTAAGTCAGCGCTACACTCATACCAGTCAAAAGCATGTTTTACAGAACACTGAAATTCAGATATACACTCAATAAGTTGACCAAATTTGGTCACCTAGCAGGGGAAATTGACCCATTCCGGTCCACATAAGAGTCGGGGACAAACCCTGTGTACTCCATAACCGGAGTGTCTCACAAGCATGAGCAACCCGGAATTCTACCTCGTTTTTCGTTTTTTGTTACGATGTAACAAATTGAAACTATGTCTTGCATTCGCATACGAATCTCTTAAGGCACAGTTTTCCTTACGAGGAAGAGATACAACAAATCTGCCTTGTTGATCATGAAAGGTATTTTCAACTAAATGTTTTTCGCAGGATTTCTCCTTAGTCGGTAAGCGATCTTCGGTCTCTTCAGATCTCCAAAATGACTCTAATTGAGAGGAAAGCTGCTCGTTACTTTCAAAAAGTGATATTGAATCTGAATTATTTTTCCGCTTACTAGATTTAGTAGGGATTTGACTAGAGACTATGAAACCAAGACGAGTTTCTTGAAGTATGGTATGATTGGAATTATGAATCAATTGAACAGGCTTAAGTAGAGAAAGATAGTATTGAACGCCTAAGAATATAGATTTGCCCAGAAATATTAAAATGAGGATCGGCGAGAAAAAGGTGAGAAGGAATTTCCCAGTCAGTTATGCTTACAAATCATTAGGTAACAAAGCTGAAATAGGTGGCAGTACATGACATTTCAAATTAAAATTAAAGTTTTCATACCTAGAATTAATATTCAAATCAACACTTAGCTTAGATTTAGTAACAACATTCTAATATCTGTGATCGGCATTAAAACAGGTTTGGTTTGAAGCCCAAGTTTAGCAGCAAACCTTACAGTACGGAATGAAATCATCAAAGCGGAATCAAGTAAAACCCAGGCTTGGATGAAATTACCTTTTTTTATCTTTTACATTAACTACAGCTGCTGCAAGTAAAACAGTTTTGTTAGATTCTGATTTTAAAGTACAATATGAACTATTAGCCGAAGGAGCTTGATTCAGCTTAGAAGATTTTTAATGGCTGCCTCTTGCAGCGTTTTATCTAAATGAATTAGTGTATGATGCTTCCGTGAGAATTTTTTACATTTATGATTGGTTGGGCAATCTTTCACAACATGTTGTTTATTTAAATAATTAAGACATAGTTTTTCTTGAAACACAATATTTTTTATTTCATTAACATTATAACTTAAAAATTTATCACACTGATACAATTTATGGTTGCTAATTTTACATAATGCGCACATAAAATTATTAGAATTGTTTACTAGAACTAGGTTTTGAATAATCGTATTTTTTCCCGCTACAGCCTACATTAGACGGATGTACGCTTTCGTTACATTGAATCGTGTCAGTGGATTCAAGTAGTTTACGTTTACATTCTAAGAAAGAAAAGAGTTGTTCTAAGTTTGGAAATTCATTATTTTGTAATGTTTTTTCCCAGTCTCTTAAAAGTATTTAAATATAAAATTTGAGTAATTAACTGTATTATAATAAATTCTAAATAATCAATATTTAGATTCTTCAATGCATTAATGTTTGAATTAATTTGGTCATTGAATTTAGATAAATTTTCAGAATTTTCCTTTTTTAATGGTTTTAAATTAAAACTTTCTAAAGCATGTCTAGCTGCAATTAGCCTTTTTTTATCATAATGATCTTCAAGTAATTTTATTGCAGTTTCAAAACTTCAGACGTGACCGATCAATTTTTTTATTACATCTAAAGCATTACTCCTTAGAAATTTGTAGGTTAGTAAAATTTTTCAACCTCAGAAAATTCTTCGCGGTTGTAAAATAAATTATTAAAAAAGATCAAAGAATTTATGCCAAGCTCTCACATCACCGTGAAAGGGCTGAATTTGTATAGGTTTTAACGTAATTGGATTAGGTTTATTAATCATTTTATTTAACTCGGTTACCTCTGAAATGATTTTTTAATTTTTTTTGTTTTAATTTAAGTTTGTCGAAAAGATTATCATACGTGTGCCTATCCTGTAGGTCTTTACCTGTTACATCTTTGTGCAATTCTATTTCTGTTGAGCTTCAAAAAATGCTTTTTCGTATTCTAATAGTTTGTTGAATTTAATAGTAAACAGATCGTAATCGTCTGATTCGGGGTTGAAGTTGTCAATGAATGTTTTTAATCTTGTTATGCTATTTTTTAATGCCTCTTTTTGTAATTAAATATTTAAATTACATTTTGCTAGAATAATATTGAATCTGTATGAAATGAAATTATCATAAAGTAATGTTAGAAAAGGTAGTTGTATACAAACAATACCGCTAAATTATTGCTTATGTCTAAAGTTGAATGAACAAAATAACTTGTATGTATATTTATTACGATTATATCAGCTAACATCTGCCTGTCCAGGTCAACGAACATTGTAAAATTTGAACTGTGAGCGTGCGTGCTCAGTACAGCTTTAACAAAGGAATCTTACCCAAACTGGTATGAAAGTTTACTTCGTATACCTGCTATCTTATAATCACAAAGTTAACTGTATTGCAAATCACTGAAATATTTAATCTGAATATTTCACTAATGTTAATTGTATCACTAATATACTTTTAATGTTCACTTTTGTTTTAAATACACTGCTTATAAATAAATTATAAATACCGCTTAATCCGGCAACTTGATCTGACTTATGAATCCAGTGACTTGATGATGGATAGATGTAGCGGCGAAATCCGGCTCTTGAATCTGGTGACTTGACCATAAAAAGTTGGTAGAATTGGCGACTTGACTATCCGCTTGATCTGGCCCGGAGGACCATAAAGTTTGTTAGATCCGTTGCGATGTGGAGGACCATAAAACCTTTGTGGTAGGTTTTAGATATGAACTGTATATGCATAGGTGATGAATTGAAACAACACCTTGTTGCTTATTGGACTGTTATTTAATTTATTGTCGTCTTGACATTTCGATAACATATAATGTAACATATAATTAAACTTAACATATAAGTATAAAAAGAAAATAAGCGTTCATCCGAACATTGGTATGCGTGTCCGAATGTTGAATAAAGGTCGCTACATCATAATGACCACTCCTTGCGGTAGGTAGCAGCACCCGACAGCACAAGTGGAATGTAACATGCATCTTTATGTTTTAATTTCATACTTTCAGTACGGAACTGGAAAAAAATTTGTTGATTTTTTGTTGGTCAGGCTCGAGCATTAGGTCAGAGTTTGGAGACCTTGAATCTTGACAGCTTGGCAATGAGGTTGTAAGTGGATTTTATTGATGCTGTTAAAAATTCCATTTCCTGTAGTTTTGGTCGAGAGCGGCTAGCCCCATGGTAGAATAAGGTCACACAAATTGATGGTCTCCCATCATGGAGACTCCATGACGGGACCGAGTGGGGGTGCGGAATTGGTCCCTGGCTCCTGCGCGGACTGAAATGAGATTACGTTCCCTTTGATAGGTGACTTAATTTGGTTGACTTATTTGGGTGTAGGTCTGAATTTCTATGTTGGGTAAAACATAATTTTCATTGGCATGAGTGTTCACTGATTTAACTTTCAACTCGTTCGTTTTCTGAGGGATTCACAGTCACGAATGGTGCTGTCAAATTTGTACTAGGCGCAGGGTTCGCGCTTCCACGATTTCGGTTAGTTAGTTTGAGGGAATCATGTTAGGTTAGATGTGAAGATGTCTGTGAGGCCTAGATGAAGGCAAAATTTGATTTGTATTTTACCTATGCAAATGTCTGGCAAGGCATTTACAAAGGTGGCATACCAACGATGGGATGATGACTGTGAGATGAAATCAGTTAGAGGGTCTAAAGACAACCTCCGGTACAGTCCGTCAGGGCTTGGAACGTAGGGGGTGGTGTGGCGACCAGTAATGTCACAAGGTGGGTTTCTTTCCCCTACAGGGTTGGGATGATGGTGGACTTAGCCAATCTGACAAGTAACCTCGGGGAACTATTGGACCTGAAGCAGACTGTCAGCCATTAACGAAGAGCCCCTCAACGTGAGGGTGATCCTGAGGGGGGCAGTGCTTGTTTTGGAGTATAAGGAACAAAGGTCTTATTACTTTCATAGTTTGTTCAGCAAAATGGGTTGATGGTGTTTCTTTGTGAATGAGCACGGGAACAAAGACCCGTAGGAGTAGTGTATAGGGTGCTTTTTTTATTAGAGGTGGAGGAATACCATTTACATACAAAGTGCGACTTGCTAACAGGTTCCGCAAGGTGTTATTAATCTGTATAAAACTGAAATTTTATACAGACTTTTACATGACTTGCTGCCTGATGAAAATGAAGCTGTGGAAACCGCATATCATCTTTAGGTTCGGCGTGAGGTTGCTGTTTTGCAGGGATGCAGTGTCGTTGGAAGTTACTGAGGCTGAGGTGCATCAGGCCATTTGTAGCATGGGGAGGGGCAAGGCCCCTGGCTTTGATGAATAGCAATGGATTTCCATATTTGCTCCCTTGGTGTGTGAGTGAAGATCATCCCACAAGTTTTCAATCGCTTATTATTTGGATACTTCCCGGTGTGTTGGAAGAAGGGAATTATAAAATTATAGTAAAAGGGTGGTGACAAGAATCCCACTTTTAGCTCATCTTACAGGCACTTAACATTGCTGCTGGTTCTTGGCAAAGTGTTCAAAAAGGTTCTGTATCTTCATATAAATGAGAGGTTGACTTCGCGTGGTCTACTAATGGGAAATCAATACGGGTTTCAACCCCGAAAAGGTACATAGGATGTTGTGTTTAAAGTAATGATTAGTGTCTTTACAATATCACGGAGACGTGGACTCCATGAAAATCCAGTATGTGGACAATCTAGCATTGATCTCCAAGTGTAAGGATTTTATGTACTGTCGGAGTGTGCTAACAGGTGATCTGACAAAATTAAGTGATTACTTCCATAAATGGAGACTTCAGTTTAACCCAAATAAGACTGAAGTTACTGCATTCCATCTAAATAATAAAGAAACTCTAAGGAAACTACACGTGACTTTTGATGAAATCAAAGTGCCCCATAATTACATTCCCATATATCTGAATGATTGTGGAAAACTTCCTTGTTTATTTGGCAAAGGAGAGGATTGCAGAGGGGTCTAGGATTTTGCACTGTTGTTGTTTTGTTTTAGTACAGTTCATTGTTGCATGTTGAAACTCACCTTATATAATCTCAGGTAGTAGGTCAGTTCCTTCGGGTAATGTCAAATCAGTCTTGTCAAGATTTGATAAGATGTGTTTTGTTTGTTTATGAGTTTTTTGGGCAGTAGTACTCTGATGGAAATATCACATGTGGCATTCGCATTAGTGGCATCCTGACTGTTGCAAGATCAAAGCTGAGAGATACCTTTTGCTGAGGTTTTGGAGATTACCTCTGATAGAGCCCACCAGGGCTAGGAATGGTGGGAGTGGCATGGTGACTGTAACTATCACATGGCGAGTGTTTTCCTCTGCGGGGTCAGGTTGTACTATTACAACATTCTGACTAAGACTCAGAACAGTGTGAGTGATAGAAGATGAGGAAACCCCCATGCTTGTTTGAAAATCCAGATCAATGAAGAAGAGAATTGCAGTCGTATCTTTTAGTGTGAGTAGTGATGGAAATTCAGAAGATAGTTTCAGAGAAGCGGTATACCAAAGAATGCCTGCCTAGATGTTGAAGCTTTCAAGAACCTGTGCCCAAACTCAAGGATGGATGTATGGCTTCTTTTTCATGATAACATTCTAGTGCACCTCTCGAAAGTTTGCTCAGAGTATTTCGCCAGCACTCGAATAAAACTGTTAGAGTACCCTTCTTACAGTCCTGACCTTGAACCATGTGATTTCATGCTGTTTCCCAGACAGAAAGGGAGGCATTTTACGACGATGATGACCTAAAGGGCTCGGGATGATGAGTGCGAGTGTGTCCAGATATTCAATGAAACACAACAGCATATCTTTAAAGACTGGTTTCATGCAGATTGTAAAAGTATATAATGTGTGGTAGAAATTAATTTGAAAAATTATAAAAAATAAAGTCGTATAGCAAAATGTTTTCTGTGTCCTTTACATCTGGTGTTAACAAAAACAAATTAATAATAATAAGTAACAAAGTCAACACTTTACAAATTTAAATAAGCTACAAAAAAAATTAATAATATAGTTTTGAATTCAGGTGAACTCTTTCCAAACTGATTTTAAGATTATATTAATCCTTTTTTTCTATAAATATTTACGATGGCCAAATAAAATCTGTGAAAACAGACTAATGTTGAAACAAAGGACTAGGGTATGGATGTGCAGCTTAAAACTATTTAGAATTTAAAAAATTGATTACTGTTTTAATAAGTAGATTAGAAAAATGAGTATACTAATTAAAAGTAATCATTAATAATACATGAACAAATCAACGTCAAAAAACAAAATTAAAAAGAGTAAGTGAAAAAATGAGTAAATTTACAAAGAAAAAATTGTGTGGATTAGTAAGAGCTGCATTCACATGAAGGAGAATAGCGATGAGGAATGAATCTGTGAATGCATATGTGATAATATGTACAAAGTAGATAAATAATGATTGTGTGGTAGAGGGAATATTTGCAGTTATATTGAAATAATAACAACAGGAAACCAATAACTAAACTTCCGTGTGCTATTGTTGGTTCATAAAGAAAAAATATTTTAGAATATTTGGATTAGTTCCGATTAGTTCATACAAATATTATACTACATTTTTTATTGAAAACATTGGGATCCATTTCAAAATACTAAACCACAAACCACATGAACTTTTTGATTAAAAAGTGTGACATTAAATCATTTAAAATCACATTAATTCAGTTTAACTGAAATGCACAAACAATAATGAACATCATCACAAAAAATTCTTACAGTAATAAAGAAAATAAAATCTTTTAATAAAAGAAAAAAGAGATCCTACAGATAAGAACCTCAATGATGGAGAATTATTCAAAATAAACTGATTTTCTTCATTAATAACAAATGAATGAAAATACTGTTTGCATTCTTACTGGAATATTAGAGTATAAATTGTAAATCTTTTGAAATTTTATTTTAAACATTTATTTAAGTGACAATAATTTTATAGGCTTCACATCTATTATATAATACAGGGCTGAGATGGAAGCAAGTAAGTGGGCAATAAAATTTTATTCATCAGAAGCTGTAAAAATGAATATTGAAGATGAAGAAAATTATATGAATTTTTATTCAAGATAGTGAATCTTTTTTTTAAATTTACTATTTGCTTTGCAATCAGTTTTTTTTGTTCATTCAGAAAGTTTGAATACATACACCAACAAAAAATGCACTGCAATAAGGAATTTAAATACCTTGGATATAACAAAAAGAGATTATTTAATGTAATATTTTGCAAGAAAGTTTTTTAAAATGTTAAATTTTAACTTTAGTGTGATTTTATAATTAATAATAAATGTAATAATAATAACATTTTAGTATTGTTACATTTTTATAATTAAAGAGAAATATTTAAAATATCTTGATTTAAAAAAATCTTTGATTATTTATTGATTTTATTTTGTTAACCAGTCTTCTAATTCAGCAAGTCCAATATTCCAGTTCTATATCCAATATTTTGTTTCTATAAATTGTAAGGCTGAATTTAGGTTATCATTAACTTAACTGTATATGAGAAAAAACTGCATGCCAGAAAAGTCCTCTAACTATGTTGTCAGCTTTTTTTATTTCTCAACATAGCTTTTTTTTAAATAAAACATAGAAACCTAAACCAACAATAATTGTTAACGCCTATATGCTTACAAGCGCCCATGATGATGATGATGAGGTAGAGTGTGTGTACGAAGAAATTGACAAAGCAATTAAATACATAAAAGGAGATGAAAATTTAACAATAGTTGGAGATTGGAATGCAAGTATTGGAAAAGGCAAGGAAGGAAATATAGGGGTGAATACGGGCTGGGCAAAAGGAATGAAAGAGGGGACCGAGTTTTGCACGAAGTACAATTTAGTAATTGCCAACACCCAGTTTAAGAATCATAATAGAAGAATATACACATGGAAAAAGCCAGGTGATACTGCGAGGTATCAGATAGATTATATCATGGTTAAGCAAAGATTTAGAAATCAACTCGTCGACTGCAAAACTTACCCTGGAGCAGATATTGATAACGACCATAATTTAGTGATATTGAAATGTAGGGGTTTAAAAACCTGGAGAAAAGGTGTCAGATAAATCGCTGGAGTTTAGAGAAGCTTGATGAAGAGGAAGTAAAGAAGATTTTTGAGGAGCACATCACAAGAGGTCTGAGTAAAAAAGATAAGGTAGAAAATGTAGAAGAAGAATGGGAGAATGTTAAAAAGAAAATCCTTACATCAGCAGAAGTGAATTTAGGCAGAACAAAGAAAACTGGTAAACCTAGGATTTCAGACCATATATTGCAATTGATGGATGAATGTAGAAAATATAAGAATGTTAGTGATGAAGAAAGTAAAAGGAACTATAGACAATTAAGAAATACTATAAACAGGAACTGCAAACTAGCGAAAGAAGAGTGGATTAAAGAAAAGTGTTTAGAAGTGGAAAGAGAAATGAACATTGGTAAAATAGAAGGAGCATACAGTAAAGTTAAGGAAAATTTTTGGGTACATAAATTAAAATCTAATAATGTGTTAAACAAAGATGGTACACCGATTTATAATACGAAAGGCGAAGTCAATAGCTGGGTGGAATATATTGAAGATTATACAGAAGAAATGAATTAGAAAATGGTTATAGAGAAAGAAGAGGAAGTTGAAGAGGATGAAAGGGGAGAAACAATACTGAGATCTGAATTTAAGTGAGCATTAAAAGATTTGAATGGCAGGAAGGCTCCTGGAATAGACGGAATACCTGTAGAATTATTGCGCAGTGCAGGTGAGGAAGTGATTGACAGACTATACAAAGTGGTGTGTAATATTTATGAAAAAGGGGAAGTCTGTCAGACTTTAAAGTGTTATAGTCATGATACCAAAGAAAGCAGGAGCAGATAAATGTGAAGAATACAGAACAACTAGCTTAACTAGCCATGCATCAAAAATCTTAACTAGAATTCTGTACAGAAGAATTGAGAGGAGAGTGGAAGAAGTGTTGGGAGAAGACCAATTTGGTTTCAGAAAAAGTATAGGGACAAGGGAAGCAATTTTAGGCCTCAGATTAATAATAGAAGAAAGGAAGATTAAAGAAAAACAAACCAACATACTTGGCATTTATAGACCTAGAAAAGATATTCGATAACGTAGACTGGAATAAAATGATCAACATTTTAAATAAATTAGGGTTCAAATACAGAGATAGAAGAACGATTGCTAACATTTACAGGAACTAAACAGCAACAGTAATAATTGAAGAATACAAGAAAGAAGTTGTAATAAGAAAGGGAGTCCGACAAGGATGTTCCTTATTCCTGTTACTTTTTAATCTTTACATAGAACTAGCAGTTAATGATGTTAAAGAACAATTTAGATGTGGACAGTACAAGGTGAAAAGATAAAGATGCTATGATTTGCTGATGATATAGTAATTCTAGCCGAGAGTAAAAAGGACTTAGAAGAAACAATGTATGGCATTGGATGAAGTCCTACACAAGAAATACCGCATGAAAATAAACAAGAACAAAACGAAAGTAATGAAATGTAATAGAAATAAAGAAGATGGACCACTGAATGTGAAAATAGGAAGAGAAAAGATTATGGAGGTAGAATAATTTTGTTATTTGGGAAGTAGAATTACTAAAGATGGACGAAGCAGGAATGATATAAAATGCTGAATAGCACAGGTGAAACGAGGTTTGTCAGAAATATAATTTGTTTACATCAAAAATTAATTTAAATGTCTTCTCAACTTAAACGGAAGACAAACACAGAGAAATTAAATGATAATGTTGAAACTTAGTGTGCAATCACCCAAAAAATGGCTACTAACTGAAAATCCACTCAATATGCACCAGTGGTGCCAACTGTCAAACTTTTCAAATCATCCTTGCATCTATATAAAGAAATATCATTTACGTATTTTGACTAGTATCATGATTTTCACTGTCAGATAGCTCTTTAAATAAACAAATGGCTTCTGTAGTTTTGAATAATACGGGTTTTAATCCAGCTTTTCTGAAAAAGCCAATATTATTAACATAATTCGGGTTACATATTATTTCAATCTTTTCCACAGGCTGTGATTTATAAGTTATACTACTCGGTGAGAATAAACAGTACTTGGGCTTGTGTGAATGATTTTAATTATTCAGACAATTATCTGTGAAGATAATTTGCAGACAGCAGTTTTTTCTTTTAAAAATGAAAATAAGTGTTTAAACCGCTATTTTTTACAAGTATTTCAAGCTTTGTTATTTGCAACATATCAAAGAGGATAACATTTCACATTACCAAAACATAGTTTTCCGATTGAGAGGTTGTATAAGTTCTCAGGAAAAGTGTTCCCAAAAGGATTCTCGCTTACTTCACATTCTAGTTTGAACTTTTTCAGGATAAAATTTTAATGATTATTCTCTGCCTGACCTTAAAAATCCAACCCACACTGACTTGAAATCAATGAAGAACAGTTCTCCTCCAAAATAATAGGACTTTTCATGCAAAATTATCCCACTAATAAGCCAATCCATGTAAGGATCCTTAATCATTTCAAATCCTTTATCTGACCTGAGTTTTTCTTTGTCTGACCTTAAGCATGCCTGTTTTTCAGCATTTTTTGTTTTTATAAGTTGTTTAAAAGATATTAGCAGAAATCCAAATATTACTTTTGTAACTTACTTTATCTTTCTTCCTTCATCAAATTCTATACGGTTTTTAAATTTGTCCAGTTTTAATACAAATGAAAAAAATTTAAAAAAAGAAAAAACTTTAATTTCTATTATTGTCATTTTTCATGGAAAACTCATTCACACAAGCTTGCAACACAAATCAACAGAAACTGTTTTTATAGGACTTCAGGATTCAAAGCAAGACCATAAATTTATTAAAAATTACAGGTTAATGGACAATAATCACAGCACAAATTTCTAATTTTGACCAAAAGGATATTTTTTTAAAGCAATAAAAAAAATATACAAGTAGTTTAGGAATTCCAGCCATATATAACAACCAGATGTAGTAAAATACTTATTGAAAAGCTATAAATAAAATTTATTTATTTATTTTTGAAATAAATAGCGCTATTATGGGTTTTTAATATTTTCAGATTGTTACCAAATTATAAACTACACAGTTATTATAAAACAGATGTGCTTTGAAAAACCTATTTGAAGTAGGTTAAAAGTGTGAAATATGTCTAGACTACGGATAAAAACATAAATTATACATTATCAATTATGTATAATTTATTGATTGATTATAAATTACTATTTTATAAAATATAACAATATGTAGTTTATAATGAATTTATAATTTTTGGTCTCTGTTTCTTGCAACACCTTGGTTCACCTTCTCTTGTGCCAGGTCCATTCATTTAGCCTCTTGACACAAAACCAAACCTTATCTCATCTCTTGTATTACCATCATTCTCATCTCGTCTCAGCATTCAGTCACTCTTCTTTGTCTTTTTCTTGATTTAAAATCTATAAACCATCACCAGGGCTTAGATTATGAGTATGCATACACGGTTAATGAATAAATGGTTAAATGTTAATGAATTCCATACAACTGTTTCATAAAATGTAGGAATATGTAGTTCACAGTTTGGTAGCAGACTGAAGATACAGAAAACCACAAGAAAATTATTTAATATAAAACAATATATTGTTAAGTATTCTTGCAATTTTTTAAGTTGTCATAAACTGCTTTCTACTGCAGTTTTCAAATCCTTTCATTTTACACTCTAACTACATAATTTTCATTATTCTACTGCAGTATATCATTTCAAAAGCTGTTATTTATCTGATTTATCATCATTTACCTAGTTTTTCTATTGTCCTTATAAGTGTTAATCTGTAAAATAAAATTTAAAAAAATTGAATTTCTATGGTATGTCTAAGTACCAGAGGATTTATCTTTTCCTTGAAAGTTTTCATTGTTTAAGCCAGTCTGTTTTCTTTACGTCAAACTTCATCTGTGTTCTGCAGAATTAATATTAAAATTCTGGAGCTTTGTTTTTTCTGCTATATTTAGTTTGTTGTATACTTTTTTCTAATACATTGAATTTCTTCCATATTGATGAGAGAAACATTATCTTTATTTTTGTCCCTGAATTACTGCTCAGTCTTCAAAATTTTCTTGTAGTTTCATTATTCCTTTAAGAGACTAAACTCTTAATCATTATCTCATTTTTATACTTTCAACTTAAAAGATGTTTTATACAAAACATCTATCTCAAAGTACAGTTCTCACAAAATAAAACAGGTTCAAAAACACTGTAAGTCATGTACAAAGAATTACTTACCGTTTGAATATTTAATTTACTTTAACTGCTGATGATAACCAGATACCCGGTTGACCTAATATATGTGAAAATAATTATTTATATATAATTTAATTAAAGTCAATTAACTGTATTGTGCTCTAACTTCACAGTTTTAAAGTGGCGCTTAAGATATATAACATCAAGAATGGTACACACACTTGTATAACAAAAACTAATTTTATAAACAAAAACATATAATTTGTAATTCAAAATAAATTTCAAATCCAAGAAATATATATTATTTCATCAGATTTATTCTACAATATGTAAATATATTATTTGAGAAAAGAAAAATAACATTTAAACCGTATCAAAAAATATAATACAAGATTCAAATTAACATTACTTTTTTACTTACATATAATAAAAGTTACATTCTTATTTGAAATTTTCCTGCTTTTGTAATATACTTAACACCTTTAAATGGTTTATATTTTTCACCGTACATGTCTAACCGATTCACTTTTAAACCGGATACTGCCAACTGATTTATTGTAAACTTAACCTGTGAACCATAAGCACATTAAATCGATTAAATATATGAATAGCTAGCTGTTCTTACACAAAATCAAGTTGTAATTCTATACACAGCACATCAATCTATTTGGTAACAATCTCAGTAGATGTTTCAACAATTTTTTTACACAAATATATTAAGCAGGTGTACATTGATGTTCTTTAACTCTTAATGATATTTTTATTTTGCATTGTGTCTCTTTTGAACAACTTTTTCTGAATTCAGATTCCTTATTTCAGCTCCTTAAATGCAAAACTCATCTGTTATGAGTGACATTCATGTTTTGATTTAATAAGTCAAGTCAAATCAATTACAGCCACTATCTATTGGAGTCGGCAAGAAAATAGTTTTGATTTTCACAAATAGATAGCTTTATGTTTTTTTAGAGAACTTCAGTCAATGTCATGATTTTTTTGGCATCTGATAGCTGTCACTTTTAGCATACTTTAGAAGCAAATTGCACATAATTTTGTTTGAACCTCTATTAGTTTACAGTCAATTTTAACATGGAGTGCAAAAAAGTATGTTTTCAACATATTTTACTTTTTTATTTTTGCAAAGACAAGAAAGCTGCTGGGGCTCATAAAGAGATATGTGAAGTTTATGATATTGATCGGCTAACAGAATATACGCGTTAGAATCGGTTTATAAAATTCCATTCTGGGAATGGAATTTTGTAAACACTCAAAGTAACCGGTTAACTGACTAAAGTCAATGAAGTCCAAATCAAAGCTATAATTGAGTCAGAACGCGATACAACTGTCCAAGAGATTGCAGAGAAGTTAAATCATCACACAATTGAAAATCACATAAAATATACTGGACTTGTTATGAACTTGATATTACGGTTCCACATGAACTGAAAGAGATTCGCTTAACACAATGAATCAATATTTGTGACGTGCATCTCAAATGCAATGAAGTTGACCCTTTTTTGGACAAATTACCACCGGTAATGAAAAATGGATAAGTCTACAATATTATCGATTGAAAACAATCATGGTCTGAGCATGATGTGGCATAAGCCACATCAGAAGCTGAAATGCATCAAAAGAACATGCTGAGATTATAAAGGTGTTGTGTATTTTGAGCCTCTTCCAAGGAACCAAACAATCAATTCAGATGTTTATTGTCAACAAGTAATGAAACTGGAGGAAGCAATCACTGAAAAACGGCCAGAATTGAGAAATAATAAAGGGATTGTGTTCCACCAAGACAATGCAAGGCCTCACATATCTTTGGTAACTTGTGAAAGTTTTTGAAGCTTGATCAGGAAGTGATATCTCATCCCCTGTATAGTACTGATCTGCACCATCAGATTATCATCTTTTTTTAAGTTTACAAACTCTTTGAATGGTAAAACTTTCACTAATGATGATAACTTGAAATTGCACTTCCGTTCAGCTTTTGCTGATAAAGACCAAAGGTTCTTTAACGCAAAATCCTAAAATTGCCAGAAAAATGGGTAAAGGTTATCAGACAAAACGGAAAATACATAATTGATTAAAGTTCATTCTTAGTATAAAAAATTAAGTTTTATTTCAAATGATAAAAGCAAGATTACTTTCATGCCAATCCAATAGTAAAATCAATGCAGATGACTTTTCTCACCTTACTATCTACAATCCTTCAGATGCTTTCCACAAATCAATTTAATTTTTACATTTTTTTATTTATATTTTGATCCATATAGTATGAAATAAAATATCTCATAAACCAACAGTTATTGTAGAACTGTGGTTTTCTATGACTACTTTAGAGGAAAATTGTCATTTACTATATAACTAGACTCTATGACTTAACTCGCTGAATTCTGTAGTCAACTTTTCTCACAAAAAATTGTGTTAGAAACAGTCAAAAATCCCATTCTATTCCTTAATCTTCCTTAAATTCATTGTTATATTTGCCACTTCCAAAATATACAACAACAATAAAAAAGTGCCATGACACAATCTTGCAATTACAGTTACCAGATGTTTAAGATATTGTTTTAATGTACTCCAAAGGTAGTTCTTTTATGAAAAGTGAATTGAGAAAACTTAATTAAGACTTTATTTACATTAAAAAAAAAAATCACCCCACCATTTGACAGAAAATTATATCTGTTTAATTTAATTGGTAATTCACACACTGGTGTGTTTAAAGATGATAAATACAGTTAAATGTAAAAATTCAAGAAATTAAAAGACTAGAATTCAGCACTTAAAACAGTATATAAACCGATCTTAAACATTACATCAAGACATTTAAAAAGAGCAGATTAATTGAGAAGTTAATTAGTGTGAAAGAGAATGGTAATGATCATCACACAATTCTTGGTTTTGTTACTTGAACAACAGCTTGCTTCTAAACATCAGGAAAGGATATTGTTATTGAAAAAGTGTTGAGACTGGTAAAATGTCAACAATAGTCATACATTCTTATAAATCATGAAAGTTAAAATATTAACAATATTATGTTAGTCCAGGTAATTTCAGGTATTGTGGACAGTATATTGAACTTTTTCAGTTTAATTCTTGACAAAGATATCTTTTTTCTTTTCTTTTTTTTTTTTTTTTACTTATCTTTTCTTACTTAAAGGAAAAAAATATGTTTTATAAGCATGATTTCCTGCTTATTGCTTGTTTCTTTGAAATATTCACAGACAAACAATAGGTATACTTGTGCCCACACAGACTCTATGATGGATGGTCACCAAAAGTAACAACAATGAAATTATGTCAATTCTTATTTAGAATAAAGACGAAAATGTCATTAAACACTTTTACTTACATTAATAGTCGGATTTGAATCAGCAGCAGGTACACCTGACTGAAGGGTTATCTAAAACAATACGTCAAATCTTACAAATGAAAAACACAAAAAGCAAAGGAGAAAATGCAGAAATTAAATTTATAAATAATTTATATCTGCAAAGTGCATAATAATGTTCTAATTTATTATTTAATAACATATCTATGAGTGAATTTTGCAGAAGGGTTGAAGGAATTTATCAAAGAATAATACTGCCTTTAACCTTTTTGGGACTGGCACCACGCTTACACAACTGCAATTAACTGTCCACAAAGACTACGGTTGGGTAAACTCAGTTTAGAACGTTACCGTTTAACCCACTGGATTAGTCTATTGGTGAATACGTCTTCCCAAATCAGCTGCTTTGGAAGTCGAGAGTTCCAGCATTCAAGTCCTAGTAAAGTAAGTTATTTTTACATGGATTTGAATACTAGATTGTGGATACCGGTGTTCTTTGGTTGTTGGGTTTTCAATTAACCACACATCTCAGGAATGGTCGAGCTGGGACTGTATAAGACTACATTTCACTTCATTTATAATCATAAATATAAGTCTCATTCATCTTCTGAAGTATTATCTGAAAGGTAATTACCGGAGGCTAAGAAGGAAAAAGAAAGAAAGAACTTTATTGTTTGAGTACTATCATGTTAATGCAAGTAATATAATTCTTTCACAGACATGAGCTGCACTCTATTGGCTTTAAAAATAACTATTTGCACTATCGATAAGTTGCAGATAACAGCTGGAAGTAGAAAGAAAAAAATCATATTACCAGCATTATAAAAGCCTATTAGGTTAACTTGAGACACACATGTTAACTTTTGTCTTTTATTTGGTGGATTTGTTTCACTTGAAATTGTAATTGAGGTTTCAGATTAAATTTCTGTTTGTTGTTGATTATTATTATTATAAGTTGATGCAGTTTCACTAAAACTAAAAAACACAAAACTAACCTCATTTGCAGACAATTATTATGATCATCAAAAGTATCACTACAACATTTGCTTTCACATTCATCATCCGACTTTTCATTTAGCAAAATTTTAATTATCTTACGATTTACAGTTAGTGCCAAAAAGGTTAATTTCTACTTTCCTGAGTGTCAGAATAAATAACAGAGATAGAGTGCTGTTATCAGTCATAAAATGACCCCTTCTTGATTTTTGTATTTTTAGGCCCATAAGACCAGAAATAAAAAAAAATCAAACTTAAAAATTTGGGATGTAAGTC
Source organism: Lycorma delicatula (assembly GCF_047948215.1). Lineage (NCBI taxonomy): Eukaryota > Metazoa > Arthropoda > Insecta > Hemiptera > Fulgoridae > Lycorma > Lycorma delicatula. The sequence goes on along the minus strand of NC_134461.1, from coordinate 11,478,664 downwards.
TGTATTGCTGCAACAGTCTAATTAGCTAACTCAAGACAAATTTAAACTAAATAATGAAATTTATTGAATTAACTTTATGTTTTAGGTGTGATTGTATAAAAAAAATACTCAAACAACAGGTTAGGAAATATAGTAATGGGAGATACTTAATTTCAAAGGGATTTCAAATTTCAATCATGGCAAAACAGCTCTGTGTGTGTGTGTGTGTGTTTGTGTAACATACATGTAATTCTGTTATTTCAATATGTCCATCATTAAACATGTGGAAGGTTAGAATACTAGTAAATAAATCCCAAAATATTATTGATAATGATCTGAAAATGAATCAATCAAGTGACAACATAAGGCCCCAAAATAACATAAATAACTATAGCAGGAGACTCTATCACTAAGACTTGTAGATAATCTATAAACAATACAATCACAGGCGATTAGACATGTTTTTACATACTCTGCAGACAAAATAACAGTCACTGGAGTAAAAATCAATCATTTCCTTGAAAACAGAAATTTGTTGGGGCAAGATCAAAGGAAAAATTAGATAAGGTGTTTTTCTTTTATTCACAGGATATTGTTGAACATGAAATAATTTAAAAATATGAAAAAGTGAATAAGAAAATTTATTTTCTTTCTTCATAAATGGGATGAAATCAGAAAAAGGGACATGAAAAATGGAAAAACAAGTAACTGGATTCTTTTATATAAGCTGATCCAAGTTGGTTAAATAATAATTTGTGTAATACAATGAAATAAATCCAGAGCACCTACTATACCAACTCTCAACTTAACTTTCCACCCGTTGATTTTTAGATGCTTCCTCAATTGAAATTGACTGAAAGTAAAGTACAACAAGGATGTTCATGATTATATCTTTTACATTTTTAATCCAATAAAGAAGATGAAGGAAGTTCCTATGAATGGATTATAAGAATATTTCAAAATGTTTTTTGAATGTCGACAAAAGCATGCAGCAGACACATGAAACTTCTTTGATAGAAATATGAGTGGCTGAAATGTAATGCAATCACTCATGACTCGCAAATGAAACAAATACAACATAAAAGTATATTTTTTTATTTGCTACACAGTTTTACATTTATTCTACCACTAGTAACATTACAACTTCACATATGATTTTCTCATTCCCTCATTTCTTAATGATCTTTCCTTGATCCATGACCTCATTGTGACCTTCAGTTCATCATGGGAAATGAAAACTTTTAATATCTTACTTTATTTGCAGAAAGAAGTGAAAACCACAGGGTGCCAAATCTGGTGAGTACAGGGGGGGGGAACAGATTCAAATTTCAACTTCACATCAGCCTCTGAGGCTGCACACGATGTTTGTGCACTCTCGTATTGCAGAATTATCAGCTCTGTATACTGTCAATCAGAAACATGATATAAATGCTTCCTAAGGTCTTTTAACATCTTTATGTATTGGGAGAGACTTTTTAGCTGAACCACCACCTTTAATATACATTTACTTATTATCACAGAACACTTTCAAGAGAATTTTTTTGCAGTGCTGTGTTTTGAATTTCTTGATTGTGGCGAACCACAGAGCAGTATTCCACACTCTATACACTGTAAAAATGTCACCAGCATTCACTTTTTTCACTGTTAAAATACCTTGCAGTGACATTAGCAGGCATACTCAACTCCATAAGACAGAAAATTAAAGGGTGTGGGTCAATGAATTTTGGTTGTTAGTATTAGGGGAATGCAATTACAAAACAGTAGCATTTGTCGTTTTGAGCAACATTGTTTCCTGTTACGTTCTAGCATGCGTTAATTTCAGCCACCATCACATTCCATTAGCTTTTTGAAGCTCTTTGTACAGGCTATCAAAATAAAACCTAGCTGCTTTATATCTTACAAGACAAATATGAAGAGAAAATCATCACATAAAGTTGACAATAATTCTATAGTTCACTCGACTACAATATCTGACAGACAGTTTATCAGTAGTTAGTACCAATTCAGATAGTTTTGCTTGACCCAGTCTGGTGGAAAGGAGATAATATTTCCATGTTAACTGATGGTTTTATCAATTCTGTATTACAAATGACAAATACATATTTATCGGTCTTAAATAATTTTCTGCAATACCCTTTCCACATAAAAATTAAAAGTAATGACATCTTGTAAAATAACCTAACAGTAACACTTTTTGTCAGTAAATATTTTTGTCTAATAAAAAGAATAACTTACAGTTCCACGAATATTAGGAAGTCTTGAGGTATCAATACGTCCAACGTCCCAAACAAGAACTCTGCTGACTGGATCAAATGAATATTTACCTTGTGTAGGAACTAGTACACAGTTTAATACACATTTAGGCATGGGAATCTCCAGCACAACATTTTCAACCTGTATTACAATAAATCGATAAACAAAAAATAAAATATTTCTTAAATTTTAGTCTGATCTTTTTTTCTTTTATACTGAATGCCAGCAGTACATGGTGAGGTGAAATTATTTGTTGAGAAAATTAAAATTATATACTACCAAACATTTTTATTTCTTAGCTACTGGCAACTATTTAAAAAATTGTCAAAATGAATCGCAATTTAAAATGTCAGGATTACTATTACTAATAACTAATTGAAATGAAACTGTTGCTTTTTGTATCCGATAGAAACACAAATGTGCCTAAATTAAAAACTTCCAAAATTAAAATGTTGGTGGTCATTCGGAAGTACATCAAGCTAATAAACCTAAAACAAACAAAAAATTAATTTTATTCAATACATAGGTATATGATAAGATTTAATGATTTATTCAATGGTTAGGTGATTATATGCAAGTACACTACTTTTTTGTGATATTCAAGACATATATGTCACTGGCTCAAATGCTGGCTTAACCAATCGAGTGCTACAATTAGCAGCAATACAAAACCCAGGTGGCATTAAAGAAGTGCTCTCAACCAGCAATTAATATTTCAAGAGATTCAAGAGATACATTAAAACTTGATTACTTAAATTACACTATAGACTCAACCATGCTTGTATTTGAACTAATCTGATTATGCATCTTTTTTTACTTATTTTTCTTTTAACCCTACCGCTAACTCATCAACCTTAGAACAATTTTGGTAATTAGTAGTCTATATATTTTTTTATTCATGAATACAATTTGATCCTGTTATTTTTTCATTAATGTTTTAATAATATTTATTATATCTCTTGTTCTTACATTCTCATTTGTTTTCCTGATTTCCTGCCGTAGTAAAAATAAAAAACTGTTTGACTAAACCGCAATAAAGATGGTAGTCAAACACCAGTTTTATGCTTGTGTAATAGATGTTCATGAAATATTTGATAATTTTTACTGCTCAAAATATAGTTATTTTTTACTTCTCTCATCCAGGGGGGAAAAAACCTCATCACTAAAATAAATACAATTCAGCACCTTGATCTCATTCTCTCTTTTGTAGCCCTAAAAGTAATGGTGATTGGAAATATTTAAAGAAAAATTTTCTTACTAATTTTTTGGGCAAGACACACACACTGACATGTCCTTAGAATTGGAGAAATAACAATAATGGTCTGCCTGAAACTCTTCAGATTTTGATATCCTCACAAAACTTAAAAATTAAATACAATATTACTGACTTATTGAGAACTACTGGTCAATGAAATTGGCTTTTATGTCTCTGAAAGATTAAAATATTTCTCTACAATAAACACACAAAAATCCTTAGTAAATGATATAAATGACAAATCTCGAAGGAATGATCACTAAAGTAACACTAATGCACAAGAGAGTTATTTTAAATGCATCTAATTTTAAGTGCACGCCGGGCTCTTTGGCATGAGTGGTAGCATCTCAGCCTTTCATCCAGAGGTTCCAGGTTCAAATCCCTGTCAGGCTTGGCATTTTCACACGTGTCTCAAATCATTCACCTCATCCTCTGAAGCAATACCTAACGGTGGTCCCGGAGGTTAAACAAAAAAAAATTCTAAGTACATGGAAAAATAAAATAATGTAAAATTTACTCATGCATTAATTAAATACATCCTCATTCTTAATAACTGAAACTTTCATCCGAGACAGCCCATTTACAATATTTTTGGAGTTTTAATAAATTAAACATTTTATAAGAACATTAGATATCGGTCAACAAAAAAGTCATCGTTCAACAATTGTCGCTACTCACGGTACTAGAGAAATCACTACGCACTTATAATACAAGAACTCGAATGGCTTTCAATTAATTGATGTATCAATAATGAACTACATTTGTATACATTAAACATCTAGTAATGTAAATTTAGCGATTCATCTAAATGAATCAGGGTTATTCTAAAATAACCCTGAATAGTTAAAACTGTTCAAAATAGGAAACAATAAATTAAATTTATAATTCGTGTATTAATTTATATTTAAAAAATAATAAATAAAAAACTTACAGTACGTCCCACAGTTTGTTTCGGACCGACTGTAATATCTAGTCTACCTTCTCGGAAACTGACAGCATGCCTAACATATATTGGAATGGCAACAACACTTTGTGAACCGATATGGTACGACATCAATCTTAAATTACCATCTGGTGGAATGAATGATAATATCCTTTCTGACTGAAATACATTCAAAATAGATAAATATGTAGCGCTGTTAATAAAAAATTTACAAATATAAAAGATAAAAATTAATTATTATTTAAAAACAATATTTATTTCTACATTCTGCTGAATGTGTATTCAATTTAACATCTTCTGAATTATGAAAAATTTTCCTTATTTTATACCTCCTTGTATTAAAAAAAAAAAATTATTAAATGAAAGAGTAAAAGTAAATTTATGTTATCGGCTTTTATTATTTTTTTTTACGTACTTGAATACAAGTCATATGTTACACAATCTAATAATTTTCAAGAGAATAAAGACTAAGAGTTGGTAATATGTAGAATGTTAATAATGTTAACTTATCCTAGTGTTTATATTTATGGATATACTATCTTTGTTAAAAAGCATAGCAATTTATTCTCAAAAAAAAAAACCAATTCTATCGCAACAGAAAACTGAACTATTTTAGAATAGCTCAACACAATACTTCAGCTTACAAATGAGTATCTTATTATCCTTCTGTTGTCATTCATAATAAATTACTAAACCGTTTAAAAATAATCTTATTATCATTTTATTTAAAATGTAATTAAAGGATTTTCTTTTATAAAAACAATGTTACTCGGTTAATGAATTTAAAAAAATTTAATATAATATATAATGTGATTATTAATTAAAAATAACTAATCTTCTGCATCCTGTTCAATATACATATAAATACGATGGACATTCACATCAATCCAGGAATTTTGTTATTAGAGTGCAAATGGAGATCCCTGCGCATTCTGTTGGTTGTACACATAAAGTACAAGTGTCAGCTATTACCGTACGGCATGCTGATGTGAAGCAACGTTAAACAATAACAGTCAGTTGTAAAGAACATGGCGTCCAATGTAGTGAAAGGTTATGTGGAACAGCACATTGTAATGAAATTTCTTGTGAATAAAGGCATAAAACCCAGCAAGATTTATTTGTGATTCCTTGCACAGTAGAGTGATGAGACTCTTAGTTGCAGTAAAGCATTTGGGTGGTGCAAATGTTTTACAGAAGGCTGTACATCAGTGAGTGACAATCCCAAATGAGGTAGTTTGGAGCCATCAAAATTATGGCCTGTTTTTTGGGATAAAAAGGACATCAATCTCATCGATTTTCTACTCTGTGGAGTCAATATTAACAGCGAGTAATACTGCAAAGTTCTTCAAGATGTGCACAATGCTCGGTGCAAAAATCGGCCTGATGAGATCACTAAAGGAGTTTTGTTTCTGCAGACCAATGCACAACTGCATACACTCCACTGCACGACATGCATGCTACAAGATCTTGTCTGGGAGTTATTACCGCAACACCCGTACAAGGTCCAAACAGATTTTTCATCTGTTTGGGCCCTTGAAATTGTTCCAGCAAAAATTGGGAAATTGGGATTCCAGCATTTCAACAGCAATGATAAAGTAAAGCAGTCAGTCCTATCTTGTTTTTGATGTAACGATAAATCTTTCTACTCTGTGGGAATCCAGGCACTAGTAAATCACTGGGATAAATGTAACACGGGATTACATCAAGAAATAAAAGTTTTTTTTACTATCGTAGGTATGTTCTACATTTATTAAAAATAGTCATGGATTGACCTGAATGCTCCTCATATATGCTCAAATAATTTTCATTTTTAATGCCTTCTGAATTGTTAATTATTTTTTATATTTACTATTTTAATGTATTAATTTAACATTATTTCATGTGCTTGTATTCTGAATAATTAATATGGACTTTTATAAATTTTAATAATTTTAATAATTTTTTATTTTATAAATAATTTTTTTTTAAATGGTGTTCTGACCAAGATTTTATCATGGTTTCACTTGAACCATCCAGACAAATGGATGAGCATTATAATAACAAATGTCTAGAGAAACGCTACAGCATTTGCCTGGATGAATCAATTTTTTTCCCTGGGCTGACAATGAAGTGTCATCATCAGCGCCTGGACACAATATTTAGTAAAAAAAATATATTAAAAATTAAATTATGAATTAAAATCAGGTAATATAGAAACACGGCATAAATGGAAAATGCCTATAATGTATGCTAAAAGAGAAATAAAACCACAATGAAATATTACATTAATAATCGAAATTAAAACATTAAATTAGTAAAAGAAAAAAATTACCAACTGTCATACACCGCATGGCATAAATAGCTGAAACAGACTATAATAAAAATCAAATATTTGAATATAAATGGACGGCCTTGAGAAATCGTAAAATATTTGATAACATTGTCTCATTGTTTCCTAAGATATTTTGGAAGTTAACCACTAGTTTGAACTTCCAACATAATGATGCATAAGGACACAATCCATACAGATGTAGTGTACAGTTATTTTGCAGTCGCACTGAACACAAAGGGTGCATTTGTCTGAGTCATGAGATATCTGAGTGAGCCTAGTATGCTCCATTCACAAACAGCAAATAATAACTTTCTATCAATGGTTAATCCTGCATGAGAAGCTCCACGGTGATAGGGTTCTAACAGGACAGTTTACTGTTGATGGTATTCATTTTGCCATTCACCACGGGCACCCTCTTCAGAAAACAGACAAGATCATCAGAAACAACACAACAACAACGGAGGCTGAAAATAAGCCTCTTTTGCTGCACTATCAGTGCGCTCATTGTCTGAAATTCTAATATGACTGAGGATCCAGCAGAAACTAACAATTGTGTTATGTTGAGTCATTTGAGAAATAACACATTGAATCTCACAGAAAACAGGGTGTCTGGTGTACATGTCACTGGTGCCTGTAAGGCACTCATGGAATCTGAGCAGACAAGTAGGAGTTGAAATGTTGGGCTAATTATATTTAAAGCATTATTAATAGCTCACAGCTCCACAATGAAAATACTGATAATGCTACAAAGGCCAAATATATATATTCAGTTGCCAATTACAAAAGCACAACCAAGAGAAATAATGTTTTTAGAGCCGTCTGAACAAAGTATATAGCACCAGGTTTTATGCTATTTATAAAATTTTTCTCATAATTTAACTGGATCCGTGTTGTTTTTATGATACCAAAAAAGAGTAAAGGAGTTATTTATCAGTGAAGGCTACCAAGGGGATTAACATGGAGCACTGGGGGTAATTGTATATTTAGAGCTAAGAAAAGGCACTGAGCTCTGTTGCGAACGAAGTAGTAGATGATGGCTGTTCCTCATATCAATCAACATGCAGACTGGAGAACACTGCATCAAAGGTAGGATATCTGGTTGCATTTTAACACAAGCTACATATGAGCAGATCATTTCGTTTCGTCTATTCCAAAGAGATGGCTCACCCCCGTCCACTAGTAGACTGTGGGGCTTGAGTAAAATGCATCTGTTCCAAAATGCATTTTCCATCCTGCAAGATGGATAAATGAATGATGGACTGCATCGAGCATCTTTAGAGTGGTACTTCATGTGACAAATAAGCCATGCAGCTGTAGTCCAGCCAGACAGGACTAGACCAGAGCTTGGTAGAAGCACAACATGCATATATGATCAACTAATGGGTATTAGATAGAACTCTCAGCATTAGCATTTTTAGACATTCAGAACCTTTAAATGTGTTACCTCAAACCACAATTCCAAAAATCTAACCCGCGAGCATGGTTCAACATCTAAAAACAGTTGAGGATCAACATGTTCTCTCAACTGTGAAAATGAAATGCATTTTGCTTTCTCAGAGAAAACATGAATCCAGTTGTTTTACACCATGATTTTAAGCAGGTTAATGTTTTGGTACAGCCTCTCGGCAGTAGTTAAACATAAGATGAAAAATTATCTACAAATAACAAACACATAACAGGTTTCTGTACGCAATTTGTTATAGTTTTTATGGCTACAGCAAACAAGGTAACAGTTACAACACTTCCCTATATTATTCCATTTTCTAGTGCAAAATTTTTGGATACCATCATTCCAACTCAAACCCAAAAGGACCGACCACTAAAGAAACTCCTGATAAATGCAAGGAAATTCCCTCGTGTACCCCATTCATGCAATTTATTTAGGATTTATCTCCTCCAAGCCATGTCATAAGCGTTTTGCACATAAAAAAATACAGGTACGGACGCATTGGCAAAGTAAGAAAGCATCTTGAATGATAGATTATAGAGCAACTACATGATTGAGAGACGATCAACCTTGGCAGAAACTGCATTGTTCTGGGGCAATCAGGGTATTTCTCTCAAGGTACCACACCAGATGATTGTTTGCCACTCATTCCAACATCTTGGACAGGGTTCTGGTCTAGGAAGAAGGATGATAACTTGAAGAACATGATTTAACTTTATCAGGTTTCAGTACAGAATTACCAAAGCTTCAGACCAAGAATCTTGAAAAACCTGATCAGAAGATATTCCATTATAGATACACATAAGATAATATACTGCAGCATCTAGGAGGTGTGATAATATACTGAACCTGATATTATCATTTTTGCGGGAAATGTGAGTTATTCAAGGTATACCTTCGTCTCATCAAAAGAAAATTATATGTTTAATTTATTTGGCGGGTCTTCAATCACAAACAAGATATTTTCTATTTGCAACTTGTACCTCATAAACTCAGGACAATATAAAGATATAAGTGAAATTGACCTAAACGAGTTTCAAATGTGTTTGCCACATTAACTGGCGCAGTAATGAGGATGCCATTGCATTTCAGTCCAATAAGCAGCAGAGATTATCCTAATTCACACATGGCTTGAAAGTTTCTCCTCGCAACTGATGATGGAAATGTCCAAGAAATGAACATAATTCAGCCACGATTTTCATTTAGCACACCGAAACAGATGATAGCAAATAGCCCTTGCATTGCAGAATGTGCAGAATTCAGTTACAGGCCTTTGATTGAAATTTCATTAAGCTCTGCAACAACCCCTTACTGCATACCTGCAGTCTTCATCCCACCAAGGCACAGCAGGCCACCTTGGCTTTCTAATGTAAAAGGGATAAATCCATTTACTATCAAGTATCAGGTGTGTAAACTTGGCAAGTTGGTGGTTTGCGGTATTACTCTTGTCGTATTATTCTTATACAATAGTCTGCTTTCTGAACCACTCATCTGCATGGTTGACTCTGTGGCAAATTACTATTACAGACTGAGATAACAACAAGTCTGTGATTGCTTCCAATGAAGTTTTTGGAAACATACCAGGTAATATATTGGAGTAGGGATGCTGAACATAAGGACAGATCAATGCATGAAAATGTATCTGATGAAGATGACATAAATGTGTATGACCCAAAGTGTGGTGTTGAGTATAGTGCCATGGGAAGAACATGATGATGAGGCCCGTGAATAGTGATGGGAATTTAAATCACAAATTATTAGGCAGGGTAAAGGAATCTGCAATAACAGATTGGATAGATCATCTTTACTGATCGACCTCTATATCCTTGAAGAGACCTGAAGATGGTGATGGGGAAGCCTGGGAGGCCAGATATACCTTACCAAGTGACAATTTTTTAATAGATCCCTTCATAGGGATCTTGGAAGTTTTCTGTGTTGCTGGTGCAGTGCAAATTTTATTTGGTGGTGTACTAACTGAAGTGGTTTTTGGTAAACCACTGTGTCTTTCCAGCAAAAATACCTTTCTTCTTGATTGAACTTTTAGTTAGCCCAGAAATAGTAGCTGTGAGTGAAGCAACCTGATCAGATAACATCTGAACAAGCTGTAGGGGCTTGCCTTGATATAGTGGCAGCAAAAGAGACGTTTGGTTTAACCAGGTTCTGGGAGTTCAGAGTCTTTTTATATTCTCTTTGTAGACCAAAAAAGATACCTTCTGCACAGTACAAATTTTAAGAATTGCCTTCTCTTCTTTAAATGTTGGGAAATCTTATAAGCGTGCTGAATGTGATCTACCACAGTTAGCAAATTTTTCTTCCTCCTGACAATCAGTATCATTGTGATTCTCTTTAGCACATACAACAGTTTTCGAGCATGATGATGTAGTGTGCCCATGCCCTTGACAATAGAAACATCACCGTGGGTTGGGGATATATGATTGTACTCGAACTGACAGGTAACCCATGTTAACCTACTCTTATTTTCTCTAGTGATGCAGGAAGGTAGAACCTTAGTGTAAGAGAGGGAATAATTTCTTCCATTCCGCTCTGACGTTTCATTATATGATTCACTTCCACAACACCTTGTGGACGAAGCTCATTGACAATATCAGTAACATTACCTCCAAAAGGTCCCAGCAACAGATTATTCCTAAACTTATTCAAGGATTTGTGGCATACCACCATTATGTAGATACCACACATACTGGTGAGATGCAAGAGTGATTGATCGACTCTGTTTGCCACTAAATGTCTATACCAATATTGATCCATCTCTTAACTTTCTGATGTTTTTTGGTGAACCACTTGAACCTGTTATCACTTTATTTATCAGGAAAGGTCAGATCTTTTGAAGGGATCCTCCTTCCTGATTGTTTTGGAAAACTAAAAATCTTATACTTTTATACTGTGGATGGGATGCATCACCATTTCATCTTCAATACAGTTCTTATTCTTGAAGACAATGCTGGGTGAGTTTTTTCACATCATACAAGACCACCTCTCCAAAGCCCACGCATACAGAGGCTAGAGCTAAATACAACTGAGTTTGCCCAGATACACAGAGGACAACATCATTCAAGACTTATTTCGTAGAGCCATCCACCCATCGGCATGAAAGTTTCCATCTTGGGTCATGGTTGTGTTTGTAAGGTATCGCAACACCACCGAATTTAAGTGTAAGAAAAAACAGTGTAAGATGTTATTATATTGTTGTGTAAAGGTATATGTTGTAATTTGTGTAGTGTTTGTGATGTGGTATATGTGTATGGTGTAAAAGATTCAGCAGCTGGTTGACTCAAGTTAGTTCCTTTCCTAACCCCCATAATAGAATAGCAAATCTACCCATTTCTGATGTGATCAATATAAAGTACTTTTATGTATGAATCTGAATAAGGATTTATTTATTTAAGTATTACGGTTCCATTGTAAACCAAGCTTCTTAAAAACCCTTTCAAGGTCAAAAAAGACAAGAAAGTTTTTGTATTTAGAATTACACCGACTCACCTCTTGCTATAAGATCAATTAAAGTCAAAAGTGTTGGTTTTTCAAACTGACAAATTCTGAGATAGATAGTTATGAATTGAGCCCCAATAACAAGTATCAATAATGCAGATTTGCAAATCCAAATAGCAAATACTAATTATTAAGTGGATTAATAATAGGGTCTAACATAATTTCAGAAGAGCTGAATGATGACGACACTAACCAATTACCCTACACAATCAAATCAGTAACCCATCAATGAGTTATATTAGTTTTATCCATACAGCCATGGCAACATTAAACACAAAGTAACATTAAAAAATATGTATATATTTATTTTTTGTTATAACAATTTATTTTTCAAATACTCTGTAAAGAATAAATCCTTCTTTCATGTTCAGACATGAAATTAAAAATGATTTCTTCTTTATTTTGTAAGAGTCCTGTGAACCTAGTTTCCTATTATTCATATCTGATTATTAACAAACATATTGTTCTTTATTTCTTTAGTCTTGAACGATTCATCAAACGAGTAACATGTCTTGTCTTTAATAGGAACCTAAAAGTTAATCTATCTAAAGTTTTGAACCAAGTATCTTTAAGTAATCTTTACTAATACAAATTTATATTGTGTGTGAACTTTAAAATATTAAAATAGCATTTTTTTCGATTTACAAATAAATTAAATAAATTACAGTTTAATCTATAAATATTTTGATGATTTCTACAATCAGCAATTCTATACGATTCATTAGCTAAGCACTTAAAATGTATGGCAATAATTGTACAGCACATTCGACTGACAGCAATTCTAATCAAATACACTATTATTATCACTCTGAAAATATTAAACGGTTAATAACATCTACAGTCTTAGGTCATCAATTAAAACATATCTTAATTTTTTTTATAAACTAATGTCATTTGGAAATTATCATAAACATATATATACATACATATACATAAAAATGGACAGTCAAGACTTTCATAAAGTATAGCCCTTTTCCTGGTCTGTTTCAGATTTTTTTTGTCAGCTTAAAATTCTTTAGATACTTTATTTGAGAGGTGCCTTTTTAGATAAATAAAAATAACACAGATCAACCAAAAAAAATAATTTGGAACTGAAATAGAAGTAGGTGAATTAGAATATATCTTTTATGCTGAATTTTAAAATGAATAATTTTTCATCGCCCTCAACTGTTTAGAAAAGTCTTCTCTTTTTATCATCCGGCAGTAGTCGCTCATCATAGATTCATCCTGTCTGCATGATAACATTGTTCCATCTGCAATATATCTTGGTGGAACCTTTCTCCTTGTTCGTCGCTGATGTCACCCGAGTTTAAAGGGAAAAAGTCCAAATGAGAATGTAAAAGGTGAATTTTCAATGACATTCTGCAACATAAATTTTTGTAGTTCACTAAGAGTTCATTTATAAGCTGACCATGATTTTCAGCTTTGTTTTTTTTAAAAAAAACCACTAACAATATCTTTGAATAACTTCCATGCTGCTAGTTTTTTAGGATTCAGTTTGCTATCAAACAGATTTTCACAAATTAATTTTCTTATTTGTGGTCCGATGAATATTCCCTTTTAATCTGGTTTCACTTAATCATGAAAAAAACCTCAGCTAAATATTTAAATCTATCTCCATCTTTATCTAATATTTTTACAAAATTCTTTATCAAGCCTAGTTTTACATGTAGAGGTGGTAAAATAGTACAATCTGCTCTAACAAGAAAAATATTGAAAACATTTTCCTTTCCTGGGGTAAATTGATTTCTTTTTGGTCAGTCTTTAAGTATTTATCTGTAGTCTGAATATCCCACAACAAGAAACACATATATTTTGTAAAGCCACTCTGGAGACTGAGAAGAAGCCCTATTATTTTCAAGTCAGCGATGATTTGCCAAGAGTGTTCATCATACTTAATAACTTTTAAAATTTTTTCATACTTTTACATATTTCTTTAATTCCTATAGCATATGCTGCTACTGGTATAGAAGAAAACTTATTCAGGTTATGCAACAACAATGTCTTTAAGCTAACACTGCTCTTTTTAATGAGTCTATAAATAAACACCATTCATGAATAACATATTCAATATTGAGTTCAGACATTAGCCCCTTAACATCATGGCAGGAACAGATTAAACCATCTCACATAATTATAAAAATAATTAAGTTTTAATTTATAAATACTTATTACTTAAAATACTTCATAAAATTGTTTTGCCATGGAATGCAATGAAAGACAGTGCAAAACACACACGTACAACTTAACAAACCTTGATGTTCAATAAAATAATACCAAAAGTTGTTCTGTCATAAAAATCTTTCACTAAATTCATGGCTCACTTCTGAAACAATCTTTATAATATGTATATGATAAAACCACTACCACAACTAAAGAACACAGCAAGTCATAACAAGAACTGAACTCATACTGAAGAAAATTTCATCATGTTGAATTACTCATTACTTGACTCACTGACATGTCTATACATGTCTGGCTTGACATGAAGTGACATTATTCAACTGTTACGTATCAAATATAGGTCTACAGCATGCATCAAAATATAAAACAGATGTGAATAAACAAATATACAGACGTACTAACTTATTTGTACTGTTTGTTCCACGAATGATGGAACACATAAATTTAAGAGGTTGTAACTTAAGTACGTTACCTAATGGGTTTTTCAGAATACATATTCAGATTCAGCATATAAAATACTACATAGAACATCTACTTCCTTTTCAGTTCCAAATTTTATGGTGACCAGTGTAACTAAAACTCAAGCGAAAGTGAGTAAGAATGATGATGTAAGTACCTAATCATCCCAGAAATAATTATCATATATAAAAGAAAAAAGGTTACATATTTCAACTAGATTTTTTTTTTGGTGATCTAATAAAATTAAAAGTTTATAAATGCATCCTAAACGATACAAATTTCAAGTAAATAAATACATTTTTCTTGTTTACCAAAACTTTATATGGTCCAACATTATTTATGATAAATCTACATTTAATCAGATAATGCAATGTTCTAATTAAGACACAAGTATCACATTCCATAACCTGCTTAATGATCACTCTCAATTTGTTTGTGAAAATACACAACTACTCTCTGATCACAATAATTTATTGATTACTGCCGATGTGATGCATCATACTTTTTGTTTTAATACCAAAAAAATACTTTATTCTAATACTAAAGGTAATGCAAATTATAAAAAAATAAAAACAATTACCTCCCATCTCTTGAATCGAACACAAGGATGAAAACTGACATCATCAAAAAGACGTGGATTCATAAATGACAAAGTCAAATCTGGCATACCACTCAGCTTAATACAACAGTCTACCTGAAAATTTAAATATTTTTATAATTATTGGAAATGAAATTTTACCATGCAAAAAGAATGAGTTTTTTCTCTTCACAGAGAGCCTTTTTATAATAATGAAACATAGGCTGCAGACATTAACTAACATTAAGTAAGTAGAATTGATTAAAATTGAAAAATGTAGACTGAACATTTCTACAAATTTAAACAACAGATGGCAGATTATTTTCTAAGAAGGAAAGAAAATTTAATGTAAATTTGTACTCTCAAAATCTGGGAAAAATAATTAACAAAAAAATCTGGACAGAAAAAGACATCTAACAAAAATACATTTGAACCCACAGTAAGTGCAACCAGGTAAGTGCAACCTGGTTGCACTAAAATAATAGAATAGGTGAGAGAGAGAGACATATGAAATAAGTAAATAAATGAAATCGAGATAAGATGGAACTCTTAAATAAGATACTGAGAAAAATACAAAATGGACTGGATGAAAAATAGAGGGAGATGAAGGAGATTTGGATTTGAAGGCTGAAGGAAAGTTAAAGAGAGTTAACTGAATCCAGGAAATGACTTTTCAGCTACATCATTCTAGGTGTACGACACACTATCCATCCATCCTGACTCCATAGGGGAAAAAGCCTGCCTTATGATGATCCCAATCCCACACAACCCCCTCCATTACTACCCCAGATGGGCTTTACCAGAGGTCATCTTCTAGATCTTCAATACCTTATTAAATATTTCAGTCATCAGTACAGCCTCTATCAGGATGGCATGAATGGAAATGCCTCATAAGATATTTTTCCATCAACATTAAAACCCATCACCTAACAAAAGATAACTTTCAAACTTACCTAAACCAAATCAAGAAAAAACTGATAACCAATAAAAGTTTACAAATTGAGTATAACAACATATAAATCTCATACCCTAAAAACTGTTTGCAATATCGCAATTTTGACCTTTCATACTAAAGCAACCAAAATTACCAATCAACTCACAAGCATACCAAACAACAATTCGGCACAATTGCTGAATGCACCTACTCTGGTGGAAAAGCACCCAAAAGCCACCCACGCTACTATTCTACACCAAACATCCTCTGCAGTCCTTTCAAGTGTAAAAAACCTTAAAAATCTTTCAACAATGTGCCACGGAACTCTAATTTTCCAGTTAACACGAAGATCCAGACTCAAACCAATATGCTCAAACTCCCTGACCACCTCTGCTCGCCTAAACTAATATTTTGAGCAAACATACAGCACATGATATGCATCCAATACTATGCATTGAGGTAACTGACCTGAATCAGTTAAATCCAAATCGACCCAGCATGTCCTGAAAGGAACTGAGTCATATATCGGTTTAGGGAGATCCATGAGCGACTCTCAATCTGGAAAGAAATCATGCGTATTCCGCCCATCTGACATCTCATCCAACCTGTCCTGCCAAATACCAAAACCTTCTTCCTCTACTTCCTGAATACGCAGTCAGTTCACCCACTTCTTCACAGCATAATGTAACTTACGTTCTGACACAAGAATGTCAATTGGTTTAACACCCACGATAACTAGAACTTCCTCTTGTGAATACACCCCCAATACAATAATACATCCCCACCTGTCACAGGAACAGGAGATGTTGAGCCCTCATAGAATATTGTGATAAGTTTAATATCTCATTCTGTTTGTCCAAATAGGTGCTGTGTACAGCATAATCAGTTCACATACACATTTATACAAAATTTTCATTGTTTTAAAATTTCCACCCTAATCAGGGTGGACCACCCTAAAAATGCCAAAGAAGGCTTCAAACGCCTTCTTAGCAACACTCTGAAAGTGCTCCTTGAATCTGAAATTCTCATCAAATAAAAATATCACTGCAAATATTATTGCACAGGCTTGCAGTGTAGTAGCCAAATGCTCTTCAGCACATCATGGTGGTCTTCTCAGAGCTAAATATCATTTTGTGTTGATTGCTCCATACCTCTTGTACAAGCTTGAGTTGCCTGGAATCTGACCTCATTCACTTTTGACCAGCAGAAGCCCATCATCTGCATAAGTGATGACACAACAACCGCTGGGCAACCTCAACCGCATGAGTCCAACTCCACAAATCATAGCAGAGAGCCCAGAACACTGCCTTGGAGACACCTTGGACAGCATCTTACTCACTTCAGTGCCACCATCACGAAGCACTACATATCAGTTACAAAAGTAACTTTGTAGCACCCCATTCTTATCACACATACACACCCGCTGTTGTAATTAATACAAAGCAGAGGGTCACCACAAATTGTTAAATGCCCAGGACATACCCAAAAATATACCCAGGACATACGCGGAGCTGGAGTTAGAAACAATTAATACGCAAATGATACTGATACTCATCCTCCACATCTGACAGTAAATCATCCAACAGAGTGCAATATTTCATCCTCTCAGTCAGTACACCTTTCTGGGTTGAGAGAGCAGGCAGAAGAATGTCTTTCTTTTGTTTATGTCCCAAAATCCTATAAAAACACCCCAGGGTTCTTTATTACCCTGATCCTGCATGGAAGAATGCCAAGAATCCGTTTCTTCTGTTCAAATCATAAGAAAATACCGGGTCCTTAAATCCCTATACTCGGAAGAGAGTTCCATTCATTCAGGGTTACCCTCACATTGAGAAGCTTGCATAAGACAACTCACAGACAGCTTTAGATCAGAAAACTCTCTCGTCCACCACAGAGCAATTTTCTCCTGGCCAGAAGTAAGTGGGATAGAGCATTCTGCAGCAACCACATAACAATATATATCGATAAATTTTTGCCAATCTGCCCTTCTGTACAGAAAACACCCCTGCAACGGATATTATACGGGTACACCTCACTGAGGACATTCATGATCTGAAACACAATCAGACGATGATCACTGGAACAGTTATCAACTACTGTCCCAGGAAAATTCCTTCCGACGGTCACAGCCAGCAAAAACCTTTTACCGTTCATCATTCCTGTGAAGGTTGGCAACTCACCCAAAATATTATAAACCTCAAGATCGTGTTCTTCAGTGAAACTCCACCAACTCCCCTTCCTCAATTGTCAAAGTACTGTGCCACCATAAAGACTTTGCATTAATGTCTGCACTGATCAGAATAGGACAGCCACAAACAAACCAGACAATCCTGTTCCATTTCTCTAAATGACACTTAAAAGGATCCCTATATTGAAAATATGAACTTGCAACATAAGTTACTAACTTAACTAATGTTAACTTGCAAGCCCCTAATTACCAGCTTCACAACAAGACAGTGAAAATCAGAGAGCTGTCAAACAAAGACACAATCCAAATGTCTCCTGCACAGAATTGTGGACATACTAGCAGGACCACACAGAAATTCTGCAAATCACTGAAACCTCACAGATCACCAGTCACAACATATGGATGTTGCAAAAGAGTCACATTCACATTCCTTTGATCTACAATCGGTGCAATATAAGCACCCTAGGCATTCAATTACTATTCAATGAATTGACGTACATGTCGACTGGTCTCAAGTAAGACCACAATCCTTACTGTACACAGAGTGCTTATGCTGTTGGTGGAGCGTATTACAATTTACACAAATCGATCCCTGATTCTTGTTGGGGCAATCCTCTTCTTTGTGCCATTCCTATCCACAATGAACAGACATCTATGAAAAGTGGCAGAATTTCACCCTGTGCCCATAACGACAACACTGCACATCTGTTAAGACTCAGGTTTCATTTGCTCATTTTTTATTGAAAGAAGGAACTTTAAATTTTTTTAATAGAGGACTTTTATAAAATTTTTATTATTTCTCCACAAGATCGTGCAAACAGCCACTTCAGGAATGCTTAAATATTACAGATAAAAACATTAAGATTAGATTCATCAGTTGAATAAATAAATAAACAAAAAGTTAAATAACAGATAAAACAGTTTCTATTATTCTGAAAATAATATTTAAAAAAAATTAATTTTTTTTTAATTCAGCTTATTTTAGATGTCACAACAGAATGTAATCCCAATTGTAATTTTACAGATGGTTCTGTCCATTCTCACACCAACCATAATTTACACAGGCTGTTAATTAAAACCCAATGGAAACACGGGTAATAAGATAAACAAATATAATAAATCTTTACCTTTTAATGCATTCCACTTTACAATAAAATACATCAATCAATATATTTAAAACAATCAGAACACCTTAATTTGATTTCATTCCACAGATTAACATTTCTTTATGAATGAGAAAACTACAATTGAACAATGTTCACTACAAGCAGTTAGGTTTTATTTTTTTTAATTCAGAAAGTGTATGGAAATTATTTGAATAAAGAATCTATTTCACAAATTCTCAAAAAAAAAACAAACACGAAAAAGTTGGAGATTGAGGACAAACTTCAAAAAATAAATAGATAAAACCAAACTGTATCACTATATTTAATTATTTAACACAGCTTTGAAATTTAAAGCTGTGTTACAGCTAAAAAATCACCCTGTAGTTTTTAAGAAAGTACTCACGTATCCCTGTATTTCTGCAAATACAGTTGAACCAGATCTGTCTATAATAGCATCAACTTCTTCAACAACATCAAAATAAGCCTCATTATTTGTATACTTCACTCCTGTACGTCTCCATGGTACATTAGATAATTGTCCACTAGGAAGTGTTGAACTAACACTAATAAAAAAGATAAACAATTTATTAAGCTTTCCATTAATACACAATCTCTATATAACAAGTTCCAAACTAAGGCTATAAAAACAGAACTAATGATGCAATCTCATGGGTGAGGTTATAGATTACCAAGAGAAGCATTGTGAAAAACATAACCTAAGTTCATCTAATTTAGCGGTTCGTGTTTATTTTTGTTTTGTGAAGGTATTTTGTGTCTATTGTTGATGGTATTTTTGTGCATATTGGTATATTTTGGTACAGCTAAATTTAAAAAAAAATGGAACAATGTGTGAACATAAAATTTTGTTTTTTGCTTGGAAAAAATGTTACAAAAATATGAAATGATAAAATAAGAACATTCTGAAGCTATATTTTTTTGCGAATGTTCTGAAAGGTTTGGTCATTTTCATGATGGTCAGATATCATTAAAAGAGGATGAGAGAGGGGGAGGCTTGTAACCAGCTGTAATGATGAAAACGTAGAATGTTTTAGATTTGTGATTTGATTAATGATGAAAACTGACCTAACTTGCAACATCAAAACAGAACTGGTCAGCAGTGAAAAGTACAATACCACCTGATGTGAAGATAGGACTAGAGATGGTGTTGAAGTGGCACCAGGAAATATTTTCCAGCACTCCCTTGCAACCAACTCAGTTAGGAGTACATGAGATCTGACTTTGAGAAGAAATCCAGATGTTTTTGCTTACTAATGTACTGGTACAGCAAAAAAAAAGATGTGAATTTTAAGAGAAAAAGTGGAAGAGATGCTGAGGCAGGAGGTGATAGAGCCATCGATTTCACCTATTACTCTCTGGTAGTCACTGAGAAGAACAGGAATTGCTTGTTTGTGGCAATTGAATAAAAAAATTAGTTTTGTCATTTTCAGAATAGATAGAATTGAAGTTAGGGCTGTAATAAAATATGGGCATAAAAAAAGAGTTAGATTCCATTTTAAAGAATACTCCCATTTTAAAAAATGTAGTAGACCATGTCTACTACATTTTACATGATGTTTTAGGAATGTAAAAGCTTCCCACTCAATAGATGCTGTGTTTCTTAACGGTTAACCAAAAACACACTTGAATGAATACTTCTAAAGGGTGTTTAGACTTATTTAAATGTGATTCTGCTCAGATTATTTGATGTTTTATCACAGTAAATGAAATATGAATTTATAGCCAAAGACTAAACAGTAGATGGGAGTAGACGAAAGTACACTAAAGAAAGTGAAGATAGTTTCAGCTGCAGGAAAAGCTACAGCTACACTTTTTTGGGGAATCTGTCTACCTAGAAAAAGGTGGGACCATTACTACGGAACATTATGTTTCATTACTGGATCAATTGAGAACTGCTATTCAGAGTAAAAAGTTAAAAAAAAAAAATACTCTTTTACCAAAATAATGCCCCTGCACACATGTCTAGGGTTGCTGCTGCAGAACTCTATGACTTATGCTTCAAAATGCTTCCACATACGCCATATATTTACCAGAATTTGGCTCCTAGCAATTGCTTACTCTTCTCAAACTTCAATTAAGTTTGCTGGATGAAGATTCACTTCAAATAATGAAGCCAAGGCTGAGACAACTGCTTATTCTACTGAGATGGACAAACTGTGCTACAATGAGGGCATTAAATATGATTAAAGTTGGAAAGTGACTGTTCTATATGCATCAAACTGCAAAGATTACATTGAAAAAAAATATTTGAAAATTTTTTTTTCTTTATCAAGCTGAGGACTTTCTGAATCATCCTTGAAATTGTTATTGAAATTTACCAAAGGTAAACAATTTTGTGCAAACCCTGTTGTGAAGCCAAAATCATAACCAATGTTTTGCAAAACCAAAGTCTTTTAGGAGAATTTTATGCCAAAAATAACAATTAATGCAACAATACAATGTAATTACATTGTTATATAATTAATTACATTGTTATTACATAACAGTGTAATTATATTGTTAATTACAATGTAATGTTCTTACACTGTTATTACATAACAATGTAATAATTACTTAGACTTGTTATTCAGATCTGGTAACAAGAATCATTGTATTTATTTACAACATGTCAACATGTGTCCACAAACTGCTGTCTTAAAAAATTCAGTGAATCCAACAGGAATTTTATTATCACTTCCTTATATCTCAAGAAGTGACATAGTTTTTGGTGAAGCTTGAATTAACAACACTGCTGAACTGTCTGAAAACAAGCGATGCATTTTTTATTCACAAGGTATTTAAAAGCATGTTCCTTTATATTGGAAAAGTAAAATCTTGATAAAAGTAAAAAAAAATCAGAAATATTGAACATATAACCTTTTTCTTGAGTGTAGAGGTGTAATGACCCCAACTGACAATTACATATAACAGGCCTTTTATAATAAAATTTAATTAATCTAAAAATAGAAAAACAAAAAACTTACTTTGATTTTCCAGTAACTGTATTTGCAATAGTTCGAAGTATATTAGGTGGTTTAATAAGTTCTTTGAGGACATTTGATTCAGTAGCAAGTGGAAAACCATTGTCTAACATCTCATCCAGTAACTAAACAAATGAAACAATGTTACAAAAAAGAGGAAAATGTGCATATTAATATAATACAAAAATATAAACAGAATTAAGCAAGTGATAAATTTTAGGTTTTATTACTGAACAAAAAATCCTGCAGAACTATTATTGAAACCATTGTACATCATGCTGTTTTCAATTTATAAATTTGGAAAAAATAACACTGACCGAGAACATTATGTAGAATACAAAGGTGTTTAGAAAATGCCATATTTTTCACTTTAAAATGTTCATATTACAAAAAAATAAAATTTAAATAAAAACTTTTAAAAAAATTAAAAGTTTATTTTTGTTTCCAAATTCCTAACACTATACTTAATTTGAAGGAAACTTACCAATGTCCATCAAATGCACATAAGTTACTAAATAAAATCATTGAAGTATGAAATTTTAGTTATTATTTATGATGTTATGATAAACAGAAATTTGAGAGTACATGACAATTTTTGTCCTGGTTTTTTGTATTGCCTAGCATTTATATTTGGGAAAGCACTCTCCATGCAACCCCCTGTTACACCTTATACAAACAGAACCACTATTTGTGGTTACTTTGGTCACTTTCAGAACCACTATTGGTGTCACATGTATATTCACTATCATTGTACTTGTCAAACTACTCAGGAATATCATCGTCGGTAAGTCTTCCACTTGGGCTCGGTGTTGGCTCCATTTCAGAAAAAAAGGAACAATAACAAACAAAAATCAAACCCTACAATTAAATAAAGAGAATATGGAAACAATTACTAAACAAAGCTAAGGTATATATTACAAAATAAGTGAGCATAAACATATGCAATGCAGAAGAATGTGACTTTCAGAAACTAATGGTAATGTGACTCTCAATACTGATAATTTGTTGAAACAGCTATAACAATACCGAATACTAAAACCGAATACTATCAATATACATGTAGAATGAAACATATAAAACCAATATAAAACACTCCAGCACAATCTAGCTGCAGTTTTAATAAATTTTGACTAAATACAGTACTGATATATTGGTATCCCAACAGTTCTAGCGCTAACAGTTCTAGTTCAATTCTGGCTAACAATAGATCATTACCCTGGCATTCAAATTAATATAATATAGGTTAATATAAAGAGTGTGCAAGTGAAAATCTTATATATAGTATAATTTTTAAAATTTATATATATATATATATATATATAATTAATTTTTTTTTCCAAAGTCAATCTTTTCAAGACCCAGTTAATTACTTATATAGTCAGTGCGATTCTCAAAATGTAAGAATTCCAACATGGGGTCATACATCTAAATCAGTTCAGCCATTGAGCTGCTACGGTGGAACAAACTTACATTCATACACACTAAATATATTAGTCTTTGGGCAGTCATGTAAAAATTAGTACTATTCTGCCAATCACAGTTTCTATTCTTCAATGGCTAAATTTTTAAATAGATTTCACAGTAGTAATAAAAAATTTCAAGGATACATGCAAAATGTTCTAACTAAATTTGAATTTTTATGAGTGCACAAAGTATCAAAGGAGTTAAAGAGGTGAATGGTACTTTGCTGTTATGTAGATTCACAGGAATCAGTAACTGAGAGTAAAGAAAGTCAAACTACAACACAGAAAGAAATAAAAAAGGAACATAATTTTTAGCACCAAGGATAAAAACTTAACATGTATTTGAAAGATAATAAGAGATTATTACAAAAGAAATGAGACGTGTCAGAAATAATATATAAATATCCATTAAATATAAACAGAAGAAACAAAATCTTCTTAAACAAAAGAACAAAATATATCAGAAGTCAAAGAATTTTTTTATGAACATAATAACTTTACAGAGAATGATAAAATTAAAGAAGATATCAAAAGCAGCTAATCACAATTAGAGTTTTTTTTCATGAAAAAAAAGAACAACTATTATTTAAAACAAATTTTAAAAACGTTAAAAACTCTTCATAAAGTACGATTTATAGTGGTAAATAGGTAAATAAGATAGTGTGGTTATGGAAGCAATAGAAACGTAAAAAAAAAGAACTGTGGATTTTATAAAATTTAGTGTGAAAAAATATTGAAAATTAGGTAAATAAGGCACAAAGTACCTTAAAAATGATGAGCAATAAAACAACTAGCAAGGATGAAATATCACCAATGCTCATGCAGAGCTTATACAGCTGTTTCAAAGGATTAAAAAATAACCTCTGATTGAAAGAAAGAGATTGAAATCCCAGTTTTTAAGAAGCCAGAAACAAAAGGATCCAATCTGATTTACAAAGAAAAATCAACTTTTAATTCCACGTTCACATTTTGACTGATCTATGAAAGGAAATGAGTAACAGAAAAATAAAATTTCATCTTACTATTTTTAGGTATTAAAAAATTGTAAAACATAATACCAAGAATAGTTGAGTGAAAAGAATCGAAAAGAATGCATTAAAAAAGGAAGTCAATTATGTGATCAAAACAAAATATGATAAAAGCAAGAATTGTTAAAATTTATTGTTGAAGAACGGTTTCTGATTAAAACCGATTTAAGATATGGAAATGTATTATTTCCTATACAATTTATAATAGCTACAAAATACATACATAAGTGAAGCAGTGATGTTCAGAAAGAAGCACAATTTTTGAGGTTATTTGTTTACATTGACATTCTTATACGGGGAAGGGCTGAATCAAAACGAAATTGGGCATCTGAAATCAAGAAATTGTCAAAACTGCAATGAAGATCAGCAGAAAGAGCAATATTCAAGTACAAGTAATCTGTGCTATGTAATTTGTGTGTGACTGGAGGTAGCTTGAAAAGTAACAGACTAGGCTAAAGAATTCAAATATTTGGTATTACTAGTGCTAGAAGAAAATGAAAGAACAGTATATAGAAGGAAAATCAGACATTCTGTAAAAGGGTTGGTTTCATTGAAGAAGGAAGCGACTTTAAAAGAATACTTGAGTATATGCTTTGTATGCACCAGTAAAATAGGAAAAGAATCAGCATTTTATAGATTAAAAAATACCTGAAAAAAAAGATTAAATATATATAAAACTATTAATAATTTCAATAAAATAGAAAAATAAATGAAACATAGACATTAATATATTAAATTCAAGAAAACATAAAAAAAATTACATTAATATTTAAGTAAAAAAATGTATGCAAATAAAGTACCTCATAGACAACAACATAGTTTTCTTTGATAATAGATTCAGTACATTCACTAAAATAATCATCAAATGTATCAACAACTCTATGAAGAAATTCAATTACAAACAGTGGTGGAACTGAAAAAAGAGAAGAAAAATATGCAATCGAACTGAAAATTATTTAGCAGTTTCAACTAAAATTCTCAAAAATATAAATTACATGATTATTTATTACAAAAATAAAATTGAATAATGCAACCCAAACCCACCGGGTTGGTCTAGTGGTTAACGCGTCTTCCCAAATCAGCTGATTTGGAAGCCGAGAGTTCCAGCGTTCAAGTCCTAGTAAAGCCAGTTATTTTTACATGGATTTGAATGCTAGATCGTGGATACCGGTGTTCTTTGGTGGTTGGGTTTCAATTAACCACACATCTCAGGATTGGTCGAACTGAGAATGTACAAGACTACACTTCATTTACACTCATACATAATATCATCCTCATTCATCCTCTGAAGTATTATCTAAACGGTAGTTACCGGAGGCTAAACAGGAAAAAGAAAGAATAATGCAAGCCAAGAATTTTTCTTAGAGTAGCAGTAAGAAGGAAATGTGAAGTACACATTACACACATTCAAGAAATCCTATGATCAAAATTTTCTGAAGGAACTGCCTGAAAGTTTCTATGAGTTATTATTACCTCATTACAAAAATTAATACAGATTTATATACAATAATAACTGATTTAGTACTTAAACTGTAAATAAACATTCTTTTATGTAAATATTATGAAAAAAAGGCTAACACTTTTTTAATTATATTGCTGAATTTTTATTCAACATTTCATAGACTGCTTACAAAACCAAATACAGAGTAAATCCTACATTAATAAACATCATAAATAAGTTTTTTTTCTAAATTATGATAAATGGTATATAAATGTTAAAGGCATTAGGCAATTCGTCTGATTCAATACTCATCACTTAATAGCAATCTTCACAAATCACATACATCTTGTGCTAGGTATACGATCCCAAGTAAGAAGTGAAGAACTTCACTTCCGCCTTATTAACTGAACCAAATATCGAGCTGCACATCAATGTATCAAATTCATTGAAATGTAATTGATATTCAGCTATACAAGTGACAACTTCACTCTATTCAGTCATGGACTGGCTGTATAATATACAATACTACTCTTAGAGAAAGCATCTCCGACTGATGACATGCACCTCAGGCACTTTACACGTATCACAATCACAAAGTAGGATCGAGACAGACAGCGTAAAGGAACAAATTAATATAATTTAATAGGTTGTATACAGTATTTTAACTTGGTAAGCAGTAAAGCAACATAAACATACGGGAAAGATAAATTAATGAGAATAAGCAGAAGGCTGTAAAAAAAGGACGGATAATTTATTAATAAACCAAGGAGTAAAAATGAAATCCAAAAACATTTAATATACTGAACATACAAAAGCTTACCTTCCGTCATACAAACAGCAACAAAAAACATACAGCAACGATGTATGCTAATTAAGTAATGATGGGGTGTTGCTATAACTGGAGGCATATCTTCAGAACCGGCAACTTTTCTCTGTTCATCAAAAAAATAATCACATACTGAACGAGAAACAACACTCTTCCAATGTTTTTCCATAAATACATCTCTGTTAAGAACAAAAAGAAAGAATTATGATAAATATATATATATTTAAAATGCGGATGCGTTTACACATTTATTTGCCATAAAATCTTGAGCTGTTCATTTTAATCCTCTTTGCAGATAAAACAACTCTATCTGAATATAATTGTTTACAAGGAAATGAAAATTCTGCAATGTCACTTAAAAAAAATTATTCATCGGGTGGATTGTAATCATCTAACTTTAAATAAGTATTGTGTTTTTCAAGTAGATGTAACACTGCTAATCATGTGTACATGCAATTCCCATTAACAATAATGATGTTGCCTGTAACTAAAATTACTGGGCCTTTTATTAGATAAGTTTTCATGGGTTGTTCAAATTGATTTTGTATGAGACAAAATTCAACAGCATTGTTTTGTTCTGAAGTGCCTTAATAAAATGCTAAGCTTGTCTTCAACAATAAATACATATTGTGCCTAATTACACTCCCATCTAAAATATGTCATCTCTTGGGGGTTAACCTCAAAAAGTCAGATCATGTTTTTAATATATAAAAATCTGATGTGGAGAACGCATGACTTCCTTGAATGCCTATTAAATTACATTTACACATTTTTTTTAAAAAGAAAAGTACATAACATTTTATTTCATTAAAACCTTCTGATTTTTCAGTCTTTTTTTTATGTTATTATTGAATTATTATTCATTGTAAAAATTTCTTTGTAATGAGAGGTTAATAATTAATTATTAATAAATCAATATATTTAAATTAAAAAAAGTTGTCTGATTCAAATTGATGTGCCTTCTAAGATCCAAATATTTCATTAATTAAAATTTTATTTTGCTATAACTCCAGAACCAATGAAAATAAGTACCACTTATAATATATCATTGAAATGCTGTCAATGAGAGCTTATTGCTGCAGTAAAGAAAAAGTCCAAAATCCAAATTTTTCTGGATTTTGGGCCTCTTATGGTTCAGTTGATTGCAATCTAAAGAGGAGGTGCACAACTAGATGTTACAACAGTCCTAAATCCAAAATTTCAACATACTACGGCTAATCAGTTTCAAGTTATGTGAGATAAATATATGTATATACATGCATACAGATGTCATGCCAAAACTGGTCAAAATGAATTCAGGAATGGTCAAAACAGATATTTCCGTTGAAATCTGGAAATCTAAATTTTTCATGATCACAATACTTCCTTTACTTCATAAAAGGAAGTAAAAAATGGGCTTATCAGATCAATATCTCAAAATAATACATATAAGTATACACATATGAGTTTAAACTGTATATATTTAGAAATTTCAACATGTTAACTTATCCGTGTGTTTATATTTACAAATGCACAATCTTTGCTAAAAAGAATGATCACTCATTCTTAAAAAAAAAATAACAATATCTACCCCCACCAAATCAGACAACAGAACTGTTTTCATATAACTCAACACAATACTTTAGCTTATAAGGAAGGCTTGTTACGCTTCTATTGACATTTTTAATAAATTACCAAACCGTTTGAAAAATATTCCCACCAATTTATTTTAAATACAACTAAATCTCTTTTTTTTACAGAAACAGTATTACTTTGTCAATGAATTTTTAGATAGCACTAATAAGAAAAGGAGTAAAAAAAACCAGACGTTTCTGTATTCCATTCTACGTATACATAAATATGTGCTCAAAATAGTTTTCAATACTGTCAATTGAATTATTTTGTAGTAGTTTTTTATGTTTAATGTTTTAATTACCTTTAAATTATTTCACGTGCTTATATTTAAATAATTATAATAATTGCATCTATTTATTACCTTGTATTTTGATTTTATATTTATAATTTTTCTTATAAAGAGGTGATCTGAATAAAATTATTATGTACTGATCAGAATAACATTTATTTATTTTATTTCATTCATTCAGTATAGTTACTCATTATTTTTTTCTAAAAATTTAACAATCAGCTGTGATATCAGCAGACTACCAATGATCAATATAAAGATTAATCCACTTACATTTGAAAATGACAAACAGAAACACTATTAAATTACTGATGGATTATGTTCTTATTCTCACTCAAAATGCTTTGCTCAACAAATCCCATTATTATTAATCTACAGATATAATATTAAAACTTTCTAATAATACCAACTTAACAAACACTATTTTACTGTATATTTATATGGTGGCTATATTTATTTTTCTAACAACTGCTAATGCCCGATTGTATCAGGAGATAAACAACATATATATAAAGTGCATTCACTGCTAGTCTGAACCAGATGTAAACAGTGAAGAGGTACATACACTCTAAAGTTAACAAAAATATTTTACATAGCAACAACAAGGTTAGTAAAAAAATCACTTAATCTCATGTAGATTAATTTTATGTAACTCACTATCATTTATTCACTCTTTTTTCAGATATTCTAAGATTTTATCCCTTTTAACGTAGAACTTATAATACTCACCTCTGAAAATATAAATAACTTAAAAAAATAACTTGCTAATAGCAAAATCATAATTCCCTAACAGACTGGTAACCGTTTATTTATTTATGGGTTTTCAAATATCATTGCAATGATAATGCACTACATTAATAACTAAACTTTACCAACAATATTTAAAACAGCATTAAAAATGATAAGTAAAATATTGCACAAACATATTCATAAAATAAATTACA
This sequence comes from Lycorma delicatula, assembly GCF_047948215.1. Lineage (NCBI taxonomy): Eukaryota > Metazoa > Arthropoda > Insecta > Hemiptera > Fulgoridae > Lycorma > Lycorma delicatula. The sequence goes on along the minus strand of NC_134461.1, from coordinate 11,448,935 downwards.
AATGAAATAATTATAGCTTCTATAAGAACAGTATTTCATAAGTGTTCAGATAAGAAACATTTTTCATCAATCACAAATGGACTTAAAACAATAAACTAACATTTGTAATTTTTTTCTACAAACCATAAACAAATGATTATCTAATTTTTTAATGTGAATCGCATTCCTACAGTTAACAATTACAATATATTTTTAAACATTTATCAATTATTAAATAAATTCATTTATGAAAACACTTAAATAAAATCATAAATAAATAGAAGAGTTCATTTTAAGCAATTTTAGGCGAGTTCTATAGATCACTGATCACTTAGCAAATAATTTCTTACTTATATCCAATATGAAAGTATAATAATATAAGGTTGCTAACAACTTTGTCAACAAAGTATTTTTTTTTCTTTTTTAATGCAACTAAACTGTATTAAACATCACCTGTGTTCTGCTATTTGGCAGGTAATTCTGTCTGCCCACTTATCGTTTCCATCCTCCTCCAGATCCATATTTCAAAAGCTTCTAATTTTTTGTCACCTTTCTTGCATAAAGTTCATGTCTTCACTCCATTTAATATTATAATCTACACAAAACGTTTGGAAAGTCTTTTCCTCAGATGTTTATAAAGTTTACTACACAACAAGTTTCTCTTTCTACTGAAAGCTTCTTTTGCCATTACAATTCTAGTTTCTATTTTCTTTGTGTATCTCATATCACTACAATGCTCCTAAGATGTTTACAGAACTCAACCTGCTCAATTTTTTCTCCTTCTAGGTTAACCGACATTCTTTTCTTATCCTTGCCAATCATTATACATATAATTCTCTTACTACTGATTTTCATACCAAAGTCCTTACACACTCTAAGTTCTCCAGCATTCGTGTCATGTTATTTTCTGCTAACAATACCATGTTGTCAGCAAATCTGGTGCATTCCATCCTCTTCTCACCAAACCACATCCTCTATTTCCTATGATCTCCTCAAGGTAAATGTTAAACAGGGTAGGTGAAAGACAGCACTGTCTCTTCCGATCAACCTTCCTCCCTTAAGTCATTTATTACTTGAACCTTCACTTTCAAGGTACAAACTACTTATTAGTCTGCTTTTGTGCCAAAACCTTTATTTTTTAGAATGGTCGTTAATTTATCCCACTGTATTCGTTCAAAAGCCTTTTCAGGACCTACAAAAACTATATATACATCTCTTCCTTTCTCAATGTACCTTTCACCAATAGTTTTCAGTAATACAATTTCATCTCATGTACCCCTTCCCATCTGAAAGTTCTTCAGCAAATGATATGGAAAATCTGCTAGTTATCATAACCCTAGAAGTACTTTAGCTGCATGGATTTAAAGTTCTGAACTCCTTACACTTGACTGCATTACTTGTCTTCTTAATTGGTATCATCACAGTTGATAAAAAAATCTCTTGGAAATTTACCTTTTTCAAAAGTCTCATTACATAAATAAACAAGTTTCTTCTTTGTTTACTTCCAAAATTTTGTAGAATTTCTATCGCTAATTCATTAAGCCCATGGCTTCTTCGTTCATTTCTTAAAAAGCTTTTCCACTGCCACCTCCTGAATATATCCTCTTTTTTTTGACACACACTCGCTTCTTCCTCTAAACTAACTTCATCTGGTTGGTTTTCTAGTCATACAACCATTCTATTTATTCTTTCCATCTTCTGCGAAGTTCTCAAGAATCCCGGGCTATTCTATCTTTATTATTTTCAATTTCCTTCATAATGCACTTCCTTTTCTTTGAAAACAAAATCTGCTTCGCCTCTATATACACCATATCAAATTCTCCTTCTCTCTCCAAATATTCTATTGCATCATACTCATTCTCATCAAACCCTCTCTTTGTCTTCTCAACTTCCCTCCTAACTCATTATTTAATCTCTTACACCTTTTTCTCTCTTTATCACTGGTGTACATTTTTTCATTTCCTTCTTTCTTCCATCTTCTGTACCATGGCTTCAGTAACCCACTCTTTCTTTGTTCTATTATTTTTCTTAAACCCTACATCTCTACAGCAGCCCTTTTCATACTGTCTTTCATCCTGATCCATGTTTCATCTTTGTCTTCTCAACTTCCCTCCTAACTCATTATTTAATCTCTTACACCTTTTTCTCTCTTTATCACTGGTGTTCATTTTTTAATTTCCTTCTTTCTTCCATCTTCTGTACCATGGCTTCAGTAACCCACTCTTTCTTTGTTCTATTATTTTTCTTAAACCCTACATCTCTACAGCAGCCCTTTTCAGGCTCTCTTTCATCCTGATCCATGTTTCATCTATGTCCTCAGTACAACTTTCTCTCGGCCAATAATTCATATTCATGAATATTTCTTCTAATTTTTAGCTTGCGACTCCTCCTTGAGATCTTCTGTATTAAAACTTTGTGGCTCTCATAACTTTTTTCACTTCCATGAGTACTTCTGCCACAATCAGGTTATGGTCCTGAAGCTTTGGGATACACTTTTGTATTTTCAAGACAATTTCTGTACCTATTATGTATTAATATTTAATCAATCCAATACTTCTTTAGGTCCAAGCATACCTTCTTCTTTAGTGATTCTCAAAGAAGATATTACAAACTATCAAAGAGTTTTCTTTACAAAAGTTTACTATTCAATCGCTTCTCTCATTCACTCATCACAGTAAAACAAATATTCCTCTTTTCCTTTTCCATGACTTCTTCTAATATATTATATTAGAAGAATATATTATATTACTTCTTCTAATATATTATATTAGAAGAAGTTATATTAGTGTTGGCTTGTTCACATTTAAACTTGAATCAACATTTTTTTGTATCCTTTATTTTCACAGTTATGATTCTACTGTTTATATAAAACAAACCTTAATTATTTTATTCATCAAAGTTTTCCTAACTACAAATACAACTCCCAGACTTCTAGTCTTTTCCTCTTCAGAATAATAATATTCTCCTCTTTTGAACTCTCCACTAACCCCTATCTTACCAATTTAAACAAAAAAAAATGAAACTATTTTCCTTCATCTCTTGTTTTACATTTTCCTCTTTCCCTGCCTGTAAAAGGGTGAGAACAGTTATTCCAATTCGATTCTCTTAGCTTCCTTTCTCAATGTTTCCATTATCTTTTTCATCTTTTCATTACTACCATGCTTTAATGAAATCTCCTCCCATAGATCCAACTGAGGGGATATTTTACCTCAGGAATAATTTTCATGAAATGCCATTACCATGTTTCTTCAAGTGAATCCTGAGGGATCTTCAATCTGGATGTAACCCATTGTCTTCCAGTCTCAAGCTGGACCATCCATTGATTCATCCACCTTTAGGGATGATTTCTCAAGGGCAAGAAACTGCACTGACCCTCTATCTGCTCCTCGCCCGTTGGCACTTGATAAAGTAATTAAATAAAGTCACTCAGAATGTATTAAATACAACAATATTTTTTTTTTATAAACTTGAAAAGCTACGTTCAAAATTAAAATATTCAATGTCAACACTATTCTTTTAGCAATTTATAACACAAGCTCAAGGCTCACACGTGACAGCCTTCAAACACCTTTAAAATCGTTTGAAGTTTTTAATTGTTAGCTTTCATTTCAGAGGCTGAGATCCTCTACTTGTATTTATTTGAGTAAACAACTGCCAAAAAAAAAACAAATTAAATATTAACTATAGATGTAATAGATTACAGTGGGTGGAAGAAACATTTTTCACTGTCCATAAGAGGCACAGACCTACTTCATTAATTTCACAATAAACAGTGACATTTCATCCAATTACTATTTAATTATGACAAAAGTTGTGAATATTTTCATTTCTATATATTAATGGCTAATAGAAAAAATATGAGAGCTGGTCAACTAGTATTTAATTTCATTTTAAAAAGATCCTTCTAAATCAAATTTACAAATCAATTTAATTGTTCTAAAACTCATTTCACTGCGAATCAAACAATATAACTTTTTTTAATAAACTTGAAGGGGTTTTCAGCAGCTAAAATATTCATAAAAAGCATAAATACTGCTACATGCTATTTCTATAAATAAAGTAGTTCTATTTACATAAACTTGCAACTGACATTTAAATTATAACGTGATTCAGGATTTACCATTAATTATAACTGTAATTATCATACTCTACAGAATTATCAGATCATACTACTCATTAATAGTTAACATTTTATGAAACTTTCGACCACACAGACGAAAATTGGCAGTAAATTAGTTCGTTTATTTAGATGAAAACAATAACTTATATAAATTTACTTCAACAAAAAACATATCAGTTAAGTGATAAAATGATAGATATGTCGGAAGGTGTTAATGAATTTATTATCAAAAATAAATAAATATTGAAATTTAATTATTTTTATAAGTTGGGAATTTATCTATTTATTTTATAACAGATAATCTTTCTTACATCTGTTTGTAAATCTATCGTAGTTAACAGAAAAAAATTTAACAAACTACATTTACTAATCTAGAATTCTGTTGCATTCTTGAGTGATCTAAAAAAACTATCTACTGCAACTGGTACTCAACAAAAGAAAAAATCAAAAGCCGAAAGTAATTTAAACAAAATCTAGTTTCTTGGATAATGGACTTTAATATCGGTTAAAGTAATTTAATAGATAATACAAGAATTAGATAATAGAAACAAGCAATTTAACATAACTCACCCCGATGAATTTATAATGAATAAACTATGAATCATGATGAAAACGATAACTTATATAAATTTCCTTCAAGAAAAATCATGCACTACTTCCTTTGTAAGGCAATGAAATCGCAATAAAGAATATAATATGAAATACTTCAAACTTTCATTACGTACATGACTCAATATTACAAGCAACCCTAGCACGACATTTCGTGCAAGCACAACCCAAAAAACGTAATCAAAAGAACATATGTAAAAATTCATAATTATGTATACCAACAACGATTATCAACAAAAATTATTAAAAAAAATGTATTACACCGTTAACTAATAGAAAGGTAGATGATATGTTAGAAAGTGTTAATGAATTTAATATCAAAAGCAAATAATTGAAATTTAATTATTTTTATAAGTTGGGGTTTATCTGATTATTTATCTAATTTTATTTGAATGAAAACGAATCGGATACGTTATCTCAACCAGGACATTACTTCCACAATAAGTTTAAATCTAGTTAATATGTATATTTAAAATGATAATTTTTATTCATTAATAGTGAGTAAAGTTGGAAATTTGTTTAAATCCCCTCTTCCTAACTTCAGAATTAAAAAAACGGCATACAAAACAGAATGGATATTGAAAAAAATCACGTTTGCTGTCTGTTTTTTTACCTTCTGTTTTAATTTAAGATTTTCATCTCGTTATGATCAGTTTAAATTGCCATTCAAGGGGTTGGTAGAAACTATATCACATTCACTAAAACGTTTATAGGTTATGTTTATATCAGTGAGATCGTAGTGAAAAACTGTTTAATAGATATATTAATCATTTATCGTGAGAGTTGACCAGCTGCTTGCTAATATGACTGAAGATAGTGTTTCTAACGATAATCTTATATCTGTTGGTAAATATATCATAATTAATAGAAAAAAATTTAGCAAACTACATCTACTAACCGAAAATTCTGTTATTTTCTTGGGTAAGGATAAAGTTAATTTAAGTGGTACAATTGGTTATCCTTTTTGGTCAACATTTAAAATGGTACCAACAAATGCTAAACTTGAATTTAAGTTAACTCGTTGCAGTAATTGCGAAATTAATGAATGTAACGAATTTCTAAAAAGTAAGTCTAGTGGAATAGATAATCGTAACATCTGGGACGACGGTAACTCACAGCTGTTATCGACAGAAAAAATCATTGAATTAAGGGATAGTGGTTTATCCTCGAATGAGATTGTAGGATGCCTGGTGGAAAATAGTAAAACATTTCATACCAAAACAGAATATTCACAAGAAAAATATTTAAAGAAAAAAGGTACAAAATATTTTGAGTACTTAACAATTAAGAAACCTAGCATACGCATATTATCTGAATTATTTTATTTGAAAGAGCCTACAAAAATATTAGGACTTAGAACTGACAGTCTATCACAAATTATGACTGCTGTTAATTTACAGCCAGATGGTAAATACATACTGTATGAAAATGGATCACAAGGCTTAGTTGCTGCAACTATTTTAAATTATTTATCTGGGAATGGTAAATTAATTTACATAACTTCAGGAAAACATCCTCAGAAGCATGCAATTCTTGCTATGAACTCTAGTCATAAACTTGATCAGATGAAATGTATTCAATTAACTACATTAATTGAGAAATCAGACTGTACTGATTCAAATGATGAAAATATGTTCAAAGAAGTGGTTAATAGTAAGGAAGAAAATTCAAAAGAAATAAATTTTATTAAAACTGACAATTTTGAAGTAGCAAGTTTAAATGGTGAAAAAGAATCTGGAGAAATCACTCAGATACCGTCAGAAGAAAACTATAAAATTGAGGGTAACTGTAAAAATACTTTTTCTGATAAAAGTGATATTATTGGTAATAAAAATAATAAACGAAAGAATGATTTATGCAATGATGAAGAGTGTAGTCCAGCAAAGAAACCTCGTTGGGAATTAGATGCAGAAGAAGCTATGAACATGTTAAATTTGAAAAATAATGATGGTTTAATAATTGTTTGTAAAGAGTATCCATCAAATGTGTTATTAAAACTACTATCATTTATTGAACCATCAAGACCTTTTGTTGTGTTTTGTTTGTATCGTGAACCTCTTTCACAATTATATGTAGAATTAAAATTAAGACATGATCTTATTAATTTAAGACTTACAGAAACTTGGTTAAGAACTTATCAAGTTTTGCCTAATAGAACTCACCCTGATGTTTTAATGAGTGGGAACAGCGGATATTTATTAACTGGTACTGTTGTAAATAATTTATAATTAAATATAAAATGTGAACTAAATAACAATATTGTTTTTTTAATATATATGTGTATACCCTTATGCTGCTAGAGGATCATAATATCAGTTTATTTTAATGTCACATATTCCTCACATCAGTTACAATTCCAGCTTGTTTCATTGGAGAATTTAACAGAACAAATCATATCCAAAATATACAGCAAAACCTTCTCTAATGAATATAAATTTCTTTCAATATTATATACCACTGTTTCAAACAATTATTTAAAAAACTTTATTTAACTCCACCACATACAGTTCATGTAAAAGATAAGAATACTAATAATTTTTACTCCATCATCAGCAGACCAATTTTTATAAATTACACATAATTATGAATTAATATAATTCTTTTTTTAAAACTTAAGTATGTATTTGCTGGTGTCATATTTAAAACTTATATTCATCTTGGTAAGATAATAAATAGCAGTTATCAAATTATAAATTATGTCAGGTCTACCAATTAAAACATATTAGCATATTAAATTTGTTTATTAATAACTATGTATTTATTTTTATACTTAATTTTATTTTTTAATAAGTGTTCAGTTACATTTGAAAATTTAATATTTCCTTTTATTTGTAATTATTATAGTGCTCCGAAAACCTTTTTATGAATGACCTGGTGGTTTTTCATATATATATATATATATATATATATATATATATATATATAAAATCACAATATTTACACTTTACTTTCTAGGTTTCATGTAGTTGATGTTTATTACAGCTTGTTATTTTGTAAAATATATTTTATTGGTTTACCAGGTATGTATGCAATTTTATGTATTATGAAATGGAGATTTTTGACATTGTACCTTTATCATTCCACACAGCGCCTGCACACATTGATGGTAGGTGCCCATCCATGTTAAACTAACATGTACAATAAAAGACTGAAATATAATGCAGTCATTCATAACTCACAAATGAAACAAATCTGGCATAAAAGTACACTTTTTTTCTTTAAAAACCTATATTTATTTTTTCACATAGTCACCATTTACAGCTATAAAATTATCCCAATGATGAACCAGTTTTCAGACTCATGTATAATTTCCTCATTATTATTTTATAAATAAGGAAACTACCTTCTTATTCATGTAACATAAATAAGTTGTTACAATTCGGTTGGCCTTGTTAACAGTTGATATTTTATATTAATAATGTAACAGTGTATCTAATTCTAATATTGTTTTGGTCCAAATTTACGCTTCATATAGTTAACATGTACATACAGTAAATTATACATACATTCTTCAACAATGTAATACAAATTAAATTAGAATGTGAAACATATAATGATCATTGTAACTTATGAAAATATATTCTTTAAACATAATTGAACATGTTTTTTATTTACTACTAAATATGAACCAGCAAGGTTAATTGACAATAAATACACCTAACTTAGGCAGTTTTTATTTGAACACCAGTTTTCTCATTCTGTTAATGAAGAATGTTGCTGGTCTTTCCTTGATCCACAACCTCACTGCATCCTTCAGATCATAATCTATGGTGAATGAATACCCTTAATATTACTCTTTAAGCTGAAAGAAGTGAAAATACCTGGGTGTGAAATATAGTGAGCAAAAAGGGTGTGAAATAGGTTAAATTTGAGGAGAGTCATGGTTGTTCAACAATTATTATGTTGGAAAATTATTGGTTCTGTAGTTTGGTGAACATAACATGCTTTTCTCCTAAGGTGTTTTAACATCTCTATTTATTACACAGAATTTTTAGTCAACCCAGCTTCCAGATATTCAGTCACATACACATATATGAATCAGAACATTACCAATTTTGTAGAGGGTTATGTTTTGATTGAGGCAAAGGATAGTGCTGCCATCCCATGAACTGAAATGGAACGTAACAGATAAATGTCCGTAGTGTTCACTTTTTCCAGTGTTAAAATTTGATCACTGTATGTTTTTTTATAAGTGTTGACATTGCAAGCATACTTGACTACATAATAATGATGATTGATAGAAATCAAGAGAGCCTGACTCATCACATTCTGGAATGTTAGTAGTAGGGAAGTGAAATAATAAATGAGCACCTGTCACTTTATGCAACATTCTATTCTCTAATTAATTTCGAGTGTGCATTACATTTCACCTGCCTCTTGTATATTGAAGGCAACATAATAAATTACAATATATCCCTTACTAATCAATTAATAATTTCATTTAACATAAAACACAACTTAATGAAAAAAATACAATTAACAAGTTTAATAACTGCATTAAGACACATAAACAATGCCATTACTTACAGTATTGAAGATACTGCCCATCATAGTAAAAAAAACCTAGTTATCTTTTGAAAGTAAACATTTAAAAATGTATTATTCTATAAAAATATAAACATAATTTTATTTTTATTTGAAAGTTTGCGAATTATAGCGCTTACAGACTGAAATGAAAAATTGAACAATGTGTTATACCTTTCATAACCACTATTCAGGCTATAATAAATAGCAATTTATCAGCATTATTCAAATTTAATTTCGGTACTTACGTATTAACGCCGCTGCAGCTACAGCTTTATTTAAAAACAAAGTAGTCAATCGGATTTCGGTGGAAAATGGGCCGATACAGAGTTTAACATAAATTCAAAAACAGTCTCTTTATTAATTTTAATAAATAGTTATTTATATTTATTTATTTTATAAATATAATTTAACCAAACTTAACCTATGCTCGCTAACCTAGACTAACTAACAGGAGTGTTTTGATTATTTAAATAATAACTGCAATAATTACTGAATTTATTAAATAAATACTCAACAAATTACACTGTTAATTAGTCAAGGTTAGCGAGCGTAGGTTAAATTATATTTATAAAATAAATAACCATTTATTAAAATTAATAAAGAGACTGTTCATTTTCCACCGAAATCTGATTGACTACTTTGTTTTTAAATAAAGCTGCGGTGGCGTTATACGTAAGTACCTTCATTTCTTAGTTAAAAAAAAATTGTTTCCAAGGACATCAGAAAAATACAAACCCGAGAAATGTTGCTTAAAACATTATTGAGTCCAAAAATCAAAATATGAATGGTAATTTTGTTTGTAAAGTAATCATCAATAGTACATGCTACAGAAATAGTCAAAAGAAAAAACCCATTACTATAGATAAAAGAAAAACTGATAATATAAAATAATTAATATTATAAAAATGATAATGATAAGCAATTAAAAACTGAATTTGTAAATAATAGTCATTATTTTTTCGGTCCATTTTTTATTTATCTATATTGTATAATTTGTTCACAAATGCAACTGTCTTACTTTTCTAGAAAAAATGCATGAACCAGAGTACTAGTTTCACTTATTCTTTAGCATTTAGTGATGATTGTTTAGAAATCAAAATACTCATTCAGTTTTAGAAATTTTTTATGAAATTTTTTTTTAAAGGTATCTATATATTTCTGAGTGTTTATTTAATATTTTCTGTATAAAATTTTTTTTAATAAATTTAACATTTTTGAAATCATTCTGATGTTTTGGTTTTCATATGCTATGTCTAAATTTATATATTACGGTTTATATAGTTGTTTCTATGAACTATATGCAGATATTGATTTTGTTGGTATGTATTTGCCTGAATGTGTTATTTCTGTAATTGAATGTGCACCCAGTTTAATATTTAATGAGATGACTAGTTTAATTTGTATACTTTATAGTTGCTTTTTCGTAGTTTTGTTTTGAAAGTAACACAATAACATCTCTTGAAAATGTCAGCAGTACTTTTGTTATGACTTTGTGGCTGTATATCAACAATGTTATGTATTTTCTGTTATATATGTTTTGATTTTGTTCTTTATTGTATGCAATATGCCACTAATCTATGCCGAATGTTTTATTATACTGACTTTTTGGCCATGAAAGAACCAATAATGCATATAATCAAATATATATGTTGCAATTGCATACTAAATCTAATCTAATGTATATATCTTTTTCTTTCATTTAGAAATGAAATTAAATGTAAATCAAATAAAAAAATGGCTTGGTTACATAGATAATAAAAGTATAATCTTTGGATTACTTAATTTTTCAAAATAGTTGTATATTGGTTTATATTGACAGTTTTCTTTTTTTGTTTCAATAAAACGATAACATACTTCTCTACAGAAACACTATTGTATAAATTATGAATGAATGGTTAATGTTATTAATCATTATGAAACACCAAGGTATTTGCATTCATCTATTTTATTTTCACCAACTGTTTTTAAGTCATGATATTTTATTATTCTGTTCATTCACTAAAAATTAATTATGCTCAGAAAAATAGACATCCAGTATGTAACAGGTCTGTTCATTTTGTTAACTCAAAAACACTGTTACATACCCTTAGCATGATGTGCACAGTTAATTCATGTAGCATAGAAGGGATCAATTACACTGAACCAAAGTTGTAATTCCCACGCTTCTGTACGGTAATTTTGTACATACTTCACCTTATGGATGTATGGGTCAAATAGCAGTGGATTAATGTTGCATGTAACTGTCCACTATTTTGAAAAAAATTTATTGCAAAATGTTGTCAGTAAAAACAGACGTATTATTAATAATAATATTTATTTATTGACAAGAATATTTTATTGAAAGATTTATTTATTTTTCCAAACTTTAAAAGCAACATTGGTAGTATAACTGTAAATTCATTAATCTAAGTTTCTCTTTATCAATACATAGTATATTTTCATAAAAAAAAAATTAATTAACGATTGATTACAATCAAACAAAACTAATTACTAGGCCTAAAAGTAATTCAAAAGTATGGGCCAATCAATAACAAAATGAAAACAGTTGAAAAAAATGAAAAATTAGTTATTTTTTTATACCATTTTGTTGTAGTGAAACAAGCTTCTTCAAATCCACGGCATAAAATTCCGCCGCCAGCAATTGTAACCACTTTTACACCGATATTTTCAACTCTAAACATTGAATCATTGAGGCAGAAGCCAGTTTTTGAAGTGTAGAAAGAAATGGTAGATACTGGGCACAAGAACAGTACTGTTAGGGAGGATGTTCAAATATCTCCTATTTGAATATTTTAATTTTTGAATTGTTGCTGTTGTGGATGCGGTTGTGCGTGGACGTCCATTATTGTGAAGAAGAACAATTACTGATCACAGTGTTCTCCATCATTAGTTTTGAATGGCACAAGTTTTTCACAATAGACTTGTGATGTGATGGGTGTTTCAGGTTCCATGAAACCAATCAAAACACACCCTTTTGGTCCCAGAGTACAGCTGTCATGATTTCCCTTTGAGATAAGGTTTGTTTGGTTTAGGTGAACTGGAATGATGCCACTGAATGGATTGTTGTTTTGTCTCGGTATTGGCGTATAAAGCAAACGTTTTGTCACCGGTGATCATATGGAAAAAAAAATTCTCTCCCTCAAGGTTAAAGTGGTCAAGTAAAGCATGTGTAAATGTCATTCTGTGATCTTTGAGAACACTTGTCAAAATTTTTGGCACCTATCACATGCACATAGTTTACCCGGTATTTAGCGTTGGTGATATTCAAAGCCTTATTGATAGCATAGTATTCAACATTGCAGACATTTGTTATAACAGGTAAACCAAACATATATGTTCTGTCATTTATAACAAAAGCGCATCCAGTGGTATCACTCTTCAAGCGCTGTGTATACTGCTGCATTTGAGTTTGTCTTGATAGAAATTGGAGAAAAAATGCTGAAAGACGATAGGAGTTTTTGATTTTTTTAGTATATATGGTGAGGTCATAATTAAAATTTATCGGGTGGACTCTCAAACGTAGTATATAAACAGAGAAGGTTGGGAAAATGAAGTGTCAAGATTTAAAAGGTACAGTAAATGCCAGGGACAAACACTCACTGGTGCTGTATAATGTTGATGGTTTTCATACAATTGTAAATAAGGGTTTGCAAGGACTACTTTAAAAACTAGGTAATTTGGTTGTCCTTTAAGACAGATAGAGTAAGATGCTAGCAGCTGGTCCTGTCTATTCCAAAGTGATGGCACACCATAGTCAACAAGTATGCTTGCGGCAGGGCTTGATCTAAAGGCACCTGTAGAAAAATGAAGAAAAGCATGATGTACAGCATTCAGCATCTTAAGCATGATATGACACGCTGGGTTATATTATGGTTGTATTGCCATTGTTAATGGCAATACAACCATAATCCAAACGGGACCGAACTAAAAAATAATAAAAATGCAACATATATTACTTCCTAGTTGGTGATGCTAAGGACTCATAGCATATCTAGAATTTTTAAACACCTCACTTTTAACTGTTTTATATCTTTGACAGATGTAAGACCGCTATCAAAAAGCAAACCTAAAAAAATGTCAAGGGAGATAGCAATTGGCTCTCCACTGGGAAGGACTTGTTGAATAAAAAGATCTCGTAGGTGAGAAAGGACCCAACAGTTGTTTTTTCAGGTGAGATGTGAAGCTGGTGACTTGGACCAAGCTGCATGGTGAGTATTCTATAGTAGTCTCTCAGCTGTGGCTGTTGAAAGATTATGAGATATATATATATAGCAAAATCATCAAAAAATAGAGAATAAGAAACAGATGGCTGCACACATTTAGTAATACTGTTTGATGGCTAAATAAGGTGGCATTTATACACTTCCTTGAGGCACTCCATTTTCCAAGGTGACTCTACTAGACACAGAATCTCCAACATGAACATGCAAAGTTTGGTCATTTAAAAAACCACTAATAAAGGCAAGCATATTGTCCATGAATCCCCATTCTTTAAGGGTGTTTAAACACCAGGAATACACATACGTTTTAAACGTCAAGAAAATTCCATTTTTTCATTAGGTTTGATTACAAAAATTTTAATAATATAAAATGCAGTTTTATCCTGTTTAACTAAAGAACAAAATAACTAATAAATCAAAACAAAGTGATGTAACTATTCTCCACAACATGCTCTTGAACTTAATGATGCTGGATTGTCATAAATTTAGCAACCTTTGTGAACATTTAATGTAAAGTTATTACGTGAGAACAAGATTCATTGTTATATTATTATTGGCAATGCCATTAGTGGGCAATTACAAAGGGGTTGTACAGATATCCATACCACCACTTCAACTTACTTCTAAAATAAAATTAGGTAATGATCTTAAACAAAATAGATTATAAATGTAAAGAACAAAGTTATTTTCAAGAATTGGATAGCTGTTATAAAAGCAGAAAATGAGAAAAGCAAACTGCAGCAGACGGTAGTGAGACAAGATTGTAATATGTCCCATTTAAAGTAGTAAACAAACTAAGAGAAAAATACGAGTGGAGTAACAGTCACGGAACACAAATTAAAATTTACTGATAATTCTGTTTTAGTGAAACTAAATGAGAGGGTTAAAAAAGAATAATTATACCGGGAGAAATTCAATTTGAAAATAATAAGTGTTAAAGGTAATGAAATATGACAAAATTGAAAACATTAGTATTTAAATATTAAGATAAGTCAAACATAATTTCCCCTTAGTTTTGGAATTTTGTTATTTAGGACAAATAAAATAAATAAAAGATAAAAAAAAAACAGGGTGGTAAAATCCATAAAGACTTTCAAACAACAAAAAAAATTGTTGGATCACACACACATTTAACAATTAGAACGAAAAATTTGTTAAAATATTTCTACCAAGTGAAACTATCGACACAGTAGTAGTAAGCCACAAAAACACAAAAACAAAGAATATTGACTATTAAGATGTGACTTTCATTAAATAAATGAAAATAAGAAAGGTTGGTGGATTATAAAATGAAGAAATGAGTTTATGGTAGAATAAGTAAAAAGAAAGATTTTTGGACCGCATTACGGCAACCATATTGAATTTGAAGTCAGTTGAATTTTTTATAGAAGTCAGCTTAGGGAATAAGTAATATGAAAATTAAGACTACATATCACAGATAACTGAGGATGCAAGTTATGAAGAGATTAAGAATAGAAAGGAATTAAGTGCACCAAACCAACAACCGGTATTACAAAAATATTTTAGAGAAACAAAATAATAGAATTGAACCTTCTTTTGTTACATTTTTCAACTTCTATTTAGACTAAGGAACACAGAAGACGATCTGACGGTAGAATGTTTAAAAGGCATTCTTAGTGAGTACTTAGTACTTACTGAACCACCAATGGGGAATTACAATTTCTTTTGATAAAAGGAAATTATTGTAATAACTGAGCAACTGATATTTTATTTTTAGAAAAGCATTCATTTATAAAGTCCCTCTTAAAACCATTTAGACTTGTTATAAAAGATTTGGGTAGGTAGTTATTTTCAGTGACAACTTAACCAAATTAAAAGTTAAAAGTTGAAATTTTTTTAACTGTTAAAATACATTTTCAAATACACAGGATACTTTACAGAATCAATGTGACATAAAAATGGAAGCTTCCACTTCCCCCATTCAATTCTGGACATGGTTAACAGTTTTAACTTATTCTAAAAAAAAAAATTAAAAAACAAAATGTACTAGATTTATTATAGGCAAAATAAGGAATTAATTTTTTTTAAGCATGACAAAATGCTTAAAACTAATATTTATTTATAAATATGCACTGCAAAATATAAAAAATACTGATTGATAATTTGTATTTATTTTATCCTGAAGTGCAATTTAAAAATCTTGTTATGCACTTTAATATTAATAACATTTCAATATTAAACACAACTTATTAATTCTGAATTATACAGATTAACAATAATTTGCAAAAATTAGATAAGCACTACATAAACTGTATTACAGAGAATGAACAGGTAAAATCTTATACCATATTTTTATTAAAATTTAGAATGTTAAAAATAGTTAAGTAGGAAAAAGCCTTCAAATGACTAGATCGCCACACATCCAGTTTCACATGTATGATAAAATATTTTATTAGTCAATATAGTTTTATTATATTTATTAGTTAATATATTTTATTAGTTCATTTCAAGGCAGGCTTCAAACATAAGGAAATACCTCTATTCTTAGGACTTACTGACTTTCAGATTCTGGGGAACTGCAAAAAAAAAGATCACCTACAAGGTTAAACCATAGTATTAAATGATCCATGATAGGAAATGAAACCTCAATAATACCTCTAAAATAATCCATGTGCATAGAACAATTTAAAGTGAAATTTAACTGTAAAATTTCTATTTTAAAACGCAACTTCATGTACGGCACTTAACTTTTATCAATGCTTTCTTAACAATCATGCTGCTCTAGGGCTAGGGAACTTTGTTGCTATAAAAATCTGATCATTCTCTGGCATGATCCCTATGGATAATTCATTCATTTTTTATGAACTACTTTTATATTACACAAAGGATTAAAATATTACACACAGTAATAAAACTATTTTTTCAATACATACCTAAAATGGTAGTTTTTGTATATATTTCTAATACAATAAATATAATAGGACATTTCAATGATAGCCCACAACTTAGTCACTGCTGTTCTGAACATTCAGACAGGCAGAGACTGCTGTCATGTTATCAACCATACGTATGTGTATAATGTTAAAAACAATTTGCCAGTAGTTCACTTCTTTTGAACATTACAGCAATATTTTTAGTAAGGGCAGATTTTATAGTAAAATCAGAACAAACCACACCTTTATGAGTTGTAAAAGTCTATAAAATCTTTCAGTTTTATACAATTCACAATGTTCATGCAGCATTAGAAACTTCTATACTGGAAAATCATTGATCACAGAAGAGACTTCACAGCTGGTAGGATTGTTAATTATCACTTGCTGTCAGAGGAAAAAAACCAGACTGCTAACAAAACAGACAAATATCTAATGAACTTGTTACAGTTATCAGACATGTACAGTTTGTTGTACACCGTTGACGATCACTTTTTTTTTAACGGTCCTTGCTTTTGACATACATATCATATGAAAGAAAAACAACAAAGTAAAGAATGAAAGAAAAAAAATATTAGTGAAATAATTTCTCCTGAATTATTATTAAAAATGAATTTATTTAACACTAATTTTTAGTCAGTCTGTTTATCAGTAATTGCTACCTAAAATAATAAACTGTAGAACTTAAAACTAATTACTGCAAGTCAATGTAGAATTAAGCTGGTACGACATCAGATATCCATTTAAAGTAATGTAGAATTAAGCTGGTACGACATCAGATATCCATTTAAAGTAATCTGGATTACCATTTTGGATCTGCAAAAGAAAATTAATTGGATAGTAAACATTTTGGATACGATGGTTTCACATCTGGCTTTATTCAAGCAATATTTAATTGTTTTCCTAATGTGTACATTGCAATCTGTTCAACTAGTGAACAATAAGCAACCCCCCCCCCCCAAAACTGGCTCAATCAGATGAGGACGATATGTATGACATGTAAATGAGGTATAGTATTGACTTAAGCTGACATTTCCTGAAATGTGTGGTTAATTGAACCCTGAACACCAAAGATATCCACTGTCTAGTATTCAAATCTGTATAAAGGCAACTAACTTTTACTAGGATTTGAGCCTCAGAATCTTTGAAAATTATCTACATTCAAGCAATATAGGGATAAAAAGTTAACGCAACCAAAAATTTTATGTTAATTAAGCTGACTTGCTGAAGATTTTTTAACTCTAGAAGGGTAAAACATATAAAAACATAACCAAACTAAAAGAAAGACAATAGATTCTTGAACTTATGTAACTGAATAATTTCAGAACTTGTAGTGGCTTAAATCATTGACTTTTAAAATTTGCATAACTCCTTTTTTTATATTATTAACACACTTTTTAACTCTATCTATAATCTCATAAGCATTATTTATTTATTTAGGAAATGTTAAAAAAAAAGGGTATATAACCTGCACTAAAATCATATCATTATGATTGAATTTAGGTATATCGCATTCCTATGTTTCATTTTGTTACAGTTAGTTTACTCACTTTAATCAATATGTATATCCATTTTGGTGTTTATACTCAAATATATCCAAGGATATCAATTTATCAGGAAAAATCTTTTTGCAATTATTTAACTATACAATAACAAAGCGTTCTTACTTCCACTTACTTGTACTACACGACTGCTTGTATGAAATTAGTCATACAGTACATAGTATCATACATATGTTTATCTACATCGCTAAGCAAGTATAAAAAATAGATTAATTCTTTAAAAAAAGTACAGACATTTTGTATGAGAAGGCTGTATCACTATATATAGATGACTGTTGAAAAAGTTTTGTAACTATATAAATTTATTGCAATATGCTTAACTGTTCATAAATAACACTGTATAGTACATAGAGTATTACTTTTTTAACAGACTCCTATAGCAGAATAGATAATAAATGATTTTGATGATTCTCTTTTTATTTGTTTTGAATTAACTTATAAAATGCTAAGCTTGTCACAATCATTAAATATTTACTAAGCTAATGTATATTACCATCTGATGTTTAATATCATCTCTTGCTTGAGTTTTAAAAAATCACATCAAGTTTTCAAGGTACAAAAATGGGCCTCCAAATGATATTCAATGTCCAAATGAGGTAACCATAATTAAGGTAATCTGGATAATCATGATTTAAAAAAATAAGTTTTTACTGTAACTAGACATTTTATACTGCTGCTCGCTATGCTTTTTGTATCATCAGCAACATCTGTACCATCCAAAATTCTATTTTTCAAACTAATTCAAGAATAAATAAGAAAAAATATAAAGAAAGAAATCAGCTAAAAAATTGAAATGTTTTTGTTTTCAATCATTACAGTGAAAATGAATTGTTTGTCATGAAAATCAAATACATGAGTAAAGAAAGGTATATAATCCATGGTCTTGGTATGACAGTCAACAGTTGATTAGTAAGATAGTCATTTCCTAAGCTGTTTTTTTTTTATTGATAATCTTCTCCTTCTGATAAGCCTTCCTTATTGCAGTTAATAGAAAATCACACCCGCCAGAAAACTAGAAAAGCATTATGATGTAGCCATCAACTGTTACGTAATTCATAATCAGTAACAGAGAGAGATAGCAGATTGTGACCAGTTTCCTTCTTATTCAAAAGCAATATATTAGTAATAATATAAAAAAACAACAAAATTTCATTTAAATTTATTTATACTCACTGGTAAGGAGATTACTTCACAAACTTTGTAAGGATGGTTCTCCCTGAGAATAAAAAAGGCACAATTAATATAGTATAAAAATATAATATCATATTATATATAATATAAATTATATAATATATTATACTAAATATATATTAATATTATTTGAGATATTATATAATAATCTATACTATTATATAGAGGAAAGGTGTTTTTTTCTTTGGGATAAACAAAAAACTACCCAATCACTCGCAACCAAATTTTTACCCATGATTCTTGTCATAACTGAGAAGGTTTATAGATATACTTCATCTCAAAAAAATATTAAAAACAACAATAAAAAAACACGTTAAAAAGACAATGTTTCACTGACTCCTTATGTAGTATGTCAGACTTTCCACTGCATACATACATTAGTAAACATGGGTGTCCAGATTTATTTATAACTCTTACATCCAATCCTGAATGGCTAGATATAAAAAATGAACTATTCACTGGTCAAAAATCTACTGATATAGACAATATTATATCCAGAATTTTCCATTTGAAAATGGTAAAAACTCCTAGACCTTATTAATAGAAAATAAACATTTGGTCGGTCAACTGCTATGCACTAGTGCTGAGTGGCAAAAATGAGGCTTACCTCGTCACATATTGGTACGGTAGTAACTAAACCTGACAGAATTGATCTTATTATATCTGCTCAACTGCCATATAAAAATGTTGACCCATTAATATATGACATTGTAAACATATGTGTCATGGACCATGTGGTAATATAAATAGGTCATTACTAAGCATAATAAATGGAAAATGTTCTAAAAGGTATCCTCAAATGTACATTTGCAACACTCCAACTGCAGATGACTGTTAGCTGACTTATCACAGGAGAAGTCCAGAGGATGGAGGTTATACGAGAACTTTAAACATACAAGGTAACATAATTGATATTGATAATAAATGGATCATCCCAGATCGCCAATTATTGTCATGTTGCTTTACTGCCCACATAAATACTGAATTTTGCTACTCCATGCAAACAATTTGATGCATCTGAAAACATATTACCAAAGATTCTGATCAACAACTTTTTGGTTGAAAATCAAAGAGATGAATTGATCAGTTCATTAATGGTAGATAAACATATACATGTCAGGCTGAGTGCTGATTTTTTGACTATTCAATACATCTACATTATCCCCCCCATTGTTCACTCAAGAGCTCACTTAGAAAACTATCAATGTATTTGTTTCACTGAACAAAATCTCAAAGTCATTGAGAGTCCATATTGATAAGAAGACCACTTCTTATTGCTTGTTTTGAGGTTTGTCTGTCCGATGACTTCGCTAAGTAAATGTTACTAACTAAAGTTCCTCGATACTATTCCTAAAATAATAAGTTAGCAGAAGAAAAACAGAACCGATATCGAAGGGTTTCTTAGAATCAAAAAAGGATGCTGTTCTGTAGAGTAGAGTATATACAATTCATCCAAACCAAAGTGAATACTTTCATCTATGTACATTATTGCATAATGTTAAAGGACCTACATCTTTTGATTACTTGAAAACTGTTGATGGCGTGCTACACCAAACATATAAAGCTGTTTGCGCTGCACTTAGAGCTTATTGGAAAATGATAATCACTGGAAAGACAACTGTACAAATTTTGCAAGATTCTAAACTTACAGTGAGTCATCGGGCTTATATTGAAGTCATTGATCGAATCCTTCAAGATATTAGGTCATGCAGTAAATTAATGGGTGGTATAACTTTTTTTTTAACTCCTGGACCACCATTAGGTATTGCTTCAGAGGATGAGATGAATGATAAATCATCACTACCTTATGGAAATCTCTCCTCACTATTAACTTAAGAATTAATGTGAGTTTATCTTGGGGGTGGCAATGCTAACTTACCCTTACAACTACTAAACACTGAAAATGCCTCCTCTTCCTCACAATGATGGTTAGATTTATGTTGATGAAAACACTGGTACGTTGTGCATAAAATGCCAAAAACTGTACATGTGACTTTGCAAAAGATCTATCATAACTCCTCAAAATATTTCTGCTTTTCAAATTATTAATATGATTTTAGAAAAAGTTGAAGGGCATAGCAAGGAATATCGATCTGTACATTCTGTAATCAAAACTGAAGATGCAGTCCACTATCCTCCAACAATTTTGAATTCTGTTAATCCTAAAGGTTTTCCAGCTTATGTTTCAATCTTAAAATGGGAGTTCCAATTATTTTACTATGAAACCTTAACCCTCCAAGGTTACGTAAAGCATCCCAATGATCCCAACAGACTTACCATTTCAATTCAAGAGGCTGCAATTCCCTATAAAACCTTCATTTGCTATATCAATCAATAAAGCGCAAGGCCAAACATTCAAATACACTGGTGTTGATTTAAGATCAGACTGTTTATCTCACGAACAATTATACTAGCAATTTCCAGTACTAGCAATTAGAAAAGTCAAACATTCTACTACCAGAAAATCAAAACACTACAAAAAATATTTAGATACTTTCAAAAACATCATATATTTGCAATACGTTTAAATTAAATTAAAATTTTATCTTACTTTAAAAGCTTATACAAAAATTATAAAAAACTTTTATTTACATTAATTTTTTTTAATTATAATCAAAAGAAGATGAAAATTATTAAAAAATTAAAATGTAAAGATTTTTACATATGTTCACAATATGAAATCAATATAAACAAAATAAATTCAGTGGAAGGATTACCATATAATTTACTTTACTTAAGTAGTTTTTAATTTTTATCTTTATTTTAGATAAAAATGATGGAGGCACCTTCCTTGGTAAAATATTCCGGAGGTAAACTAGCCCCCGTTCAGATCTCCGGGTGGGGACTTCAAAGGAAAGGGCCACCAGAAAATTAAAAAATAACATTCTACGAGTCTGAGAGTGGAATGTTATAAGTCTAAAAAAGGTTGGTAGGTTAGAAAATTTAAAGATGGAAATGGTTAGGATAAATGTAGATATAGTAGGAATTAGCGAGGTCCGGTGGGAAGAAAAAAACGACTTTTGGTCAGGTGATTTTAGAATAATTAACTTAGCGTCAAATAACGGGCAGGCAGGAGTAGGTTTCGTGATGAACAAGAAGATAGGGAAGAGAGTAGAGCATTTCAAAATGCATAGCGATAGAATCATTGTAATAGTGATAAAATCAAAACCTAAACAGACAATGATTGTTAATGTCTATATGAATACAAGTGCCATGATGATGATGATGAGGTACAGTGTGTATACGAAGAAATTGATGAAGCAATTAAACACATAAAAGGGGATGAAAATTTAATAATAGTTGGAGATTGGAATGCAAGCATTGGAAAAGGCAAGGAAGGAAATATAGTGGGTGAATATGGGCTGGGTAAAAGGAATGAAAGAGGGGACCAACTTAGAGATTTGCATAAAATATAATTTAGTAATTGCCAACACCCAGTTTAAAAATCACAATAGAAGAATATACACAGGAAAAAGCCAGGTGATAGTGAAAAGTATCAAATAGATTATATCATAGTTAAGCAAAGATTTAGAAATCAACTTGTCAACTGCAAAGCTTACCCTGGAGCAGACATTGATAATAATTTAGTAATAATGAAATGTAGATTGGGGTTTAAAATCCTGAACAATAGGTATCAGATGAATCAGTGGAATTTAGAAAAGCTTGAGGACATCGGAAGAGGTCTGAGTAAAAAAGATAACGTAGAAAATGTAGAAGAATGGGAGAATGTCAAAAAGGAAATTCTTAAATCAGCAGAAGCAAACTTAGGCGGAACAAAGAGAACTGTTAGAAAACTTTGGATTCCAGAGGATATATTGAAGCTGATGAATGAATGTAGAAAATATAAGAATGCTAGTGCTGAAGAAAGTAAAAGGAACTATCAACAGTCAAGAAATACTATAAACAGGAACTGCAGACTAGCGAAAGAAGAGTGGATTAAAGAAAGTGATCAGAAGTAGAAAGAGAAGTGAACATTGGTAAAATAGACTGAGCATACAGGAAAGTTAAGGAAAATTTTGTGGTACATAAATTAAAATCTAATAATGTATTAAACAAAGATGATACACCAATTTATAATACGAAAGAAGTTGATAGGTGGGTGAAATATACTGAAGAGTTATATGGAGGAAATGAATTAGAAAATGGTGTTATAGAGGAAGAAGAAGAGATCAAAGAGGATGAAAGGGGAGAAACAAACAATACTGAGATCTGAATTTAAAAGAGCATTAAAGGATTTGAATGGCAGAAAGGCTCCTGGAATAGACGGAATACCTGCAGAATTACTGCGCAGTGCAGGTGAGGAAGCGATTGATAGTTTATACAAACTGATAAGTAATATTTACAAAAAGGGGGAAGTTCTGTCACTTCAAAATGAGTGTTATAGTCATGATGCCAAACAGAGCAGGAGCAGACAAATGTGAAGAATACAGAACAATTAGCTTACTAGTCGTGCATCAAAAATCTTAACTAGAATTCTGTACAGAAGAATTGAGAGAGTGGAAGAAGTGTTGGGAGAAGACCAATTTGGTTTCAGGAAAAGTATAAGGACAATGGAAGCAATTTTAGCACTTAAATGTATAGTAGAAGGAAGATTAAAGAAAAACAAACCAATATACTTGGCATTTACAGACCTAGAAAAGGCGTTTGATAACCTAGACTGGAATAAAATGTTCAGCATTTTAAAAAACTAGGGTTCAAATACAGAGATAGAAGAACAATTGCTAACATTTAAAGGAACCAAACAGCAACAGTAATAACTGAAGAACATAAGAAAGAAGCCATAATAAGAAAGGAAGTCCGACAAGGATGTTCCTTATCCCCGTTACTTTTTAATCTTTATATAGAACTAGCAGTTAATGATGTTAAAGAAAAATTTAGATCCGGAGTACAGTGCAAGGTGTAAAGATAAAGATACTAGATTTGCTAATGATATAGTAATTCTAGCTGAGAGTAAAAAAGATTTAAAAGAAACAATGAACAGCACGGATGAAGTCCTACGCAAGAACTCCTCCCGCATGAAAATAAACAAGAACAAAATGAAAGTAATGAAATGTAGTTGAAATAACAAAAATGGACCACTTAATGCAAAAATAGGGAAATAAGATTATTAAGATTAAAGATTATGGAGGTAGAAGAATTTCATTATTTAGAAAGTAGAATTACTAAAGATGGACGAAGCAGGAGCGACATAACATGCCGAACAGCACAGGCGAATAAGCCTTCAGTCAGAAATATAATTTGTTTACATCAAAAATTAATTTAAACGTCAGGAAAAGATTTTTGAAAGTATTTGTTTCGAGCATAGCTTTATATGGAAGTGAAACTTGCAATCGAAGTACCTGAGAAGAAAAGATTAGAAGCTTTTGAAATGTGGTGCTACAGGAAAATGTTAAAAATCAGATGGGTGGATAAAGTGACAAATGAAGAGGCAAACTAATGAAGAAAGAAGCATTTGGAAAAATATAGTTAAAAGAAGAGGCAGACTTATAGGCCACATATTAAGGCATCTTGGAATAGTCGCTTTAATATTGGAGGGACAGGTAGAAGGAAAAAATTGTGCAGGCAGGCAACATTTGGAATATGTAAAACAAATTGTTAGGGATGTAGGATGTACGGGGTATACTGAAATGAAACAACTACCACTAGAGAGGAAATCTTGGAGAGCTGCATCAAACCAGTCAAATAACTGAAGAGATAAAAAATTTTTAATTTTAATTTTTTGATAAGTTATCCATTTCAATTACTCTGTACTTAGGTTGATCTATTAAATATAAATTAATTTGTATTGGTACAGAGGAGTGTGGTTATTAAAAGAAGTGATTTAAAAAATATATATATCTATACAGATAAAAAAATGGAAAAAAAAATATATATATACATAGAACATAACATGTGAGTTGACAAAGTCAACAAAAACCACTGAAATCCAGCAAAACTATTGAAAATAAATTGATGAAAATTTGTATAATTTGTATACACTTTCTCCTTATGGTCTAAGTCAATACTAAGAAAATCCACTTTGAAATTCTGAGTTAAAATGAAGTAACAATAACATTTTTTATTTTTATTTTTCAGTAACAGATGTAGATATCAATTTAATTTTTGAGTGTGTAATCTTAATATGAATACTAAAAATTGATTTCTACAGTTTTTGAAATTTAGAGCTTAAGTGTTTTAAAATAGATTTTTTATTTTTTTTAAAACTGTTATTTTTCTAATTTCTCGGTAACAAATGAAGAAATCAATTTTGGTGAGTGTGTAATCTTCATGTCAAAAAACTAATTTCTAGATTTTTGAAATCCGGCTTTGAAAAGGGAAGAAGAAAAGTAAAAAAATTTGAAAAATGATTGTTAATTTTCCCAATCCTGAAAATAGCAAACTAGATTCAATAGATTTGGGCTGCTTGGAAATACTCTTCAGATAAATACTTAAAAACCATTTTAAGGCTTTTTTAATTATGATTTTTTTAAGAGATTCTAAGGTATATGGCACTGTGGCTTAACCAACACAGCCACTGCCCCCATAATTGTAAGTGTGTCTGGCTACACCCATTTCCTATTACACTTGACTAAAGAACATAAAATAATAAAATTGACCATTATGGGAAACGCAAGTAACCATATAGTGCAGATGAAGCTGCGAAAACCCACCAGGTTAGTCTAGTGGTGAATGCGTCTTCCCAAATAAGCCGATTTGGAAGTCAAGCGTTCAAGTCCTACTAAAGGCAGTTACTTTTATACAAATTTGAATACTAGATCGTGGATATTGGTGTTCTTTGGTGGTTGGGTTTCAATTAACCACACATTTCAGGAATGGTCGAACTGAGACTGTACAAGGCTGCACTTCATTTACACTTGTACATACCATCCTCATTCATCCTCTGAAATACCTGAACAATAATTCCCAGAGGCTAAAACAGGAAAAGGAGAAGAAAGGTGCAGCAGTGATGGGGAGTTAGTATACTATATAATAAAATTTTTATATAAAAGTTAATTTTACATTCTTAATACTTTTCTTAGCTAATATATATTTTGAACTTATTGCACAGTGAAAAAATTTAACAGCTACCCAAACATTGAGTCTGTATTCTATATTCATTTAATAAAACAATGAGAATTGTTCCAGAATTACAATTTTTACCGAGTGGAATATTACAGGTAATTCAGTACATAATTCAATCATTCACAATAATCATAAAATAACTAATAATAATAATAATAATAATTCTTAAAAATTAACATTAAATTCTTAGATCTGATCTATAAAAAAAATCTAAAAACAAAAAAAACACAGTTTAAGAGACTAACAAAAAAAACTTAGATTAATGCTTTATTATTTATTACTGTTAATTACTTAAAAAATAAAAGTATATGTACTAAGGATAGGTGCCTCCTTAGCGCATAGCTGTGTTGAGGTCACCATCAGTTCTTAAAATAATCAGTTGAGACGGATACTAACAAGTTTCTCTAATAAAAACACAAAGATTCATTTAATAATTATTTATAACCTAAGAAAATTACTCGTAATAGAACTTTACCTTCAATGTTTACACATAACTTAATTACAATTATTCAATGACTAATAAATTAGTGTCACTCAATAAAAAATGAAAAATTTAGTTTGTTAATTAAAAAGAAATTGAATATCCTGCAACGTCAAAAGCCATAGTCTCAGCCTTTTGGAGAAGATTGGTAGAGAATTTGCGGATGTTATAGAAACTGGAAGCTTATTAAACAACTTTGGGGCACAATAAATGAAGAAGCGTTTATAAGCCTCGTTTTTCGGAAATGGAATAGCTACGTGGTTCTGTGCTTGTAGCCTGCCTGAATAAATACTATTATTACCCCTCATATAACCTCCTCTAATATAGAATATCTGCAAAACTCGATAAACATAAATATACCTTCATGGTAAGATTTGCAATCTTTGAAACAGTGGGAAGGATGGTTCAAATCTATTTACTTTAGTCATAATTCTTACAATCTTCTTTTGAGCAATCACAACAGGATTGAGAGTAGAAATATACGGTACCTCCCCAACAGCAAATGCCGTATTGCAATTTTGAATTAATAATTGAATAACATAGTGTTTTAAGGACAGAAATTGGACAAATATATTTAAGATAATAGAATTTCCTAAGCGCTGAATTCACGTAACCCTTCGTATTAGTTATATGAGCCTTCCAGTTGATACTCTCATCAATTATAACACCCAAATATTTTAGTTGGTCAACTCGCTCTATTCGGATACAGTTACCACAAAAATTATTATCCAAAAGACAAGGTTTACATTTAAAATCAATATCATCAACTGTAACCCGCTTAGACCTGGTACTCAATGTAAAATGAACAAATTTAGTTTTAATACTCAGTTTTAATTTAATATTTAGTTTTAATAACTCTTGTAATTGTTTTTGTTTATTAATAAAATTATCATTCTGCAATAAATGTATTAATGAAATATATCAAATATCATCTTTCTTTATGATCTTAAAAGCAGAAGAAAACTACATCAGCTAAATTTCTGTGACACTGTAATATCATATCCAATTTGATACAAACAAAATTGCAATTGATTAGATGAAACAGTATGTAATGATTTTGGGCAAGATGGTTCTCTACTCTGATCAGAGACAATCACTCTGAGTGCTGACTATTCTTTTCCTCTTTCCTCCCTTTTTGTTATCCTTTATTCCTTCAGTCAAGTCAGCTGTCTGGGTTCCATCTGTGCTAGCGTGCCAGTACCTTTTGATAGTCAGCAGGACAGCCACTTCTTTACTGATGCTTACTGGAGGTAATGACCTGGAAGCCAATGAAACTATCCAAGGACTCTTCTTTCATATCGAGAGTTGAACAAAAAGCCAAGCTCATGGTCGAGTTCTCTTCTGGACAGTCATACCTCCTAGCACATAATGCAAAATTTTATTATAACCTCTCAATTAAGGCAATAAATTATCAAAGGTATGCACTTAACAATATTTCTTAGTGAATTTCATTACTTTTAAAAATTACTAATGGACTTCAGTCTTTTTGATTCAATTAATGGCGATATTTCAAGATATTACATATTACCATTTTTTTTTTCCTGTTTAGCCTCCGGTAACTACCGTTTAGATAATACTTCAGAGGATGAATGAGTGTGAATGAAGTGTAGTCTTGTACATTCTCAGTTCGACCATACCTGAGATGTGTGGTTAATAGAAACCCAACCACCAAAGAACACCGGTATCCACGATCTAGTATTCAAGTCCGTGTAAAAATAGCTGGCTTTACTAGGACTTGAACGCTGGAACTCTCGACTTCCAATCAGGTGATTTGGGAAGACACATTCACCACTAGACCAACCCAGTGGGTTCCAAGATATTACTTAAAAAATATTATACTAACTGCTTAGATTAATCATCTTTCTGACCATGAGATTTGATTTGGCAGGAGCAGCTAGATAAAAAGTAAGAAAAACAAAAAATATAATTTTGTTTGGAATTATATCTTTAAATTGCCTAAGTTAATCAACTTATGAAGTACAAATATTTATAAAATAACACTTTACAATATAGAATTTATAAAAAAACAGCAATATTTCTTAATAATATTTAGTAAATAAAAAAAATTATCAAAATAACTACAAATAAACAACAGCATACGTACTTGACAAATTTTGTAAGAGCATCAACTTTTGACGTTCTTGTCTTTAACATCTGAAAAAAAAAATAAAAAACACATTAAAAATAGTTAAATTAACAAAAAAACAAGACATTTTTCTATTTTTCTTTAAACATTTCAAATTTTTAATTAATAAAACTGATGGGCCTGAAATTTTTGTTATTATTTTATGATTTATAAATCTTGTCATGCACATTTTATCATCAAAAAATAAATTCTGTTTTTCACTTTAACTCTTATTACGGTAGCCTCTACTAGCAAAAAATGATTTTCTGATAATTTCTTTATTTGTTTCAATTCTATTGAAAATGTTCATCATAAAATGAAAATGTACAGGAACCAAACAGCAATAGTAAGAATTGAAGAACATAAGAAAGAAGCCGTAATAAGAAAGGGAGTCTGACAAGGATGTTCGCTATCTCTGTTACTTTTTAATCTTTACATGGAACTAGCAGTTAATGATGTTAAAGAACAATTTAGATTCGGAGTAACAGTACAAAGTGAAAAGATAAAGATGCTACGATTTGCTGATTATATAGTAATTCTAGCCGAGAGTAAAAAGGATTTAGAAGAAACAATGAATGGCATAGATGAAGTCCTACGCAAGAACTATCGCATAAAAATAAACAAGAACAAAACAAAAGTAATGAAATGTAGTAGAAATAACAAAGATGGACCACTGAATGTGAAAATAGAAGGAGAAAAGATTATGGAGGTAGAAGAATTTTGTTATTTGGGAAGTAGAATTACTAAAGATGGACGAAGCAGGAGCGATATAAAATGCTGAATAGCATAAGCTAAACGAGCCTTCAGTAAGAAATATAATTTGTTTACATCAAAAATTAATTTAAATGTCAGGAAAAGATTTTTGAAAGTGTATGTTTGGAGTGTCGCTTTATATGGAAGTGAAACTTGGACGATCGGAGTATCTGAGAAGAAAAGATTAGAAGCTTTTGAAATGCGGTGCTATAGGAGAATGTTAAAAATCAGACGGGTGGATAAAGTGACAAATGAAGAGGTATTGCGGCAAATAGATGAAGAAAGAAGCATTTGGAAAAATATAGTTAAAAGAAGAGACAGACTTATAGGCCACATACTAAGGCATCCTGGAATAGTCGCTTTAATATTGGAAGGACAGGTAGAAGGAAAAAATTGTGTAGGCAGGCCACGTTTGGAATATGTAAAACAAATTGTTAGGGATGTAGGATGTAGAGGGTATACTGAAATGAAACGACTAACACTAGATAGGGAATCTTGGAGAGCTGCATCAATCCAGTCAAATAACTGAAGACAAAAAAAAAAATGAAAATGTGTTCTGTGTAGCACAGGTCCCTTACACATCCACTGTTTCCATCCATTTTGTCTCATGCCTTCAACTTTGTCCTCTTGTAATTTCCAATCTTCACCTTATACTTCTTCTTCCTCCTCACTTTTTTTTTATCTTTACAATCCAGTTGTCAAGATTCCACTTCCTTTAACTAAATGTCCAGAACAGTTCCCTTTTCTTTTATGTACTTACCACATAAGTGTTCTTTCTTCTTTAATCCTGTTCATTGATTCCTCATTCCTTACTTTATCTTACTTTATTCTTATTTCCTCCATCTTTCTAAAATGTTATATTTTATTCTTCTTTAAAAATGTTAAAGGGATAAAAATTTAAGCCATTAATTCGTTTTCAAAATTTCCCTACAACTCTTTTTTTTTTGTTTAACCTCCAGGTCCGCAGTTAAGCGATTATCGCAGAGGATGAGATGAATTCTTTGTAGCGTGGTGAAAAATTCCATCCCTTATATAAAATCTAAGACGTGAGCTAGATCCATCTTCTGATGAAAATCTATTTATTGGCATATTTTGTATTTTATTTAATTTATACCAACAAAAAATAAAACTCGTACATGAATTCAATGGATTTTGTGCAACAATTATTTTTCTAGTAGCTCTATTTCTCTAATGTTATTTTGTTTATCTTTTCTTATGCTTTCTGTTCTACCAATAAAATTAATAACAAGGCAATCTGAAATGAAGTTATTTCAAACAGATATTTGTTACCATTCTTTGTTATTATCAGGTAACATCTACTTAATTTTTTCTGGTAAAAACTATCCTTTAAAATATATTTAACAAAGCTCCTTTTTGAAAAAGGAACACTGATGAATCCAAAGCTGCTATGATGAGTATTAATTAATTTATACTAAATTCTGGAGGTAAACTAGTCCCCCGTTCAGATCTCCAGGTGGTGACTTCGAAGGAAGACAAAATCAGATCAAAAAATAACATTCTACAAGTTGGACCGTGAAATGTTAGAAGTCTAAAAAAGGTTGGTAGCTTAGAAAATTTAAAGAGGGAAATGAATAGGTTATATGTAGACATTGTAGGAATTAGCGAGGTTCGGTGGAGAGAGGAAAACGACTTTTTTTGGTTAGGTGATTTTAGAATAATTAACACAGCTTCAAATAAAGGACAGGCACAGTAGGTTTTGTAATGAAGAAGAAGATAGGAAAGAGAGTAGAGTATATCAAAAAGCTTAGCAATAGAATCATTATAATCAGGATAAAATTAAAACCTAAGCCAACAATTGTTAACATCTATATGCCTACAAGTTCCCATGATGATGATGATGATGAGGTAGAGTATGTATACAAAGAAATTGATGAAGAAATTAAACAGGTAAAAGGGGATAAAAATTTAATTATAGTTGGAGATTGGAATGCAAGCATTGGAAAAGGCAAAGAAGGAAATATTGTGGGTGAATAAGGGCTGGGCAAAAGGAATGAAACAGGGGACAGATTTAGTTTTGCACGAAGTATAATTTAGTAATTGCCAGCACCAAAGATTTAGAAATCAAATCATCCACTGCAAAGCTTACCCTGTAGCAGACATTGATAGCGACCGTAATTCATCTATATCAGATGAATCGGTGGAATTTAGAGAAACTTGAGGAAGTGGAGGTAAAAAGGAATTTTGAGGATGAGATTGCAAGAGGTCTGAGTAAACTAGATACGGTAGAAAATGAAGAAGAAGAAGAAGAATGGGAGAATGTTAAAAAGGAAATTCTTAATTCAACAGAATCAAACTTAAAACTGGTAAAAAACCTTGTATATACTTTGGCTGTTCGATTTTGGAAATTGAATTTTACACAGACACTCGGCACGAGGCTATGGACAGTTTGCTTTAACGCATTCGTTAGAGGTTAGCAATAGTAATATGTGCATATTTCATTCCACAAAGAGGTTTGTACTGTCAATATCAGTGCATGTACAGCAAAAGTAAGACGTGAATTACCATGTAATTGTGTTTATATTGGGTATTTATACTGTGTATTTTATAACATAAATGTTTTCTATTTATATCAAACTGTAAATATGCTCCCCTAAAAAATCATGCAACTGGAGAAGATTTTCAATAATTATGACTGTCAGTACCATCTCTGTAGCTGACTGAGTTTTTCTCCTAGGTGAAGATGCATGCATACTCCTCATTTTGGAGGGGGTAATTTTACAATTTACACAGCTATGTGCAATTGCCAATAATAAATGGCCAAATTGTATCAGAGGATATATTGCAACTGATGGTGAGCGTAGAAAGTATAAGAATGCTAGTGAATTGATGAAGAGATAAGCATTTGGAAAATATAGCTAAAAGAAGAGACAGACTTAAAGGCCACATCTTAACGCATCCTGGAATAGTCACTTTGATATTGGAGGGACAGGGAGATAGGAAAAATTGTGCAGGCAAACTACATTTGCAATATGTAAAACAAATTGTTAGAGATGTAGGATGTATACTGAAATGAAACTACTGGCACTAGATAGGGATTGTTGGAACTGGGATGGGAATCTTGGCATCAAACCAGTCAAATGACTGAAGACAAAAAAAAACTAAATTCAGGAAAGAATGAGAGAAAAACTTTGTAGCAGTTACAAAGTATGTCTGTGTTTGGAAGGGCCCTATCTACAGTTGTACAAAAAAAGTCATCCAATATTTTAGTAAAACATCATGATATCAATAAAACAAAAAATTTCTTATAAATATAAGTCTGGAAACACTTTTATGTCAGCCTACTGTTCTGCATTTTTAAACAAAAAAGTAAGTACATCTAAAACGAACTGAGCTACTTAAAGAGTGTTAGTTGCAGTATTTGCTTTTAATGTATGTAATTTTTGTGTTTGTTTCAAGTGCCCCGTTCTTCAGTATTCACATTTCCATTGGTGCACTGCAAGATACCCCATCTTGTAAGTTTTCATTTTTTTTCTGATGCAATTAACAAAAACTATTTTTTAAATGTTATATTCAAATGGTGTGACACCAGTCACCCAGGTCCAGTATAAATTTACCAGGTGTGTAAATATGAAACTGGAATTTTTATATAGAAAATACATGTTTTTTGTATAAAAATGATAAAAAATATTTTATTCAAAATACTGTCCATTGCTAGCTATTATTTTTCCCATCTCTCTGACAATTTATGAATGCTGTACAAAAAAAAAACTGTAGCTTTTTTGAGGCAAACCAGTCATCGGGCCATTTTCATATATTTTCACAAGAAGTGAGGCGCTGCTCAGCAAGTGCGTGTCCCATTGATGCAAATAAATAGCAGTTGGACAGAGCCAAGTCTGTTGAGTAAGCCACATGCCAAACTATTTCCTAACTGAAGCCACAATTGTTTCCTTGACTGGTTTTGCTGTGTGTGATGGTGCACCATCATGAAGTAAAATCACTTTGTGTTGCCTTTTCTGATATGGTCATTTCTCACGCAATGCTTGATTCAAATCAATCATTGTTGTTGATAGCATTCAGTATTAATGGTTTCACCAGGTTTTAGCAGCTCATAATAGATCACACCCTTCTGATCCCACCAAACACAGAGCATTGCCTTCTTTCCATAGCGATTTGGCATTGAAATCAATGTCAATGGTTTGCCTGGAGTTACCCATGATCTTTTATGCTTACGATTTTTGAAATACATCCACTTTGCATTACCTGTCACAATTCAATGGAGAAATGAGTTTCTTTTGTATCTGGCAAGCAGCATTTCACAAATGGTTTTTCAGTTTTCTAGCTGTCTTTCATTCAGTTCATATGGAACCCATTTTTCCATCTTCTGGATCTTTCCCATGGCTTTCAAACATATGGAGATTGCTTCTCATGTTACATTTAATTGATATACTTGTTTTTGTTACGTTTGACCATCATCCTCAACCAACAATGCTTGCAATTTGCTGTCTTCAAACTTTTTAAGTGGTCTTCACATTCTTCATTTCTCACGTCAAAATTGTCTCTTTTGAATTTTTTAAACCACTCAAAGCATTGTGATTTCCCAAGACCATGCTCACTGTAAGCTTTCACAAGCATTCGATGAATTCTGCCGCATTTTCTGTTACCATTTCTTTAAATGTTGCTGTCCACAAATTGCAGTTTGTAGGTACAAAACTCAACATGTTTAACGCTAATTAAAACTATGGAGTAAAAAATTGCGGTGGTTCTCATTTTGAAATTTATTTAGTTATTTATGTAGTGAATATTAGTTTAAAAATAAATATAAAATTTCATTAAAGTAGCTCAATCTATTCTGGAGATATAAATTTCTATTTAAGAAACAAAAAATTGTAGATGGACAGACCCATAGAAAGGTGTTTCCAGACCTATGTGTACAGGAATGTTTTTCTTGTACTGATGTTGGACATACTAGTGAAATATCAGATGACTTTTTATAATATATTCTGTATATTCCCTTTTACTATTTCCCCACATTCTGCAAATAAAAGAAATTGATGGATTAGTCAACAAAGTAGCTCTACAACTTAAGCATTAATTGAAATACAGTATAGCAAAACTGTTCATTCACTGCTGAACTGAATGAACATCAGTTCTAGCATTATTACTTCAGAAAATTAATATACTTTGAATAACATGCTTACATACCATAATTAATGCAATCATGTGCAAAGTGGCATGAATATGAGCAATATCTTAAAAGCTGAAGAGATGCTAGTTATTGAGATTCATTAAGTAAGATATATTATTTCCATTTAATTGTTTAATGAACAGTATTGCCTTAAAAAACAGAATGCACACTCAAGGAGATATTACTTGTTCAAAATAATAGCGAGAGCTCAAAAAAAAGCATTTTTAAGGAAAGCTATTTTTGAAAATTTTTAATTTTCAAGAACAGTTATTTTTTATTTCATTATTTATTTTTTTTTTAAATTAATCTAATGCCCTTAACAATTGGATGAAGTATTTTTTTAACGCGTTTAAGAAAGAAATTTATTACAGGTTTATGTTCCATTTTTTGCACTGGATAAATTGGTTTTACAAATGAAAAATACACTGTATTATCTTAACCTGAATTCATTATTAATCAATTCAAATAACTCCTTTATAGTGATTCCTTGTTGAACCACTTCAATGTACATTGTAATCTTTGGTCGCCTTAATCTTGTCTTCAAGTACTTCTCATCACAATTTTCATCATTTTTATGGTATTGGACTAAAAAATAAGTCCATTTTTTCCACTTGCAGATTTCCATCGATGTTAACAAACTTATTAACTTTTATGTAGTTTATCGATTACAAATTTTTAGGTTACTGAATCATTCAAAATCATCAATGAAGTTGATCTTGCTTATATCTGAAATAATTTTTTCCTTTTTTGGAAACACTAATTCATCAAAACATTTTAATTTTAAGTGAATGCAAAGTGTTTTATTTGTATCGCACATAAAACTGGAATTGATAGATGCATATGCGGTTGAATAAACAAACATCAATTCCAATATGAGTACGTAATAAGTTTGGCAAAGTAAGTGATATCATTCTCGCTGTCTTCTACACATGAAGAACAGAAAATACCTCAACATAAATGCAAAAGTAATTGGGAAAGCCCCAATTTCAAGGGACCAGGAATTGTAAAACTTTGACATATACAGCTGTATTAATACACATAGAACTGTATTATACTCTAATGTAGGTTTATTATAATTATAAAAATTCTATCATAAAATCATGTGCAAGTGTAACATAAAATATAACAAAACTCTAACTTTTTAAAATTAAAAATATAATTTTATCTCTTGGTTCCAGAATAATGCCAGACAAGTGACATTTCAGGTTTTTATACTAATTAAGTCCTCATAATTACTTTGCAACTTATACATACAATTCTTCAATTATATATATATATATATATATATATATATATATATATATAAAAGACTGAACTCCAATAGCTGAAATAAATAATTATCAAGGGATTCTAATCCATAATACAGTAAATCTAACGTTTACCACACTTGATCAAGATCTAGCAAAATACAGAACTAATCAGTAATGGATAGCAGCAATTCCATCAGTTGTTCTTTGATATTGAAGATCCATTTCTAAGATACTGCAACTAATTAATTGGATTACAACACCCATACAAAAATATAGCAAAAGGTAATATAACAATACCCATATGCAAAAGTTAGTGAAATTAATAATCAAATCTCATAAGTTCAACATCTCAGGAAGAGTTAAACTGACAGTTGGTAAAATAAAAAACAAGTGTTTAAAAAAATTATTACCAGTAAATATTCAGAGTCTTCATTAATCTTTCCTTCCCATTCATAACTAAAAAAAAAGGGAAGAAAACAATATTATTATAAATATTTCACTAATAATTAAACATAAATATTATAAGAACTATCAAAATAATGTAACAAAGGTGAATTATAAAAAAACAATGGAATAAGTTAAAATCTATAGTTTGATTAAATCACAAGGTTAAGACAGGGCATAAGGTATTGTCCCCCTTACTGTTTCTACAATTATGTATAAGTGTTTAAATACGAGAAAGGTAGCCTGTGAAAAGATAAATGAAAAAGCTTGGCTTGAGAGAATAATAACAAGAAATACAGAGAAAACTGATTGTTTAGAACGATAGGATTCTACACATAAGTATTAAGTGTAGGAACACACAACCAAATGAAATAATATCCGCCATATGTTATTTTGTAAAGACATCCTGAGGGTGTAACACACAAGCATTGAGTGTCTATTATCAAGACTCCCAAATGTGTGAGGAGTACAGATCAAAAAGAAATGGAAGAAAGTGGCAGGTCCATTTCACAAACTTGAGAGATTCCAACACAGAAATTTTAAAACTATTAAAAGACCCTTTGGAATATAAGAAAAATATTATTGAATGAAGAGTGGGATGTAAAAATAAAAATTATGCATGCATTCAAACAACTAATACCTCAAGTTTAAAACATAATGTGGTAATCATATGATAATAGTTTACCATAAATGTTAAACCCTCATAAGTGTGATCCTATGAACTTGACAGACTATTTTAAAAGCATTCAAATTTCAATTAGGTGAATGATATTTTAATGGTTCAAGGAAATTAAAAGAGTTAAAGAAAAGTATAAGTACTTTCTCTTACTTGTATTTAAGACTATTATAACTGATCCACAAGCTCATATTTACAATAGCAGCCCAAACAAAATCAAATAAGTTATTATTATCTGTGAAGGAATAAGGGCAAAAAGAAATGGATTTGTTCAGCTAATGCAGTAACAGAATCAAGCAACCACAGCTAATACATATCATTAACAAAAATTTTATCTTTAATTTGGTCAAGAAATGAGCCTGTACATTCTCATACCTAATTGGATGAACTGTTTCAAAATCTCAAAAACTGAACTGTTTCAAGATCACAAAAAACTGAACTGTTTCAAAATCTTTAGAAAAATTTGAAGTCGTGAAATTAATTCAAATACGAGGGTGATTTTTTTCAGAGTCCGATCGGTCATGAAATTAAAACCACAGTGAAAATAAAATTTTTTTTAATTTGTAACAAGTACTTACATAGTTATGCTATTTATCTACATAGTCGCCACTTCAATTTAGACATTTGTCGTAGAGTGGTACCAACTTTCCAATACCCTCGTCATAGAACAGAGCCGCCTGTGTTTTCAGCCATGTTTCTAC
This sequence comes from Lycorma delicatula, assembly GCF_047948215.1. NCBI lineage: Eukaryota > Metazoa > Arthropoda > Insecta > Hemiptera > Fulgoridae > Lycorma > Lycorma delicatula. Next base: position 11,411,198 of record NC_134461.1, on the reverse strand, counting down.
ACCGGTCTGCAGCTCGATGTCTGTGCCAAAATGTTGTCCTCCTAGTCAGCATTTCATGTGAGCAAAGAGGTGAAAATCGGATGGAGCCAAGTCCGAGCTGTATGGTGGGTGATCAAACACTTCCTGACAAAAACGTCGCAGGAGCTTCTTTGTTACAGCTGCAGTGTGCGGCCGAGCATTTTCATGGAAAAAGACAATGCCTGATGACAACATTCCTCTCTGCTTATTCTGAATTGCCCTTTGTAAATGTTGAAGAGTCACGCAGTATGAGGCTGCAGTGATGGTCGTGCCGCGTTCCATGAATTCCACCAAGAGAACTCCATTCCGGTCCCAGAACACAGTAGCCATACACTTTCTGTTGGAGAAGGTTCGCTTGAACTTCTTTGGTTTACTGGGAGAATGAGAAAGCATCCACTGTTTGGATTGTTCTTTTGTTTCTTCAGTTTTGAAATGGACCCATGTCTCGTCCCCTGTGACAATTTTGTTCAAAAAATCTTCTCCTTCATTGTGGTAGCACTGGAGCAATGTTAGGAAGGCGTCCATTCTCATTGTTTTGTGATGGTCGGACAGCATCTTGGGAACCCATCTCGCACACAGTTTGCAGTACTGAAGTCTCTCACTCACAATGGTGTAGAGAGCTGACCTTGAAATTTCAGGAAACGAATCACTCAATTCAGAAATTGTGAACCGACGATTCTCGAATTGCCTCATCCACTCGCTCAACGAGATCATCGGTTGACACTCGCTTCCTTCCCTGACAGTCTGCATCATGAACATCTGTACATCCTGCTTTAAAGTTCCTGCACCGTTGTCACACTTTGCTGTCTGTCACTCATTGAGGTTTCACGTACACATTACTTATTCGTCGATGAATTTCAGCTGCATTACACCCCTCAGCCTGAAGAAATCGAATTTCAGCACTCACTTCACACTTGGCAGATGCTATTGTTGTAGACATGTTTACGTGCTAGCTGCGTGTTCAGAATTAAACGAAGTGATGCGGCATGATTGAAGACCATACTAGAGACACTGTGAAACACATATGCGCAAAGGTTCATCTGATTTTTTGTGGGTTTTTATTTCGCGACCGATCGGATCTTGAAAAAAAAAATAACCCTCTTAAGAAAGATTTGATTTAATAATAACTACTTCTTTGAAAATGTTCAAGGTATATGTAAAACCTAAGCTCAATTTATAACTATGACTTAAAGCAATATCAATTCCCAAGAAATCTGCTTTAGAACCAGTTCAGTAATTACATCATCTGTAGAAGACTTATTTCTCTTCGGGGACTGAATAATTTCCAAAATTTTAAGGTTCTGAGGACTGGAAATTCATGGATGCGGTAAGAAATCAATCATTCATGAAATCTTGGGATAAATTATAAATTTTCTGGTAATAAGTAACATAGAAAAGTGTTAACTACAGGGGGGGGGGGGGGGGCTGATATATTACTATATACATATACTATAACTATAATGCACATTCATAACTCACAGATGAAAGAAATCATTTTATTTGTTGCAAAAACCTACATTTTCATCAAAGAAGAATGCTTACAGTCTTTCCTTGATCCATCACCTCACTGTGTCCTTCAGTTCACCATCCATAGTAAAACGAATATCCTTAATATCCCTCTTTAATTGCTGAAAGAAGTGACAGTCATATGGCAAATCTGGCGAGTATGGAATATGTTCAAATTTCAACCTTGCAAGAGCCTTGGCATTAAACATATGTGAACATTATTGTGTTGCAATATAGTGAGCATTATTGTGAATTGTGAATTATAACATATCTATCTCCTAGTGCTTTAACATCTCTATGAATCACAGAATTTACAGTTGATCTGGCTTCTAGATAGTCAATCATATAAAAGTGTTTCAAATCCCAGAACAATGTCAAAAAAAACCTTTTTGCAGATTATGTTTCGAATTTTTTTGATTGTGGTAAACCATACTGCCAATATTCCACGCTCTGCCATTTTTCTTCTAGATTGTAATGAATTTTTGAATTGTCTTCAGTTACTTAAAAAATAATACTCCTTACTTCAGTAAGGAGTATTTTTCAGTTACTTCAATACTGAAAAATAAATCATCTCCTGCAACACAATAATATTCCAGAAGCTATTCATAACACTCCTTTCATTGTTTGTTATTTTCTGCTAGTCTGCATAGCACCCACTGCAAACAGATTTTTCAGTAGCCCAATTATGTAATAACATGTATTACTAGTTCTTTCAATATGCCTATCAGGGTAGTGATGTGACGGTTATCTGAATTGATTTATCTACCTCCTTTTAGTGCTTCTCATTATTGCAAGGTACACCCTAAATGTTTGCTTTATCAGCTTCTGATTCACAAAATTTAAATTCCCATATACTGTAGTCACAGTACTTCAATCAACAGCTTCATCGCCATACAAGACTATTAGACGACAATTAATGTCACTAGCATTTACTTTTACTCTAAAACAATGCTGACTCATAAAAAACGATAGGGCGTTGGACAAAAGCTTTTAGAATCTTAGTTTCAAAAAGGGGAATGAAACTATAAGATGAGAGCACCTACTTTGTGTGACTTTTTTCTTGTTACATTTTAATGTGCACTACTCCTATCCCTCTTATTGCCATTTTTATTTTCATCTGTTTTTTATTTTCATCTTGAATTATCATTCATCATTATAATGATTTGTGATTTCTATATTAATTCTTATCGCAATAAATTCTTCTATGAAACATTCATTTAAATTCACAAAAAAATACAAAACTAATACGTACAAGACAAAACTATGAAATGCAAGACAAATTAAGACAATTACTTAGTATACTTACACTGAAGTTATTTTTGGTATTATATTAACACAAGCAGCTAACTTTGCAGACACTACACCACTGAAAGAAAAATCAAGCATAAAAACATTATTATACAGTGAATAAGAAAAGTAAATTTATTCTCAAAAATCTTTTAAACAATAAAAAACCCAATGGCAGTCATAGTATTATAAAACCAGTGCTAATAAAACTTCAGAAGATTAACAAATTTTTCACAATAAACAGCATTTCATTGAAAATGTACTAACCTACAGAAAAAGGAATTAGGTTGTGAAATTCCAAAACTATATTTTAATGTATTCAATTGATCTTGGAATATAACCTCATAATAAGATATAATTAGATTTTGTCGTATAGACAATCAGAAGGCCTAATTATTTAAAAAAAGAACAGCTATACTGTAAAGCAAATAATGCATGTACTTTATGTACAGTACTGCATGTACAGCTAGCTATTTACTGTAAAGAAAATATGACATGAAGCATGTCATATTTCTGTTACACCAGAAACAATAAATTTAATTACTTTTTTCAGTCAAAAGTTTTTATAGCATGTTTTTTTTTTGTCTTCAGTCATTTGACTGGTTTGATGCAGCTCTCCAAGATTCCCTATCTAGTGCTAGTCGTTTCATTTCAGTATACCCTCTACATCCTACATCCCTAACAATTTGTTTTACATATTCCAGACGTGGCCTGCCTACACAATTTTTCCCTTCTACCTGTCCTTCCAATATTAAAGCGACTATTCCAGGATGCCTTAGTATGTGGCCTATAAGTCTGTCTCTTCTTTTAACTATATTTTTCCAAACGCTTCTTTCTTCATCTATTTGCCGCAATACCTCTTCATTTGTCACTTTATCCACTCATCTGATTTTTAACATTCTCCTATAGCACTGCATTTCAAAAGCTTCTAATCAAACATACACTTTCAAAAATATTTTCAAAAATAATTAATTTTTGATGTAAACAGATTATATTTCTTACTGAAGGCTCGTTTAGCTTGTGCTATTCGGCATTTTATATAGCTCCTGCTTCGTCCATCTTTAGTAATTCTACTTCCCAAATAACAAAATTCTTCTACCTCCATAATCTTTTCTCCTCCTATTTTCACATTCAGCGGTCAATCTTTGTTATTTCTACTACATTTCATTACTTTTGTTTTGTTCTTGTTTATTTTCACGCGATAGTTCTTGCGTAGGACTTCATCTATGCTGTTCATTGCTTCTTCTAAATCCTTTTTACTCTCGGCTAGAATTACTATATCATCAGCAAATCATAGCATCTTTATCTTTTCACCTTGTACTGTTACTCCGAATCTAAATTGTTCTTTAACATCATTAACTGCTAGTTCCATGTAAAGATTAAAAAGTAACGGAGATAGGGAACATCCTTGTCAGACTCCCTTTCTTATTACGGCTTCTTTCTTATGTTCTTCAATTGTTACTGTTGCTGTTTGGTTCCTGTACATGTTTATAGCATGTAAGAGTGAAATATGAAGCATGTCTTTGAAGCTACGTATCTCAGTGAGAAGTCAGAAAAAAATGACTTGAAGAATAGCTTTAAAGCTTCTTCTTTTTTTTTATTAAAAATTTTCTAAATTCTTCTGAATGTTTATATAAATGTCACAGTGATATCTTAGAAACTGCTTGACCAATCAAACTGATCTTTCAAACTGTTGCTTTTACTACCCACAGTGGTGTTTTAAATATCTAGGTCACAAAAGAATATTCAGATTTGGGTTTAACTTGTGATATTTTACTAATGGCTTGACAAATCAAGCTGAAATATTAACTGTAGCTTCTACTACCAAAAGTGGTATTAAATAACTAGGTCATAAATGAAAATTCAGGTTCAGGTTTAAATACTCAATTTAATTGAAAAAATTTATATAACCAAATAAAGAACAAAAAGATTTGTTCAAAATTTTTTTTTCTAATCTAAAAATTATAGAAATATAAATAAAGAGCAAGAACATTCTTCAACAATTTTCTTATTGTATCTAAAATATATTATAAATGATTAATTTTAATAATAAAAATTGTTAAAACAATTAAATTATTAACAATATTGAAACAACACAAAGTATTTCAATCAGTGAGAAATGGATGAATATTTCACATGGAAACTCAAAGAGTAAACGAGGAAAATTTTGATAAACCAAGAGAAATTTCTTTTTCATTGCTTATCATTATGAAGTTTTAATAGAATTTAAAATAGGTTATTTTAATTGTTAATTATTATTTTTTTAACTATTACTTTTGTGTATAAAGAATTAGAACCTTGATAATTTTAGACAAATAGATCATTCTCTAAAAATATTTCTTATTTTTTCTTGAATGAGGAATATAAAAATTGAGAATAATTTTTTATTATCATTAAATCTTTCAGATTTTTCCATTACAAGGACTTCCTGTTACTGAAAGTGAAAGCACCTCCTTTGGAATCCTTAGAATTCCAATAAATCACACAAACTGCATCATACTGTATATCATATAAATTGCATAGTGCAATTGCCACCACTAGTTACTTTTTTCACATTCATTTATCCCTTTTTTAATTAAGTAACTTTTTTTTATTTTACTTTTGTTTACTTTTTGTTTATTAAGTTCTTTTTTACTTGTTTGACATTAACTTCTTAAATGTATCTGAAGCATTTTTTATTTTAATGTTTTATTGTTTGCATGATTAATTTAGTTACGGTTTATCATCATCTGCCTGACAGCAGGTCCTTTGCTACCTCTGTCTCCATCCACTTCCACCCAAACCTTTTTCTACATTAACCTCTAACGATTATTACTTACTGCATGTTCATTTTAAATCTATGTATTCTGCCTCCCATAAGCTGGCAACATTTTTATGCAGCTAAAATTGAGCACAGATTTGTAACCAATGATACATCGTAACAGTTAAGTTCTGGGGCAGTAATGTCATTAGCTAAATAGATTCCAAAAGTACATCAGTGATAAAAAATTATTGCATTTTCACAATATACTTTACAACTACGAAAACAAAACTTCATCCGGCCAGTAACAATGATTAAATCTAGTATATTATGATACTATACCTTTTGATGTACAGTGAATAAAAAAAAGTCTGTTTCTAGTATGAACATATGTAAATGAATAAAAAAGCCAATATCATTGTAATCTTAGGCATAATAGCCCACAGACCACAATTCATTTAGATCCAATTCATTATTTTAAAAATGATATCAGCAGAAATAACTGAAAAATTTTAATTATGGTTCACACAAAAAGATAATGAACTAGTAATCAATCAGTTATAACAACTTCAGTTATTGTTACGTTTAGATGCCTTCTGATGAATATTATTGATAAAGTAACAGATTTAATAATTATTCCTGGAGGGATACTTCATAATTATGAGAACTGAACTTTCTTGTTATGATAACATTTAAAGATGTAATAAAGAAATAGTAAAATGTATTCCTGAGACCACGACATTTGAACAATCTATAAAGAAACAGTAGGAGGCTTCACCCAGAAGGAATCCCAACCCCTACTTTGGTTTTTTGTGCTACTTCCTAATTAAAAGCAGAGTCCTTGAACAGTTCCATAGACTAACAAGACCCCTGACTAGCTGAGCTTTCCTTATTGAAGAATATGCTGTCCCATTGGCTAACAAAAGATGCCACCAGCATTGTGCTTATATGGATTCGTGGTGGCTGATCTGATTCACAAATCTCTGGTCTCCTTGAGTGCGTCCAAAGATCTGTGAGCTGTGGTTTATTTTCATCTATTTTTGGGCTGTCTGGTTGTGTGTGTACCCTCCAACAGTGTCAGGGTTTTTGGATCTCAGCTGTTATCACAGTCAGCACTTATTTTAAGACTTGTCATCCACTTTTTTTGGAAGATGAAGGTGATGATTTATCAATGTGGACCTGCCTCATCGCGGCTGAAAGATGTCAACGATTCCTGGTCGTAAGTCTCTGTAACGAGCAAGAGAATACTCCCTAGTCCTGCTTGTGTTCTTTTCAGAATGAGGGCCGTAATCTGTGGTTTTCGAATCAATTCAGTAGCGGCCAAGAGGTACGAAGAGTGACAGGAGAATACTTAAGGTCTCCGGCTGCCAGTGCTCGCTGCAGGCAGTTATCACATTTGTGGGTTTGCCCATTCCAGAATGTAGAAGATAAACAGAGAGAGTTCTTGTAGGTCCATTCAGCGTAGGGAATCTTCAGCCACTAAAGGTTTCCAGAAAGTAGCTAAGACCTCGTTGAGATGCCACTGATCACATGCCCCGAGGGATATCCACATTGGTAAATTCACCCCGATAGTAGATTTAGATTTATGCCTTCCGAAGAAGACAACTGACACCTATAGCTACCATGTCACCCGCAGGAACTAAGCTAGAAACCTAACCGCGAAAGAAGACCCCGCGCCTAGTTCTAACAATTAAAGAGCCAACTTCGTGATGTTCCAGCCCCAGCACAGCCCAGGCGCTATGCTGAGGTTGTTCAGTAGAAATATGAAGCCAGCCAGGCCAAAAAAAACCTGAGGTTCTTTTTGTCAATAGCCAGAGAACGCATCTAAAACAAGTGTGGAGTTGAAAAAGGATTTCCAGGCTGCCCTTCATGACAGCCGGAAAGGCCTTTGCATTAGGGATATCAAAAAGACCAACAAGGATCTAGTGATTGTAGTGGACAACAAGGAGGCTGTCCAAGTCATCAAGAACTCGCTGGCGGTTAGGAAGCTTGAGGTCAAGGTTGACTCCAAGCATGGTTGTACGTCCCGCGTTACCATTTATGAGTGTAGATTGGTCTTCCAAGACTGGTAACCATGATGCTGCATGGTATCATGGTGTGTTCAAGGTAGGTGCTGGTCTCTTCCAGAAGTTCTCATCTAAGGGGAGAGTCTTTTTGGATTTCACATCCTGCCACGTCAAGGTACTCCTTGACGTGTTGCGATGCTTCAAATGTTGTTGCTTCGACCACAGGGCCAAATTTTGTAAGTATGCGACGGTCTGTGCACATTGTGGTGAAGAGGGCCACAAGCACGATGACTGTAGTCAGAAAAAAAGAGGCTCCAACTTGCATCAACTATAAAAGGTTGCGTAAGAGTCATAGGCACTCTGGGAATAGTGTGGTTGTTACAAGAGGACAGTTGAGATTTATTTCAACTCCCTTGATAGTTAGGTTTGGTCAGCTTAATTGACCAGGGTGCCTATGCAGTCCAAGTTCGATTAGGTGAACTTGCCGTAAACAGAGCTTCGATGTTGTTCTTCTACAACACCCGTACATGGTCAAGGGTGATCTCCCAGATTTTCCATGCTGGAAGAAGTTTTTGCTGCTGACAGCAAATCCGCCGTACTGTGCAGGAAGTCTATAGATAGTGTCTTCATACGCAGGCCTCTGACACGCATTACGTCTCTGTTAAGCTTGCCATGGATGGTTTGGACCTACTTGTCGTTAGTTTGTACTTTCAGTATAGGGATCTAACTGCACAACACTTGGAAAGATGGGATAGGATTGTTAGGTTGGTAGCAGGTCGTCCTATTCTTACAGGAGTTGATGTGAATGCCAAATTGCTTCTTTGGCACAGTGAGATCACGGATGAAGAATTAATCGAAGGTTTCATCGCACAGCATCATTTTGATGTTATTAATGTAGCCAACTAATTGTGTACCTTCATCAATGCAGTTGGTTTGTGAAGGGCCATCCATGGTACCAACATCGATGTTACCATTGATAAGGATATCCCTGGTAGGATTCTTAACTGGTAGGGTTAACTGGTAGGATGATTGCAAGAGCAATCATTGGATTGGTAGGTGAGCTGCGCGATGTCTTTAGGGGGAACGTTCCTGTTCAGCAGGGGTGCTTCCTGCACAGGCATGCTTTCAAACATTCTTGCAGTCAGGCTTCGAGTCTTTGCTCAAAGTCTGGATGAGGTCCCTTTAGATGACCTGGCAGAGAATTTTTCTTCTGCGGTAGTTAAGATCATTGAGCAGCTGATTCCCAGAAGCACGGGTTGAGAGAGACCCAACCATTCTGGTTGGTGGACTCGGGATTTGACCGCGATGAAGCGGACTGTAGGATGGCTCAGGAGAGCCGCAAAGCATAAGGGTGATTCTAATCGGCATGCAGTTCTGATTACAGATTATCGTCAGAGGAGAACCAAGTATTTTCATAAGGTTAGGACTTCTAAGCGTGATTCCTGGCACTCTTTTGTACAAGAGCAGGGAAACAAACACCCATGGGGTGTTATCTATAGAGTACTTAGTCATAAGCACAAAAAAGACATTCTTCTTCAGCTCTCTTGACCCAGGATGGATTTGTTATAGATAAAGATCGTGTCCTTTCTCTTCTGATGAACAATCTGCTTCCAGAAGATACTGAGGTTGGTGAGACCTCATATCATCAATGTGTACGCAGGGAAGTTGTTGGTTTTTGCTCAGAGAATTTGTCTTCTGAAATTACCGAGGTGGAAGTCCGCCAAGTAATTTGTAGCCTGGCTAGGAATAAAGCCCCCGGATATGATGGTACCACAGTGGAGCTCCTTGTTCACACACTGCCAGGTAATTCTTGGTCCTTTGACTAAGGTTTTTAATAGAATGCTTTTTGCTGGTATTTCCCAGCATGTTGGAAACGTGGTGTGTTGAAATTGCTCTTCAAATGTGGTGACAAGGATCCCACTGTAAGTTCTTCTTACCATCATCTGATGCTCTTGCCTGTAGTAGGTAAGGTTTTCAAGAAGGTCTTGTATCTCCGCATCAATAGTAGGTTAACTTTTAACCACATGCTAATGGACCACATGACCAGTATGGTTTCCATCCCGGCAAGGGCACGGAGGACGCAATTCTTAGGGTGATGCATTTGGCTTCATCCAGTGAGTGCAAATATGTACTTGGTGTTTTTTTGGATACATCCGGGACTTTCAATAACTTTTGGTGGCCTTCTGCCTTGCTTCAACTTCAGCAGTGTGGATGCAAGCTAGATGAGATTAGAACTCACTTGAGCTATTTCAGCGATAAAACCATTGTCCTTCATGATGGTGGTTCGAATGTAAGAAAGACCCTGTCTAAAGATTGTACACAGAGCAGTGTTCTAGGTCCACTCATCTGGGTTGTTGAGTTCGACTCTCTCATGCGACTGCGGATGCCCAGTGGCTGCTGCATCACGTGCCAAGATAGAGCTCAGAGCCACTCAGGCATATAAGGTTCTAAGGTTGTGGAGTCTTCACCATAAGATGGTTTTCAGTGCAGAGAAAGCCACTATGATGCTTCTTAAAGGTCGTCTAGCATCAACCCATCATCCGCGGGTTGTCATAGAGCCTTCCAATTAGGTATGTTACTGTTCAGAAGTATCTGGGGGTCATCCTTGATGAGAGGCATCAATTTAAGGAGCACCTTCAGTTTGTTGCGAAGAAGGGCATTGATGCCTTCTTTGGCGTCCGTAGAGTTATCCATATCGATTGGAGGTTGAATATCGTACCATGCATATTCTTTACAAAGGTGTCTGTGAGGCCATAATGTTGTACCTGTCTGGACTCATCGTTTACAATTCCAATGTTATAGGGATATTCTTTTGCAAGCCCAGCATCTTCTATTGTTAGCTGTTGTCGGTGGCTACAGAACTATCTCTCGAGAGAAAGTTTCTGTTATCACCGGCATTAAACCCCTTGATATTTAAGCTATGGAACGTAGCAAGTGGTACATCTCCAAGAAGGAAGGCCTTCTTACTTCTGGGCGTATGCAAGAAATTGAAGACCAAGATTTTGACTCTTACCTAGCAAGCTAGGTGAGACGATTCTTCTACTGGTCAGTACACTCATGGTATCTTTCCAAATGTTAAAGAGCTGCAAGCAATAGTTGGGTCTTCCTCAATCGGAACACAAGTCAATTCCTTTCAGGACATGGTGCCTTTAGGAATAATTTGGTTACGTTTGGTTTGGTTTGGTTGACTCCGGCTTTTCTCCGGAGTGTAGAGTCGATGATACTGTGGACCATGTCCTATATGTTTGTCCCTGGTACAAAGCTGAAAGTACCAGAGTTGTTAGGGAACTTGAGAGAGTGGACTCCTTCTTTGATCTGCAAGTCAACTCACAGACTCACAGAGAATGGACAATTGTGGCTGGCTTCCTTCGCTTCCTCACCCTGAGCAGGATGGCTGAAGGTGTATAGAGTAGCATGCCCGGTTGGCTAGGGACTGCCTGAGCAGTTGATTGGCCTAGGGTAGGTGTGCTGGCATCGAGCCACAGTTATATTAAATTTGTGGTGATTATTGTGACTGTTTAGCTGTCGGCAGAATGGCAACTGCACTGCTGAGGTAATGGATCCCATGCAGCCATGAGGTGTAGTGGCATCATGACGATGGTTGACATTAAGTAAATGTCATGCAGGACTCTGCGATGGAGCTGAGTGGGAGTAAGAGGTCTGTCCGCCTATTCCTGGTCGACCAGGCCGGAGTCCATAATGAAACCTAGTCAGGGTTATGAACTGAAATCGAGTTCACTAAGGGAACTAGGACTAAATTTTGTTGTTGTGAACAACACTTCTAATGGTATGTTTTTGTTAAATTGCCTCGTATTTTGAGTCATTTACTAGAAATTGGCTCAAATTAAAGGTAGAACTACACGCGGGTTCGTGCTTCCGTGAACTCGGTTAGCTAGTTCAGAGGGCAACGATGTAGGACATTTAAGATGTACAGACGAGGCCTACAGCAAAGGCAAAAGCTGAGTTTGAAAATCACTGATGTAAATGTTTACTGAGGCATTTACATTGGTGACATCCCAATGAGGCCTGGCTTATTACTATGAGTTAGAGGGTGAAAGACGACTCCCGTTAAAGTCCATCAGGGCTACGAACTTGCGGTGGTTGGGGGGGGGGGGGTGACTGGAACCATCACAACAAGACGGGTGCCTTCCCCTAGGGTTGGGATGATCTGAATCACACTTGTCCAAGGTAGAAGTAATAAAGGATAATGAAAATAGAAGAGGACGATTCAATCCACAAAGGAAGTGCCTCTGATCAGGATAGTGAATAAGGACGATAAAGATTATTTTCTGCAAATTCTGAAAATTCTATTTATTAACTCAAACTGATAATGAAAATAAGCATCATCACTCAATAGCATAACACAGTTCACTGGTAAGTGGCAGCTCTAAAATTTGTTGCCTATAACAATATGGTCTTTATGTCAGGAAATGCAGAAATTTTTAACTTATTCCAAAATAAATATTAGATAATCATTGTCTTGTGATGACAGAATTGCCATCTCTAAAAATACATGTCAATAATGAATGCACATTACTTACCACTCCATGCCATGAATACAAATGTAGGGAATGATATGCAATTGTAGGGTATTCTTTACATATATCTTGATCTACTAGCATTTTAACTACAGGAGTAGGGAATTTGGGAGTTACTTCTGACCAACCTTGTTTTATACACATGTAAATAATATAAATATCAAATATTAAAAAACAAAATTTGATTTGAAAATATACAAGAAAAATTTTTTTCTAATAAATACAATATAAAATATATTTTAATATGCACTAGAAACTGGGGACTTTGATCAAAATGTTCAGTATAATGAGCTCTTGAAACACAGTGATGAAAGATAGTAATAAATAAAAAGGGTAACATGGAGCGCAAAAGAGCATTATTATATTATTTGCAATCCTGTTGTTTTATGAATACCGAGTGGTTATGAATTGATATCAGTATTATCACCTTAAACTTACTTCTGAAAAAGCAATGAATATATAAACAAGACCTTTAAAATGATAAACTAATCTACTTGATGGGTGTTAAAATTAAAATTTATGTGTTATCCCCAAACACACATTTACAGTTGAACAATGAGGTCATTTTATTATATCATTATATTTTACATTGGTAAACATTTCCAATTTCATTTCATTTATACTATTTTATTTCCTCATTAATTATTCATATAATTTCCTCATTTCATTGGCAATAATCTCGTTTTCCTGTTTCAGTTTAAAAGTTACTTAACCTTAACGGAACATTTTGTACACAATTTTTTTCAATATTCCTCATTACTTTTGTAATTTCTTTTGGTCATACAAGATATGCAATTTAGTAATTTCAATTTAAACCTCTGAGGTAATACAAAATCTCTACTGAAGTCAAATTAAATCAATTTACTAATTTTCTGTAGAATCCAGAGAAAGTTGTTAAATTACTGTCACATTAACTTGACTAATTTTCAGTCAAAATAAAAAAAATTATTTAATTAATTAAATTACTTACTGCGCAATTTTTTTTGCAACTTCTTCATCTGGTACCGTAACATAGGCAGCAGAAAATGCACCTGCCTCGATCATCGATGATATAGTTCGTCTTGTAAATAAAGACAACAAACAAACACCCATAAACAAACTGAGTGAAACAGTCATAAATAAAATGACGTGTTTCTAACTGAAACAACAAAATTAAACTTAATAGATTAAATTTATCTTTCACAAGATATTTACAAGAAAGTAGGGCTACAAGTTGCTTAAGTACATGATATTAAATACATATAATAATCAACAAAATATTTATAGGATTTAACTTCCTAATTAACCTTAAATAATTAACAATTATTTAATTTAACCTGCTTTCTAAACTTAATCTGCAGGCCAGAATAGACTTTCTTTAAGCATATTCTTTCTGAAACTGAACTGGTCTATCTAATATACCTTGTAACAAACAATCTATTTGACTACAAAATAACCCAGCTTACTGAGACTTGTTTCTCACGTGGCAAGTAGATTCAGATAGCATATCATCAATTCTTCCTGCTTATTCTTATTTAAATTTTTCAGAACCCTATCAAATTCAAATCACAGTATAGTATTCTACTGATACCATCGATGTTTATTTCTTCTATAATACTTTGTCAGAAAATTTTTCATATTTGTTCAAAAGATAAACCACCTCTTACCTCTTTCTTTTCTTTGCAACAATGATTGTCCTCGCATCTCTGATATTAATACATTTTGTCTTTATTTCCCCAAAATCTTCTCTAATTTTTTATCTGTGCATCTACCTTTCCATTAATCACATTTTTCTCCACCTCATTAGATCTCTTAATCATCCGATCCTCCATTATTACTTTGCATTCCTATTATTTCATTTTTTTTACATTAATATATAATTTTCTACATTCACTATATTTTGAATTTCTATATTTAATGAGTTCATCCACCAGTTTCGGTACATTTCTAACTTCATGGCTTTTAACTTGCTTATGTTTTGAGTAACTTTACAAAGAAATGGTATTGAGAACTATCAACTTTTATAAAAGCGTGAAGTTTACTGTTTTGATAATTTTTTTTTTACTTAAGGGTGAGAAAATTTTTGTGGAGCACTAATTTTATCCCAAAATGTATCTTGAATGTAATTCTGTCAAAAATATTTTTCTGAACTTTAACTTTAAAAGGGTAACATAAACCTTCTGAAAAATGCAAAACTCATACACAGGAATACAAATTACGGTTACTACCTTTTTAAAACTCAATGTTAAAAGACTTTTAAGCACACTCCAGTAAGTACGCTCATAAAATGATTAATTAAAATGTTAAATCAATCAATATTCAAAACTAACGATATTATTGTCTTATATTTGTATGAGTTATTCCAATGAACCTACGAATTCTGGAATAAAAATAAGTATACATCTATTTTCATCCTGCTACAATTTAAAACACTTTGTAAACAAATCAAAATTATATTACTCTTAAGAACTTTAAATTTTAATTTAAGATGGTTTCGCAAAAATGAACAGAAATCTAATACGGGTCTGTGAAAATAATTATCTAAAAGGTAGTTACCGGAGGCTAAACAGGAAAAAGAGAGTATCGTTTCTCGTGACACTATCGGCATAAACGTATAACAATCACAGAGAACAAAAAGATTCCAACTTAAGTCATTTTCACGTTAACATCAATCGTTTAGTGCTGAAAAATATAATCAGAAAATTCAACACACAGTACATTCTAATGAAAAAATTTTCAATTCCGTAAATAAAAGTTAATTAAATTAATATTTTACCTTATAACAACAATAAACCAAGTTAGACAGTAATAGTAGAAAGATAAATTAAATCTCCAATTCCACGATTACAGCATTTGAAGACAGCAGTGAGAATTTCTACAGACCAGACCAAGCATAACCTGTACGATATAAATTGACTATTCTAACTGAATCAATGGAACCATTCTACTAACGTAACATACAGTATATACATATACATTTCAGTGATACACTTTTAATAAATTAAATTTTGCGATATACTTTTCATAAATTAATTATATAAATTGTAATACTGTACTTTTATATTAATACTAATTTGCTTTTGAATTATACTAGTTTGCAAGCATATCATTACAATTAATTAGTAGTATTTTATTTTTACAAGATAATGAATTCTTCTAAATTAAATAATTCCTTTTTTGCTAGAACATAGTTCTATGTCTGTTTTTCTCAAACTCTCGTGAATTTTCTAGGATTATTTTCACTATTATTTTTATTCAAAATTATATGAGGAATTACTTGACAACTCTCGACGTACAAAATAATTTTCAGATTTGGACTGTGAAGAATTGATGAGACATTAACTTGAATAGAATAAAGTGAAATACATTTATTTGACCTAAAATATATTTATTTTCCCTTTATTAGGAACAACTCGACTTAATAGTAGAGTTGTTCACTGTTTATTAACGGAATGTCAGATATTTAATGCTCTTCATCGTGGACCAGTAGTTGTTGGACCTTTTAGTTGGACCTTTTCGCTGTTGTTTAGTAGGAAAGTAAAAATTTTTGAAATTTTACACACATGCAAGTCTTTTTGATTTGTCATTTGTAACGTACCAAGGATAATAAATAAGCGTCAAAACTTTTGACTAGAACCGCTTGCATGATTGGAATAGTTACTCGCAGACCCCCTAAGCTGTATTACAACTTATGCCTTTGTATTAATCCTACGTCTTGATATGGCTTAGTACAGTAGTTAGTTATGGCTTGTTCTCTAATAATAAATTTTTCACTTCATGAGATTGAAGTATTAGCTTATTTAAACAGACCTTTATGAGGTCCGATTTCCTTAAGTAAATATAACTTGTTGATTTTCTTTTCAATTTTACGTATTACTCAGTATTTTCTTGGTAGAAATGTAATCGCTTTTTCTAAGGTTCTCAATTTTAAAGGGAAGTAAAGAGCTTGATTTATTGGTAAGACACCTAGGAAAAGTCTGAAGAAGTTGTCACCTTTGTTATCAACAGACGCATTAAAGTTGCTGTGGATTGCCTATATTGGTAAAGAACTAAGGGCGATATTAGCGTTGTAGAGGTGCATTTCAACATATAATTCTGCAATGACCTCCCAGCTCTCAAGTAGAGAAGATTGCATTTACGTCTACCGCGTGTTGTCCAATATTTCGAATTCACAATGCGTTAACATCTTGAATTTACAAAAGTAGACAAAAAAGTATAATTGTTATTAAACTGCAACTACGGTTGAAATAGAACATTGTCATTACCAAAACAATGACCAGAGAGCTAGGTCCACAGAGCTTCTACAATGTCAAGTTGAACAAACCTTTCTACCTCAGCTGCCTGCGGGACGTACAAAAATATCCAAAACTGTGGGGACCTGATACAAATGGTATCCTTTGTCATAACTATTCCATCAGCCAGACCTTTAGCAAGTGATATACTACTTGTATTCCCTCTATGAATCATGAGACCTTGCGATGGTGAGAGGGCTTGAGTGCTCAGTAATACACAGTAGCTGGACTGAAGGTGCAACTATATCAGAGAGGTATCTGTTGAGAGCCAAACTAAGGAATGATTCCTGAAAGAGGGCAGCAGCTCTTTCAGTAGTTGTTAAGGGAAAGCAATGGAAAACTACAGTTGGTTTTTTCCAAAAAAATGTTACTGTATTTTCATGTAAGGAAGATGGAGACACCTTCCCTGGGTAAAATATTTCTAAGGTAAACTATCCCCCGTTTGGATCTCCGGGTGGGGACTACTAAGAAAGGAGTCATCAGAAAATTAAAAAATAACCTTCTATGAGTTGGAACATGCAATGTTAGAAGTCTAAAAAAGGCTGGTAGGTTAGAAAATTTACAGAGGGAAATGGATAGATTAAATATAATGTCGTAAGAATTAGCAAGTTTTGGTGGGAAGAGGAAAATGACTTTTGGTTAGGTGATTTTAGAATAATCAATACAGCTTCAAATAAAGGACAGGTAGGAGTAGGTTTTGTAATGAACAAGAAGATAGGGAAGAGAGTAGAATATTTCAAAATGCATAGCGACAGAATCATTGCAATAGTGATAAAATCAAAACCTAAGACGACAATGATTGTTAACGTCTATATGCTTACAAGAGCCCATCATGAATGAGGTAGAGTGTGTGTACGAAGAAATTGATGAAGGAATAAAACACATAAAAGGGGATGAGAATTTAATAATAGTTGGAGATTGGAATGCAAGCACTGGAAAAGACAAGGAAGGAAATATTGTGGGTGAATATGGGCTGGGTAAAAGGAATGAAACAAGGGACCAACTCATTGAGTTTTGCACAAATAATAAGTTAGTAATTGCCAACACTCAGTTTAAAAATCATAATAGAAGAATATACACATGAAAAAGCTAGGTGATAGTGGAAGGTATCAGATAGATTATATCATAGTTAAACAAAGATTTAGAAATCAACTAATCAACTGCAAAGCTTACCCTGGAACAGACATTGATAGCAACTATAATTTAGTGATAATGAAATATAGATTGGGGATTAAAAACCTGAGGAAAAGGTATCAGCTGAATTGGCGGAATTTAGAGAAACATGAGGAAATGGAGGTAAAGAAGATTTTGAGGATGTCTTTGCAAGAGGTCTGAGTAAAATAATAAGGTAGAAAATATAGCAGAAGAATGGGAGAATGCTAAAAAGAAAATTCTTAAATCAGCAGAAGCAAACTTAGGCGGAATAAATAGAACTGGTACAAAATCTTGGATGTCAGAAGATATATTGCAGCTGATTGATGAATGCAGAAAATAAAAGGAACTATTGACAATTAAGAAATGCTATAAACAGGAACTGCAAACTAGTGGATTAAAGAGAAGTGTATTGAAGGGGAAAGAGAAATGATCATTGGTAAAATAGATGGAGTATACAAGAAAATTAAGGAAAATTTTATGGTACATAAATTAAAATCTAATAATGTATTAAACAAAGATGGTACACCGATTTATAATATGAATGAAAAGGTTGATATGTGGGTGGAATATATTAAAGAGTTATATAGAGGAAATGAAGTAGAAGATGGTTTATAGAGGAAGAAGAGGAAGTCGAAGAAGAAGGAACAATACTGAGATCAGAATTTAAGAGAACATTAAAAGATTTGAATGGCAGAAAGGCTCCTGGAATAGACAGAATACTACAGAATTACTGTGCAGTGCAGGTGAGGAAGCTATAGATAGATTATACAAACTGGTGTGTAATATTTACAAAAAAGGGGAAGTTCTGTCAGACTTCAAAAAGAGTGTTATAATCATGATACCAAAGAAAGCAGAAGCAAATGAATGTGAAGAATACAGAACAATTAGCTTAACTAGTCACGCATCAAAAATCTTAACTAGAAGGTAGTTATCTAACTAGAAGTCTGTACAGAAGAATTGAGAGGAGAGTGGAAGAAGTGTAGGAGAAGACCAATTTGGTTTCAGGAAAACTATAGGGACAAAGGAAGCAATTTTAGCACTCAGATATAGTGGAAGGAAGATTAAAGTAAAACAAACCAACATACTTGCATTTATAGACCTAGAAAAGGTATTCGATAATGTAGACTGAAATAAAATGTTCAGCATTTTAAAAAATTAGGTTTTAAGTACAGAGATAGAAGAACAAGTGCTAACATTTACAGGAACCATAATAATTTACAGTAATAATTGAAGAACATAAGAAAGAAGCCGTAGTAAAAAAGGGAGTTCGATGAGGATGTTCCTATCTCTGTTACTTTATAATCTGTACGTAGTACTAGCAGTTAATGGTTTTAAAGAACAATTTATATCTGGAATAACAGTACAAGGTGAAAAGATAAATATGCTAGATTTCCTGATGATATAGTAATTCTAGCTGAGAGTAAAAAAGATTTAGAAGAAACAATGAACAGCATGAATGAAGTCCCTTGCAAGAATTACCACATGAAAATAAACGAGAACAAAACAAAAGTAATGAAATGTAATAGAAATAATGTTGATTGACCACTGAATATAAAAATAGTAAGAGAAAAGATTACAGAGGTAGAAGAATTTTGTTATTTGTGAAGTAGAATTACTAAAGTTAGATGAAGCAGGAGCAATATAAATTGCCAAGTAGCACAGGCGAAATGAGCCTCTGGTCAGAAACATAATTTGTTTACATAAAAAATTAATTGAAATGTCAGGAAAACATTTTTGAAAGTATATATTTGGAGTATAGCTTTATGTAGAAGTGAACCTTGGGCGATTCGAGTACCTAAGAAGAAAAGATTAGAAGCTTTTGAAGTATGGTGCTGTAGGAGAATGTTAAAAACCAGATAATGTAGAGGTGTTGTGGCAAATTGATGAAGAAAGAAGCATTTGAATAAATATAGTTAAAAGAAGAGACAGACTTACACGCCACATATTAAGGCATCCTGGAATAGTTGCTTTAATATTGGAGGAACAGGTAGAAGGGAAAAATTGTGTAAGCAGGCAACATTTGGAAATGTAAAACAAATTGTTAGGAATGTAGGATGTAGGGGGTTTTCTGAAATGAAATGAATGACACTAGATACGGAATCTTTGAGAACTGCATCAAAAATAGTCGAGACTGAAAAAAAAAAACACTACTTGTGAACAGTAAAACTCTTTATCAGTCCAGCACTGATCAAGTCTTATCTCAGATGAAAGCATTGACAACTGGTTTGTTTTCTAGTAAAAATAAACCAGCTGAAACAAATATTGTGATATTAGTAAAATATTTGTAATTCCCGCACCAAGGCCTTCAGTACTGGGTTGGCTAACTTACCATACAAGGGGCATGTGAAATGTAATGCACACTGGAACTTAAGGAGAGAACAAAATACTGCACAAAATAAACAGTGCTGCCATTTTGTAGTTTCATTTCCCTACTCGTTTCAAAATTCATTGATCAACACAGTTTCATTCTCTATCAGTCACCATTATTATGGAGTCGAATACACTTGCTATTATAATGCATCTAAAATAACATGCAATGATTGAATTTTCAACAGCAAAGATAACTCTAGTAATAGTGATCACCTATGTTGAAGAAATTGTTGATTGAAGTATTATAAGCAGATGGGCAATAAAAATGTGAATATTTGAGGATGAACCTCAAGCAGTCAACAAGTTTCTGCACCTGAAGAGAAGCTCCAAAAGGAGTTGGGTGAGTTATAAACAACTTACCCACCTCCTTTTAAAGAAGATAGAAACCAACCTGGCTCACACCATTGGCTAAAATGACAGTCACATCACACAATAACACATCACCACTCACAAGCAAATTGAAACAATGAGTTAGACGCATTATTGCGACCCACCGGGTTGGTCTAGTGGTGAACGCGTCTTCTTCCCAAATCAGCTGATTTGGAAGTCAAGAGTTTCAGCGTTCAAGTCCTAGTAAAGCTAGCTATTTTTACATGGATTTGAATACTAGATCGTGGATACCGGTGTTCTTTGGTGGTTGGGTTGTAATTAACCACACATCTCAGGAATGGTCGAACTGAGAATGTACAAGACTACACTTCATTTATACTCATACATATCATCCTCTGAAGTATTATCTAAATGGTAGTTACCGGAGGCTAAACAGGAAAAAGAAAGACGCATTATTGCACATCTAGACTACTGTAAAACCTGTTTGCATGAGTGCCACAAAGCTCACAGAAAGTAAACAACAGTCTCTGAAATGATATTGTGATGAGAGTGATGATTTCCTTTTTAATGTTGTGATGGGTGATGGGTACCTTATCACGATCCAGAAGAAAAACAACAGAGCACAGAATACCAGCACTAAGATTTGCCACAATCAAAAACATAAAACCCAAACTTCTGAAAAAAATTCTCTTGACGGTATTCTGGGATTCTATACACGTGTAATGACTGACTACCTGGAAGCTGAGTTGAGTAAATTCTGTGTTTTACATGAAGATGTTACACCTCTTGTAGACCTTAGACCTCAGCAGAGATGTCAGACCTTAGTAGACATGTATCGAGTTCAATATTCTATGGAGCTGATAATTATGTAACATGATAATGCTTGGCCACATACATTGTATGCATCCACTGAGGCTGTTGTAAAGTTGAAATCCGAACCTATTTCACACCCGTCATACTCACCAGAATTGGTGCCCGGCAATTTTCACTTCTTTCCTCAATTAAAGACCAACAGTATTCTTAATTGATGGATTGAGAAAACAGATTCACTGATGGAAGAAATCTGTAGCTATAAATGGAAACACAGAAAAAAAAGGAAAATTTTACAAATGAATTTTTCTGCTGTATTTATTTTAATTGATCATCTTTTTTCATTTGCGAGATATGAGTAACCATGTGTTACATTGCAGTTACCTTTCATATACAGAATGTTGTAATTGATTTATGATAACAGTGAAAACTTAAGTTAAAATTCAAAATTCTTCCAAACAGATAATAAATCTCCTTTAAAGACTCCACCCAGTCCTGCAAGGATGTAAAAATTCAGTATCCAAAGGGTTTAATTTTTTGACAAATGAACTTCATACAATGTAACATTCAAAGTGGATGATACAAAATGTTAAATGATGTCAATATGTGGACCATAATGATCATCGTTCAATTAATTGTATGATAGTTTATGGATCAGATTTTTTATTTTATTATGTTAGTGTCAACTTGACTGGAAATGTGTGACAAGAGGTACTAAGAAAAGCCTATTAAATAAATAAATGGAAGCAAGGGGTTGACCAGTCCCAGATTCTTTTATCCCCTAAAAGAGTGGCTTCTTCTTTCTACAACAGATAATCTAGATGACCCTTTGGTTTGAAAATTTTAACAGAGCCCACAAGTCTGCAAGGTCAAAAATGCTTTACAGATTCTGTAAGGGAAATTCCTGTGTTTAATTATCTATGGATAAAGCTCCCCTTTGGGCGCCAGATTTCTAAATGCTTTACATTGTATAACAAATGAAGAAGGCGATAACTTAGAAATCAGCTCAATAAAAATGATCATGATATTGAAGTAATGGTTAATAAAGACCATTCCGACACTGCAGTTGTTGAAAAACTGAACCAGGGAATTAACTATTTTAGTTGAATGGGACAACTGTCACAAAGAATTCAAGTAATTAATATTTTGAGCGCCATGCATATCAATCTTGATACATTTTTAGTATGGCCCAAACACTGTTTGTATAACTGATACACAGTTAATGGTCTTGTTTTTTGCTCTTGTGTAGCCCTGATACGCATCCTACATGTTATTACTATGTTCAGTCTAACTCTAGTGGTCTCCTACTGTAACACTGCATTTTTGGCACTTAGATTTTTTCTCACCAGGTTGCAGCATAGCCTCACAAACATATCACTGACTAAATGGTGTTAAGAGACTGCTGTTGTAAAAGGTGTTTTATAAGTAGATATTGAATGACTTTAGTAGATTTTCTTGTACATTGTGTTTGCTATGGCTCATGATCGGAGATATTATACAGATGAACAATTACAGAAAATTCTTCAAGAGGATGAAACAGACTTTTCAAGTGGTGGGGGTGGTAAGTTAACTTTTTTATTTTTGTTACTTTTTATATGAAATTTTGATAAAATTATTTAATATAAAAACTTATTAAATAAAAATTTGTTATACTTATATAAAAATGTTTATAAGGTTATAGTAGTAGGTTTCATTTTCATTTTTACAGAGGATGAACTTGAGGTACAAGACGATACATCAGACGATGGTGAACAACCAGGTACGAGTGCTGGAGATGGGATTCAAACGGAACGGTCAAACTCTACAAGTAATCTCTCAGATTTTCATTGTGATAAGAGGAATGCTATTTCTATACACTGCCATTATTTGTTAGAAAATACCAATAGAAGTCCAGTTGATTTCTTCAATTTATTTATAAAGGCATTTTGGAAATTATTGTTGCAAACACAAATCTGTATGCAAATCAGTACATCGTTAAAAGAATAACAACATAGTAGATAACCCCCTGGCAGTAGATTAAACACTTGGTATGACAAACTGATTATGAAATTCATTTATTTGAAGCCTTGTTTATCTGTATGGGGTTAGACAAAAAACCCTCTTTGAAAGACAATTGGTCAAATAATATGTTATATAAAAATGAGGTCAGTAGATAAATGAGTAGGAACATATTTGCATTGCTCTTGAAATTTATACATTTTTCTTACAATGAACAATGCCCACCCGGCAGACTACATAAAATTGAACATTTACTAACTGTTCTAAATGAGAAGTTCAAGAAGATGTATGAGCCAAGTGAAAAAGTTACCATTGGTGAATTGATAATTCTGTTCAGGGGTTGTCTAAAATTTTGTCAATATATACCCAGCAAGCGCCATAGATATAGCATAAAAGTTTTCAAACTTTGTTTGGTCAGTGGTTATAAACATGGTGCACCAAAGTTTATGCTGGAAAAGAAGATTGAGCCACCTGGTGAATTGACAAAAACTAAAAAATACTACTTATGGCACCATTATTGAATTAGGGAAGAACATTGTACACTGACAATTTTTACAGTAGTATTGACTTGGCTGAAAAACTTCTAGAAAGGAAAACCCATTTAGTGGGCACTCTCAGGGAACATCATAATTGGGAAATGGATAGACAAACGCAATATGTTATTCCTAACCACTAAGGATGTACCAGTACCAGAAATGGTTGAGGTAACTGCTATGACATCAATGAAACCTTTGACAATAGTATATTACAATGCCGCTAAAGGCTACATAGATGTATCTGATCAATCATCTTCCTATTGTAACACACTGCGCCAAGGGCACTTTGGCCAAGGGCCAAAGTGGTTTAGGAAAGTTGCTTTCAAGCTTTTAACCAATACAGCAGTTGTTAACATATATAATGATGGGTGAGCCCAAAATGTCTACAACTTCCAAAGAATCAATTGCGCTGGCCATCCTCCAGCAAGTTCCTCATTCTACAGCATCTACGTCCATTCCAACGCAGAATCAAACTCACAGCAACCATGGCAAAAAGAGGGCAGTGTACTATGTGCTATGAATCTCTGACAACACGTTTTGACAGAAAATATGCTTTGAAAATGAGTAAACAAGTGCCTCATCTGTTTTTTGTCAGCCAAAATCAATGTATAAATGTAATCAATTTTTTATTTGGTTTTTTCTCTTGTATTTTTCTTATTTCTTTGTAACAATAAAAACAAATTGTAATATTTTGTTTGAATAATTTAAAATCAGGTAAAACTTTAAAATGTATATTTCTCACACTTCAGATAGGTTAAGTATTACAATAAATCGAAAAATGTCATGTGGCCTGAACATGTCTCCATTTACAGTTTTAGGTGTAGCGCTCAAAAGTGTGAATGCAGTCCTGCATATCAATAAAAGTGTTTATTGTAAAAATATAATTTGTTTCATTACAAATGGGCATTTTTATAAAATATTTACACCTGTTTATCTAAGTGCAAGATTCTCACCTATTACTTATGAGGGGATTCTGAGAATTTAAATACTTTTATTATGCAGCAACTTATACTTCTGTGCAATTTGTAAAATGTTACTTTCTTATCTACAAGTGCCCAAATTAATTATGGAAACCTAAAGGATATAACTTACAGTGATTTATGGTAAAATTGGCAATTTGATATTTTTACTTTTGTGGAATATAACCCAGGATGTAAAAAAAAATTTTAGCTCACTTTTAAAATCCTCCATTTCATTTCAATTAACTCATAGTTGCCTTATACAACTGTATGTCTGTATAAGCTTAATCCAACCAATTTTTTATATATAAAAAAATTTTATATAGATTTTTTTATATATAAAAATAAATATTATCGAATTAAATAACTTAATGTTGAATTCTCTAAATGTATGACAAAATCGAAAGATTAAGCAATAATTACATAATTATTGCTTATTGGCTTACTTTTGATGTATAAATATTCTATTCAAATAAATAGAGTATTCATTTGTTAATCTATTAACAAAGGCAGAGAGAAAATTTAATATAAGCATTTGCACAACTCTTAGCTGAAAGTTTGACTGTAATACTGTAATGTGAATGAAAAGTCAGTATGAAGATACCACAGCAATTAACTTTACTATCAATTTTTTTCACACGTGCGTGCTCATGCAAACACAGATAAATCAAATTTGTTGAAATTTAAGAATATAAACTTTTCAAATGAAGTAAGTCACCAATGCTTTTAATTTGGTAAAAAAAATGTTTAATAAATATCTAACAACCATTTAACAACTTTAGAAATAATCTCTTATTTAAATTGATGTTATGTGTTGATACAGGCTTGTGCTGCATAGCATTTCAAAAATTTTGACACTATCCACCCCTTCCATTACAAGTCTTTTTTATTTTGATTACAATTTAAATACAATTTAATCAATTCTTGAACAAATTAAGAATTTTTCAATTACTATTTATTACAGGGTACAAGTTACCTATACAACTTGACTGTCCATCTGTCTTGTCTACAGAAGAATAAAATTATATTTACCATCCCTTTCGCTACCAATTTTTTATAAATTTCATAAGATAATTTGGGTTATTTTCTTTATAAACATATAAATACACAATAATATGAAAAAATAATGTAAATAGGAAGGGGGGGTGGGACACATAGGTCCCACTGGTAGTGCTATAATAGACAAATCATAAAATTTAATTATGAAACTTTATTGTCACAATCATTTTAACAATGTTATGTACATCCAAAGTTATTCACAGAAATAAAATTGTTGCTATGTTTTATCATAAAATCTATAAAAAAATTTTGAAAACCATCTTATAAATCACAAAATTTTGAAACTATTTTACAATTATATAATTATACAATGTTATGTACGTATTGTATCTATACTAAAGTTATTCACAGAAAAAAAATTGTTGCTGTTTTATCATAAAATTTATAAAAAAATTTTGAAAACCATCTTATAAATCACAAAATTTTGAAACTATTTTACAATTATATAATATACAATGTTATGTACGTATTATATCTATACTAAAGTTATTCACAGAAAAAAAATTGTTGCTGTGTTTTTTATCATAAAATTTATAAAAAAATTTTCATACAATCTTAATCACAAAATTTTAAAAATTTTAAATTTTGTTAAACCACAATCTGGTCAAAAATCAATAAATTAAAAATATTAGAGAAGTACATAAAGAAATATAAAAAATACAAAATTGATAATATTAAAAATAAGAAACTGAATAAAATACAAGAAATGCTGAAAAATATTAGTTTTTTCCATGAAGATACAACCTGAAACAATTTTTGCACAATGGCAGTTGGCACAGTTTCCTTTTTATTTTTTGAGCACCTAGCACATCTTCTAGTCTTCCCTTCAGGTAAATTATCACCTACATTAGCTAACATCTAAAAAATATTTGAAGGGCTACCGGGTGTAAGCTTACGTTTTATTTTGTAATTTTCTTTTCCTGCAGCCATTCAATTGTTCAGCTAATGGAACAAGAAACTATATTAGTGGAACATTTTACATTTCACTTCGTTAAATAATATCCATGAATTTACAGTGGCTACCATCAATAGTTTATAAAAAACTTTCTTCCACAGTTTTGTCGATTTTCAATTGAAATCATATAAGATCTACTCCTCCCATTACTCTATTGTAAAAATTAATTGATTCAGGGTAGGTTATCTCAAGTTTATTACAATCTTTTTGTTTACGAATTTCTTTTCCAATTTCAGGGTAATGACAATTGTTTATAACAACTTCCTTACTGTCTTGCCATCTAGCAGCTAACACTCCAGAATCAGAAATTCTAAATTCATATTCACTTTTTTCAACTTATATTCTTTTTCTATTTGAATTGCAAGTAGACATGGTTAGTCTAGTCTTATTTCTAGCATCTGTACACTAGTAAAAAATCTGTCACAAGAACTTTTTCACCAAGAGTCATATCTTTTGATGCTTCCTTATCCTTTCCAGAGTATATATTTAGGTCATATGTATACCCAGTGGGAGAATCCAATCTTTCCCAAATTTTAATTCCTCGTTTTATGGGTTTATAAGGCATATACTGCTTCAATACAGATTTGCCCTTGAATTTAGCCATTGACTCGTCAATGCTCTGGAAAGGACTCCTAGCTTTTGAAAAGGTATGCTTCAAGCATGAAACCATTTCATCAATGTAGTATTGTCTTTGAACATTGAGCTGGTTTCTGAGGTTCATTGATTTAATTTTGAAAGCATTATCTGACTCCAGTTTCTTGCTATTGCCTTTTATGGCTTCATTTTCTACAGAAATATTGCTAGACCAATAGTCTGAAAGCTTTGGTACATGATTGTATGACAACCATTATCACTACAGTAACCAACATTATTTCATAGAAATCTGTATAAGGAATGTATTTTCCTGTCTTTTGCCTTAGTAACTACTCTGATTTGTACAGTGTGCAATGTACATAAACAAGCTTTTTGGAAACATTCCCAGAAAGAATTCATGTGATGCCCTAGTGATATTATACAATATTGCAGTTAGTCCATTTTCTGTTACTTTCATCCTTTGTTTGAACCTTGGTGTAATGTCAATAATGCCACAAAAAATTTTCGTTATTCTGACCAGTTATATCATTATTAATATTGTTATTAGTAGGTGGATTTACATTACCTTCAACTTTCATAACTTCAACTATTTATTTTGTTGACATCGTCTTCTGAATCAGAAGAATTAGCTGACCAATCTAGTTCAGACTCTCTAAATAAAGATTCATCAACCTTCACTGACTTCATGCTGGTCCATTATCTCTCTTGAAGAAAAAATGTGTTTACTCATCGTATTTCTGACAAAATATTGTTTTAATATTGTAATAAAATAAAAGGTGTGGAAAAAATAAAAAATTAAAATTTATTGAGGATAAATTTAAATAAAGATTATGCGATATAATGGCAACACAATAGTAAAAAAAGAAGGTAATGCAAGTAAAAAGGGGAAATGAAAGAAAAGTAAACAATATTTGTTGTGTAAATATCTAGGTCATTTCAGTACCACCGGGACATTTGTACAATCGTAATACTATTGGGACAAATACATCCCAGAGAAGTAAAAATTAGATTATAAAAAAGTTGGACTTACCAAATAATGGAGCTTTGCTTGTATGTTCTCACTATATGTTTAGTCTTTTGTAAAACAACTTGTAACACCATTTACATAACCTCAATATGGTAATAATTGGCAGCAAATAGCCAACAGCTGGTCACTGGGTAAGATGCAAGGATGTGCTGCCATCTCATGATAATTGAAAGAAGAATCAGATGATTTCATTTCATGAACTGTCTATACCAATGGGATATACAATTAAGCAAATCCAAGAATATGTCCCATCAGTACAGTTTGATCCAGCTCTGGGACAATCCAAGTCCCTATGGTAGTGAAAGGGTTAAGAAAAAGTATAAATCCATGTTTTGTTTCTATAGAGAAACAGACCATTAATAGCCAAACAAGTTAACATCACAAAGGATTAAATAAATTAGTTTTAGGTATAAAATTTGTTTAAAGTCAATTTACAAAAATGAATTTTTTTAAATATCTAACTTTAGGTTTCCATTTTTCTTTTTATTATTGAATAATTGTAACTTAATATTGTTACATAATTGCTGTTTAATAAAGCATAAGGACAGTTACAAGAGTCTCCAATTTTATTTTGTAAATTTATTTTTGCAAATAAATTAATAGCATAGTAGCCTTAGTTTAAAGTTTTATGTTTTACTGTATTAATTTAGGTTTTTAGTAGAATTGTCATTTAAATATATAAATTAACTTTAAAATTTAAATAAAAAGAATTGTGGAATACATTGTTTTACAATTTAAAATTTAAATCAATTTAGAGTTCATAATTCCAACTATACTCTTAGTAATTTAAATAAAAAGAATTGTGGAATACATTGTTTTACAATTTAAATCAATTTAGAGTTCATAATTCCAACTATACTCTTAGTAATTTGAATAGGGTAAACTATAACTTTTTCCCACATTCAATTTTCAATTATATATACCATACAGCTTAAAATATATGCATTTGAAATTTTACATACAACATATCTTCACATTTATTAAATGTTCAATGAATATTTTATAAAATCTTATACTTAACATTTTAATTTCATTCAACATTTTCATGATGGTCAACTAAATGAATGTTTTTTCTGCTTTTGTAGTGATAGTTAAAATGCATCTTTTCTGTAGAAAAGTCAAATTTTTGGGCTATAGCACATGCAGTGGTTGTTTAACTTTTCAGTCAGGGTTTTTTTTTATCAAAAAGTGGAATTCAACTGGTCTATTTCCTGTGGTTTCAAAAAGTTCAGCTTGATTCTACCATGGCTATCATTAAAGCTGGATCAAACTGAACTGTGAGGACTGCTAAAGGCTAAATATGTCAGTGGCATTTCACAGCACACTACCTGACCTGATCAGCTAGCTGTATTTTAAGTCTTGACACAGAAGTAAGATATTGTATTTGATATTATACAACCACACACATCTGAAATTTTTAGCTGTAAATTACAATTAATAGATGTCAACAGTACAAACATGATTTAGAATTTGGTTTGTTTGCTTACTACGTTAAAGAAAAATTAAGCTAAGGAGTTTATATTTTAGACTTATTTCTTACATTTTAAAAATATTGCTGCACCCCTAAATTTAGAGATTTCTTTAGATCTAGGCTAAATTTTGAAAAACAAATAGTATCAATAACTTACCAAACAATCAAAATTTAACAGTAGGTTAATACTGTTTCTCATTGTTTAAAAATTCTACTTCATGTGTTTTTATTGTACTACTTTTAAGGTATTTTTAAGTTGTATTTTTAAAAATACAACTCCCTGGTGGCTAAGAACTAGGGCTCAACAAACTTGTTCCATTTCTTGTCACAGTTATGGTTCAAATAAAATACAAAATTAAATATAATACCAAATTAATACATTTATTAACGTAAAACTAGACAAATTTATAACACTTTTCTTAATGCATCACAAATTAAATGAATAAAATGTCTTTAACTACACAATTTATAATTTTTTCATTTTTTAACAAAAAAAAACTAGTCCATAATGTAATGTTTTAATTTTGCATAATTAGTCCAAACATTTTACCTCAGCAGTTCCTAAGTATGAACACAACAATTCCAAATAAAATGTTAACTGGTGAAGTTTGATACAATGACTGAGCACCTCCTTTTCCTTTTGTGCTAGCATCACCACCACCAGCACCACCAGCCGCTGCTGCTGTAGTTGCTGCTGGCGCTGCAGCCAATGCATTTCCATATGCAGTATTTGTAAAAATTACAACAATCATTAAAAGTAACAAATAGTATTTAAACATTTTTAGGAACTGTTTTAGATGACAGATAATATTTTAGTTAATAAATCCAATTCCAAAGTTTTTTTTCCTAAAGAAAATATTCAATTTTAACACATTAACTGCTCCTTCCCAAATTTGCTACTAGATTTAAAACAATCACTGGTTGCCAAGAAACAACATATGTTATAAATAATTATTAAATTAAAAGAAAAACAACTATACTACTTTATTTCTTCTTCTTTGTTCCTCCAAAGAAAAACACCTGAAATAAAATTCTTTAACTGCCCTAAGAGATAAGTATTTCTTGTTATTATTATTATTAGTAAAAATAAAAAGGGAGATTAATATTAATAGATTATTAATAATAAATGAAATGAGAAAATGAAAGATTATATCTAAAGAAAAATTACAAATATTTATTTATTTTACACATACATCTTGCCACAAATTTTAAGATACCCTGTCCAAAGAATTCCATCAACACTGACTTGAAATATTTCTTGATGTTTTATTATCGCTGTCAAACTTCTGGCCTTCAAGAAATTTCTTGGGGTGCATAAACAGAGGAAAATCACTCAGCGCTAAGTCCAGCCCCTTATAGTAGTAACTGAATTGTTCCCAGCAAAATGAGTTGAACAACTCCTATAGTATGCTGTTGTGCATTGCTATGCACAAACAAAAAATGTAGTATTTTTTTCTCAAATTCTTTAAATTTTGACTTGAAAGTAATTAAATTATAATCAACTTTATACAAAATATTAACCCTTAATTTTATGCTGACTTAATAATAATAATCTGAATCTATCACCTCCATAGTGGGAGAAGTAATATATTTTAAGGTTATTTTATTTATTTATGCTGGTGGTCATTCGTGCTTGACATAACATTCACTGTAAAGTACATTTTATACTATGTATGGTTGAAATGAGTTGAGCAACTTCTATACATTGCATTTGTGTTCTATACAGCAGTACAGTACCAGAACAGAGAAAGATCTTTGCTACACATTGTGTTCTGTAACTTTCAGAAATTAAAACAAGCTTCAATTTCTAAAAGTACTTGCTTTTAAATTTCATAATATTTATCTATTTCTCAAATTTGATGGTGAATATTATGAGGTTGAAAATCTTATGTTCGAAAACCTGATACAAATAATTTGCAAGTGGAAGATTGTTTAAACATGATATGAAATCATGTTTCATCATGAACATAAATAAAATTTAGGAACACTTCATTCAACAGTAGAAATAAATATGCATGTGTGGCCTTGACACTAGCAGTAGACTGGCAATTTGTGCTAACAGTTCTTACTTCTAGATGTACCTTGTCTACACTTTGTTAATAATTATCAGTTACCTCTCTTATCATAGTTATTATTTTTTCCTTTTCCTATTATTCAAAATCTAAAGTTATTCAGTGTTTATTGTGTAAGTTAGATGATTATCTATATTTTATTGTAAAAAATTTCTAGATCTTTTAAAAAATTTATTTTCTATTGAAAAGCAAACATTATAAATGTTCCCAATACAAAAACTGTACGCAACAATATCAGATTTTATGTATAAGACCGACGCAGAAATAGAAACACCCGGTCTAAAATTTCATTATCATTGCTCTAGATCTGATGAATATTTTTAGGCAATTTAAATATACGGCGCAAAGCCACATAATATATGCAATCCACAAGACACTATTCATTTCATGTTTCAATCACTAAACACTCAGCATGCAAAAAACATTTTTCTGATAACACTTTCCACAATGAAGATGACAGGTTCGTTGTTTTGTTACCTCGCAAATCTGATGACATTGAACTTGCCGATTCTTATGCCAATGCTAAATGTAGATTTCTATCTTTAGACTGTAAGTTAAAAAATAACTCTAGCCTTAACTCTAGGTGGTATTCCACCTTTATCAAGAAATACTTAGATTTAGGTCATATGTCTACACTTCAAATGTATATGTCAAATGTATTTTATTTACCTCATCATGCGTATTTAAACCTCCAGTTTGATGACTAAAATTCAAGTTGTTTTTGATGGTTCAGCCAAAACTACAAATGGTCTATTTCTTAATGATACACTATTAGTGGACTTATTGTTCAACAAGATCTATTTACTATTATTCTCAAATTTAAAATTCATAATTACATCATCACTTCAGGCATAATCAAAATGTAAAGACACGTGTTAGACATCAAGTTTGACTAACTTGATGATTCTAGTTTACAACGAATTCTATAGTGTGATTCACCAGAACAAAAGTTAAAACATTTTGCATGAAGAACCAATAGCCAATTTTTAGAAATAATTCATAAATTACAATGATCTAAAGTATTTTATGTATATATATTAAAAATATATGACATTTTTGATTAAAAATAGTGTGTAAGGTAGTTGACAGTTTTGTCAGGAATTTATAACACAAAGGTTTAAAAAGTTTTAAAAGTTTACACAAAGGTGTAAAAGAGGCTACCTTGGAAACCTAGCTTTTTAGAGTTGGTACCCTCTTACATAACTACATCCAATTAATACCAGTCATATGATGATGACAATTATGATTATTGTAATTATAATGATGACAATGACGGAGGTGAGAGGTATAATAGTGTTCTGTTTTTGCTTACGTTGAGCGGTATGTGAGTGGGGAGTGCTTATCCCCCCGATGGTAGTGGAATCGGAGTTGGGAGTGAGCTGATGTGAGCTTGCTCTGCCGAAGTCTTGCCCCGTTCAACGTGAGTCAGTCAATTCGGCCCTTGGCAGGGATTATCCTATGGGTAAGGGTATCGGATCCCTTACTGCTATGTGCGAGTCTTGGTCGTCGGTAGAACGGGTCAGGCGGTACCTTACTCCCCAGTTAGGGTTAAATCTGCGGGAGGCAACTGATTGGTGGAACCCAGGCAGGACCAGTGATGCCGGGCTGGGTCATGCATGTCCATGTCTCCAAGTCGAGAAGATTGGAGACATGGACATTGAGGTTGAACCGCATAGTACGCTAAATACCTCAAAAGGAGTAGTCGTGTGCAGGGAGTTTTTGAGCTGCACTAAGGAAAAAATCGTCGAAGAACTCTATGAACAAGGAGTTGTAGCGTGTCAACGACTGAATACATGACACAACGGAGAAGTTGTACCTTCCGTGTCGCATATGTGACTTTCAATAAGCCAAAGTGTCCAGAGAAAATAATAGCTTGATTTCACGGACTGTACGTACATCCATTTTCTCAGACTCCATTGCGGAGTATTGTGAGTCACAGATTCGGATATACAATGTTGCGATGTACTGTATTTGAACTGAATACGTTATTGAAGTGTACTTAACTAGTTGCAAAAAAAATCAGTTTATCTTTTCTGTATTGATTAAAAATTAATCAACGCTTTGTAAAAGCAAATTTAATTTTAAATTAAACTGAAAGGTCTTTTAGATCGGTAAATTATCAACAGTAAAAACGGTAACAAAAACTTTTCTTGTGGCTAATTATACTGCTTAATGAGTAAGTTTTGCTGTTCAGTTTGATGCAGTTGAATATTATTATTTTTAGGAATAAATGATGATTTATTTCTTATAAAGTTAGCAGATCGTAAATATAAAGGGAAGGAAATGTTAAGAATTTTCACTTGACTGTAAATTACCTCACGACCCGTTCTTTTTTTTTGTAGTAGCTTCAGTATTTTAGGTCAAACTTCCGAGAAGAGTACACATAAAAAATTATATTGAATACTGAAGGCTAAGCGTGTGTGACGTTTTAAACCAAATTATATATAGGCCATCTTTCATCTAAAATATCTATGTTTGTTTTCAAACGAAAATAGTTTGATCATCTAGACGCACAAAAATATTACACGATACTTAAAGGAACGTCTACTTATGCCAGTGTTTCTCTTTTAGAGAGAAGCTATTATCATTTTGCAACAGTACGAATTGTCTGCATACGGAAATGAGTAGAAATCCGGACTCTCACTGGATTAAAGTTGAATAGCACTTAATCGGATTGAAATGACCGCAGGAGTTTTAATCTAGAGTTGGCGTTAACTAAATAAATCTTCGCAGAACAATAGTAATATTATGAATATAATTATCGACAAATAGCCTGCAAAGCATAATTGCTGAATGACATGAAAAGGTTAAAAATTCTATTGATTTTGTGGGTAATCATTAAATTTCCTGAAACCATAAAATCGAAATTAAACAGTAATATTTATTCAATTTGCATTTTTACTTATTTGACAACATGTAATATTTTAAGCAGTTAGACTTTATTTATGAACGTAAATCTTCATGAAACCCCAATTTACTTGTTATTGTAACTTACGGTTAATTGCTAAATTAACTCGTGACATTTTTCCGTAGCTTTTGTTTTCATTTACTTTCGGAGTATTAAATGGGTCACAAATACTTATTATTATAACCCTTCAACCACGTTTCAACCCTCCTAACATCTGTCAATGAGCGCCAGCTATGGCGTCTGCATTTACAGAATGTTTTATAGTGTCGTTTATTTTGACTTTACCCATACTTTATGAAAGTAGCAAAATGTTCAGATATTACTTTAAATTTTTCCTTTATTACGGTATTATTATGATAACTTCAGTTGTTGTTATACCAATTATGATGTGGCGACCGAGGGATGTTAAAAATTTAATGTAAGAATTAAATTTTTTTAATAGCCGTTAACAGATAATTATTATAGTTTGAACTTTTATTCATAAAATTAAAAAGTGTAAAGTACGTTATTTGTTTTCAAAACTTATCCCCTGAATGAATATATAAACAAATTATATTCGTTAATTATGAATTTGAGAATGTAGGTCACAAAGTAATTATTTATATTAAATTCATGAGAATAATATTTACCCTTTAATGCATCAGAATAAATGATTATTGTGTATGATTAAAGTGAAAAAATTAATTTTTTGGTGTCTTTAAATTTATAAAATAAAATATATATTCAGATCCCACAAACATTCTTTTAACATATCAATCAGTATTTTTTATCTGAAGTAGTTGGTTAATAATTTTACTACAATTCGTTGCAGTTTTTTGCAAGTTCTTACTGACTAATTAGTTTTACCTAGCCTAAAAAATAAATCGGGTTAACTTGGAATATTTATGTGCATTAAAATTAGTATTAGCCTACATTAATTTTTTTTATTATTTCTAGTTCGTACGGATACCAAAATGGATTTTTCAAGCATTCAAATTAAACATTTGCCAGGCATTTTTCAATAATGGGGGTTTTCCTTAATCCTTCTATGATGAAAAATCATTAAATGGTGTTTGAGGTATCTGTTCAATTTTAGAAACTGTAGGAAAGAAGTGTTAGTGTCAGAACAAAATATCATAATTTTAATATATTTTTAGAGTATAAAATTGGTGTAATATTGATTTCTTTTTTTTAAAATAGATTAGCGTCCTTTTTATGTTGCCACATATCACGGTTACTTGGGTTACATTGGGAGTTGCAAGGTAAAGAACATCTGGAAAAAGATCAGGCATGTGTAATCGTGGCAAACCATCAGAGTTCACTGGATATATTGGGTAATTACTTTTTATCTATTAATATATATTATTATTATTATTACTGATATGTTAAGTGCTCTTAATACGTTGGTGCTGTAACTTAACATTTTAGGTTACTGGAGTCATTCCTGTAAAGGAAAGAACATTTCTCAAGAATATAAAGCATCCAGTGTTAGGTTTTCTAGGGAAGGTGAGGAATGAAATGAATTCTTTTTGTTCTCACAGATCCAAATAAATGGCTACATATGAACATGTCAAATGTATGGAATGAACATGATACTCACACCTACAAGTGACACCTTCCTTAGTTCACCTGAGGGAGTCATTGTATTTTGAACATCAATATTCTATGAGAAAGACTTAAAATATATTTTATACCAATGGATTGTTGTTCTTCTCTGTGTTGTGGAATAATGGGTTATAATAATTTTTTCAACTCGGTGGGAACAAGTATTTATAAAAAATAAAATTATAAAATATTTTATTTTATTTTTTTGTTTTCTAGGTAAACATACTGAATGGAATATGACAGAAAGTGATTCTGTCATATTCCATCCAATATGGATCTTTATTTCACTTATACTCATGTCTGGTAGTTCTGCTTTAACTGTTTGTTTTTTTTGTTGATTTTGTTAAAAAATATTTAATAGATAATAAGACTTTTCACTAAGCAAATGTTAAACTTGATGGAAGATTTTCAAAACTCCTTGTAGTTAAGAAAACTAGAAATTTATAATTTTAAATTATGCAGATTTTATTTAAGATTTTCAAAACTCCTTCTTGCAGTTAAGAAAACTAGAAATTATAATTTTAAATTATGCAGATTTTATTTAGTCCTGTCCATGTACTACCTCTTGTAACCAGCTCCGGTAGATAGTAGTATTACCTGCAGGTAATTGATCATTCAGAATATTAATTTCTTAAAAAGCATAATGAACTTTGATAGCATTATAAAATATTATAAATAATTCACATTTAAAACAATTTCCATGGAAATTGTTTCTCTTCCTGAGAACTGAGCAATTATCTGGATTCTCTTCTGTAATAATATCAGTAATTTTTTTGAATGGCCGCTACATCACCCCTTACAGCCATCACAACTTCCATGAAGATATATCTTACTTAACAGGGAAGCAGTATGACCTCATCTAAGTGCGTGAAGAAATGCACAGAATAGTGTAATACTTTAATAAATGCATTTTACTTAATAAGTGATGCATAAAAACAGGATCATCTTTAATATTAAAATTATAAAGATATGTTTGAAAACTATTTTAGGCTAAGTTGGTAGTGGGATTAACTGTGACAGTTCTAAGCCTAATATAAAGTAAAACAAAAAATCAATCTTAAATTCTACCACTTAAGCAAATCTTCATTAGAATATTAAAAACAATACACAAAGGTCACAATAATGTATAAAAACATTCAAATAAAAATCAAATTTAATGTATTAAAGTAATATCTGCCCTAATTTCCTTCTAATTTGTCAGAAAAATGTTAATTAAATTATCATACTGATTTAGTTTATCAGTACATCTTTCCAAAGGATTCAGTCTTGTTTAAGCAAACCATTTAAACAGTTATTGTCTTCTAGAATGACGTATGGGATATTAAAACTAATATTGCTAATGATGCCAGTAATGGAAGCATTCACAAATTTATGGGCATAACTAGTTCATATATACCATGCTGTTTTAAATGTATTAATTCCCCATTTCTTATATGTATCTTCATAACTTTCAGTTGGGAGAGTAAAACCATGGAAATTTAAAGCTTGGAGTAGTCTTTTTTGAACAGGTTCTATGTCTGATGTTATAGTCTCTATCACGTTATCATTATCTGTCACGGCACAATAATCAAGAATAGGCCAAACTTAAATTTTATAAAGACGCATGATAGTTGCATACAGAAACAATGACTAACTTGTAGAATCAAACTGGTGGTACTATTTTTAATATTAATTTAAGTTTGAAAACCTCTTTAATATGTAGCGAAATAAAATATAATCGAACTGCATTGTGTCTGATCATTTAATATGTTGGTTTATTTCAAATTAATTGATTTGGTAAATATATATGTTGTTTAAGCATATTAAGAATTTGCTTTTTATTTGGTAAGTGTAAAATTTGCACATTTTGAAACGTCTTTCCTGTTTCTACAAGATAATTTGTGAAAGTTGATTCAATTATTGTGTGTTGTGTATGTATCTTTTTATCTATGGATAAATATATGACAAGTTGTTCAGTTTAGTTCTTTTTACGGTTCAGTTTCTTTACAATTTTTTTTATGGATTGCTAATTTAAAAATGACAATTTTTTAAGACTGATGATCAATGTTATGTATATGTTGCAGTTGATGTTTGGGGTAATGGCTACCCCAAACATCTTGTAACTTCTGCTGTCAGTTTATATTCCAAAATAATTATTATGACTGGTGCGGGAGATGGGAAGGAAGTTAGGGAGTTGAGGATTAACAAGGGTCTTCGACAAGATTGTTTGATGTCACTGATATTATTTAATATATATCTGGATGAGCTAATGTCTATCGGGCAAGGTAGAGTTAACTCTGGAGTGCATCTTGGACAAGGAGTTTCTCTTAACTTTCTAGAGTTTGTGATGATACAATGATTGTATAGAAAAGTGATTACAAGCTGCAAGTGACAGTTCATCTCCATCTCCTCAGCAAGCATTTTCTGATATTACGTTATTTTGTTATTTGTTATTATTATAAAAGGTATATTAGGCGATATATAATTTATAAGAAAAGCTGTGCAAGTGATTCCAAAGAAAACCTTGATGAAGAATTAGGAAAATGCAGAGGTAAACTGAAAAGCTAAGAATTGATAACAGATAAAATTCTAAACAAAATAGATGAAAGAAGGAATGGAAAAGTGCTAATAACAACGAAGGGAAAATATACAAGAGTAAATCAATAAAGCAATGAAATAAGGGGAGAATCACAAAAGGCCAAGGAAGAATTGATGTATGAACTGTGTGAAGAGATATAATCGTTGGAGAAACAAGCAAAGGCTGAATAAATGTTTAATAGAACAAGAAAATTGAGTAAAGTACAGATAAAGAAAATAAATAAGAAAGGAATAATGGATAAGCAAGGAGAAATAGTATCAGACATAAAGACGGAAAAATTATTTGGAAGAAGTACACAGGAAAATTGTATGATTCATTAAATAACCATGAAAATTTACATATCAATGACGAAGAAGAATGTGATGAAGAAATGAAGGACCCAATCATTTTAAAAGCAGAAGTAAAAAATTCAATTAATAAGCTAAGATGCAAGAAAACTACAGACTGTAATGAGTTACCAGAAGAGGTGTTAACAGCCTCAGGGTGCAACAGGTAGATTGACAAAAATTGGAAATAAAATCTATGAGACTACACCTTTGGTTTTTTTCTGTCCAGTAAAGTCCCATGTCGCAAAAGCATTAACAAGAATAGTATTGAATAGGGTAGAGGGAAGGTAGAATGTTGGATGATATGCAGTTTGATTTTAGAATGGGAAAGAGAAATAGGGATGCAGTAGGTTGTGTGAGAATTTTGATAGAAAGAATGACAGATTTAAACAAAGTTTCATACATATAGTTGGCAGCAATGTTGCATTCCTTTTTAATATTTATGGAGACCAACTAATTGAAAAAGCTTTGGATGACTTACAGCAAGCTGATTATGGGACAGTAGGCGGAGAGAAAATAAAGACAATTAAATTTGCAGATGACTAAGTAATAATGGCTATAACAAATGATGGATAAAATAAGCAAGATAGAAGAAAAATAAAGAATGAGAATAAACACTGATAAATCCAAAGTAAAGAGGATAATATTGAAAGAATACGGTGCAACAAAGATTGCTGTTGAGGAGAAAACAATTGGAACTGGTTGGTAGTTTTAAATACATGAAGCATAGTTAAGTTTGATGGAAGTTGGACAGAGAAAATTAGAAGCAGAATTGCAAATGGTATCTGCTTACAACAAAAAGTATACCTATTGATCTGAGGAAGAGATTTGCAAGATGTTTTGTTTGGAGTGTGGCAACATGGACAATAAAGGAAAATGAAACTCAATATCTTAAAAGTTTTGAAATGCAGCTAGGGAGGAAAATGCTAGGTATCAACTGCTGAGAGAGAATAACTAATGATCAGGTCTTGACAAATATAAGTGAAAGTAGTAAGGAGTACTGAAAGGAGTGAAAGGATTAAGATTAATGCAATACAAAGAAGAAAGGCTAATTGGATAGGCCACATCATAAGACATGACTATTAAAAAAATAATAATTGAAGGATAAATTGAGTGAAAGAGAAAGCAGGAGGTTAGGAATGCTGGATGGATTAAAAGAGAAACAAGGATACTAAAATTTAAAAGAAAAAACTCAGAAATAGACAGTTCCTCAAGAG
The DNA here is from genome assembly GCF_047948215.1 of Lycorma delicatula. Classification (NCBI taxonomy): domain Eukaryota; kingdom Metazoa; phylum Arthropoda; class Insecta; order Hemiptera; family Fulgoridae; genus Lycorma; species Lycorma delicatula. The sequence continues at coordinate 11,370,883 of NC_134461.1, read as the reverse complement.
AAAGGAAGAGTAATTGAAGGTTACTGTCTAGTACCTGTCTTCCTTTACATAAAGTTGATAGTTTGAGTCCATGCTAGACCAGTTTTAATGTTGTTTGTTCTTTGTAACTGTCTTCCAGCTGTCATTCTGTTGTTGGATTTTACAGTATTAGATACAAAATTCAATCCAAATAAAAATTGATTTAAGAAATATGTTCTTATAATAATAGTTAAGTGACATAATTACAATATCTTAATACGACACTATTTAATTTTATACCTTACTTTCCCATGGATTGAAACAATAACAAACATATTTTTCTTAATTTGTCATAACATCAAACTTTAATAACAGATTTGATTGAATTAATTTTGTAAATAGTACCCCAAAAAACATTATTTTGATTTGCAATTTTTTTTAAATTAATTGTTATTGAAAATGAAATGAACTGTACATATATATTTAATTTGGTATCAACATTTAATTAATCTTATATAACAGAATGCAATAATGTAAAAAACCTTTTTAGCCATCAACCATCAAACAAAAGCAACTCTTACAAAACAATATATCGAGCTTGCCAACATCGACATTCTGTACACATATATCATAATTTTATTGCCAACTTTCAACACACCCGTAAATGAAATTATTCAAAACTGTGTATGTAAAAGGAAATCGAATGAATGATATATTATGAAAGTATTAACACATCTCTAAATTTTACAATTTCTTTGCCTAGTGCCTTATTAAATAAATTTGCAACTTGGTCACTTGTTTTAATATACCTTACTGTAATGGTAGAGACATTTTTTCTCAGATGAGGTGATATCTTATATCTATATGTTTCATTCAAGTATGATTTTCAGGACTGTTTGCAACTTTAATCATCGACTGATTGTCCTTATAAATCAAGACAGATTTTCATGTATTTTAAAAACGCCAAAATCAAATAAAGTAAGTCTTAACCAAAAACCGTCACTAGTTGCTGTACTTAGCGCCTCATATTTGGCTTCGATACTTGATAATGAAACACACTGCTGCTTTTTGCAGCACCAAGACACTAAATATCAAGAATTTTAAAGCAGAAACTAGTTGTAGATTTTCTATCACAATCACTACCCCTATCAGCATCCACCTGTCCTAGAATTGCATCAGTTTCAATCCGTTTGTGAACTAAACTCAAATTCAAAGAACTTTTAATAAAACAAAAAATACATATCATTGGTTTATACAATAGTTCACTTGCAGCATTTTGAAAACTCAAAATAGTAATAGGACAACGTATGTCTGACCTTGAACCTGTTGCTGCGTATATCAGACTACCAATTATTTGATGGCCTTGTACTTTTATTTCCAGGCTTTCAGATCTATCTTGTTTTAATAAATAAAATTTAACATTTTTATCAATTAGTATATCAATTGGTTTACAATCTAGCATATTAAACTTTCATTATTTACACACTTCATGTACAAACAGTTTTTATCCTACACCCTTCCATTCCTTCCCCCAGGGTTGTTAATAATCTTTGAAGCAGCAGCTAGAATTAGTATATTGGCAAACTTTATGCTTTTTATTTTTTTGTCCTTCTATCCTTATCCCTTCTTCTCTTCTAATGTATTCCTTATCATATTTTCAAAAATGTAGTGTTTAACAGTGTCAGTGAGAGGCAACACTTTTCTCCATTAACTTAGACCAACTTAGTCAGTCATATTTTTACTTACTTTCATTGCTGATGATTGTTTGATATATAATTCTTTAATTAGCCATCTATCTTTCCTTTCTACTTTTTTCTCTTTAATAATCTCACTCATTATCTCCCGTCTGACTAACAAATCCCTTCTCTAAATCTACGAGACAGACTCATTCCTCTTCCTTTTTCGTAATCTCTCTAACCATCCTTAATAGCCCGATGGTATTTCTGGCTCCTCTTCTTATCTTGAAACCAAACTGTTCCTCTTCTGCATTCTCTTCCAGTATTCTTTATCAATTAATACATGCTTTGAGTTCCAAATTTAAATCCATGTTGCAAATGTGAAGATAATAATAATAGTCAGCAAAGAAAAAATTATACAATTCAATAAAAGAAGGATGAAGATATCAGCAATAATTAAGATAAAGATGACAATGAAGTGACTAATGTTTCTACACTCCAAAAAACACTGTAAGATGCATCTTGTTGTGCCTAATTTAGTCTCAATATTATTAGGGAGGTGGCACTCTCTCTCTCTCTGTATATATATATATATTAGATTTAAACAAAATATTACATTAGATTTAAACAAAAGACAGACAAACGACAAAATACAACGAAGAGGGAGGCTGTTTACAGATGAAGAAAAGAAAGCAAGATCTGAACGGATGAAGAAATACTGGGCAGCTCGGAAGAGTAAAATAACATGCTTTTCCCAGAAAAGATCTAACTAAAATTGTCCCATGTTGGCCGTAAAAGCATAATAATAATAATAATAATAATATATATTTATTTATAACTGTAACTGAATGAAAAAACACTGATATAATGAAAGTTGGTATTCATAGATACTTGTTTAAGTCTGTGTAAAATATTCCCACAAATTAATGTATTTAAACAAATGTGTTTTTTAAACAAAACACACATTTTAAAGAAGCACAGCACAGATTTTAACACAAATGTACACATTGTTATTATGATAACACAATATGTGAACTGTAATGAGATAAATTGAGATTCTGAGCTGAAAATACAATTAGTAGATGTCTATAGTAAATACAAAGTCATATAATGTAGAATTTTGTTTATTTGCTTGTTACACTAAAGAAAATAAATTAAGCTGTAAAGTTTACACTGTAGACTTAATTCATAATATTTATTATCAAATAGTTTGAGGGATGCAGCAATAAAGTTTTTACAAAAAATGTTTATTTCTTTTATATCTATGCTAAATATTGAAAAATAATTATAAACAGTATCAGTAACTTACTACACATTCAAATTAACAGTATATTAGTTTTGTTCACTTATTTTTTGTTTAAAAATTCTAGTTCATTGACTTTTCATTTGATTTTATTAGGTTAGTATTTTTAATCGCTTATCTTTAAGATTCTGGAAATAGAAAATTCAATAATATAGACTTATTTTTTATAAATACTTGTTTTACCAAAGTAGTACATTTCCATACTTGACCAATGTTTAATCATTTAGCAAATGTTTTCACAGTACAAGTATATAATATTGAATTTTCACTCCGATAACACATTCACTTCTTGATTCTAATTGGCCATCAGATATATTTTTATCATATTTATTTAAATAAACTCTCTGGTGGCTAATTACTAAATGTAAGTATAATTTTAGCACTCCATTATTTAGAACCTATGTAAGCCAGTTTATATTGAAATAAAGTTTTGCTATGAACCTTGACAAACCTACTTGCTTCACTTCTTCTGGGTAAAATAAAATTATGGATAAAATAAAATTATTATACAAAATTTAATACAATACCAAATTAATTAATTTATTAATCTAAAACTAGTTAAATTTTTAACACTTTTTCTTAATGCATCACAAATTAAATGAAAATAGATTTATGTTTTTCATTTTTTAACAAATGAAACCAGTTTGTAATGTTCTGTTTTAATTTTGCATAGTTATTCCACATGTTTTACATCAGCAGTTCCTTAGTACAAACATAGTTAATTCCAAATAAAATTTGGTTTACTGATGAAGTTTGAAGCTTGACTGAGCGCATCTTTTTGTGGTAAGAAGATTTAAAAATTTCAGATAGAATAGTAATACCACCAGTATCCCCCTCTAAAACCCACCGGGTTGGTCTAGTGGTGAACTCGTCATTGCAAATCAGCTGATTTTGAAGTCAAGAGTTCTAAGGTTCAGATCCTAGTAAAGGCAGTTACTTTTATATGAATTTGAATACTAGATTGTGGTACCGGTTTTCTTTTACGGTTGGGTTTCAGTTAACCATAATCTCAGGAATGGTCGACCTGCAACTGTATAAGACTACACTTTATTTACATTCATACATATCATGCTCTGAAGTAATACCTTACAGTGGTTCTGGAGGCTAAACTGAAAAAAGAGAGAGTATCCTTCTCAACAGCCCCAAGAGGAGCTCCATATGCAGTATTTGTAAAAATTAAATCATTAAAGGTAAGAAATAGTATTTAAACATTTTTAAAAAGTGTTTAGATGACAGATATTTTAGTTAGTAAATCAAATTCAAAAGTTTTTTTATGAAAATATTCAATTTTAACACCATTGTTCCTACCCCCAGTTTGCTACTAAATTCATGATCACTGGTTGCCAAGGAAAAACATATAATGTTTTAACTATTAAATTATTTTTTTTTATTCCAGTTTTTTTCCCTTTTATTCCTCCATAAATGTTTTCAGAACACTTGAAAACATGTAAGATTCTTTAACTACAAGTACTTTAAGAGAATATGGGGTGAAACGTGGCGACGATCAGGGCAAAAGAGGTAGCCTTCATGCCTAGAGTGTACTGATCCGTTCATATGCAAGAGTGAGTGGGTCGGTGCTCCCCGGTGATGGTATGAAGGACCCTCAAGGTGTGATAGGGTCGCAGGGGAATTCCTGGCACGTGAAAAGTGTGATGGTAGCTAGTAGGTTAGGGATAGGAACAGTAGCCCTCCAGTGGAGGAATGCATCAGCTGTCTGAAGGGAGGTCAGTGTGTTCTGTTGAGGCTGGGGGGATCCTGATGGGTGAGCCCCTTGCAAAAGGGGCCCAGACAGGGAGGGCAGAGACTGCTGCCACGACATTCTGAGGTGACCATGTTGTGCGCTTGGTGGCGAAGACCAATTGCCTTTGGGGTGTTAAAAAAAAAGTACCTTAAGAGATTAGTATTACATGTGAATGAAATACATGTCTGCAGGGTACTGATAAAAAATGAAACAAGAAAAATAAAAAAAGTTGCATATCAATAATAATAATACAATTATCTATTTATTTCACTCATATATCTTGGCAAAAATTTTAGTATACCCTGTTTATAAAATTCCACCAACATTGACTTTTTTTTATTCTCCAAGACTACCATTAGGTATTACTTCAGAGGTTGAAATGAAATGGATATTTTTGTGAAAATGCCATGCCTGACCAGGATTCAAACCCAGGGCCTCTGGATTAAAAGGCTGAGATGCGCGAAGGCTGGCCATCAACACTGACTTGTAATGTTTCTTGATATTTTCTTACTGTTACTGTCAAACTTCTGACCATCAAGAAATCTTTTGGGGTGCATAGATAGTTGAAACGATACCAGCAACAGCCTCAAAATATTTTCTGAATAAACATTTGTAAAATGCTAAAATGATTGTGTGTGATGTTGATTTATTTAACACATATTTAATAATTCAGTATGTAAACTTAAAATAAATTGTTCTGAAACCCCAATTTGATCTTATGTATCCTTTGTATTTATTTTATTTCAGGTATGTTTGAAATTTGGCCAGTGATGCAAAAGTGTACTGTTGTTGCAAAAAAGGAATTGCTTTATGCTTGGCCATTTGGTCTTGCTGCATGGTTATGCGGACTGATCTTTATTGATAGACTCAATTCTGAAACCGCAAAGGATGCAATTAATCATTCAATAGACAAATTAAAACAGGATAAGGTATTTATAAGTAATATGTCTGTGACTAATCTCTCAGGAATTTATTTGGAAATCTTTTCTTATTCATTCTGTAACTATACAGTTATATTTTTGTAACATGTTTATATTTTTTAATTCCTCTATTCTTTACCTGTGATCCACTCTAGAAAGGTTACTTTTCTCTCAGAAAGCTGAACTTTTTATCTATTTGATTCATATAGATTCAGTGACATGATTAAAGTAAAATGAAGTATACTTTTACAGTATCATACCTTTATTTAATTTATCTCTACCTTTTTACTTTTATTTTAACTTTACTTACTTTTAGTTCTCACTTGTAAATACATATCTTACACGAAGAGAAATGTGTCAGAATTAAGCTATTTGATTGTAAGGGGATGGAAAACATGTTCAGCTGAAAGTAGGAAACTAGTGCTTAAAGGTTGGGTCAGCTCACAGGCAGCCCCTCACCGAATGTTATGGTCTGCACAGACTCTTCAGTGAGGAAGTCCTAGTAGGTAAAACATTAAGACGTGTACCCACAGAACCGATAACTGGGAAGAAGGGATCAAGGATAAAGAAAAAGAGATGGAGGTGAAAAGGATGATGTATCCTGTTTGTGATAATTTATCATTTTGCCTGATGTGTGTTAGTTTAATTGATTTGGTTTACAAATAACTAGAGAAACATGTATTGAAACATTTAATAACCCCATGGAAAAGTATTTAAAAAAAAAAAGAATAAAACAAATTTAGATTACAAAAAATCGTTATAAATTCGATTACCAGTCTTAACTGTTATGAGGAACTGAATAAATTATTATCCATAATATTAAAAAAGAACTTGACTACGATAATTACTGATTCCAACCCTGGTGAGATAATTATTTCTTTAAAAAGTGTTAATGAGTATTAACATCATTGAAGGGTCCTTAAAGGGCTACTTTGACTTATCTTGTCTCATTCCATTTCATAATCTGTAGGTAGGGTAGATCATCTCTTTCATTATCCATCCCTTCTTTTTACAGCTGATGGCCATCTTGACACCAAACTACTAGCAAGAATTAAGAATTCTAATTTGTAGTATGTAATAAATAACCAAGATTCAAACTTGAAACTTTCTGATTAAAAGATGGAAATGGAATATAATAAAAAAAATACTAAAATAAACTATTTTTGTACATGCCCTCTCACTGTTTCAGAGTTCTACTCCATCAGCTAATATGTTTGTATTTTTATTTTCTAAAACCGCTTCTAATAATATATATATACATCACCCTCATTAATTTTTTTTTTGCTGTAAAGTTATAGAAAATAAAATAAAATAAATTAATTATAAAATATCTTATACATGAAGACACTACAAAACTATAAAACAGTACAAAAATTAGTAAAACCACATTGAAACAGCCCAGATAAAAAGTGGACAAATTGTTTATAAGGTGTGACTGTTAAATAACAAGACTAATGCTGTAAAATATTTTATTTTAAATTTATACATATTTAGTTATTATCCCTTTCAATAAGCACCCCTCCTCTATCCCTACAACACTCCATGTGAATTTTCCGTTGTTCAAAATAGTGCCGGAAGTTTTCTTCTGTGAGCACTTTCATGACACGTGCCGCTTTTTTCACATCTTCAACAGTTTGAAATCTTGTTCCTTTGCAGATTTGACCTTGGGAAACAGATAAAAGTCACATGGTGCCACGTCATGTGAATAAGACAGAGGTGGTCTAACACTGGGATGTTATACTTTGCTAGCAATGTCTTGATAGACATTGCAGCACTGGCAGTGTGAGCCGGTGCGTTGTCCTGATGAAGAACCCATCGCTTGTTCTTCCACAGTTCAGGTTGTTTTTTTCTTATTTTTTCAAGGAGTTGAGCAAGGACCAAAAGGTATTAATGTTGATTAATAGTTTGACCTTCAGGAACCCAATGAAGGTACACAATCCCATGAATATAAAAAAATCAATCATCATCGCTTTAAATTTTCATTTACTCATTCGAGCTTTTTTAGCTGTCGGTGAAGTTGGGGGGCCTTTCAATCCACGGATTGATGCTTAGTTTCTGCATCATAAGTGAAAAACCAAGATTCATCGCATATTATCATTCTTTCCAAAAACTTAAGGTCATTTTCAATGGCATTCAAAGTGTCAAAACAAAAACCATTTTCACGCACACTTTTTGCATGTTAAAATTGTTATATAATAATTGCCTTGCACATTCTTTGTCAATTCCTACAGTTTCAGCATCACACAAATAGTTAACCAATGGTCAAATCAGATCAGATTGCCAATTTTTGTAATATTTTTATCTGTTTTTGACGTGGAAGGGTGACCCAGGTCAACATCATCTTCAATGTCTTTTCGGCCATCTTGGAAACGCTTAAACCACTCAAAAAGCCATACACATGATAAACATTCATTGTCATATACTTTTTTTAATAAAAGATAAGTTTCAGTAATGGTTTTTCCAAGTTTCATATAAAATTTCACGACAATTCTTTGCTCTAATAAAACACATCATTTTTTTGGCAAAACAAGAAACAGGTGTTATCCAAACGAAAGCCACGGCCAGACTAATATATCTACAGAAACAAATGGCAACAATCAAAAAAGAAGGCTTCATGCTACAAAGCTGTCGGTCGTATGAATTTGGTGTAAGTGCAGTTCTTCTGCAGCAGCATTAGTCATGTTGTTTAATAGCCATGCCTCGTATTTAGCATACTTCATAAAATAACCTTATGGAGAACTTAGATTGAATTCTATATCATATTCTTATTTTAAAAAATGTTTCTCGTAAAGAAATCTAATTAAAAGTAAGGTTAGAATTTTTTTTAAATTTAACATAGTTGAAATTTGGCAAGTTTTAGATTGTATTATTTATTATTTTTATTGTAACTCTGTTAAATACAAATTTCAAGGTAAGTAAAATTCAATCAGTAAACCTAAACTTTAAAATAACATTAGCGTAATAGAAATTTTACATCTAGAATATATATTTTTTTAAGATTTGTTTAACTCATTAATTGTATTAAGTAATTTATTTAGATACTGACAATAGTCTGTAGTTAGATATTATAGAATAGAAGTTCAGCAATTTGGCAAAAGGAATGAAAGATGTATAAGTAATTTGTATGAAATCTGTAATACAATAAACATTTTATGTTTGTATTCTTCAATAAAATTCAAATCTCCTGAAGCATAGGGAAATAAAAGTAGAAATAATAATAATATAAATATTTAATTATAAGAAAAGATTAATTTTTTTTTCAGAAATTCACATTATAAAAAACAATGTTTTTATTCACCTTAGCTGTTTTAGAGTAATATGTATATAAATTTGTTTTATGAACGTTAACGTTTTTTTGCTTTCATTTACTATCCATGTTTAGGATTTTTCACTCTAATTCATTAGAACATTTTTTAATAAAATTCAGTTCATTGAAAGCAAATTATCTCCATACCAGTAGTCTTACTGTTTTAAAATATGTTTCATAATTTTTTTTAAATTTTATCACAAGATAGTCCAAGAGATAAGGGTATTTTTTTTACTAAGTCTATAGATAAAAATTGTCAAAAAGAGTAAAAATACTTACATTGATTGTAAATAATTCATCGTAGAAAGCAGTGTGGAAGATCGAAACTGTTGTGTAGTGGGTGAAAGTTTGAAAAGTTTCAAAGGTGGTAAATAACTTGGGGTAAAGTTTAAAATTTAAATATAAGTAGAGAATATTGTTTTTACACTCCATGTGTAACTACAGAAAGGTGACTGAAAGATAAGTAGCTGGCAGAAAGCCTCAATGTTGAAAAAATTCTGTAAATCTCTAACAGAATTAATAATAATTTTCCAATAGGAACACCAGTCTTTGGGGCCGGTGTAACTATTCTTTTTTATATCTTTTTTTTGTCCCACTTTGCAGTGCTAAAATATTATCTAAATAACTAATTATGTTTTTAAGCACCTAATTAGACTGCTTTAAATTGTTTTAAATTATTTTTTATTAGTAAAATAAAAATATAAAACCAATTCATTTTTAAAAAGAGGGTTTTTTGGTGTAAGAATTTTAAAACACTTTTTGACAAAATGGTTTTATTTACAGCTAATTACATAGGTTCAATAGGCAGAAAAAATAATAAATGATAGTATTATATTTTTGTTAATATTTATCAAAATCTTCAAATATTTTTTTTTTATTCAAAAACATTTTATTTTTTATCTTTGAAAACACTTTATTGAGCATTTATATGAAAAGAACATAAAAAAATATAAATGTTTTATAACCTATAAAATAATAAACTATGCAATTTTCAAAGTGCCTAGTTATTGGTCCAATGTTTTCAGTCTTTACTTGCAGTCTAATGCATGTGCATTACAGATTTTCTCTCTACATTCAAGGCAGATGGGGATTTGACAATTGACACATTTATACTGTGTTTTCCTTTTCTTAATTGAAGGAAATTTTCCACAGGTTTTTCTCGTGGGCATCTTATCACAGAGCTCTCCATGATGTCCTTGTTTCTGGTCTTCACCAAGCATTTTCATTATGAGATCCCTTGTGTCCCTTTGAAGATTTGGTATTTCCAGTTTCCTTCTTAGATGGAGTTCAACAAGTGCCTTGGCAAGATTTTTAGTGAATTGAAATCTTGTCATAATTTCTGTGTTGATGTAGCACATATACAAAATTTGTGTCTACACTTGCAATGCTAACAAGTCTGTAAAAAACCACCAAGGGCCAGCACCTGGTACTCCTGTTTGGTGCGTACATGGTATACTTCATATCCAAAATATCTACACCACATTTTGTGGTGTTATAATAATTTACAAATTCCAGCATGTTCTTTTCTTCATTTATTTCAATGCTATTATGCATTATGGAAATTAAAAACCACTGCTCGTTTTCTTTGGAACAAATGATATCAATGTTGAACCTGAAATGAGCTAAATTTAGAGGTTGGTCCAAACCGGAAAGGAATTCAACAGGTATCTCCTTTTTATCTTTCCTCATGATGCCTAAATAAGTTATGCCCCCTTTTTCAAGCTAGTTCGTAACCTCCATACTTGTAAACCAAACTGCTGTGATGTTACGGTAACTTCCTTTGATTGGTTTGCACAGCGTAACAGTGGCTTGAGTTGGTTTGCTGAAGTTGTACTCTTCAGGAGTAAGTCATATTCCATCATCCTTTCCCCTATAAATATAGGCATTTTATTAGAAGGATGTTTTGGCGACTGCCAAGTACATAATTTTTATGCCATAATTTTGCGGTTTCCTCGAAATATACATTCAGAAACTGTACCTACCTCTAAATGGGACTAATATCTAATCAGTTACTTTTTCTGATAAACTGTACATCTGTTTAGAGTTTTCAATCACATTGGTAAAAATTTCTGATATTGCAGCTGTTTTATCACAAGCTTTCCTTAAATGTTGGGATTGAGTATCGTCAAATCTCAAACATGAGAGTAAAATTTCAAAGCACTTTATTGCATAGAAACATTGAAAAATCGCCTATTATTGATAACTATCAAACATGGATGTAGTGGTTTCATGGTTAGATTTTAAAACAGAGGACAAAAACAATAAGCCGATTAAAGCATGAGTAATATATTTCTTACTGCTACAACTTTTACATTTGCGTGTATAACTGTTTAATTAATTACGTTAAGATCAAACAGCACATCATTCCATATTTCTATCTTTTCAAGCTTGTTTCCTAATCTTTTTGCTATTCCAGTCAAGCCCATAGGTGAACACCAACATACACCATCCTCTAATGATGGTGTATGTTGGTGTTCACCTATGGCACTCATCCTTGGCTTATCTGTACACCAAGGATAACATGGTCCACACTCATTATTTTTCATTTGGCCTGAAACATATTCTGGCAACTTCTTATCAACTAGTACAATTTCGTTGTCCAACTCGCCACTCCTTCCAGCATCTTCAAGCCCTGTTTCACTGTCCTTGTCCTTTGTATCTTACAAAGAACACTTAACACTTCATCATACAACATATAATCTGGGTCAATGTCGAAATCGTCCACGGACTCACTTATTTCTGAGGCATTATCATCTACTTCCAATTCTTCAAACATTAAGTTTATGCCTTCTTCATAGTTTTTGTCATCAAATGCAACCTGCCTACTGGTACTTGGACGGTCCACATTTGTCCACACTATTAATAAAATTTTTTACTAAATTTACATGTTGACACTTTACAAAATATATATGCCCACACTATTTACAAGATATATACGTCCACGCTATTTACAAAATGTGTTTACAGGATGTATTATTAATTACACACTCTTTAAAGAAACAATAAAACATTTATACTTATAAATACACAATTAATAAATACAAGATATAACGTATGCAGAAAGATCCAGTATGACAGACCAGCACGTAACAAATGCACACAGAAATATCTGGTTATAAGACTGGGTGAGTTTCACACAATGATAAACCACTGTCAAATATTGCCCTCAGACTACATGAAAACAGGTTTGTTGTGGAGAAAGGTAGTGGAGGATAAGCTACTGAGTAATATAGAGATCAAGGTCATGTAGAGATGTTAGGATATGAAAACAGAATTTCTCCCCTGTCTCAGACACTTGTGGTTGGATAAAGGTGTTAAATCATAAGGTCTATGTCCACAAACTCGTATGTATAATGTAAATAAGCGTATAGGCTCATATGCAAAAAGGTAGAAAAAAGTAGGTAGTTTTCTCTTAAAAAATCTCGAATGAAAGTGACTGGAACGCAGGACAGTTTTCAACAACCTCAATGATATCTTGGAAATTTCTTAATGAAAATCATTATGGTATGTCCACCATTGTAGATACACCTTTTTTGTTTGTCTAAGCTCATTTTCCCCCACATGTCTTATTTACCCCCACAATGGTTTATTTACATTATGTATTAAATATTATAGTTTATATTTTTTCTTTCAAATCAGTGGGTATTTGCAAAGAAACTATAAATATAATCTAACTAAACTTAACCTACGCTACCTTGCTTGCTTGCTAACCTGCACTATCGAGCGAAGTGAGCGTAGTTTGGTTAGATTATATTTATAATTTCTCTGCAAATACCCACTGATTTGGAAGAAAAAAATGGAAAAAAAGTGGCTGTGAATTTTAAAAAAGTGATATTCCATAAACTCTAAACTTAAAATTTTTGTTAAAAACTTATTACATCTAATTTTTAATATCAATATGTAAGTAATTTACTATAAAATAACAATTATTATTTTTTTAATGAGTTTAAATAGTTATTCTTAAAAAAAAAAAAACACTGTGGGAGAGAAACAGAAAATACCCAAAAAAGTTGTGTAAATAATAAATACATATGAATAACTTATAACACAGATTACAATGTAAGCAATAAGATTATGCCTTTATTTTTTTACCTTCAGAGTTAATCAAATAATATTGTCAATTCAAAAAATTTATTTTATTTCTTTAATGTTTTTTAATATAATTTAAACAACCAATTAATTTTTATACTCTCATTGAATCCAAAGTGGTTTTCAAACAAAGTTTTTTATTTACAAAATATAATTGGTATTAGATGAAAACTTCTCACATATTTTGTACAATACAATGTTCTACATCAACTTTACCCCAAGTGATTTACTAACCTTGAAACTTTTCCAACTTTCAGCTACTACAACATCCCAACCCCATAGGGGAAGACACCTGCCTTGTGATGCTTCCAGTCACCACCCCACCACCCCTGTTCCTAGCGCTGATGGGCTTTTGCCGTCTTTGACTTTGAGTCGTCTTTTGCCCTCTGACTTTTTACATCTCATAGTAATAGGCCTGGCCTCATTGGGATGCCACCGATGTAAATGCTTTGGTAGACATTTACATCAGTGATTTATGAACTCAGCTTTTGCCTTCGCTGTAGGCCTCATCCGAACACCTGCTACAACATCTCGATTTCCCCCCCCCATCCCCCGAGGGGAGAAGATCCCACCTCGTAGCGTGTCCGGTCGCTACACCACCCCCTCCGTTCCTAGCCAGTAGTGGCTTTAACGGAGGACATCTTCTCGCCCTCGAACTGATTGCGCACCACAGCTTTCAGTCCAGGCCCCGCAGAGATGCCACCGATGCAGATGTCCAATGAACTTTACCGATCTGCATCGGTAAAGTTCACCCCGAGATAGTTTTTCCAAATTTAAATTTAGTTCCTGGAAAATCTCTTTGTGTTAACTATTTCAAAAGTATTTTTTCTCAGAATTCTCAAGAATTCTTGAAAAAAGATGTAGGCTACTCATTGAAATCTCAATTTGGGTAAGTTTTACAAGCATTTTTGAATCAAAATTGTGTTAGGTTACTGGTATTGGTTAAATTATCATTAAATTACAACCTATCATTAATAATTTTTAAAAAAATATTTTAAAAATATTGAAAATATCAACTTCAACAACATAGGGGCTAAATATAAAAAATGTAAAGTGCAAAGAAGACAAGAAACCCGCTTGAAGCACTTATTTAGCGAGTCAAAATGGTATTGCTTTTAACAGTTTTTTCATAATATTTGAGAGGTAATAACTTTTTTATTGGTACAATATACAACAATTTTTTTTATTTGCCATAATAAATAATATATAATAATAATTTTTTTTAGATGCCATAAGCATCTATCTTGTAAGTTGTGCAAATTTGAGATTTTTATCACCAGCTCCATCAGAGTTATTTGAAGCCAAAATTTGAATTTTGTTTTTAAATTAGTTTAAAAATTCATAAAAAATTAGGAATAAGTATATCACCATTAACATTATTTATGGCAAAACTACTAATATATACCTACATATAAAAAAATAAATAAAAAATAAAAATCAAATAAATAAAAGTAATTCCTGCCTCTTGAAAAAAATTACCAAAAGTGAATTTCACCATTTTTAATGTTCAACTTTATTGGTAATTTTCTCATAGAAAGTAGAGCGATAAGTAAATAAACCACTGGACCAATATTTTACCCTGAGAAAATATGATTAAATATCTTTTTGTTTTATTCTTCCTGGACCGATAGTTTTTTTAGTTATAATTTTTTCTGTAAGCCCCTACAATCATAAAAATAGCCCCCACAGGTAAACTGCTTAAATAAAAAATTTAAAAAGTAGTTTTAAGGTCTTGAAACATGTAGGAAACAAGTGGGTAAGTTTCTTTTTTTTTTTAATTGGTCAAAATTATTTGTCTGCCTGTAGTATTATGATGTTATTTCATAATTATTAGTGCAATTATTTCCCACCACATTTGGGGATTACACTTAACAGTATATGGTGGACATTACACAATAAAGACCTCTATCCATATCATCCTCAACCAGTTCAGTGTCTTGAAGAAGGTAATTATAATCTGTGGCTGAATTACAATGTTCTTCCATCGCTGATATTATTTACAGATGAAGCAACATTTATGAGAGTTGGGATAAGCAGTACACAAAATAAACATTTTTCGAAATATGACACTCCTTTTAAAACCATTGAAACTAATTTCCAGCACTGTTTTTCATTAAATCTCTGGAGTGGGATAACAAGTAATGTACTTATCAGACCTCACATTTTCAATGGTAGACTCAAAGGTAACTGTTACCTGAACTTTCTTCAAGAAGAGCTGTTGGTACTTTTTGAGGATGTTCCATTTAGTACAAGAACTGATACGTATTTGTTACACAATGGTGCACCGACCCATTTTTATGGTCCTGTTATTCATTATTTGAATGAAACATTTCCTAACTGCTGGATCGGTCGAGGAGGACCTCAACTATAGCCAGCTAGATCACCTGACATGAATCCCTTGGATTTTTTTTTTTATGAGGATATATGAAAGTGTTATTGTATGCACAAAAATCAGAAATTGGAAATGAATTTTTTTCAAATCACATAGGCTACTGAGAAAATCAAAACCAACCAAAAATGCTATCGCATCTGTAACTCGCTATGCTGAAAAGTGTTTTCAGGTTAATGGTAGGCATTTTGCCTACCATTACACAACAGCTGATGTAATGTAACAATAATTTTTGCATTTTTATTTGGTTTTAGAAGTTTAGTTTATTTTTACAACTTTATCCAATAATATAAGGCTGTTCATTTTAGTGTAAAAATGTAATTCAGTATATTCAATATCAAATGTACTGATCTGCATTAAAGAATACAATATTTTCTTACGCTATTATTTATTTACTTTATTTATATAAATCTTCTCAGAATTAAATTCTCTATCGATTTAATCAATATGTTTTATTTGTTTATTGGCAATTTAACAAAGTTATACACTAAAACTAAAAAACTGTGTTTTCAACTCAATTTTACCCTATTTCATAGAAAATAATGGTGATACACTTCTGGGACCCATTTTTTTAAATTCTTCAGGTCAAAAACCATAAGAAATTGGCTCATTAATTTACCTTCCTAGAATTTCAGTAAGACTTCATTTCAGCAGAGGAGCAGAAATTGGGGTAAAATCTTTTTAAGTTTTATATGTAAAAATTTGATGAAAATTGTTTGGTCATTCTTGAGTTACGTTAAATTTAAAGTAAAAAAAAACAAAAGTAAGGTTATGTTAACTGTGTGGTGTATTTTTCATATGAACTCATGCAGTGAGTCACAGTGGTGAGCGAGTTGAAATTTGATGCTTGTATATAGGATCTACTGGTTATTCAAACATATGTAGTGCATTGTATCCTGAAAATTTAGTGCGTTTCTGATTGCAAAGTAATGGGGTGTCAGGAGATGAAAAGTTGGTCTTCTTGTGCAGAACCGCGCAAGTTTCTTTTTTTTGTTTGACTAACATGGGTTTCAGTTAAGTAAGATTCTCTGCTGCATTTGTAACAGTAAACATAGATCTATATTACTGAACGATTTCAGTAGTAGTAGAAATAATGTAGGAGGAATTTAAACCACATAGTTCTGAAGAATGTAAGATGTTGTGCAAAGTGTATTAAATTAGGTTTCCTAAAGATTTGTTGACAGTACAGTACATAAGAAGTTGCCAAGCTGATGGATTTCTATTGTAATATAGATTTTTATTTATTTTTTATTTTGTTTTATTTTTTATTTGTTAAACAGTACTTATTTAAAACTTTTTTTTTACAGTTATTATTTGGAATTACTTCTTAAATCAGCAGTTATTTATAATGTAGTAGGTATTTATTATTTTTTTATTTCAGTTTTCTGACTAACTGATTAATAGTTGTTTAAAAGTTAGATTTAAGATATTACTAGCTTTAGAATTTATCAGTTAATATGTTTTTTGTTTTATTTTTTTTTTTTTAATGCATGGTTTAGAATATCTGCTTATGCTATTACTCACCCTGCTATCATTTATTTATTTTATTGAGAAATGAGATAATGCTTAGAGTAGGAGTTTAATTCTTACAAAAATTTAGTCAAAAATGATGTATCTAAAGAGTTCTTGTACAAAGTACATCTAAATTGCTGTGAAGCAATTAATTAAATTCTCGTAACTGACCATTTACTTTAAAAAAAAAACCATTTAGATCATGTTAAATTAGAATGTGTGTCTCCTTGAATTTGACCTCACCATTCTTACTATCATAGAAAAACAGTAATAACAAAACAAATAAATAATCAGTTTACCTATTTATTGAATTTTAAAAATAACAAATTGGTTTATAAAATTTGAGAATACGCAAGTTGTGCAAAAAATAGTGCCTGATTGTTTAACACACTACCTTGCCACATCGATGCACCTTATCCCGTAACTTATTTATTATTTTCTATTCTGAAAGAGTGATTTGTTTTGAGATATCAGTTTCTTAATTTAAAAAATTTGTTGCTACTTGAAATTTATTAACAGGTTAAGGATATTTGTAATGATGTCATAGATAATTTACAATTCTAATTTTGAAAATTAATGTAGAAAATTTAATGTGAGAAGGAAAGCAACCATATCAATAAAAAAAAACTGTGTGTCTGGCTATCATGGATGATTTAATACATTATATCAATTAATTGAGAAAAGTTTCAGATTTTCTAGCCCTATAATCCACCAAATTATTATTGTTTTTCTCAAGTACACAAAAATTTATATAAGGTAAGTTCATACTGATCAACATGATCAGTATGATCATGTTGAGATGAATTCTCATCTTGAGTTGATGAGATGAGATCATGTTGATGTATTCTCATGCAAGATGTGAGATGAATTCGCACTTGAAACTCAGTTTGAAATATTAATTATGTTAGTATGAAACTTGGTTCTTCTACTTTTTACCGGTTAACATCAGTCAGGAGAACAGCATCACCCTTCTTCATTACCTAGATTCTGAAAGTTTAAGCAGTTGCTCTCTACTCAGAAAATTGTTGTGGAAGTTTTCTGGGACTGAAAAGGTCCAGTTGTTGTTGAGTAGAGAAACAAGATAAAATAAGTCCTGGTGTTTACTACAAAAAATGATTGCAGCGGAGGATAATGCCTCCTCTCTGATCCTTCATGACAACACCCACTCCTATACTCCTGGTCAAACAACATGAACCTTAATTATTTTAATCGGGAAGTTTTAGACCATTTATTCTAAAGCTTAGACTTGGCTTGTAGTGATTTTCAACTTCTCAAAAAATTGAAGAACTCATTAGGAAACATATGTTTTATAAATGAAGAACTGAGAAAAGCCGTTACTACATTTCTGAATGAACAGGTGGTAGATAAGTATGACAAGGTGTACAAAAAAAAAACCTTTTACATATATACATAAATGTTAAGGATGGCTGTTTGGAAAACAACCTAAGGTGTATACAAGTAAGATAAAAAGATTTATTTAGAAATTTTTATTAGTTTCTTTTTGTAAAATGTATATTACTTTTCATACAACCCTTATAATTTAGAGATATTTCATTATAGTAAAAGTCACGTATAACAAACTCGGTTGCAATGAAATACAATTAATTATTTAACAATAGGATATTTGACATGAGCAGCCTTCACAAATAAATATTACTAATAAAAACAATACTATTCAGTTCCATTGCCTCTCCTTTTAGTTTAATTATTTTAATGTTTTATTTTTCACCTGGTAAATAATCAATGTCTGAATCAGCTCAATACTTCAAACAACAAAAGTAAATAAATTATGAGTAGAATTTATTAGCAGGCTATATTTAGTTCAAATAATTGAACTAGACTCTGTACTAGTAATAAACATTAGACAGGGTTATTTTTTTTTATAAAAACAGATAATGAAAAAATAGAAAGCAGTTCATTCAGTTGAAAACATAGAAGTATGAAAATGAAAATTCAGTGCTAGGAAGAAACAATTTTGAAAAAAAGACATATGACATTTTATTGTAAGTGATGAACTTATTAAAGAAAATTGAATATCACATTCGTGATAAACACCACTTCACAATTTCTGAACTAAGTGAAAGTTTTCTTCAAATTTCAAGGCCCATTGTTTACAAAATTTTGTAGACAGATTAGGTTTTTGTAAATACTGTGAACAGTGTATACTGAAGCAATTTTACAGATGTCCAACAAAAAGAATAGGAACAGAACCAACTTTTCTTTAGGAATACCTGAAAAAAGGAACTGAATTTCTTGACAATATTGTTACTGGAAATGAGAGAAGGATACAGTTCATTGATATTGAGACAAAAGAACAGTCCAAACAATGAATGCAAACACATTCATCAAAAAAGCCCAAAAAATGCAAACAATAAAATTATGGCTACTGTGTTTTGCCAAGGAATTTTGTTGGCAGAATTTGTGAAGCTGGGTACAACAATAACCGCAGATGTTTATTGAAAGCATGGATAAAACTCAGGAGACTGATTTAATTAATGGTGAGGGATGCTAATGAAGCGATCGTATTTTTGCATGACGTCACATCACTGCTTGCGTTAAGGGTCCCCTAAACAAATTTAACTGGCAGATTTTTTATCCACACCCTTACAGCCTTGATTTGGCACCATCTTATTTTCATCTGTTTGCAAAAATTGAAGATTGGCTGATTGCTCAACACTTCAGAAGCAGTGATGAATCCATGAATGGGGTACTTTGGTGGCACTGTTCTTTGAGGAGGGAATAAACAAATTGATGTCATGATACCTCCCGTTAAAGCCCAACAGGGCTAGGAATGGGAGGGGTGGTGTGGCGACCAGAACGTCTCTAGGCGGGTTTCTTCCCCTTCAGGGTTGGGATGGTGTCATGATACGCTTTTGGGCGAGAATTATGTCAAGATGTAATATAAGTATTATGTAACCTTTGTATGTAGTACATTTTTTCAATTTATTAATCAACTGGAATTTATAAACAACCCTTGTAACTGTAGTGTATTAAATTTGATTTCATTTTATTTTTTCTAATAATTAATTTTTGTGTATTTGTATGTACCAAAAAAAATGTTACCTTGTGTGTGTTTTTAGGTAGATTTCCTAAGAAAGGTACTTATTGTAATGTGTACCATGATTCAACTTCTGGAAAATTTTGACATATCTTCGCATTTTGCATCCCCCCACACCCCAAAACATCGTTTTTAAGTTTATATATACATTTATATATATATATATGCAAAATGCATATATAAATGTATATATATACATATATATATTTCACTTTCTTGAGGATACGATAACTGCCGTAATTTTGCGCCAATCACTTTCAAATTGTTCCTTAAAAATCCCAAAATCTCAGTCGAGTTCATTAATGGCCAAAATTGGACCGTGGGGGTGGAAATGGGGGGCCTTTTCAAAAAAACAAAATATCACTATAACTTTCTTATTAAGTAAAATATTGAATTTATTTAAAGTTCCTACTATTCTTTGGATAAGGGCCTAAAACTTAACTGAGTAAGTTTTTTTTATATCACTAACCACTGGCCCAGGGGATTGAAAAAATGGAGTTTCAAAGACAAAAAAATCATACCTTCCTTAATGGGCCTAGTATCAAATCGGTTTAAAGTGTTTGTTAGTCCTCTAAACATTACCTAAAACCTTTCTCTGAAACAATTTTTGATATGACCAACCCTTACAGCAAGGGATAACCAAAATGTTGCTGGAATTGAAAGAAGATGGCGCTTGTCATATGCTAAACATGTGAAAATGTTTTTTACATGCAACTATTGTTGTACTGAGTAAATTTGAAGTTTTTCTTAGCTTTAAGGTGGAAATCTTTTTTATCCCCTATGTAGCACCGGTGAAATCTATCTCCGCCTTATGGCATGCCGAAAGGGATTTTTTAATTTTGTAATAAAATTTTTTGCTTCATATTCTATAACTTGGATGTGAATGTGCTAAAGAAAAAAAATACAGACTACAACTAGTCCTTTGTTTTTGTATTTAAAAATTTTTATTTTAGAATTTTATGTTAAAAAACTTAAAAAATACTACTAGTTTTATTTAATTATTAAATAATTAAATAATAATTTATTATTATTAAATTATTATAAATAATAAATTATTATTATAATTAAATAATTTTGTTTATCCTCCATTCAGCATGAAATTCATTTGTCACTAAATTTGATAGTATTAAAAGTATTATTTTTCCTCATACTCCAATATTTTAATACCAACACCATTGTTTGAGGAATATTAGAGAAATATTTATTTATGTGGTATATTATTTATACTTGAAAACAAACATGACACAAAAAATTGATTTTGTAACTTAAAAAAAAATTATATTTTTTTGTTAGATGTTTCCCGTAATTCATTTCTTCAGCCATATGCTCTATCCTTTCAGAAGTAAGAGTTAAACTTACAGATTCTGCTTCATTTCAAAGTCAGCGTTATATTTATTGATTGGTATAGCTGGCTTATTACTATCAATAAAAATGAGAACCATTACAAATGGATAACTTAATCATTAAGTCACCACTTTTCTTTGATTTGAACCTTCAGTCCAAATTAGAAAGCTTGGTGCTCTCTTGAAAGCTACATTGTCAATTAAAAGTAATTAAAATGTAGTTGCTATTTAATTTTCTCTTAAAACATACTAATTATTTTTTTATATTTTGTTTTGCCAGGTGAAATTATGGATTTTCCCAGAAGGGACAAGAAAAAATACTGGTGAAATACATAGTTTTAAGAAGGGTGCTTTTCATACAGCAATAAATGCTCAGCTGCCTATTTTACCAGTTGTTTTTACACAGTTCTACTTTCTTCATAAATCTGAAAAACGATTTAATCCAGGTAAACTCTTTTTTATTATCATTTCTTATTTTATAATTTTCTTTGGTCATATTTATTAGTTATAAGTGCATCTTATACATAAAAAGGGTGTAAAATAAAGTTAAAAAAAAAAACAATAAAGTGCAATAGCCATTGACTTGTAAACAGAACCAAAAATTAATATATGGTAATTTCTCTACTATAGTTTATTACAATTTGAATTTTAAAATATAAATAATTTATTAAAATTACCACGAATGAGTTTTTTATTAACACAGTACTTAGTCTCTCTTCATTATTATTTGTATTTACGCTTAATCTATATCATTTGTTAAATAAATAATAACACTCATATATCTTAACTGAGGTAATTGCTAAAGGATGATCTGCACTGGACAAACAATAACAGTGAAAGCAGATTTGGAAATAAAACAGGTCAGTTAACTTCACCAAAAATACAAAAGAACTCAACTTCCAATATCTCATTTCCTATTCATGCAGCTAAGGAATTTAATAAATTCTAGAGGATTTCATGCAACAACAACAATGTTGATCCATTTCAGATGAACTCATTCATCTTTCATACCTACAAAGGTAATATTTGTATTTTACATATAGATAAACATTCAGCTATGTTCAGTGCTTATACTTTAAAAGAAGTTGTAAATGTTATTTATCTTATTACTAATGTAATTTACAAATTTTTTAACAATGGAATATTTCTCAGCCATCGTAAGACTTCTGTTGCTATTCCCATCCTTGAAAAAGGTTAGGAAGTTAATTTACAAAATCAGAGGTCAATTTTGTTGTCTGTATTTCTTAAAGTATTTAATAAGTGATGAAAAATTTACTTTCTTCAAAATGGCAAACTTTCAGCATGATTTTAGCAAAAAATTGTCTACTATCACTGTCATTTCCCAGTTTTTAGATTTGAAATGGTATAGATAACAAAAGAATTCTATACTCAATTTGTTATAATCTCAGTAAAGTATTTAACTTATGTTGTACCGATAAAATACCTAGTAGCTAGTTTATCAGACAATCGGTTAAAGTCATATTTTACAAACTGTAAACAGGTAATTAAATTTTTTTATAAGAATACATATGTAACATGTACATTCTCACTTCAAGATGTAGAATACAGAGCACAACAAGGTAGTGTACGATACTGCATTCCTTGTTTTCCCTATTGCTAATTAATGAGCTTTTTCAAAAATCTTGAAATATTCAATGCCACCTACTTTTCAAGTTGACATAACTGTATCTATATCTGAAGATAATTTTTTTAAATGACTTTAATATTCCATGTTAACAGAATTATTCACTTTATGGAACCTGATTGCATAACTTTAAAAATGGATAAAATCTTAGAATTTTGCCCCTCAGGTGTACAGAACATTGCTAATCATAGATAGATTACCATTAATATTAACAACAGTATTTAGTTGTACCCATAAAGTGAAATTTCCGAATGTTGTACTAGATGTCAAATTTTCTTACGGTGAACAAATTGATTTTGTTTGCAACACTGATAATTAAAAATATTAGCCTACCTGGGTATTTATATTTATGAAAGTCTTCGCTGAGTCATGTACTCCCACCCGTACAATTTATAGAACATGCGAGCATGTATTATCATAGAGAAGATTCCACGTAAAAGTGCGCCTAGATATTTGTTTTTATGTGAGTGATAAAGGTTTGTGAGAGTCTCTTTATAGTGATGAATGCTGATAATTGTTTATCACTTAAAAAGATCAATAAGAATTACACCTCTGAGAAAAATTGTTTTTTAATTATGAGACCAGTTATCCGACATGTATTCATACAATATGAATGATCAGACATTACTGAACATTTCACCCAACAAATTTCTTACATCCATGACATCCAATATATATGTTTGTACTGATGATTCATGAATTTTTTGAGGTTTTACATTTTTTGGTTCATAAAAACCGATCAGGGAATTCACCTTCATCTGTTGATGTAAATGTTTAAAAATGGGACACTTATTTTAATGTATTATTACCCTGGGCCGTAAAACTAAACTGAGGTCAACATAGTGCAATTTGACACAGGAGGAGGAATCATACTGATCTGGCTGAGAAGGCCCAATCATTATTTGCAGTTATAGATTTGAAATGAATGTTATTTTTGAACATCCTTCATAATGTTTTATATTTAATTGTAACATACCTAACTAAATAACTCATATACATTAAAATTACACAAAAAATTAAATGTGCTGTAGAATATACACCGGGCAAACACTTGTGGCAAACAAGGGTAAACCAAAAAAGGGTCAACCTTTTTACAAGTAGAAGATAACAAGTTTCTTCAGTCTACATGGTGTTATAAAATGCATATTTACATCTGTGTGTAATTTTTATAAAATTCTTCTGTCCAAGAATCTACTTTTTTAATTCTCTTTAATTTATTAAAATAAGCTCTGCCGACCTCCAAAATGGAGTGGTAGCTTCTCTTTTTTTCATTTGTAAGGTTCTGGATTCAAATTTCAATCTGGCTTGTCTTTTTTCATACACACCAAAAATTTATTCTTTCAACAACTACAATTGAGTCACAATACCTGTTGTTATTTAAACAATAAAGAATAAAATTAACATGGGGATATTTCTTGCTCTTCATGTTATATGAGCGAATATTATGATTAACTGCATGATTCATATGTTTTATTATATAAAGGCAATACACTGAAGAACATACATGATAGGCAAAATGGAAATATGTAATTTTATAAACCTTGTTAGCAGTTATCCCTGTAACATAGCCACCATTACACATAGGAAGTACAAGACGTATAATAATTTAGTAAAATAGGATAATCTAAGAAATCATGAATACAAATGAAATAAGCAGTCTTTAAAAAACATTAGAAATATTATGTACAGAGTGAACATTAAAATTTAATGTTGAAATAATTTAACGCACATTTGAGCCCTTTGAGGTAAAGTTGGGTTGATAAAAACCAAAATTCTGTCTCCTAAGCGCTCACCATTTCCTCTCTTGACATCTCTCAAAGTAATTAATATTGTTTTTGTGATTCATCGATAATCTGTTAGTAGTAAACCAAGGGAGAAAGCTCATGATCACTAATTTTTAACTACTACCGATGTATAAGCATAACATGTGTGCTTTTCATTCACGGTTATTCATATTCATTTGTATAATGTGTGGACCAAACTTAAAAACTACTGCATTTTGTCAGGAGTGTATAATGTGATAACAGTTTACTGATCCTGTCATCAGTGACTTAAAGTAGATGATGCATGTATTTATCTAAAGATTTCTTGTTCTAATTTTAGCCCATTTTATATGGCAGATCTGCCTTTAAAATCTTTTAAAAATGGAGTCAATTTATATATTAAGATTTATAGGATATATTTTGTTTAGCATAAATAATAAAACTTTATCGCCTATTATTTATATTTTTTTACGAGGGACAGTTGAAATGTAATGCACAATGGAATGTAACATAACGATGTTGCAATGAATAACAAAGCAACAAATGCCATCATCTAGTAGTTTCATTCCCTTTCTACTATTAACGTTTCCAAACTTGTTGACTCACACCCTCTTATTTTCTGTCGATCACCATTATTATAAAGTCAACTACCTGTTAAGTCAAGATGTTTAAAATAACATGCAACAATTGAATTTTCAATAATGGAAAAATGCTAATGACACTATTGAAGTATTGTGAGTAGGCAAGTAATAAAATTTTGTGCATCAGAAGTTGGTTAAGTGAATATCAGGGATGAACCCCTTATATAACCGACTACCTGGAAGCTGGGTAACTGTAAATCTGTGCGACAGAGACATTAAAACATCTTAGGATATGTGAGTATCATATTCAACAATCCACATAGCCGATGATGCTTGGCCACATGCATGATTTTTGGTGGATCAATGAGATGGCTGATATTCTTCATTGACAGAATGAGAAATACAGCTCACCATCAGGAGAAGTGTGTAGTTGTAAGTGGTTGCTATATGGAAAAATAAATGTAAGTTTTTGAAGCAAATAAAATGTATGGTTTTCATTTGTGAATTGTGAGTAATTAAGTATTACATTTGAGCTACCTCTTGTAGTTTACATTTTTCACAATTGAGTTGGCTGTAACATTATTTATAAAATTACAGTATTAGATACTTATGTTCTAAATTAAACTGCAACAAAACAAGTGTTTCTATAAGAAAAATAACAATAATAATATAATTTATGGAATGAAAAATTATTATTCATTAACGCATATGTTTATTATAATTTGTAGTATAAACCTCTATCATTGAACACAACATACCAAACATTTCTTTACGTACAGAAATAAGATTATCATCTACATTCAAAAATATATCTAGTAGATTTTTAAAAAATTCAGTGAACCAGCTTTTTGATATATAATTTGTCAAACCTTTGATGTACATATGAACAACTTTGTATGATTTTAATGTTAGATATTGCACACAATGTTATATGGAATAAATTAATTCTTATAACTGATATATATATAAAACACTGGCATAACTGTAACAGTACCATAGAGTAACTACATCAAAAGAAATATGACTACAAGCAGGAGATTGGTTATTATTTTTATCAATAAAGTTTCACTCTAATTTTTGTTTTATTTAATTATATATTATTTTTTTAATATTCTATATTGTATTTAGATTATTTAATGTTACAGTCGACTCTATTGACAAAAGTATAACTACATACAAGTAATTAAGTTTTACTATTATAGTAATTTTAATTTTAAAATTTCTTAATTATTCAATGAAAATAGTATAAATAGTTTTACTGTTGAGATTAATAACATATATTTTGAGCCATTGTGTATATCTATACATCAACTGACTGCTTTGTTACCATTAAAAACAAAACTAAAAACGTTTTTCTATCTATAGAAAATGACCTCTTTCACCATACTTAATATTGAAACAAATAAAACAAAACTAATATAAATAAGAAAATTAAATTAAAATACAGATCGAGTTAAAACTAAACGGGTAAGTAACTCATTTGGAAAAAACATACATTGGAAACCATTATATGAAAAAACTTTATCAAATTTTAAAAAAGAAGTAAATATTAAATAAACTCATAATTTACAGTAATTTTGTTATAATAAATGTTCAGAATGTCCTCCATTTGCAACTGTACAGGCATCAACTTATTTTTTTATGTTAGAAGCTACTTTTTTTTATTGTTGCAGCACTATTAGTATAGTTTACATACTACTATCGATTGTGTGAGGATTATTTCAGAACAATATTTCAATTAGCCCTTCACCCAGAGGTCCCGGGTTCGAATCCCGGTCAGGCATGGCATTTTCACACACGCTACAAATCATTCAGCTCATCCTCTGAAGTAATGCTTAACTGTGGACTCGGAGGTTAAACAAAAAAAAAAAAAAAAAAAAAAAATATTTAAATTAAATAACCACAAAGAATAATTCAGTGGAAGATAAATCTGGCAACTTAGGTGATCATAGACCAAAGAAAATGACTTTCATCCCAAAGAACTTGCCTAGCAACAACATTGTGTTATTTGCTGTGCGGGCTGTTGCATTATCTTGCTGCAACCAGCAACCGCTTTCATCTTCTAGTAGCGCTATGATATCAGTTATTATCTGTTGATAGCATTCAAATGTTACTGTTTCTGTCAAAAAATATCGAACCCACTATTCTCTTCCAAAAAATTGCACACCAAACCGTGATCTTTTCTGAATGTAATGTAGTCTTGTGGAAAACACATTGGAGTTCTTTGTGTTGCAATATCAGTTGTTCTGATATAAACCAATTGCATTACTGAGTTGCATTATTGAGGGGTGACTTTGCAGACACCCCTGTATGACATTCCAATCTGTTGAGATAGCCTTCTTAAAGATTTTTGAAGTAATCATTCAAAGGATGTGGGGATGCATTCTAAAGATTCATCATTTAACACTGTCGCCCGGCTGGACCATTTTCATTCATCTACAATACAGATTTCTGTATGAGTAACTACACATTAAGTCATTGACTTGTTGAGTATGTTTGTTAGAGGAAAAACTATACCAATCTTCCTGCTATTTTAAAAAGATTGTGATTTAAAATAACTCAAGAATAATTCCACATCAAGACTGTAAATCACATGATAGTCTTTTTATAGTACACCTATTGCCAGTCACTGACAGATAAAATACGAAGAGATTACTTCATCTTGGTGGATTACTTCATCTATGTTATTACTACAAGGTCAAGCATTACTGATCCACTTGTTAGTGCCTACCTAAAGCAAATTTTCCACTTCAATGGAGTAATGAATTTAGGGTCGTATAACTTTTCATTACTATGAATTTATTATTAATATTATTTTATTTATAAATATTCCAACAATAAAACAATACACATTACAAGAAATTACAATCCCATTAATGAAATAAACATACTAATATAGTAAATTTCTTAAAAAATGTATTCCCATACCGTGTAAAATATCGGTTTTTTCATGTCTTTGAATTCATGAAAAATTTTTTTTTTTACAGGACAAGTAGTTATAACAGTATTACCACCCATCGAAACAGAAGGTCTAACATCATCTGATTTACCCGAGTTAATGAATAAAACAAGAAATATTATGGTAGATGTATTTAATGATACATCAAAAACATTAAAAGATAAATTACTTCTATAAATATACATCTGTGATTACAGATATGTATAAATTTAACTATCCTAATTTTACCAGTTCTTCTCCAACCCCTGTCTTTTGTCTGTAAGAAAAAACATAATGTAAGTTGATGTATATTAGCAATATTCTTTTTGACCAAAATTTGGAAAGAAGTGGTTGAGGAAATCAGGAACAAAAGTCAAAAGTTTTCTAATATCGTGATTCTTCATAAATTTGATTGTATTCAACTATAAAAATTTTAGATTAGATATACTACGGTTAAGTTTAGATTACAAGTACTTCATATTAATCATTAAGAAAGGATATACTAGATACAAATGAAAAAGTGAAAGTTAACATAATCTGATTTGTTATCAGATTATGCTCAGTTTTTATTGTAAATAGTTAAAATTTTGATCAAAGAATATTTTTTATTGGTACAATCAAATAAAGAACTGAAGTAAAAAAAAAAAAACTATGAAAATCTAAAAGGCTGCATTATATATACAGAAAGAAGAAAAACCTAGATTGTAATTTCTTGTTAAAAAGTTACTGTTTGTAATTGCAATCAGATTTTGACCAGCTTTGATTTTCAAATTATCCAAACACAATCCCCTTGCCAGTTAAGCGCTTTTGACCAAAAACTGAATAATTTATCTGTATGCTAAATATATATAATAGTGGTTGTATGTGATCTGTCATTAGACATTTCCAAAACAATTTAAACCTCACACATTCTTTTAAAACTTCATAAACAACCTTCAAAATCTAATCCAAATACCAGTGCTCAATTCACTCTGCAATTCCAGTATACTGTACATTTTATTATGCATAACTTGGAATAAATATTCATTTGATTCATTCATGTTTCAAAATTTTATCAGTTAATTTTTTTCTAGATTTTTTACTGGAAATCATCAGTAAATTATTAATAATATTATTATTGTAATAATTATACATTATATATATCCTATAATTTTAAATTAATTTTTCATTGTTATGCAGATGTAAATATAGTGTTCATAAAGTCAATCCAACCCACTTGTAAAAGCAAATTATATTTATTTAATTTTTAATGACAAGAGGTTTTAATTATGATACAGAAAATTAAGCAGACTCAATTTTTAATTTTTTTCCATTTACATGTCCCAATAGATGTTCAAAATAGCAATTGTGACCATCAGTTAAAGGTATCAACTCATTTTTTTGTATTCAGTACAACTTTTCATAGAGTTGCTGCACTGATGTTAGAGATGCTGTCTTTGATCATTTTTTTGATTCACCAAAAGTGTGCGGGTCATTCTTGAAAACAATACTTTTCAGATGACCTTGTAAATAAAATCTGGTTGTGAGAAATCCAGGGATCGTGGAGACCATAGTTCACATAATTCCATAGTCAAATTGGCAGTCTAGTATGTAGCATCATGTTGTTTTAACCAGCAGTTCTGCTCTTCAGTTTCAAACAGGGCTGTGAAATTTGTAATAATTTCTGAATTACATACTGCAGTTAATGTTGTTATATAATTTCATGAATCATTATTGTGAAATCATGCATCAAATACCACCTTTTTGAGAATGGAATGGCCTTTCATGATAAATGTGAGGATTCTCAGAGCTCCATACACTATGGAGTAATTCATTTTATTTGAGAAAAAACATAATTCAAATCATACACCTTATCTTGAATGAAACATTTGAATCTTCTTCAATAGTGAAGTCATATATTAAAGTTAGGTTCTCTGAGTTCTTGCACTATTCTAATTTAACATGGGTGTAACTTGAATTTTTTTATAGCCTTATAAATAACCCTGACAGCAAGACCAATATTTTGACAAAATCCCATACAGAAAATAAAAGCGACTGATGAATGTTGTGCAAACTGTCACCTATTTATAACGTTGACAGATGACTGGTTATATTTGACATTTATGATTAGCTGCATTTTCTCTTTTACTAAATCTAAGCATTAAACAAAAAAATAATAAATTTATTTGATACTGCACTACTGGAACAATTAGCCATAAAAAAATTCTGGTATTCAGAATAAGAACGAGTGTTTAAATAATGTTAAACAATAAATAAACACTGGGTTTGTGAAAAACAGCTTACTTTTATTGTTGTGAAACAACTGACACAAACAGAGGGCAATGAGTGACATGATCTAAGTGTATTTTCCTTGTCTAATGCAGTCTCAGCAAAACACCTGCCTTGCTAGGAATCCTGTAGTAACAAATTTATAAGTATAGGATCAGTTTTGGGTCATGTGACTTTATGAATGCAACTAAAAACTGCAACATTTTGAGAATAATTAATAAATAAAACTATTAGTAATTAATTTTAGTAAATAAAAAAGTAACAAACCAGAAAGTATAGGCCATTAAACATGCATGATATTTATACTTTAATGTCTAAATTATAATAATCTCAGTATATCCATAGTGTAATATGTATTTAAGAATATATCTGCATATTAGAATTCAGAGAGGTTATCTGAAGAGGTTATCAGAGAGGTTATCAGAGAGGTATTAGAGAGGTTATCTCTAAAATAAAGTCCGCTTCATTGAAAAGATTTATTCTGAAAACTTTATAAATATTTTTTTATTTCTCTTAAACTACTTCTCTATATAATCGTCATATGAATTAGGATATTTATCATATTGACACACCAGCTTTAATATACCCTTGTCATATTCCTCTGCCGCCAGTCTATTTAGCCACTGATTAACTGCATCTTTAAGTTCATCATCTCCTGCAAATTGCTTACCACTCAAAAATTCTTTAAATTTCCCAAACAAATGATAGTCAGAAGGAGCTAAGTCCAGACTATATTGTGGGTGATCGTAAATTTCCCATCCAAATGTTATCAATAAATCACATGTCGGACCCACAACATGTGGATGTGCATTATCGTGCAACAGGATGACGCTATTGGTCAACCACCCACATCGCTGATTTTGAGAACAGTGTGTCGTAACTTATGTAAAGTTTTGCAGTAGGCTTCTGCATTTATAGACATTCCACATGGCATGAAATCAATCATCAGTATGCCAAACCGATCCCAAAAGACTGTGGTCATCAATTTGTATCCAAATGAAAATAACCGTGATCGTTATTGGTCTGGTTGGTGATTGAGGATGATGTCATGCACTTGACTGCCATTTTCTTTCTGGCATGTATATGAAATCCATGTTTCATCACCTGTGACAATTGAATTAATTCCTAAATCAGCTGATTTGGAAGTCAAGAGTTCCAGTGTTCAAGTCCTAATAAAGTCAGTTATTTTTACATGGATTTGAATACTAAATCGTGGATACTGGTGTTCTTTGGTGGTTGGGTTTCAATTAACCACACATCTCAGGAATGGTCTAACTGAGACAGGACAAGACTACACTTCATCTACACTCATACATATCATCCTCATTCATCCTGTTAAGTATTATATGAACAGTAATTACCAGAGGCTAAATAGGAAAAAGAAGAAGGTCGGAAATCGTTGAGCGACAATCTTTTCTGATTTCATCATCAATGTGTTTCAACCTTGGTGATCGAGAACCACCCCAAACTTTCTTTATTGTGCATGTTAATTTTGTTATTTCTAAAACTTTCACACCATTTTTGGACGTTTCTTTCATTCATTACACTTACACCGTACACAGAAACCAACTGCCTATGAATTTCAGCTGGTTTAACGTTTTGATGATTTAAAAACGTATGACTCCATGTATTTCACAGTTGGTGGCAACATCAATTTTCCTACTCATTTTATAAAACACATGTAATCAAAGATACCACAACACAACTTACAGATAACAATGCAGTGTGTACATTACTAGCGTGAACACAAACGACACAGGTTCACCAACCTTATGGAGAGAAATTTCCCAGCAGTCTTTACTTTCAAGATATCCCTCATATACTGATTAAGTCAGCATTATGCAAAATCTTTGTATAAAAAAATTAATGATCTCATTTTTAATATTAAATTTATTATTACTTCATTTCATTACAAAACAGTTATTTGGGTATTTACCTGTTTTGAAAAAATAGATAAATTTGAGATAATTCAGATTGTCAACAAGCGGTATTGATAGCCTCATCACAAGAATTAATCATCACTTTATTTAAATGGTATACTTCTACAAAAATTGATGTTTGAACTTAGCAATTGCTCTCGTGGATAAAATAATACTATCAAGTGTCATTAGATTTAAATTCATGATGTTACTTTAATATTACATGTAATTTTGAGTCAAGATGAAATATTCTTTAGAAACTGAATTCCTACTCTACTCCAGAAAAATACCACTGAAAATTAAATCCACATTTTAAATTAAGTCTGTGGTACTTAATTCCATAGGTAATAATGGAGCAAGTATTAGAAAATAAGCTCTTAGAACTGCGAAAGGCTGAAGGCTTTAGAAATGGATTGTTTTTAAAGGTCTTGTAGGGTTTCTTATACATTCTGATCCAGGATCAGAATGTATAAGAAATGACAATATAAACAATAAATTAGCACTTTTTATACCATATATATTTGAAAGAATAACAGACTTGTTGATTATTATGTGGACATGTGCAGAGAATGATTTATTCTCTAAAGAAACATTCCTTTACTATCTTAGTGCTAAGAAGAAAAGAAGTAAGGAAGAGATATTTGCAAAGTATTCAAACTGTGAATAAAGTTAGGAATCTTATTGATACGATGACCTCTAGATGCAGAAAGTTGAGAAATCTCTAAAAAAATCAGATAAAGTAAAGTGAACCCATAATTTTTACAATAAGTGCAATCGATATAGAATCAGTATGTATGCATTGCTATAGATTATAATAAATTGCATGTAAGCTCTTCCAGTTCTTTGAATAGGTAAGTGTTAAATTTGACAGCAGAAGTTACGGCCCTCCTATGAGATTTCTAATTAATCCACTTGTATGTTAAGTTGGAGCTGGAAATTTATTATCATTTACCATAGATGTTTCCTTTTTAAATCATAAAGTCAATTAAATTTATACAAAAATAATAAATACTATATTCAAATTAGAAGGATATTGATTGTAGTATAACGTTTATATTAAGTTTGTGTATGAATTAATTGAATTTTTTTTCACATTCTATATGTTTATGAATTTTCATTGATATCACATGATTGTATATTGAGGAAGGAGGCGGCACAGTTTATAATTGTTTAACATATGAGTGTAACTGTAAATATCCCTTTTCTCAAACTCTATTTCCATTCCATACTACTTTCTTGCATAAATATAGTTCCTGCCCTTCTACATATTCTTTTTCTCTGTCAATTCTTGTTTTTTTGAAATGAAAACTTCTTTAGGCCCCCCACTCACTTTTGGATGGGCATTGAAAAAATTGATTATGTCAGACTGTGAACTGAACCGTCATTCATGTTAACTCAGGCAAGCTGAGTTTAGTTGTGCGCGGGAGACAGTCTACTGGGTAGTGAATAAGTCTGATCTGTCAGGTTCCGATATGAAATGCTCATTGGGTAAACTCGGGAGGAGGGAGCCAAGTGAGGGAGAAACAGCAGTCAGTTTTGTGTGGCTTCTGTGCTTGATTTTTTTTCATTTACATTAAATATATTTATAACTGTTCAATATGCGTGTAGTTATTCATGTAACTATAATATACATATCTTTCAGCATATACATTACATCTGTTAATTATTAACTTTTATTCATCCGTAATATTAAGATCATTAATATAAAATATATATAGATATATATGTATATAACTTCAAAATGTTTAAAATCGCCATAGAAGTTTTCACTTCCTCCATGTGGTCTTAAGCATACACAATTTTTTTTTTTTTTCACTTGTATATGATTCTGCATAACCATATATTCAAATTTTTTGAAACAAAACAGATGTCACTAACTTTACAGAAATATTAAGTAATACATTACATAATATCATACATACCAACTAATTAACTCTACAGTATATACCATGTCCTGTGCTTCGATATCATAACAGTATTATCAGCTTTACTAGTTAGTGACAGTCAAATGGATTAGACACCAGCCTACTTAATATTATAGTAATGCTAATACTACCTTGGTAAACTGTTATTGAACTGAATTAAATTATGGAAATAGGCAATACACTTACAAGCTCCTTCTAAGCAAAATCAATGTAAGTTTCATCAATATAAGTTATCACTGTAGCAACATAAGTTTCATTTAGCTCTAGAAGAACAAAATATTTATGATATAACTTAAACTTAGATTTTCTTAATTATTTCTTTAAATTAAATAACATTATGAATTATTCAATGAAATAAATTGTTTGAGTTTGAATATTTAGTTATTGTAATAAATTATATTGGGCATACAAAATCTGAAATTTCTTGAGAGGATTGCAAAATGAAAATTGAAGCTTGTATTATATATATTTATTTATTGAAATGGAAAAATAATTTCTCTCATTAATTATTTTAATAGCAATAATTAAAATATTTAATAATAAATTATCATAAAAATAATTAATAAATGAATTGTTAATTATTGAGTGCTTCAGAAATTGTTTTCAAGTACAATACAGTTAATTGCAACAAAACTGATTTGTTTAGAAAGAATCCGTAGAAAATTAAGGAAAACTTTAAGTACAATTTAATTGTCATGTACTGACAGTGCTATTTTCGAAAATAGGATTTTTTTTGTCATTTTTATTCTATTTACATCTGTTTATAATTTTTTTATTTACAAGGCTGCAGTATGAGTATAACTGAATAACATTTAACAGTATAAAGCTGTTTAAATTTGTGACCATATTTACTCTATGAGAAAAATAAATTTGTATAGCTCAAATGGTTATTCAAATGACTACCATAGGCACAGAATAATATTTTGAACATAAAAATAACATGACAATAAGCTTAAACACTCTTGTATTACACTCTCATCTGCTGTTCCATAATTATACTGTACATATACATATAATTCATGTATTAAAGGAAATTTGGCAGTAAAAGGATTAGGTCAATATTAAAAATTAAATACATTTAAATGCGGTAGAAAAAAATTGGTATGCAAACCAGACAAAATAATTTTCATTTATGGTTTTGTGCAGATTGTAATTGTAATTACTTACATTTCTGAATATATTAATGTAATAATTATCCTGTATTCTTTCCCTTCCATCAGTGTAAGTATTACAAAGTAATATTGGGAATGTCAGTGAAGCAGAAAAATTTTAAAGCTTGGTTATTTATTTGACGTTTGGGTGAGGGCACGGAACTTGATGGTGTTTCAATCGTGTATTGCCATTTAGTTAACATGCAACTATGGTCAGTTGGACATCATCCTTTCAGTGTTAAATCATTATATAAAAATGGTGACAGCTGTATGAAAGTTATTTCGCAATTGGTGGTTCAGTTTTCTGCATTATGAGCGGGTACTTAATGTTACGAGTTAGAAAGTTTCAGGAAACCAGGTCCACATTAATCTTAAAACATAAAGCAGCAACAAAAAGTGTTAAAACACTAGAAAACACTGATAGAGTTCGAACTGTCGAAGCGTGTAGTCCAAAAGATTCTGTGGTTAAACATAATCATTGACTATCAGTGAACCATCAATCTATTGAATATTATATAAGGACTTAAGTTTACAGCCTTAAGTATAAGCCCTATAAAATACAAATTATTCAGGAATTAAAAGATAATGTTTTGGTTGCTTGCATGAATTTTTGTCAAAAAATGTTACAGCATTTGATTGGTGATGAAAACTTAATCCGCCGCTTATTTATGTTAGATGAAGTTTATTTTCACCTGAACAGCTATGTAAATAAACAGAAAAGTTGATACTGGAGCGCTGAATACCCATTTCGATTACATGAGAAACCATTACATATCTGAAGGACACAAGAGTGGTGTATAATTTTGTCATTAGCATTATTAGACCATTTTTTTTCTAGACTATTGAGTAAACATTGGTTTTGCTCAAGAGCAAGGTGTGTGACATTGAGTAACTGCAAACATTATTGGAACTAAAATTTAAGGAGTTGCATTTGTTACACCAACCATGTTTCAGCGAGTAATAGAGATTTTTTGAATAAGACTGCAAGAGTGTGTATATGACATCTTATTAAAAAGAAAACTGTGTGATAAAATAAAAACTTTTTTAAATATAGAAGTTTTAAATTTTCCAGCTTCACTGACGTATTTGTGTAAATATAATGATAAATATATTGTTTCCCACTTAGCTCTTGTACAACATTATTTTATTTTTAAATTAATTTACACATTATCTCATTGCATATAATGTATAAATACTTTTAAAGTATTTATATCCAGAAAACTAGTCATTATTTATTTTTTTTTGTTTTTAATTCATGTAATTGTTAATTTATTTGTATACAATCTAATAATGTTGTTAAATGTTAAATTAAAAAGACTTTACGGTTAATTAATATCTTTTTTTATGCCTTTGACATCTGTTTGCTTTCTAATAATAGAGAACCCATAATAATTTTATCAAACATGGCCCATTGGTATGACTGTACAATAAATAATTAAAATATAAAACCCACTTACCAACAAATCTTTTTATATTATTCTTAAAAAATTAAAACTTTGTTGTCATAAGTAAAATTGTTATGTAAAATGTATAAAATATATAACAGTGGTCATAACGATGGAGACATTCATAATGATAGGATGTTAAGTCGACACAATTTTAAACACATGAAAACCGCTGTTATATATTTTATACACTTCACATAACAATTTTACTTATGACAACAAAGTTTTAGTTTTTTAAGAAAAATATTAAAAAATGGAATTTGTTTCCAAAAGCGCTTGAATGCATTTGTTGGTAAGTGGGTTTTATATCTTATTTATTTATACAATTCACTTTATTCATTTTACTATAATAATATAGTAAGAAAACTGTTGTTTTATTATTTAACTAATCAAAAATTACATTCATTAACAAAAAAAAAATAATGCTTCTAAAATATACTTTTAATGAACATAGAAGTTAAATGGAGCAAAAATACATGTAATATAAGAACACAATAAGGATTAGATGAGAGAGGTGAAGTTTTTAAAAAGCAAGGTGCAGGCTGAACATCAAGAAATAATTCAATGTTAAAAATTTAAGGAAAATGTTAAAAGAAGATTAAGTTGAACATGGACAGGAATATGGTGAATGAGTTATGCCTATTAAAATGTAATAAATACTGTTGATGGAAAAGATACCCTTGTGCTATTCTGAACACAACATAAAGAGATGAATTATTTCATTGGCAAGAAGTTAGATATGGAAACAGTTTTTGTATGAAATCTTTGGTGTCAGAAGAAAACACAGGGATTGTGCTTCTGGGAATCGGTTAATTTGATAATTGAGTTAAGTTATCGTAGGTGGTAATGGTTGGAAGAAGCCACATAAAGGCAATAGTAAGTTGTGTAATACACTGATGAAAATGTCTGCCGAGTATTTACATCGATGGCATCCTGACAAAGGCCAAACTGATGACTGTAATGTGTTATCAGGTTTATATAACCTCCGGTAATGACCATCAGAGCTAGGAATAGAAGGGGTGTGTAGTGACCAGATCATCACAAGGCAGGTATCTTCTTTTACAGGGAAATCAGGATGGAAACAGTGTAACAGTATGAAGGTGTGGGAGATAATAAAACTTGATCTGGAGTGAAATAGAATATTTACACAGGAATAATACTTACATTTATAATCAAGTTAATACATTTTTACCATTTTAAAGTTAAATACTAATTTTAAAGGTAGTTGAAAAGTAATTTTTTTATTATCACTTATGCCAATAGGCTGCTTATGAAATGAATTGTCTGAATAAAACCTTTAAGCAGCATATACTCTAGAAAAATTTTTTTTTAATTTTTAACTTTTGTACAATAATATCTAGTAGCAGTGTTGTCAAATTATCCTGCACTTACTTTTTGTGTTTTTCTGAAACAAAAAAAATGGCTAATAATTCTAATACACAAGAGTTATATAAAGTTAATTGTGGTCATACAAAGAGAAAAATCCTTAGATAATTTAAATTGCATTTTTTCTCACTAACTGCTAATAATATTCATATTATTATGTAGAATAAATAAAAATAAGTAAAATAGCAAATATTTGAGCAAAGAAAATTGGACAGAGAAGTAATTAATTAGAACTCTTACAATAGAATAGTATTCATGAGGTAGTACTGAGAATCAATTAATACAAAAATATTACTTTTTTCTGTATGCCATTTTGCATTATAGAAACACAAAAGGAAAAATACCATTTTGAAAATCATGTTGAAGCACAGGTAACAGTTATTTTTCTGCTGCTTTTACTTTGCCAGGTGTTATAGAATACAACAGCACAATGTTTTGTTTTTTTTTAATATCCCAAGTTAAAAATACTAAACACCAAAATTGACAAGAAGGCAGATGATTTTCCAGCATGATTGGGCAACTGTATACTTTTCTCAAGTGGTTAGAGAACAATTTAATGTGCCTTTTGTAAACAAGTGGGCTGGACGTGACAGACCTATAAACTGGCTTTCAACGTCGCATGACTAAAATCTGGAGTATACTAACAAAAGTGTAATTTAAAAGAAAAGGTAGGTAACAGAATCCTCAGTGCAGTACAACTAGTATAAAACAATTCTGCTGAAACATGGTAAGCCACCGAAAAAATTGTTTATTGGGCAAAGTGGTGTATCTGATGTGGCAGAGGGCATTTTCATTGGTTTTTTTAATTGAAAGTCTGTTTTATTACTTTTGTTTGTTATTTTTATAAAATATTTATTTCTTTTGTTTTGTAATATTGAAAATCTTATTTCTTTTGGGAACTAGTTAAAAACTGCATTTTGTTTTTAATAAACATTTAAAATTTGTATTAAGTTTATGTGAACCACATAACTTTATTCACACCATTTTACTCGGAATCAAATTCTCTACAGGTTCTGTTTAAAACTTTTATGTGTTCATTATCATTAAATAAAGTTATTTTATGCCATACATAAAATAAGTGTTTTTTGATCCTAATCTTTTGTTACCCAAGATTTCTTGAAACCTAAAAATACAGTTCTGGGACACATTTTTTTTTCAATTTTTCAGGTTCCATTTCATATAAAACCACCAAATCTACTCCTAAATTTGGATCCCAAGAATTAGTATGGCTTAGTTTTGAAAACAAGCTATTCTATATGTGAATTTAAATAATTAGTAGTGCCATTTAAAATTTATTTTTTTTAAATTTGTAATCGTGAAATCAATAATCTTTAGTAATTTTTAAATTAAAAGTTGTTCATTCAATAATAAATGGAAATAATTGACTATAGAAAAATTATTATTTATTCACTAACAATGATACTTTAAATGCTACTTTAAAACGTAATCATAGGTTTTGTTTAGGCACTTGTCCCATATTTCTATGAATTTACTTATTCCATTAGTAAAGGATTTTCACCTTGGCATCTGAGGTGTTCTTGATCCGCTTATTCTAGCCAAACTCGATGACAAGTAAAAACTCTTTGAGGACCAGATGAGAAAGGGTTTGAATACTAGAGCATGGATATAGGTGTTCTTTGGTGGTTGGGTTTCAATTAACCACAAATCACAGTAATGGTCGACCTGAGACTGTACAAGACTACACTTCACTTACACTCATACATATCATCCTCTGAAGTAATACTTGACGGCGATTCCTGGATGCTAAACAAGAAAGAAAAAAAAAGTTGATGGCATACACATTTTGAACAGTTGATGTAATGTAACAATAACTTATGCTATTTTACTTGGTTTTAGAAGTTTAATTTGTTTTTTCAGCTTTATCTGATAATATAATGCTGTTCATTTTAATATAAAATTGTAATTCAGTATATTCAATACCAAACATACATATTGATCTGCATTAGAGAATACATATTTTATTTTCCTATGCTATTATTTATTTATATACATCTCAGAATTAAATTCTCTATCAATTTAACCAATACGTTTCATTTGTTTATTGGCAATTTAACAAAGTTATTATATGCTAAAACTAAAAAACTGTGTTTTCAACTCAATTTTTTTGTTTATTACACCCTATTGCATAGAAAATAATGGTGATACACTTCTGGGACCCACATTTTTTTTTATTTTTCAGGTCAAAAACCATAAGAAACCACTAAATTTACCTTTCCAGAATTTCAGCAGGAGTTCATTTTAGCAGAGGAGCAGAAATTGTGTTTTCAGACCCATATTTATATGAATGTTTTTCATTATTTTAATGAGAAATACTTCTATAAAGTTCAGCAGAATCCTCCTGGAACACTCTGTATAATATGGATAATTGTAATAGAATAACTTACCTAACATAGACAACTTCACACAAGCGCTTAAAAATATAAGTAGTACATATATTTAGAGCAAATATTTAAAAAAAACCCCTTCCATATAGACTCTATTAGAATAATCCTTAGATTACACCAGCCATGTGTATACATTAAGAAAAATTACCTATTAAAAAACCACAATATTCATAAACCTGTTTGTACAGTTAGATGTTTAGGCGTTAAAACTGGGGAAGGAGGGTTAATAATTCTTTACAGATACGAATAATTAACATATTACATATACATCACTGGAAATGCCTTTACAAATCAACTCCAAAAATTTGAGTTTTATAAATTTAACTGTTTACAATTTCAACCTGTTGATTTTAAACTCTTACTTTTTAAAGTGAACTGCATTGCTTGGCTATTATCACAAAATATAAGAACATTTTTTTTTTTTGAAAACTAATTTTCTGTTTTTAACAACCCAAGTAATGGAAATTTTTTGTTATATTTTAATGATACCTGGTAGATATAAATCTGAGCTAGTTTTTGTTACTTTAATCAATTATTTAATAATTATTATGCCTACATACTTGTATATTCCTGTATAATGCATAATGTTAGTTCTTAGGGCTCCCAAAAAAAAAAAAAAGTTTGAATGATTTTTCAAGATACAAAAATGGATTCAGATCACTGTTCGGTAATAATAAGTAGGAATCGTGGCAACTGATATTTACATATGTTAATTTATTCTTGTGTTTATATTTATGAACGTGCAATTATTGTTAGAAAGAATGGTCACTTAATTTTATATAATAACAATATCCACCTTCACCAAACTAGATCACCGAATTGTTTCATAAAATAAACAATACTTTAACTTTGGCTAAAAAGCCAGTCATTTGAAAAATTTCCCCATCAGTTAATTTAAAATACAAAAGATTTTCTTTTGAACAATATTACTTTTGAAATTTTTTTAAAAATTGTTAAATATTAATTAAAGAATGACTACTGCATCCCAGTCATTCAATGCGTAATCAATTTTCACTACTGGCTTTTGAAGCGTAGATTATTTTGTAGTAATTTTTTTTTTTATATCTATGTACAGAGTATTTCTAAATTAGTCGTACAAAAGTAACGTTTAATAATAAAAAAAGTAAACAACTTACAGAATTGTTTGATGTATCACTAAATATAGTATATATTCAAGTTTCATTCCCGCCTAATACAGTTAGTTCTGAATGTTCTCATTAGGTGACACACACAAATTAATAATTCCATCAGTCATCACGGAGTGCAAAGTTGTTTATGGTTTCATGAATCCAAATCAGCTACTACCTTTCAGACATAATTCATGACTAAATACTGCAAGCAACCACCTCTAGGACAGTCTATTGCACGGTATAATTGTTTCTTGAAACAGGCTGAGTATCACTTAGGAGACCAAGTCAGGGTAGACATTCAGTTTCTGAAGCGGCAATCGAACAAGTGTGGTACACATTCACTCATAGTCCAGGTAAATCAAGAGGACATGCCTGCTTAGAATTAAATATTTCTAACGTTACAATATTGAGGGTTTTGCGTAATTGACTGTAATTTAAACTACAAATTACAACTGATACAAGCTTTCAGTGAAGGTGATAAAGAAAAACCAACTGAATTTTGTGTAAAATTGAGATTGCAGATAATTATCGTAATAAAATTATGCTCAGTGATAAAGCAACCTACCATATTAGTGGTAAAGCGAATCAACATAATGTTTGGATACGGGTGAGCGGAAACCACGTCACACAATTGAACATGTACGGGACTAGCCTAAGGTAAATGTTTTTTTTTTGTGTGAGCTGTCACAAAATTTACAGTCCTTTCTTTTTTGCCGAGTCAACTGTTACTGGTACATTATACCTGGACATGCTTGAATATTATCTAATGCCACAATTACAACAGGATATGGGCACAGAATTCATTTTTCAGCAAGATAGCGCAGCACCACTATCATCGTGCAGCTGTTGCGTATCTCAATACCGAAGTGCCAACTTGGTCACCTGATTTAACTCAAATGGATTTCTCTGTCCAGGGTTACATTCCTCTGCTTGTAGGCAATGTCAACGAGTTGTGGTACCGGATAACACAAACAGCTGTTACCATATGATCTATGGTGACATGCCTGAAAGGATTTGGTAGGAAATTGACAACACATACGACATCTGCCATGTTACAAAAGGTAGCCAGATTGAACATTTATTTGGAAGTGAAACATGAAGATATGTTATATTTATTGTGTACTGAATAATTCTGTAAGTTCTTTACTTTTTTGTTGTTAACGGTTACTTGTGTATAAGTAATTTAGAAGTATTCTGCATGTACCTCAACATTATTTCATGTGCTACAGTATAAACATGTACTGGTATTTAAGTTTATAGTGATATGTAATTATAAGGGTTTTTTTTCAAGGTCCGATCGGTCGCGAAATAAAAACCTGCGCAAAAATCGAATGAACCTTTGCGCAGCATCTCTAGTATGGCCTTCAATCACGCCGTGTCAGTTCGTTTACTTCTGAACACGCAGCACGTAAACATCTCTACAACAAAAGCATCTCCCACCAAGTGTGAAGTGCGTGCAGTAATTCGATTTCTTCAGGCTGAGGTGTGTAATGCGGCTGAAATTCATCGACGAATAAGTAATGTGTACGGTGAAACTTCAATGAGTGACAGCAAAGTGCGACAACGGTGCAGGAACTTTACAGGACGTATCTGTACGTCCTGCTAAAGTCATGATGCAGGGGGTCAGGGAAGGAAGCGAGTGTCAACCGATGAGCGAGTGGATGAGGCAATTCGAGAAAATCGTCGGTTCACAATTTCTGAATTGAGTGATTCGTTTCCTGAAATTTCAAGGTCAGCTCTCTACACCATTGTGAGTGAGAGACTTCAGTACCGCAAACTGTGTGCGAGATGTGTTCCCAAGATGCTGTCCGACCATCACAAAACAATGAGAATGGACACCTCCCTGATGTTTCTCCAGCGCTACCACAATGAAGATTTTTTGAACAAAATTGTCACAGGGGACGAAACATGGGTCCATTTCGAAACAAAAGAACAATCCAAACAGTGGATGCATTCTCATTCTCCCAGTAAACCAAAGAAGTTCAAGCGAACCTTCTCCAACAGAAAGTGTATGGCTACTGTGTTCTGGGACCGGAATGGAGTTCTCTTGGTGGAATTCATGAAACGTGGCACGACCATCACTGCAGCCTCATATTGCGTGACTCTTCAACATCTACGAAGGGCAATTCAGAATAAGCAGAGAGGAATGTTGTCATCAGGCATTGTCTTTCCCCATGACAATGCTTGGCCGCACACTGCAGCTGTAACAAAGAAGCTCCTGCAGTGTTTTCGTCGGGAAGTGTCTGATCACCCACCATACAGCCTGGACTTGGCTCCATCCGATTTTCACCTCTTTGCTCACATGAAACGCTGGCTAGGAGGACAACATTTTGACACAGACATCGAGCTGCAAACCGGCGTAGAAACATGGCTGAAAACACAGGCGGCTCCGTTCTATGACGATGGTATTGGAAAGTGGGTACCACGCTAATACAAATGTCTAAATCGGAGTGGCGACTATGTAGAGAAATAGCTTAACTATGCAAGTTAATAAAAATTTTTTTATTTTCACTGATTTTAACTTCGTGACCGATCGGACCTTGAAAAAAAATAACCCTCGTATTTATAAATTCTACAATTATGAACCGATCAAACTAAAAAAAATGATTTATCTATTCATTGCCTCCAGCTAAATGAAGGCAACTGTCAAAACATTTCACAATTTTTGAATTACACTATCGTAAAATTATTTCAGGTCAACTGAGCCACCTTCCCACATTGGACTGTTACTCATCGTCAAAGCACTGAGGGTCAAGCCATTTTTGTTCATGTTATTCACCAACTGCCAAGTCCAAGTTACAAGAAAAGATGATCAGACCCTTTAATTGTCGTGAAAAGTTAAATTACACAGAGCATTTTTAGGGTTCTGAAATTTTAATGTCATGAA
Organism: Lycorma delicatula; assembly: GCF_047948215.1. Lineage (NCBI taxonomy): Eukaryota > Metazoa > Arthropoda > Insecta > Hemiptera > Fulgoridae > Lycorma > Lycorma delicatula. The sequence goes on along the minus strand of NC_134461.1, from coordinate 11,326,144 downwards.
AATATAGTGCTAAAATCTGATTGTGATACCACATTCCATGAAATAAACCACCAAGAATTCTTTCATCCCAAAAGATACTGCCACATTTTTAATTACAAAAAACAAATATGGAACCCAAATCTCATCTCCTTAACAATTTTATGTAAAATATATTCAGTTTTATAATGCCTGAACAAGATTAAAGCAAAGCCTATTCATTATGTCTTGTGAAAGGACTTTAGGAAAGCCACTGGCATAAACTTCAAGATCACTTCATGAAGAACTTTCTACGCAATTGAATTATAAACCTCTGAAACAGTGAATGTCAGTTATTCTGTTAATATCCTTAACATATAAAACACAAACAATAAGGTTTCATTTGAATCACGGAACAGTTACTGATAATCCATTTATGGATGCCTAGAAAATTTTCAAGCTAGGCTGATTTTCTTGATGTAACAACATTTGATGATGATGATAAAACCCTTACTTGGAAGGGTCAAATTGTCTCTATCAAAGCAATGAGTTATAATTTTATTCAAATACTTTTCATTTGTGCTATTTTTGAAAGAGCATTTTGGATATTTATTTTATAAAATATATTTTTACACAATGAGAACCACTCTTTCATTCCTACGATATTAATACAAGCAATAAGTTTAAGTATACTTATTACATTCATATCGCAAAAGAAAAAGTTACAAATTAATTACAAAAAAACCACTGAAACATATTATAATTAAAAAAAAAAATGCAACTATATAAAAAATTCATTTTTTTATGATATACTGCATTGTCAAAAAAGTATCAGAAATTATTAAATAAAACGCACAATTTTTATCTATTCATAAATATATATTTTGTCGCCTTCAAAGTAGAAACCTATTTGATACAATAAACACACGCCAATGTTTTTTCCAGTCTTTGAACACTTTTTATAGTAGGTGCTTACCAGTATGCACTTCAGCTCCTTCATGGCTTTAATAGAGTCAAAACGAGTACCCTGAAGTGGCAATTTTAGCTTCAGGAACAGACAGAAGTCACACAGAGCCAAATCTGGTGAATAATGATTGATTGTATTGAATTTATTGTGTTTTTGGACTTAAATTCGGTCACAATTGTCATTCTATCGTGCATTATCGTGTAAAATCCACAATTTTTCTTCAACAAATCTGATGGATTTTCTATGCAAATGCTTCAATAAGGCCAAATAGTACTCTTCCCTCTGTCCAATAGTGTTCTTCCAAGTAGTATTCAGTCCCTCTGGAATTCATGATGCACCAAACCATAAATTTGGTTTTGGCTCCTCTTTTGTCCTCCACTCTGATGACTGTTGACTTGTTTGCATGTAAAACTTGTAGAACCATTTCTCATCACCAGTTATGATGCAAGATTTAAATGTTAACTGGAAAAGCTGGGCCGAATGGTAAATTGTACAAACTTTCTTCAGCAAGTTGCAGAGGGCATGTAGGATGGGGAGTTTGAGTTACCTGGGTGGTTAGGGACCACCGCTTGGGTGTTTTCTTATTGCCAAGATAGGCCTCCGTAGTTTTGGTCTTGTGATGTTAGTTTTATTTCATTGGTAAGGCTATACTCAAAATTTAAGCATTTTATTTCTACTCGGTTCTGATTGAGTAGTTTGTTTTTGGTTTTGTTTTATGTTTATTAATAATGCACTCTTACACCAATGGAAATGTCATTTGTGGCGTTTACATCGGTGGCATCCTGATGGAGGCCAAGCTGTTAATCAAGAGATGTTATTCAGTCTGTGGCTTCAGAAGATGACCTTTGGTAAAGCTCATAAGGGTTAGGTACAGAGGGGGTGGCATGGTGACCAAAATAATCACATGGTGGGATCTTCCCCTTTGGGGTAAGGATGTTCCTTGAATGTGGGATCAGAATTGGAGCGATCCAGTATTCTTGGATTTTTCATCGTGCAGAGTAAAAGAATACATTGATGTATAACAATGCTCTAAGTGTTGTCAGTTCAGTCAAAGGGCTAAGTTCTGTGATCGGCTGGCAATCTGTTTATGTTGTGGTGTTGAGGAGCATAAAAGTGATGATTGTCCAAAGAAGTCAGAAGGCCTGACTTGTATCAATTGTAAATGTTTACGAAAAGATCATAAGCACTCTGTAGATAATAGGGATTGTGGTTGTATCTGAGAGTTGTCAATAAGTACCACAATCCATTGGATGGTTAAGTTTGAACAATTAAACACATAGGGTGCTTATATAGCTCAGGTGGAATTGGATGAGCTATATATTGCGACGATGTTTGGATTTTTGTTTTGTTGCAGCATCCTTTATTTTGTCTCTGGGAATCATGCTAATGTGACGCAAGACCTTCTCAAACAATTCAAGCGGGAAGTTTTCGACCATCCACCATATACTCCAGACCTAGCAATTTTCACTTCTTTTGAGAATTGAAGGCATGGCTGGATGGACAACACTTCACCACCAATGAAGAACTTCAGAAGGCTGTTAAGACATTCCTGGACATGCATTAGTCTATACAAAGTGTATAGTCAGTATGACAATTGTTCTGTGAAATATGACAATTTACCGGCTGCATTTATATGTTTGTTTTATGGGAACAGCTGGGTTCAGGTTTCTCTGCAAAATGTAAAGTGTGTAAAATATTACAGAACCTATCTTTATCTTAAAACTTATGAAACATTAAAAAGTATGGATAAAAAATTTTCTTTAGCAATCCCACAAAAAAAGAAGCCCTAACCAGAAAATTCTCTATTCACTGCATTTAAATGCTTCATTCTTCTTTGGAAGAAGCATGTTAACAGTGTTCTTAACTTTTACTTTTCTATAAAGATTAAGACAATAAGTCCTTATTTAAGCTTCATTTTCAGATAGGTTAAAAAACTCTGGGTTGGTCAGGTAAAATCCCGACAATTATCAAGTTTATGCAAAAAATATTAAACATTTAAAATGCCATATACTTTGTACAATATTAAAAATGTGGATTACAAATACCAAAAGAAAAAAATAAATGACAAAAATTAACAAAAGTAATCAATAAGTAAATATTTCTAATAAAATATCATGTACAAGATCATCGATCATAATTTATTCATATTTAATAGGATATTCCAGTATATGTTCTTCGGTATAAAATCATGTTGAATTCTGTATGAATAGGGTTTTGGGAAACACTTAATATATATCACTAAATGGTGGTTTATTAACATCTGTCATACAATAGTACTATAAGGGAGTTTCATCACACAGCAAATGAGTAATGAATATATGAACTATTTTTAAATAAAAAAAAACTAGATATTCATCATAAAAAAAAAACATTTGTAGAACACTTTATTCAAAATAAATGAAGCAAAAAAACATTAACAAAATTATTAATTCTATTTTATCTACTGAATAAACTTAATTAAAAAATGGCAAAATTTATCATGTACTATTAATAAAAAATAATAAAAAAGTAACCAGATTTTTAACAGTATTGATATAACCTAAAACATTTTTTAGTCATTTGTACAAGAGCATAATGATGAAACACTGTATATAGAACAATCTACTGTTAATTACTATGAACATATAACAATTAAGAACTAATTCTACATTATATAAGAACTAATTTAACCGACATTGAAGTCTTTATTTTTAATTTATTTTATTTTGTGAAATCCATAATAAATAAAATGTTTTTATCTTCATTACAACCAACACAGAAAAAAAACCTGAAAAAATAAATAAGGTTTTGGTCTTAAAAAGTATAATAATCAAAATATATGTAAATGTAGCTATGTTAAACTGATATTGAAATAACATTAAACAAATTAAAATTTCAGTTAAAAATCTAAAAAGAGACGGCCATTTTGAATGTTAAACAATCACCAATATAATGCAGAAAAAAAGATTACCTCATAAGTAAACAGGGACTAATTCAGAACATTAAAATAAACAATTGTGGACAAATGCTTTTTCTTGCTTTATTTTCATTGTCTGCCATCTTGTTTTTTCAATAAAAATCTGTATCTTAAGAATGGATCAAGATACATTAATGAAATTTGCTGTATATGTATCTATATCTTCAACAAAACAAATATGTTTGAAAATCTCACCTTTGAAAATTCCAAAATGGTGGTGATTTTTAATCATTAATTTCATCAAATTGTGTTTTATTAGGTAACATTTTTAAGAGTTTAACATTGAACAAAATGATAAAATATTTGTAAAATTGATCCACAAAAATCTGAGATATGAATAGAAGAAATAGGTTATTTGTCCTCATTAATTTTTTTATTTTGATATCCAGAATCAGTCCCTTAAGTTTGGGTAATAAACCTTAAGCTTGAATAGATAAACCTTTCCCAAGAAATAAATTTTTTTAAATTACTGTTTTTTTTTATAAATTATTTTTCTGAGAGTTTCTGAACAATACGCTGGGCTGCATCTTATTTCTCTCTGGTCTTCTATTTTTAAACAGAGTCAAATGCTTCTTTATTCTAGTTTTTACCTTTCTATTACTTTCCTTTATGTAACTTAAATTGCTAATACTGACTTACAAATGCTCTTTCAGCAAGTTTAGTTTTAAATTGAAAAATAACATTATAATTGACTCATTTTAAATAAAGAATACCAGAGAAATTTAGCACAGAATAGTTAAAAAGTTGCTCACAAAATTAGTTTATTAGAAATGATAATTTAAAAAATATATATAATACAAGGGCAAATCAGAAAGTAACCTCCATTGTAGCATAGCACTATTGTAGTAGTGTTAGTGGTGCTACCACTAACGCTTTGGTGTACTGAATCAGTGCTCTTCCAACTGTGTCAGTGTGAGCTGCATACTTCAGCTCATTTACTTGTTTTAATCTAAAAATGTGAGCATTGCAATAGAAAATCCCGCGATAAGTGAGGCACATGCTGTCATAAGATTTCTTTGGGGAAAAAATATTTTGGCAACAGACATCCGTCATCAGTTGTGTACTGTGTATGGCCCAAATACACATTTTGAGTAACAGTGTAGTGCAGCAACAGATCCGATTTTTAAAAAATGGAAGGACAAACATCTATGATAAAGAGAAGAGTGGTAAGCCTGATACGAGTGATAATGATCTTGTCAGTGAAACTGATAAAAAAGTGTGTGAAAATCAAAGATTCACCATCTCTGGACTTTCCAAACAATTCCCACAAATTTCTCATACAGTTTTATATGAGATTGTCACTGATAAATTAAGCTACCGGAAGTTCTGTGCTCGGTGGATTCCAAAACTCCTCACACAGATCCACTGAACCAAATGAATGGGCTGGGCCTGACTTCCTTTCACTCTACGATGCGGAAGAAGAAATTTTTTTGAAGAGAATTGTAACCGGGGATGAAACCTGGGTGGCCTATGTGAATGCCAAAATGAAACAACAGTCAATGGCCTGGGGCCATACCAGTTCTACATGCAAGAGCCAAAGAAAGCCCACTAAACTTTTCGTTGAGGAAGGTCATGACTACAGTTTTTTTGGATGCCAAGGGAGTTTTTTTAGTCGATTTTATAGAATGTGGTATGACGATTACTTCAGCAGTCTACTATGAAACTTTGAAGAAATTAGGCAGGCCATTGAGAACAAATGTCATAGTATGCTATCATCCACAATTGTTTTGTGCATGACAATGCTCATCCTAACAGCGTTCAAAGAACTCAAGAATGATTGTTTTTGTTTTGTTAAGAGTAGTAAATTGTAAGTTTATTCTTGAACAGGAATAAACAGCAAAAATTTGGTTTTACTTTAAATAGATTAGGAAAAGTTAATTAAATGACAGAAGACTATGTTTACAGTCATACATCATTAAAAAATTATTATAGTAATAGCAGTCTTTCTCTCTTTTTTTCTTTTTCCTGTTTAGCCTCCGGTAACTACCGTTTAGATAATTCTTCAGAGGATGAATGAGGATGATATGTATGAGTGTAAATGAAGTGTACTCTTGTACATTCTCAGTTCGACCGTTCCTGAGATGTGTGGTTAATTGAAACCCAACCACCAAAGAACACCTGTATCCACGATCTAGTATTCAAATCCTTGTAAAAATAACTAGGACTTTACTAGGACTTGAACGCTGTAACTCTCGACTTCCAAATCAGCTGATTTGGGAAGATGCGTTAACCACTAGACCAACCCGGTGGGTTATAGTAATAGCACTCTATTTTACTGAAACAGCACATTAATTTTACAACAGTCTTCAAAAGTTCATCTTGTAATAAAAAGATATAAATTTTTATAACAAATCTTGTCACGCATGTTCATACTAACAAAGTCATATATTCATAACACGGTCTTTCTTTCACTAATTTTTTACAATAAATGAAAAAGTCAAAATCAAGTTATACAATAATGAAAAACTTCATCTTGTAGTTTCATTTCCCTACAACTAACGTTTCACAATTGGATTGATGCTTCTTTTTATTTCCTGTCGATAGCCTTAGTTATGCAGTTGATACTCCCGCTATGACAACTTTTCTAAAAGAAGCAGCGATTGAATTTTTAACAGCAGAACAAGTGAACATTAAAGACATTCATCAACATCTAAAAACCAATTTTCGGTGATGGAACTGTTGATTTAAATACAATGAGTAGGTAGGCACTAAAATTTTGAGCATCAGAAGCTGGTACAGCAACTACCGAGGATAAATCTTGCAGAGGTCAACTGGTTTCTACGACTGATGAGAAGCACCAAAAGGATGAATTATTCAAAATGACTTGTCACATCATATAACAATAACAATAACAATAATGGGGCTGTCTCGCCCCAGACAGGTGTATGGAAAGAACAAGTTGAAAACATTGCACAACTGAGCTATATCTTTTCAAACACGCAGAAAAGAACAAAAAACAAAAGAAATATAGTAAGCAACTTCTGGACTGTTATTATGATGAGGGAGATGACCTTTTTTTCAACAATGTGATAGAAGACAAAACTTAATGCATTATTACGGCCTAAAGAAAAGTGGCAGAACATGGAATATGGACAATGTTATTCACCATAATCGAAAAAATTCAAATTGTAACCATCTGCAAAAAAATTTCTTTACACTCTTCAGGGATTCTAACACATGTATGTGACTTGACTACCTGAAAGCTGGCTTGATAATAATTTTTATGCGATGCCTGAAGACATTACACCACCTTAGGATGTGATAATGCTCAGCCTCAAATAATGTGTTCAACTGCTGAGGTTCATGTGAAGTTGAAATTTTAACCTATTTCACACCGTTCATACTCACTAGATTTGGTGCTCTTCACTTCTTTCCACAAATAAAGAGGGTTATTAAGGGTATTCACTTCACCACAGATGATGAACTGAAAGATATAGTGGAGTCATGATCAAGGAAAGGTGGTCATCAGCACTCTTCATTCATGGAATGAGAAAACTGATTTACCTTTGGGAGAAATAGCGACTACATAGAAAAATAAATTAAAATTTTTATAGCAAATAAAATGTATTTTCACGACATATTTGTGAATTGTGAGTAATTAAGCTTTACACTTGAGCTATCCCTTCCTTGTAAATAATAAAAAAAATTGTTTATATGTAAAGAAATCCTTTGGATATTACAGGGTTACAGAAATATAAAACACCCGGGGTTACATTAATTCTGAAGAAATAAAATATATTATTGTTTTAAGATGCGGTCACCTTAAGATTATTAATGTCTTCTTTATTAAAAATGAGGGCCTTTCAGGCCTTAGTTTACAAATGTTGAAATTACAACTAAACTCATAGGGTGCACAATAACATTTATATAATAAAATACAAGATTAGTACTATTTTGTATGCTTATATTACATAAGCTGCTGTACACAACTTATGTAGTTTTTAAAGACAACCAAGATTATTAATCGGTAGGGATTCCTACCGATTAATAATTCTTTCCTTCACAACCTATTTTCCATCTAATTCTAATTATTAATTAAAATTATGAAACTGTATATTTATCAGAATAATGTTGCTAAAACACACAGCTACAACACTAATTCTTACACTATCTCTCAATGAAGACATAGAACAATAAAAACTACATAATGTTAAATATATATATCTACAGATAGATTATGTAAGTATACTTTACTATTTTTACCATTCAAGTTTGTTTTTACTCAATTTTTAATAATAAATACTCCATACAACCTATATTAGAAGAGCTAAGGACTCCAAATGTTAAATAGATTATAATTTGAGTCGTGAAAGTTAGTTTAGAACTGCCATAAATTAACAATATAGTAATCAATAATATTGCATAAATGAAATATAATAAAATTTTAATATACAGCACACACATGTTTAAAAATAACAAAATCCTTTCAACTTACAATGGCATAAGCAGATGGCAGATTAACAATTGCATAACAGATGTCCAGCTGTATTATTTATTGTATGGAAGACAGTAATTATAATTTTCTACAATCTGCTGAACAAACTACTTTGAAAATTTAATTTTCTTTTCTAACAAAACTTTTAAAAATAAATTTTTAAATAATTAAATTTTAGAAAAAATAGTATTTTAAATAATTAAAGGTTTATTAAAATTACTTACATTCACAAATTTTACTTATATATTGTTCACCAACCCATTTTTGATTTATTTGCACTTTCTGTCCAGGATTGTGCTATTGTACGTTTCATATCATCATCACCTTCCTCATACATTTTTTTCATTAAATCCATTAAACCAGTTGTGGGATCTTCATTTGGATCCATCTTGGGAAGTGAGGATTTTGGTTCTTTTGCTTTCTTTTCAACTGTAGTTAAATATGTCCATTTATTATTCTGAGCTTTTGCTAAGAATATGACCACCATATCTAGAAAAGATTATTAAAATATAATATGGTGGATCATTTATAAATCATACGTGAAACAACTGCTTACAAAAAATAATACATAAAAAATGACATGTAATTTTTTTTAATGCAATTAAAGTTTTTCAATAAATATGTAACTGAAAAAAGGAAGAGACTATTTAGAGAAAGATCATATTGTAAAAAGATGGTGTATTAGAATATTACTAGAGTTACTAGCAGAGTACTACCATACCAGTAGTTGAGTTATGTGATACTGCAAGATCCAACTTTAAGGTATAGTTAAATCGGTTATAAGTATCTGTTTCAAGAATACTTAACCAGATGGGGACAAATTAAAAGGCACTATCTTATAACAAGCTGCCTCATAGTGAACAAAACAACTTCAAGTAACTAACTATCTAGCATGCATATACGAGGTATGTTTGGAAAGTACGGTTACAACATTTTACAAAAACCGAAAAATATATATGCATTAATGAAATTATTATAACTTACTATTCAAGAATATGACTATTTTTCTAAATATCCACAATTCAGTTCCAGCTGGGGTATCAACATCCATATTCCTCTGTTACAAGTCCCTGTCGCCATCTCCTTTGTTCATTAATCACATAACGCATTCTTCAACTCTTCGTCAGTTGAAAAGTGTTTTCAACTATATGCTCTTTCAAAAAGGTGAAAAGAAAAGTTACCTGGTACCAGGTATGGACTATGAGCAGGATGGTTCAGAATATCCCAACCAAAAATGTTGAGCTCAACTATTTTGTGTATTGTGGGAGGCTAACCATTATTGTTGAACAGACATACTCCCTTTGTCAGCTGCCCTAAGCTTCAGAGAGTCTCGCAATATTTGTCTACATTTATGTATTGTCTGAAGTCAAAAAATCAATAGCCAAAATTCCTTTTTGATTCAGAAAAATGTCGCCGTCATTTTTTTTCACAGATTGTTGTTTTGAATTTTTTTGCTGACAGGAACTAGTATGCTGCCTTTTGGTTCTGGTGTGTACAGAGCCATCCAGCCATAACAGTCAATGAATTCTTCATCCTTAAGAGCTCATTATGGTAGAACTGCCAAGCACAAAGAACTCGATTTGTTTTGTAATCTTCTGTTAACATTTTCAGTATCCACCGCGAGCACAGTTATCGAAAATTTAAACAGTTAGTAACCATTGGTAACCATTTCATACAGTACAGTTCAACCGACTTCTGGAGACATTTCATAAAAGTTGTTTACAGTCAACGGAAATTTTCAAGAATCAGCCATTCAGGTTTATCAACAAACTCATCTGTCACAATCGACACTCTTCTGCTCCTCTGTTCATCATGATGTTTGTTCTACCATTTTAAACTGCCTACATCACTTTGTCCCTGATGGGGAGTCTTTAAGACTTTGGGGGGTTGGCATCCCCACGGTGCTAGCCTATGTAGTTATTCTTCCTATCACACTCCAAGCTGCTGAACAGTTTAGTCCACTAGTCTGAACAGTTAATCCGCTATACAAATAAACTCCTCCTCTATGAATCATGAGACCTTGCCGTTGGTGAGGGGGCTTGAGTGCTCAGGGATACAGAGTAGCTGGACCGAAGGTGCAACCATATCGGAGAGGTATCTGTTGAGAGCCAGACTAAGGAATGATTCCTGAAAGAGGGCAGCAGCTCTTTCAGTAGTTGTTAGGGGCGTGAGTCACAATGACTTAAACGGCCATATCAACATCACTCAGTCCTCTGAGTACTGCGCAGCTGAAAGCAATGGAAAACTACAGCTGTTTTTTTTTCCAAGAAAATGTGGCTCTCTGCATTTTCAAAAGCAATAATGGAGGCGCCTTCCTTGGTAAAATATTCCGGAGGTAAAGTAGTCCCCCGTTCGGATCTCCGGGTGGGGACTACTAAGGAAGGGGTCACCAGAAAAGTAAAAAATAACATTCTACGAGTCGGAGCGTGGAATGTTAGAAGCTTAAAAAAGGTTGGTAGGCTAGAGAATTTAAAAAGGGAAATGGATAGAGTAAACGTGGATATAGTAGGAATTAGTGAGGTTCGGTGGGAAGAGGAAGGCGACTTTTGGTCGGGTGACTTTAGAGTAATTAACTCAGCATCAAATAATGGGCAGGCAGGAGTAGGTTTCGTGATGAACAAGAAAATAGGGAGGAGAGTGGAGTATTTCAAGACGCATAGCGATAGAGTCATTGTAATAAGGATAAATTCAAAACCTAAACCGACAACGATTGTTAACGTCTATATGCCTACAAGCGCCCATGATGATGATGAGATAGAAAGTGTATACGAAGAGATTGATGAAGCAATTAAACACGTAAAAGGAGATGAAAATTTAATAATAGTTGGAGATTGGAATGCAAGCATTGGAAAAGGCAAGGAAGGAAATATAGTGGGTGAATACGGGCTGGGCAAAAGGAATGAAAGAGGGGACCGACTTATAGAGTTTTGCACGAAGTATAATTTAGTAATTGCCAACACCCAATTTAAAAATCATAATAGAAGAATATACACTTGGAAAAAGCCAGGCGATACTGCAAGGTATCAGATAGATTATGTCATGGTTAAGCAAAGATTTAGAAATCAACTCGTGGACTGCAAAACTTACCCTGGAGCAGACATTGATAGCGACCATAATTTGGTGATAATGAAATGTAGATTGGGGTTTAAAAACCTGAAGAAAAGGTGTCAGATGAATCGGTGGAATTTAGAGAAGCTTGAGGAAGAGGAGGTAAAGAAGATTTTTGAGGAGGACATCGCAAGAGGTCTGAGTAAAAAAGATAAGGTAGAAAATGTAGAAGAAGAATGGGAGAATGTTAAAAAGGAAATTCTTAAATCAGCAGAAGCAAACTTAGGCGGAATAAAGAGAACCGGTAGAAAACCTTGGGTTTCAGACGATATATTGCAGCTGATGGATGAACGTAGAAAATATAAGAATGCTAGTGATGAAGAAAGTAAAAGGAACTATCGGCAATTAAGAAATGCTATAAACAGGAAGTGCAAACTGGCGAAAGAAGAGTGGATTAAAGAAAAGTGTTCAGAAGTGGAAAGAGAAATGAACATTGGTAAAATAGACGGAGCATACAGGAAAGTTAAGGAAAATTTTGGGGTACATAAATTAAAATCTAATAATGTGTTAAACAAAGATGGTACACCTATATATAATACGAAAGGTAAAGTCGATAGATGGGTGGAATATATTGAAGAGTTATACGGCGGAAATGAATTAGAAAATGGTTTTATAGAGGAAGAAGAGGAAGTTGAGGAGGATGAAATGGGAGAAACAATACTGAGATCTGAATTTAAGAGAGCATTAAAAGATTTAAATGGCAGAAAGGCTCCTGGAATAGACGGAATACCTGTAGAATTACTGCGCAGTGCAGGGGAGGAGGCGATTGATAGATTATACAAACTGGTGTGTAATATTTATGAAAAAGGGGAATTTCCGTCAGACTTCAAAAAAAGTGTTATAGTAATGATACCAAAGAAATCAGGGGCAGATAAATGTGAAGAATACAGAACAATTAGTTTAACTAGTCATGCATCAAAAATCTTAACTAGAATTCTATACAGAAGAATTGAGAGGAGAGTGGAGGAAGTGTTAGGAGAAGACCAATTTGGTTTCAGGAAAAGTATAGGGACAAGGGAAGCAATTTTAGGCCTCAGATTAATAGTAGAAGGAAGATTAAAGAAAAACAAACCAACATACTTGGCGTTTATAGACCTAGAAAAGGCATTCGATAACGTAGACTGGAATAAAATGTTCAGCATTTTAAAAAAATTAGGGTTCAAATACAGAGATAGAAGAACAATTGCTAACATGTACAGGAACCAAACAGCAACAGTAGCAATTGAAGAACATAAGAAAGAAGCCGTAATAAGAAAGGGAGTCCGACAAGGATGTTCCCTATCTCCGTTACTTTTTAATCTTTACATGGAACTAGCAGTTAATGATGTTAAAGAACAATTTAGATTCGGAGTAACAGTACAAGGTGAAAAGATAAAGATGCTACGATTTGCTGATGATATAGTAATTCTAGCCGAGAATAAAAAGGATTTAGAAGAAACAATGAACGGCATAGATGAAGTCCTACGCAAGAACTATCGCATGAAAATAAACAAGAACAAAACAAAAGTAATGAAAAGTAGTAGAAATAACAAAGATGGACCACTGAATGTGAAAATAGGAGGAGAAAAGATTATGGAGGTAGAAGAATTTTGTTATTTGGGAAGTAGAATTACTAAAGATGGACGAAGCAGGAGCGATATAAAATGCTGAATAGCACAAGCTAAACGAGCCTTCAGTAAGAAATATAAGTTGTTTACATCAAAAATTCATTTAAATGTCAGGAAAAGATTTTTGAAAGTGTATGTTTGGAATGTCGCTTTATATGGAAGTGAAACTTGGACAATCGGAGTATCTGAGAAGAAAAGGTTAGAAGCTTTTGAAATGTGGTGCTATAGGAGAATGTTAAAAATCAGATGGGTGGATAAAGTGACAAATGAGGAGGTATTGCGGCAAATAGATGAAGAAAGAAGCATTTGGAAAAATATACTTAAAAGAAGAGACAGACTTATAGGCCACATACTAAGGCATCCTGGAATAGTCGCTTTAATTTTGGAAGGACAGGTAGAAGGGAAAAATTGTGTAGGCAGGCCACGTTTGGAATATGTAAAACAAATTGTTAGGGATGTAGGATGTAGAGGGTATACTGAAATGAAACGACTAGCACTAGATAGGGAATCTTGGAGAGCTGCATCAAACCAGTCAAATGACTGAAGACAAAAAAAAAAACAAATAAACTACATCAAGAACAATACACAAATTACAACATATACCTTTTCACAACTACAAAACAATATCCTACAATTGTTTCTTCTTACAGTTACACAGTGTGGTGTTGCGACATGTTATGAAACATAACTGTAAACAAAGGTAGAAACTATTGTGCTGATGGGTGGATGACTCTACGTAGTGAGTCTTGAATGATATCCTCTGGGTACCTGAGTGAACCCAGTTGTATTTAGCTCTAGCCTCTACACACGTGGGCTCTGCAGAGATTTCCCTGGTACTCGTGGAACCAAAATTAGTAATCCACAAGAAAACACTATGATGGTTGGTGGTACATCTAAAAAACCACCAAAAATAGTCTTGAGAAAAGTCCTTGATCTGCGTTTTCTAACTAGGATAACAATAACGTGGAAGATAATGTAAACTGTGACACACGCTGTCCATAGTTTAAAAGTATCAGATTTGTAGTTACGTGAAACAATCACAAGGTCTCGCCTTTCATGATCAACAAAGTGGTAACAGGATAAAGTGGCTCACTGAAGAACATCAAGAAATTAAGAGATGGATCAATACTAATTGAAACATTTAATAATGAACAAAGTCGATCTCTCTTACATCTCACCAACATGGGCGGTATAAACATAAATACGGCATGTCACAAAACCTTAAATACAAGGAGTAATATTTTGCCAGGACTTCTTGAGATTAACATTACTGAAATAGCAGATGATCTTCGTCGCCAAGGTGTTGTAGAGGTGAAGTGAATAATGAAATGCCAGAGTGGAATGGAAGAACCTACACCTTCTCTTATATTAACATCCAACCTTCCCATACCACCAGAGAAAGTAAAAGTAGGTAACCTTTCGCTTCGTGTACGACCTTTCATCCCTAACTCACGGTTATGTTTCAAATCAACAAGAGTATGGCCACACTACATCTTGCTCAAAAACTGAAAGACGTGTTCAATGTGCTAAAGGTCACAATGACACAAAATGCCAAAAAGAAGAAAAATGTGCAAACTGCAGTGGATAACATTCAACTCGCTCCTGAGATTGTCCAACTTTTACAGAGAAGGAAATTCTAAAAATTGTACAACAGAATTTTTGAGCAGAAGCTATCTTTTTCGGCCGCATGAAGACAGTAAGAATCGTTGAACTATCATAACCTCGTTAAGCCAGGCATCTCATTTGCCACTGGTTTATGAAGACAAATCCCTGTAAATACAGGTAATCAATAGTGCAGATCCTGCAGAGAGTTAAAAAAACTTATTCGGCTTTTATCTGATCTAAGGTGCTTCACTCACAACCACTATTTAGGAGCTAAGATGAACAAGAAGTCAATAGTCACAGCCAGTAAAACCAACATTAGTATAATACTTGCAGCTCCAAAAGCTCCTGTCTCTAAAGTTTTGCCTTTATGAGCAGGAGTGAATATAGCTGGCGGTAAGCTATCCAATAAACCCACCGGGTTGGTCTAGTTGTGAACGCGTCTTCCCAAATCAGCTGATTTGGAAGTCGAGAGTTCCAGCGTTCAAGTCCTACTAAAGCCAGCTATTTTTACACGGACTTGAATACTAGATTGTGGATACCGGTGTTCTTTGGTGGTTGGGTTTCAATTAACCACACATCTCAGGTATGGTCGAACTGAGAATGTACAAGACTACACTTCATTCACACTCATACATATCATTCTCATTCATCCTCTGAAGTATTATCTAAAACGGTAGTTACCGGAGGCTAAACAGGAAAAAGAAAGAAAGCTATCCAATAAGCTCCCTGTTAAGGAACCCCACACAAACACCTCTTCTGGGTTGTTGTCTGCGACTAACAACTTTTTAAAATCTCCCCACTATCATCTCGTACAAAAGAGGATATGGTTAAGGAACCACCCAATTCCAAGGCATCAGGGTTATTAAAATTAAAACCTCTAAAAAAAAACCAAATCACCTATAACTAATTTTATATATATTTGCAATTCTATAGCTTTCTATATATATATATTCACCTTCATATATGAACATTATCTAATGCAACGTTCGAGGTCTTTGGTCCTGTTCTGAGGGTATTTTAGAGAATTGATGCATGCGCACGATATGCTTCCAAGAAACACACCTACTGTAACAAGATGCAATAACACTAAGGGACTATTTCTATGAGAGAACGACTGTCTCGTACACAGAAGAGACAGTGACGGGGTAGCTACCTTCAAGCATGTCTGGGTATCAGCTACAAGGATACCACTAGTTATCCACATCCCTGCAGTTGCCATAAAAATCTCTGTCCCTTTCAAATTGCAAATCTGCAATCTATATCTCTCACTGAATTCAAGTTCAACGCACTAGATAAACAAAATTTCCTTGTCCAAATTCCATCTCTGTTGTTAATAGTAGGAGACTTAATGCCAACCATATTTCATGGGAGTCAACACTCGGTTCCCCTTGAGGAAATATCATAAACAGAATGAGACATGACTTTGACCTTTGCCTGCTAAATGATCATGCATGATCATGTCATCGACTGGTACTTTGTCCAACATCGACCTCTCCTTATGCTCATCAAGTTTACTCCCTTGTCTTAATTGATCTGTTTGTGATGACTAATACAGCAGCTACCATAAACCAATTATTATTGTTTTTGGCACCGAGGGCGTGGTGAACACAGAGATGGATTGTTGAAAGGGCAAATTGGAATGGTTACTATAAAGCCTTCCCATTGCAGTTTGATAATAGTGATGACACCCTAGATCAATTTACCCCGTTTAGCTCCTTGGTACTTGAGAATGCTAATAGATACGTTTCACAAAAATCAGGAAATCCAAGACATCCCACCATTCCCTGGTGGAATGATGATTGCAAATATACAATTAGGAAACGACAGCAGGCTGCATAAATTTAACTGCAGACCTACAAAAGAATATCTGAATTTGTATTGTAAGGCTATAGCAGAATGTCATTATATATTTATAGATGCTATGAGAAATTCTTGCAAGAGTTACATAGACAGCATCTTACGCGCTACTATATCTACTGTCTGGAATGAGCTTCATGCAATTCACAGAAACTATCTATTCTCAGACTTATTCACAAAGGAGAACTTCTTACTTCATCTTCTGCAGTCATAACTAACTTGGCAGATTGCTTCTGTTCAGTGCCTTTTCAATTTCTCATACACTAATGAATTTCAGAGGTACAAGATGCAATTGGAAATTGTGTCATTAAACGTTAGCGATTCGGTCGATGAATAAAATGATCTATTTGCATTCAATGACTTGTCAAATGGACTAAAACATTTACGTGACATCTCTCCTGGACCTGACAACATTCATCTCAGTGTGCTTTCACACCTTCCCAATTCGACACTACAACACTTATTATATATATATATATAATGATTGTTCTCTGCACAAGTCTTTCTACCTGTCTGGTTAGAAGCCATTGTTGTACCAGTGCTTAAATCTGATAAACACAAAGCATGCCCCTTAGGCTACTGCTCTTGACAACTGTTTTATGCAAAGTGATGGAGAGAATGGTGAATGCAGGCTTACACAGTACTTAAAGAGTCATGGCCTTTTATCTCTAAAACATTGTGGTTTCCACCAAGGATGATCTTCCACTGACATTTAGTGTCGCTGGGAACAACTATTCAAAACACTTTCCTGCTCCGTTAGGACTCATTGCTATCTTCTTTGATATCAGGAGGTGTATGAGAAAGCCTGGCATCATGGTATTCTAAACACCCTTAAAGAATGGGGAGTCAAAGGCAATATGCTTGCCTTTATTAGGGGTTCCTTAAATAACTGAACTTTCTGTGTTCGCATTGGAGATTCTTTGTCGAGTAGCATCACTTTGGAGAATAGTGGGCTCAAGGAAATGTATTATATGCCACCTTGTTTGCTATCCAGTTTGGTCCAAAATTATAAGCTTCATCTTTTCTCTTGAAAAAACAAAATGTGTAATCTTTTCTCACCTGTGGGGCCCTTTATTCCACAAATCTTTCTCAACGGTGGGCTAATTACTATCTCTCCTGAGATTAAATTTTTATGTTTATTTTTTGACAGCCACCTTATGCGGGTCAAACACATCAAACAATTAAAAACTAAATGTTCCAAACTTCTAGATATACTGCGAGTCCTTAGCAACACTAATCCCAAACCAATCGATTACGTGTTGTGTTTATATAATTCCTTAGTTTGTTCTCATTTAGATTACGGTTGTTCACCTACTCTTCAGCGCGCCATACCATGCTTAATATGCTGGATGCTGTACATCATACTTTCCTTCATCTTGTAACAGATCAAGCCCTTTCACAAGCATACTGATTGACTGTGGTTTGCTATCGCTTTGGAATAAATGGGACCAGCTTAGCATCTTAATCTGCCTGGTTTGAAGGACAATCAAATCACCCGGTCTTTAACAAAGTCCTTGTGAATTCTTATTTACAAAGGTATCAGGACCATCCACATTATACAGCAACTGTGGGTGCTAATACCCAGCATTGACTTCACCTCTTAAATTTAGACACACCTATTTTTTCCAACTTATCCCTGTTCATATCCTTTGTGAAGAATTAACCCCATAAATTTTAATTTTGAACTTACCATATGCAATAAAAATCAACAACTCCTTTTGTCTTTCAGCAAATGTTTTACTTATTTCTCTCCAAGACAAACCCAGACACAGTAGTAGACACAACTGGATCAAGACAGAATGATACTGTTGGATGAGCATTTGCTGTTATTGACCGACAGAACCTTCATATTCGGTCTACCTAACATTACAAGTGTCTTTACAGCTGAACTGTACAGTATCAATAAGGCTTTAATATCAATTACCTTGATATCCTTATTTTTAGTGACCCACATAGTGTAGTTCAAGTTTAGAAGATTAAATTTTAGACATTTTGACCCTGAGGGAAAACACTAGCCATGTGACAGGACTGACTGTCACATCACGTCACCTCCTCCATACACAGCCCTTAGAGGCTTTACCAGAGGTCATCTTCAAAGGCCTCAAGACATCTCCTAGTCTGGCAGCTGTCAAGATGCCACCGATGCAAATGCCA